>NW_024387083.1:1692508-2292508 GCF_900408965.1 Simochromis diagramma | reverse complement strand
TTAGAGAAAATGAAATCAACCTGTCAGCAGACACAATGATGGTGAGAAACTCCCAAAACAGACCAGAGACAAAGAGACTTTGTTGCATAGCCACACACACCAGCAATACACCCATCGGAATATAAAACATGAGAGAACTGAAATCAAAATGGTGGAGATGAGAGAAGCAAAGGGAGCAGCAGAGTGGAAAGTTGAATTAACACTAGCAAGCACACACACACACACACGCCTGCACTTCAGGGGGAGCAGGACATTTGAATCGTCTGCTGCTCTGAGGACTCCCGTCAAAGAGTAGAGACCCAGGCAGCCATATGTCCTCTCTTTTGCCTCTGCAGTCCACCACCCTGCCCCAGGACATCCCTGTGCATGTAAGCACACACTTAGACACAACCTCTCTCTCTATTACACACACACACACAAAAGCTAATTGGGCAAAACAATCTGGATCATGCTCACTCCTGCTTTACCAAAGCATGCTCTTGCGTGTCTTTTTATGCAAAAATCCACATTTGTGCAGCGGTAACATGAGAGGATGTGCAGCAGCAATGCAGCGTTAAAATACCAACTGTCAGTCACCCGTTCCTCTATTTCATGTCTGCACCACAGCCAAAGACATACACGAGCTGCAAACTAAATATCCAAGACTTTGTCAGCAGAGTATTACTCGGTATTTTGGACACTGTTTTGGACCATTTGCATGGAGTCAGGTGCCAGAACATGCGATCAGAGCAAACTGTCGAATACCTCAGCTCGCTTTTGTGTGTGTTCAGTGTGTTGAGATTTATTTATTTTTTGTCCTGCAATTGTCAAACCACTCACTTGCAGTTCAGATTGCACGCACAGTCCTACTCAGCACGCTTCTTCCACACATAGAGGTTATGTGTGAACAATGCACCTATCCTGACACCTGAGTTGAGTCACAAACAAACAGCAAACATCCCACTCCTTTGACTAAGGGGCAATCCCTTCCTACTATTAAAAGAACAAAGTAAAAGGGTGAGAGTAAAACCATAATAGGATTTACCCGGTGCTCGATAATTAGGGCTTCTGTTTGGGGAATACCACAGAGAGACACTCCCCCCACATTCACACGACTCTTAGAAGAAGCACGTAACAGCGGGTCTTTGACCGGTTAGGGTGCAGAAAATCCAACAGCGGCTGCTCCGTTACAGCATCCCGGGCAGGCATGCTGTTCAAATCATCCCGGCATGGGAGCAAGGAGAGGAAAGCCTCCCCGTCTGCCTCTTCATTCACCACTCCCCCTCCCTCCTTACCTTGGATCTGACGGTTGCCACGGCACCAGATTCCTAAGCGGTGGCCATGTCAGAAGAGATGATGAGGGGAAGTGGTGTGAAAATGTCCTTCCACCCAGGTGTCTGCCCCTTCTCTCTTTCTCCTCCTTCTCTTCCTCTTCTTCCTCTTCTCTCTCCTCTCCTCTCGCCTGCTCCACAGCAAAGCGTGAGAGAGCTGATGAAGGGGACGGCAGCAACAGCAGCAGAAGAAGCAGCAGCAGCGTCAGTCTCTAAATCTTACACACAAATACACATGCACACACACACACACACACAAACACACACACACGCTCACGCTCCTTTTAATTAGCTTGTTCCAACAACCAGCGATGACTAATAAATCAAGTGGCAGAAATCACCTCCTGTGCTCCGCTGATCCGATGAGGAGACACAGAGGACAGGGAGAGAGTGCAAGCACATGTGTTCGAGGAAGTAAGAGTGTGTGTGAGAGAGAGACAGTGATCTAGAGCATGAGAGAGGGGGAGAGAGGGAGAGAGAGAGAAGGAGAGAGAGGAAGGGAGGGCATGCATTGTGTGTCAGCTCATTTGTATTCAAAGCTTGTTTTGCCTCTCCATCCCTCCCCTTCTCTCTCTCCCTCCATCCATCCATCTCTTCCTTTATCTAACTCCCTCCATCCATTCTTGGTTTCTCTTCTTTTCCCCTTTTACTGTTCTGTCCTTTGTGCATTCACGTAAAGGACACAAACTTGACTGGAACATCAGAGGAAAGAGGGGTCAAGGAATTCCACAGATTTAAAAAATGGGATGGAAGTGGAAAGGAAGGTTTCTCATGTGTGTGTGTGGGGGGGGGGGGGGGTTGTTTGTTTGTTTATAAGGTTTCACAGCTGCATGCCTCCAGCGAAGCACACTCTGGATGTGGGTTAATGATACATGGCTGGCTATTGATCTAGGTCAGAGCTGGTAGCAGAGAGCCAGGCTGGACACTAGTGCACGTTTACCCCAGAGGTGAATGAAAGTTTGCTGTTACGCAGAGAAAAAAATACAGAAATGCAATACAAGCTTGGCAAAATGTTTTTAGCAATCAGTATTTCATGTAGATTTTAAAGAAACAGACAATAAAACAGCAAAACAAGCCTCTGACGGCACCTTCTTCTTAAAGCCCACCAGTTCTGAAGCAATGCTTCAGAACTGGTGGGCATTGTCCTGACCCTTGTAAGGACAATGCCCTTACAAGGGTCATTGTCCTGACCCTTTACAAGGGTCAGGACAATGCCATACTGAGAGCTGAAGACAGGAGCAGCAGTGGCAATGTAATGAAGAGAGTTGCAGAGAACTCTCATCGCTTTTGGATGAGACAGAAATATCTTAAAATTTCCCAAAATAAAAAAACATATTGTTGTTATTAGCAGCAAATGAATGCCAAGAAAAAAAAATTCCAGAGCCATTTCTTTGGCATTCGCTACTCAAATGCAACAAATATAATAAGCGTCATAGGCACCATAACAAAAAAATACAAGCTTTCTTGTTGGTAGTGTCCAAAACAGCTGTTTCTGTATAATATGAATGAGAGAGCTGGTGGGTCTTCAAGAATAAAAATATGTTTTGGGGAATAAGCATAGCTGGTCCCCTTTAAGTCACTGGATGAGCATTAAAAATCTCAGATCTGATTACCTTTTGCTAGAAGCTTCAAAAGTCAGGTTTTTTCACTCATTTGTCCACTTACTATAGACATTAATAGGATGTTGGTGTCTGCAGCTCAGAGACCCAGAGGTGCAAAAGGAATCAAGGTTGCTCTTGGTTGAGGTCTTAGGTCTTTTTGTGTGGTAGGCTCCTAGTGGCTTCCGCTATGCCCAGTCTTCATTAATATAGCATTACCTTTGGGGCATTAACAGCCCGCAGGCTTATTTTATGCACACAGCTCCTGACCTATTTTAGGAGTGACAATCCATCAAAAAAAGAGGCAAAGAACACCAGTAACCCAATGGTGATTCAGTTTCTCGTGCTGGTGAAACCGTTAGCATTGTAAGTAAGTAAGAATAAAGGCCACAAATGGGCATGGACTAATCAAATAACCTTCCTGTTGTGCAATTATTTACCTACAAGTAGATGTGGAAATCAAATCTAACAGTTTGTGAAATTCATCACTATTCTCTGTCATTCTTTTCAAATTACCTCATCACTGGGTTTCACTTCCCCTCCTCCAGTGCTGAGTGAACTGTCCTGACTTGTAGGGGTCTCAGTGGGATTGTCATAGTGGTAGATGAGATATGGGCTGAGCATCTTAGAAATGAGAAATCTGCCTGTTATGGGGCCATTATGGTTTACAGCAGGTTGGATGCCTGTCCCATGGGTCTACTCTCCTCCCGCCCATATACCCTGCTCCGTTTCTCTTTGTCCAACCCCCTCTCTGACTGCTTTCACCCACGCCAAGCTTACAGTGGAAACCCCACAAACTATGTCCATGACTGATGGAGAGAGAAGTCTGAGAAGGTGAAGGATAGAGAAGGGCAAAAGAAAGAAGAGGAAAGGCCAAAAAACGAAAGAGGTCCAGACCTCAAGGAGAATTGACTGAGCTGTTTCTGTGTATGAATTGGGTGTTTCCATGGAAACCATTGCAATCAGAACCATACACAGGAAAACGCACATTTAGTCATTGGAATCAGGTTTGATGTAGGATACTGTATGCACATTTACTTATTCGTGCGCACTGCACAGTTAGAATCCAGTAAAGCGTCTGGAGTTTATATGTGTGCTACTTGCCTGCATTCATATGTCTTACTGCTGCAACCAATTAGCTATGTAAGCATTATGGTAATTTAAAGTATCAAAGTCTGGTGGTAAAAATTAAGTCAATGCAGAAATAAAAAACAAACAAACAAACAAAACTGCAGTTCCACAAATAGCCACTTGAGGCTAACTCAAAAATAGAATTAATTCCCACTAACTCACATGTTAAAATGTCCATTGTTACAGCAGAATTAAAAATGTTTACAGCTTGATTTTGGTCCCTTGCCAGAATTTTATTGCTGTGTTGTGGTTTATATTATATCATTATTTTGTCTTAAAGTTATACATGACTAAAGATGGCTGTGACTGCTTTGTTAGGCTGCTAGCTGTAGGCCTTACCTCAGCTAATCTGAATGACTGAACTAGATCTCTTGATTGTGGTTGTTGTGTTGGGTTGAATTTTAGATTCTTTTCAACACAATTATCAAAGAAGTGTTACAGCCTGGTTTGAAGTTTGTGTTTCAGTTTTTGTAACTGGATTTCTGGTATTTCATTAGCAGTTACTTAGCTGTAATTAGCAGATTAGCAGCAGGGTTGCTAGCTTTAGCTGATAACTAACCTTTCTATCTTCTTGTTGAATTGCAACACTTCAGAATTCAATAAACCAAGATGGAAACAATAAAATGCCAAACACAAGGCTTAAAATTTATTTTCAGTAGGTGAAGTGACAGTAGCTACATCCATCTTCTTAGTAATGGATAAACACCATCTGTTTTTGCATCTATCCAACCAGTCAATCTATTAGTTGTAGCTAGCTGTTGCAGTCATTTATCCTTTATCATTTTTTTATACAAATGACTCACTTACTAAATACCATGGTGGCTCTGCGGTGTTTCAATAAGAAATTATATAATAATGCTGGAGACTTTGATGAGTTTGTGTAGTAAAAATGAAGCTACTGTAATTTCACTAATAAGGTAATAAGAAGTTGGGCTTAATACGTTTAAAACAACAGAGGTGTGAAACTTGCATTCTGACAAGATTGTTCTTAATGTTTTGTTTTATACTTATAAAGATAATATAATATATTTATATTTTCTCTGCACATATGACAGTGGTATGAATGTCTACAAGAAAATAATTCAAAGGATACAAATGGCTTTTTTCATACAAGACAACCATGCTTAAAATATCCAGCCACATACTGGGGAAAAGTGGGGCACATCAGTAGGCTACATAACATTAATAACTCATTTTACACCCATCATTTAAACATAAATGAATAGAGACAAACATTATCCCTCTATTACCACAAACATCATCCTGCACAGCTCCCCAAACATCAACTCACCAGCACAGAAGCCCCCAAATACCTCCTTGTATCATTATGCCAAGAGCTCCAGCTGTGGTCGAGAAGGGAAATTCATTAATCAGCCTTAGAACAAAGGACCACATTCCTCCGCTATCCCCCCTTTGTCTGTTCATCCCACTTGATCCTGTGCTAATTCTTCCAGTTAAACTGAGAAAAAAGCTCTAATTTTGTTTCTCAGTCTTGAACCAGACCAGTTAGATCACATCTGTATATTAATTATTTTGAATATGGCAACTTTGACAGTCTGTAAGTCTAAACACATGAATAAATAGTAGATATCATTCTGGTGCACAGTTTGATTTGTGCTTGGTAATGTACATTTATCTTAAACACAGCTGGACAAACATAAGGAAGTACAGTATTTAGCAGCTGTTCCAATATTTGTAAAAAAAAAAAAAGTATCCAGAAGAATTAAACTGAATTAACCACTCATCATGCAGTAGATTTGTGGCATGTTTAGCAGCTCAAGTGTTGACACACAGATACTGAGTGGCTTCTTCAAGAGTCTTCTTTAAATTATATGAAGGATTTCCCTTAAAATAATCATTTCATACCATAGCCTTTTATCAGAGGTTTTACCATGGAACTGTGTGGCTTCTTGTTAGTCATAAGAAATGTCCCATTGCCTGAAAAAAAAAAACGCCATTAGTGACAAACCATCAACACTACAGCATGCTTCTGCAAATATCAAGGTGGGGCCTACAGCAGGTGTTCCTTCCTTTTCACAGTGATTGGAAAATAAATTCCATCTCATGCGATTTGATTTCTTGAGCTGCGGTCGGCTATTATCACCCCCACCTCTTTACACAGGATCAACTGAAGTGGTCCCTTGTTCATGTCGGAATGCTATAAACCCCTCGGGCACAGAGGGAAATGATGCATGTTATTGTGAACACACCAGATGGGGTCCCGAAGCAGAGAACGTGTAGGTAGAGCAGCAATCTTTCTATAATGAGATGTAAATGGAGGCAACTCCAAGCTAGGGATAGTGACAGGCTCATTTTAATGGATAACAGTGCAAAGTAATGTAAGTGACAGGTAGCAAACCTGCATGAAAATAAATCACATTTGTTAAATTATGCTCAGCACACAGCTCCTCTCAGAATCTAACCTATTATTAGTCCCACCAGTCAACATTAAAGTCTCTAAAATCAATATTTTTAACAATAACATTGTTTCAGAAGACTGTATGTGATGTGAAATGAGTCACGAACCCCATAATTATCATCTACCTTTGTTGTTTTCCTTAGTGCCACAGATTTTTATAAGCACATCTATAACACTGCTTGAAAAATACTTGGAAAATCTATTGTAAATCCCTTTCCTATGCCAAAAACTACAAAAGGCTAAGATCCTAATTTACATTAATTTACTTAATGTAATCTTAATCTTAAATACTGTAGATTCAGCATCATTTACACATTATTCTTCTTTTATTCTGTGTACATTTTAGATTGAAATCTGTCCGTTTTGCTCTTTATCAATTACCAGTTAATGTAAAAATTCAATTTCCATTCATTTCAATATATATATATATACATATATATATATACACACATATATATATATATATATATATATATATATATATATATATATATATACATATATATATATACACACATATATATATACACACACACATATATATATGTGTGTGTGTGTGTGTGTCAGTCATGATACAAATAAAGTCGTACAAGCCAGTGTAAGCTGAATGTGACACATGAAGGAGAAAGTAACACCTCATTTGCAGGGGGATGATGAAATTAACATAATATCTATGCAAATCAAAATAATTAGGATTATATAATAGATAATAATTTTTTTTAAGTATAAATGTTAATAATCACTGCATGTTTGATGAGTTTTGTTTAGATCGGCCCACCTGGAGGAGATAGGGTACGTACAGACATATGCATATATATGTATAGCGGGCAGCACGGTGGCACGGTGGTTAGCACTGTTGCCGCACAGCAAGAAGGTCTTGAGTTCAATTCCATCATCAGGCCGGGGTCTTTCTGTGTGGAGTTTGCATGTTCTCCCTGTGTTTGCGTGGGTTCACTCCGGGTACTCCGGCTTCCTCCCACTGTCCAAAGACATGCAACTTGTGGGGATAGGTTAATTGGATAATTCAAATTGCCACTAGGTTTGAATGTGTGAGGGAATGTGAGTGCGAATGGTTGTCTGTCCCTGTGTGTTGGCCCTGCGACAGACTGGCGACCTGTCCAGGGTGTACCCCGCCTCCAGCCCCATGACAGCTGGGATAGGCTCCAGCACCCCCCGCGACCCTGAAAAGGATAAGCAGAAGCGAATGGATGGATGGATGGATGGATGGATCATTATAGTAACGTTATATGTTATAGTAATATATCCAAACTAATATTTGTTTGGAAGAAAAAAGAATAGCTAATGTACTAGTGATGTATTTATGCAAAGGATGTGGAATATAAATTATTATATAAACATTTCAGCATATCCTATAAATAAAATGAAAATAAAACAACAGTCTGCATCTAAAGTAGCTGTTTTATATGCAATTCAAAACATGTAGTAAACAAGAAGTCATTCATGCATGATTTGCAATGAATCCTCAGCGGACACATCACTAACAACAAAGAGCTCAGTCCATGGCAGGAAACAGGAATGATATGACCCAAGCGTTAAGGAGACAAATAGCTATAGTCAGGTTGCTTTTATTAAAAGTGGTGGCTGAAGTCCAGGCACTCGACCACCCATCATCATCACTGTCATCATCCTTATCCCTGCTGCCACCAGTTCCTCTCTGACTTCCTCACTGCCACTTTTCCAAATGCTTCCTCGCCCGATGTCAAAGTCAATAATCCATCAGTTGTGAAATAGGATGCTAAAATACTCAAAATATCAAACATTACAGTCACACAAGAGACTGAAGAAGTCAATTAGATGAGTGACGAAACGTTTTACCTACTGAAAACTTTACATCCAGATGAACAGAATCAACTTTTAGGGTTTTGCTTAACTTCTATTTACAGCTTAGATACAGTTGGATCCAGAAACAAAACTGGGAAAAAATGTAATCGTTTGTCTGTTATTTTTTGAAATTTAAAGAAATCCCATGAAAAAAAGACATATATATATATATATATATATATATATATATATATATATATATATATAAATGTGTGATTGGGTGCATTTAGTTTTATGTGTTTATATGCGTTTCAGATTCTGAAAGCAGAGAGAGACGCAGAGTGAAGCGCTGAGGGTCTGATGGTGTTAACAAATCCAGATTGGAGCCCAAGGCTGGTGAGACTTGCGATAAGACACCCACATGCTGAAGCAGAGCGCCTCATTAGGTAGGACATGCAACGGTGGGGGCGGAGGACCAAGAGAGGATGGGTGGGAGGACGAGAGAGATGAAGGGAATAGCTGTTCACACTCCATCTGGGTAGAATCTTTAAAAATGCTCCTGGGGTGTCGGGACTTTGCACTGGCAGTTCAAAGTGTTGGTGACATCGTAGATGGGTGGAGGGTTACATAAAACCATAAAATTCTCCGAATGTGAGTCCTACTGATAGTGAAAAGATCTGCACTATCAGACTTGAACTGCCCACAGCTTTTTAATTTGTAATGATGACTGGCTACAGCTGGCCGGGCAAGTGCACATAGGGGTTATTAGGCCAAGATGTCAAGCAGAGGTAGTAGCAGACTTCATGGGGCGAGAGTAGTAGTAGAAGTGAGGTTATACTGTATATAGCAAGTCTGAGTTTCTTGTCCTTAAAATTTGCATGCAACCCTTTGTGCTTGATAGTTTTGAATATCTGGGAATAGTTCAGCTGGACAGCTTTGTGAAGCTATTTTATCGTCTAGAATGTGTA
Source organism: Simochromis diagramma (assembly GCF_900408965.1). NCBI lineage: Eukaryota > Metazoa > Chordata > Actinopteri > Cichliformes > Cichlidae > Simochromis > Simochromis diagramma. The sequence continues at coordinate 2,283,300 of NW_024387083.1, read as the reverse complement.
AAAAGAAGAGTATGTGTGAGTACGTGAGAAAGAAAAAAGCAGGCAAACCTCCAGAACTCTTTTTTTGGCTTCTTGGCAAGATTTTACTACTCTGCTGGAGGAATCAGAGACATAAGCTCGGGGCTGTCTCTTTTGCTATTCTGTCCAAACGTAACTACATCATGTCAACACAGAAACACAGACAAAAAGCCATCAAGCACAACAGTCAGTGTCGTCAAATATCAGTTAAAATGCACTAAGTAAATACGGCCACTGTCAATATAATATTAGTGTAGCAGATTTCAGACAACTGAAAGTTTGCCAAAAACATCAAATTAATTGGAGTAATTTTGCTATGGGATCTGGGAGGCTGTTAGGGGTACTAACAGTTTTCTTTGACAAAATGCACTCTGAATGTTAAAAGGTCATATTTGGCACAGACAAGAGACTCCCTAAAGTACAGAGTCCATCCAAGAAAAACCTTAAACATCTAACAAGTAAAGAATTTTGAATGAAGGAGTAGTCCAAATTTATGCCACTCAGTCCCGGAGATTTGTGGCTAACTATGTAAAATACCATTCAAAAATTCATTTTCTTAAAAGCTTATCCAGCCAGGATTAAGAGGGGCACTTGGCACCAGGCAGGAGAAAGGATACACGCTGGACAAGTCACTTTCAGCCAAAATATGAGATCATCTCATCCAACTGCCTCCATAGTTTGGCACTACTTTTGGTCACCCAGCAATATAGGCAAAGAAGAAGGGATGAATGATTCCACACAGCCAGATATATACAGAGACTCCTTTATGCATTCAACAATAAATAATCACGTCGTAGTGGGTTTCTGTCCATCATGGTGACATTCTGCCATCCACTCCATCATCACCTCTTCTTCACCTCGCTTGGCTCTAATGTGTGATTTTCTGGGATGAGAAAGCTGACTGTTTCTCACACAGTGACATCGATGAATCACTCAGCTTTGCAGCCAGCTCTAACCTTAAAGGCCCTCCCTCACCTGTTTCAGTTCTGCCCTAGCTTAAACTCTGTCTGTCCATCATGACGATTAAAGGGGTTTATGGAGATCCATGCTGACAAGCTGGGGGAAAAAACGAGTCCTGCGTTGCTGGAGCCTGGAAGGTAGAACTCAGAACACTGAGTTTCTTACTTTGAGTTGGCTTTGTGAACATGATGGAGGGACACAGACGGGTAACTCTTCAGGTAACTCCTTTCTGACTTACCATAGACCACTATGAAATATATGTCTCTTCCACTTAAGCCCCCCATCACCACCACCACCTTTCAAGCTGCTTTTCAAAACCACCATCTATAGTAACAACAGTCTTGTCTCATCTCTCCCTTTGCATAATTTAGTAGGGGCTCTGTCCCTCAGACCCATTACTGTCTTATCAGGTGACCCAGTTATGGGGGGAAAGCCTGCATCACAGATATGATCAGTCTGGAGACCATAAATCTTCACGTTGGAACGCTGCCCAGTCGGTAGGATGCTGAATGTGCAACCAGAGCCCAGAAAAGCTGGTGCAATAGTGGATAGCATTTAAGAAACAATAAATCTACCAGATAAAGTTTATTTTTGTAACTGTAGAAATTAACTGATTGTAGAATAACACATTGCTGTATAACCAGTGTGGCATGATCCAGGTAAAGACAACATATCAAGAGTTTTTGAACCACTACTGGTTTTGGTCCTTATACGTTTTAAGGTGTTTAAGGTTTTAAGGTGGTTTATACTGCAGTCGCACTAGAGTAAACAAAAAAAAATTAACATTAATTTCTTATATTCAGGGTCCAGCCAGAAGCTCATAGAATTAAAAGCTTTTTTGGGGAAATTCCTCCACAAATAGTCACTAATACTGCAGACGGACATAGGTGCTCAGCAGTGTTGCTTTTATATAAGAATATAACCAGAATACAAACCTTTGATTTAAGTCACCTTGAAGAGCTACGCTTATTCACAGGCAACTGTGGCAATCTACTACAGCTGTCAATCTGTTTATGTTCATCGTTTGAATTCTAGAATTTTACATTTATAAATTATTATAACCACAATTTCAAAAAGTTGGGACCCTGTGTAAAATGCAAATAATAATTAAAATAGATTTGAAAAAACTTATAAACCCATATTTCATTCAAAGTATATCATAGAAAAGACACCAACGTTTACCCGCATATTGAATTTGTTTGAAAGACGGTTTGAATAATTGTATACATTGTGAGATTTTAAGTAGATAAAATAGGATTTTGTTTGTAGCTATGCGTGTCATTTTGGGTTAAAGGTCTCCATCCTAAAAAGGACCAAATAGCGTGTGCTTCCTACCTGCATTTTGTTCAACTCGATCAGCTCTGCAACCTCGTAGAATCTTTTCTTTTCTAAAGCAAGAGTCTAAAAAAAAAAAAGGGTCACACTCAGAAGGATGTAGCCATTTGTATATTTTATTGATCTCAGGGCCAAGTAGTGGGATCATTTAAGCTTCACGATTAAAAAAGGAACGAAGGCAGAAATGTAAATGAAGCAGAAATAGGAAATGATTTGAGGATCACAAAAGCAGACGGCTATTTAGAGAAAGTGCCTCAGCAGAGGCCAGAAATAGCTTTGTTCCAGCCAAAAATAGTCCTCCTCTCTCCTATTTCTAACTCGTATTGCCTGTTAATGCAAAATAGATTAAGGATTGGCTTTTCTAGAGATTTTTTTTAGTAAGCAGCCGATTTATCATGTGTGGGCCTTAGAACCACAAAACTGTTGCAAGATTTTATATTATATAAAGAATGTTTTAGTGTTGTGGGACTAGCGAAGAAGCCTGGGCAAAAACCTACATTTAAATCCAATTTTGTCCTCAGGCTGCACTGCCCTTGTCTGTCACAGCAGTCAAAATATTGGATTAAAACTTGTGTTTAGTCAGACATTTTATTATTCCAGGCAGACAGCATGCTCCTGCAGGATGACAATACCTGCCTGAAACACAGAGTAATGTATGGGGTTAAGATGCAACCTCGATATCAAAATGACTAAAATGACTTTGATCACCACATGATGTTTGTCATCACAAATTATTTTGAGCTTTCTTAAATTATGTCACATTACATCACATTACATGTGTTTCCACCAGTTGCTAAGGAAAAATATGTTTTGTACTGTGAGTTGCACCGTATATGAGCTTGAATGCTAATCCTTTTTCATGTATTGTGACCCCGTATATCTGCTATCGCTGATCCTTTACTCCCCTCTTTTCATACACTCTCCAGGGACTCTGTGAAAGTCAGAAGAACAGAAGGATGGCATCCTTGATAATAGGCAGGAAGTAAATAAGAAAAGTGTTTTAACCTTAAATATGTTGTTGTTTTGGTCATCCTGCTGTAGCTATGTGGACATAGATCAGAGACAGTCAGAAGGGACTGTTATGGGCTACAGTAGAAAAAAATCTGCGTGTGTGCCCCCAGCGCTTCATGTCCCATGATGGCTAAACAAGAAATATGCAATGCTGCCAGACAGCATAAGACAGAGCTGCAGTCCGAGAGGGAGGACAGAGAGGCAATGTTGCATAATTGCTTCTTATCTGTGTCATGCATATAAACTTCTATGCATGCTGCAAGGTCTTGCTCTGAGCTGGTTAAAGTGTCAGCATGCGATGTCCTTCTGGCTATTTTGTGGGCAGATGAATGTGTGCAAACTAGCTGAAATCATACATTTCTTTCTGAGGATGTGGGTGCTGCTGTGCATCCGCTCTTAATGTGTAGGTTGCAGCAGTTCTTTGATTTGTTTCAGCAGGGGGGAAAGATCCCATGGAGAGTAACTGTAAGCTTACAACGTCTTAGCTCAAAAGATTTGCTTTATTCGGTAGCGAGAAAATGGAAGATGCCTGATTAAAGAAGACATGCCTTTGAATGCTCCAGTTCAACCCAACGCTTGGCATACGATAATACAGAGATGCCGTTTCCGTGTGTTCTTTGCAGGGGTGGATATAGCAATTCAGTAATTCCTGGGCAAACCTAGACACGACACCTTACACATCTGTCTACTTCAGAATTTAGCTTTTCCATTGCCATCAGATTTTCTTTTAAAAATGGAAAAATGTTTGTTTCATTTATATTAAAATTAAACAAACAGCTGTTTTTCTCTGTTATACTTACTCTTCGATAGAGGAAGCATGATGTGTTCGGTTGTGAACTACGCAGCTGAGGTCTATTCTTGTTCTACAGAGTGGGCAATTTATATGGATACACCGTAATAACATGGGAATGGTTGGTGATATTAAAGTCCTGTTTGTGGCACATTAGTATATGTGAGGGGGCAAACTCCTCAAGATGGGTGGTGAGCACGGTGGCCATTTAGAAGTCGGCCATCTTGGATACAACTTTTGTTTTTTCAATAGGAAGAGGGCCATGTGACACATCAAACTTATTGGTAATGTCACAAGAAAAACAATGGTGTGCTTGGTTAAACGTAACTTTATTCTTCCATAAGTTATTTACAAGTTTCTCTTTGTTCACAGCCATTGACATGTCGAAGAGGTTAACACGTGAGGAGGAGATCGAAATTGTGTTGATATCTGGTGAACGCAGTTACCGGGTCATTGCAGCAGATTTCAATGCAAGACAACCTACGAGACCACCCACCTCCCATGCTACAGTTAGCAAACTGCTTTCTAAGTAAGGAAGACAGTTGACCTTGGAGACTCCAGGATGAAAAGTGCACATTTTAAAGGAAAGGATTTTTAACCTGGCCCGGTTTTGCTTTTAAGGTAATCTGATGATGCTGGAGGGAGGAATCGTTTTAAGTAGGATTCATGTGGATCTGCTGGGATAAAAAAGACTGGATTGGAGACCCTCTGTGCCCAAGGAAAGGAAATTGGTGAAGATTTGGAGAAGTTTGAGCTTGAGAGTGGAAGCCCCGGGATCTGGTGTGGAGACCCACCCTCTAACAACGCCAGGCCTGATAAGGCTAACAACCCTGACCTCTTGGATTCCAGGCCGGAGTTGTGTCCTCAGCCTGTAGTCTGACTTGGAGGGAAAAAACGCTCACACTGCTCACATTGCATTGTGAGCATGGTGGTTTCCTGTTGGTCAACATTAGAGCTTACTACATTCTTGTATGGAGGCCATTTTGGGCCATACATAACACATGTATTAAGGAACTTTATCAGGCTGATTTGGACATGATGGAGAAGAATGAACATAATGCTGTAATGTCAAGTATATCATATTTGATTAATATTTTTCCCCCCAATAAATTGCACAAATCCCAGTTGTGGAAAGACTGATAACAATTAAAACATATATATATGGAAAATTGTAACTCAATTTTTGTTTGAAAGTTTTCCAAAAGGTCCAATAAACACTTCAGTTAAAAAAAAAAAGTGTATTTCCTGTCAATTATTTCAAGGTTCAGGCTTTACAGGTATAATAATAAACACTTTTATAGGTATCTTCAATTCAGAAGTTTTATACATTAACAAAAAAGAGAGCCAAGTTAAGGTAACCGCCACAAAAGCAAATTATTGGGGGAAAAAAGTGTAGCTGTGTACACCAAAGACACATTTGTGCATATTTATGGATTCTGTAACCATTTTAGGACGCAGTAAATAGAAGTGTTTTGAGGGTGTCTGGCTTTAAAATTTTAACTGGCAGTGAGAACAGAAAAAACACTTTTCATTTGTAGTGTAATCGTTGGTTTGATTTTGCCCGTGGTAAATACTCCAGTTCTTTTTATCTTGGATTTGAAACATTCATTAACAAAAAAAAAAGGGTCAGAGTGCAGAGCAGAAGTCAGCAAAAGGCCAAAGAGCTAGAAGGAGGTCTCCACAGTGTGACTGCGCATATGTTACAAACATGTTCACACAAACAAGCAGCAGATGTCTTATTAAATCTGCTTTAATCAGACTTTGTTGTCTTTGTATGTTTTAATTGAAAGTAATTTGTCAGAGTAGATTACAGCCTGGGAAACAGCTGTGAGCAAGATGAGAGGGTCCTGTGAAAAGTGAGAAAGGGCTGTTGAGCTAACTAGTTGCACAATTTTTCCTCTGAACACTGAGTCACGTAGGCAAGGCAGCTTTTTGAAGTGCAGTTAAAAAAACAACAACAACGAAAACATAACTTTTATCTTTAACACTGCTTTTAACTACCTGTACTTTCATAAACGCACTTTACATTAAATGGACGTTAATTGGAGCCAATCAATATGCTCACTACTGATTGGCTTATCAATATTGCTCCATTGCATAGCTTATTTTTTTCTAAGTCGATTTTAAGAAAGTTAAAAGTGTATCTAGCAGTTAGTAATATGACAGTAAAGTCTCCGAGCTGCAGTTCATAGGTTTTCAGCCAAATCCAGCAAAAGCAGGAGCAGTGTGGGGAAAAAGGATTAGGAGGATTGTGAGCGAAGGGCTAGTATATGAGATTTGTGCAGTGCTGCTGAGGTCAGCTTCTCATGACCAAAGCAAAACTGTGGTTATTTTAGGAAACGTGGAGGCAGAAAAAAATATGTTCCCACAAATCAAACTGATGTCATTTTTTTTCACCAAAGATACAAATTGATTTACCAGAAAGTTTACTCCATTTCCCCCCAGAAAGTTTACGTTTGTCTAACAGAGGAAGTGCTTTCCAAACAGGACATTTTCTATTCATCCCTTTGCTCACTATGTAGGTCTCATAATCTTGTAGTTTTCTTTTCTATAAATACAGGGCAACTCTTAGCAGACTTCCTTTTTTAAAAAAAATTGGGTTCATGAGCTTCATGAGATCATCGCAACGCACTGAGTCCAAGTCTTTATACTTTATACATATGCGTCTTATCTTCAGGGCGTTTCACAAATGGGACTAAGCTGAAGTTGCTGTGGCGTGTCACAGCAGTTGAGGTGCAAGTGAAAAATGCAACAATGGCAACATTTAAATAATGGCCTGCCTGAGGTAATCCATGGAGAATAAACGCTGCGATTTCTGCATACGTTTTGACACCACCACTTTGACTTACTGCCAGAGCATGTTAAGTGTGAGAACTCTCAGACCACACACACAAAACGGGGCTGCACAGTAGCTGAAGCTGAAACATCAACTCATTTCAAATCAAAGATTTCTGCAGACACATTTACTCGAGCCATGTAATTTCAGGCCCTTGAAGTTCTCCAAGAGGACATGCACCCACAGCTGTGGCTGGTCACAGCACTGATATTGTACACAATCGTCATCACAAGCTCAGTATTTTGGGAAATAAGCTTTTTTGCTTTCTTGCTAAGAGTTTAATGGGAAGAAGGAAGCATTTGTGCTGTAAACACAAATTTAAACATTTGCACTTAAACTTGCACAAAGGATGGAACCGTTTCTGTGCTCAGTTAATATATAAAGGGGTTATGAAATTCATCTACCATCTACAGTGCTTTAACTATCATGTTTACGTGTTTAAACTGAGCAACAACTATTAAAAATTGGCATACTGCAACACTTTCAGATAAATCAGCCTTTTTCTTTCTCATGTTTCCTAAGCTAAGGTAAGCTTAGAATGTGGCATTGAAACATTAAAATGACTTGGGTAGCTCAGTTAGCACCAGATCGTGTAAGTGTAAGCCTCCATGGACCTGACTGTTTTTTGCAGCCCATCCCACAGATACTTAATCAGAATGAGTTTCATGTTTTTAAAGTGTTAGGTTAGGCTAGAGGGAGAACCCCCAAAAGTGTTTTAATTTTCAAGATAACCTCACTAGAGACATTTCAGGTATGAGGACATGTGATGAATGTATTCATAAACGTTTCACCAGTTTTTTTCTGGAACTGTTTAGCTTACATATCAGCTAAGCAACACATATTTTACTTAATTAATGTCTGAGGTGTCAGTCTACTTGAAGTAATGTTGTCACGTAGTCCTTAACAAACTAGATAAATTCACTATAAAGGCTATAGTAGATATAGATATATAGTAATTTGATTAATATTAAGCCATTAAAAGCGTTCAAGTTGTAATTTCCCCCATCCACATTCCCCAGTGGACACATGAACACATGTTGCCAGCTATGTTAATTTTGGGGATTGGCACAGACTACAGTGCCATCAGAGAGTACCATTAATATGGAAATCTGCAACAATCTCTAGATAGGAGCTAAGTTGTCAAAGCTTTCCCAGAACATCAGCCAGAGCGTCAAACTGCCTCCACAAGCTTGTCCTCTACCTGCTGTTATCTCCTCCTCAGTGACACATGATGTAAAAAGAAAACCAGGCCACACATCCACTGTCCAGTTCTGTTGCTGGTGTACCCATTGTAGGTGCTTTTGGTAGTTGGTGGACAGGTGTCTCCATGGGAACGCTGTACAGAAACAAAGCTGCAAGGCACTGCATTTTCAGCAGTTTTAGTTAGGATAGATCTTGGGTGGAACTAAATCTCACTCGACAGCCTTTGGTCACTCAGGACCCTTGTTTCCGCTTCATTGATTGTCCCAAAAAAAAAAAAAAAAAAAAAACAGGGCTTGTTTGTTTAGGTATTACGTTGGGTCAGTAGATTGTAAAGTTTTTCACAGAGTGTGTGTAACGTGGGTAACTTGACATCTACATGATTCAGACGACGATGCAAGGAATAAAGTTACCAATGGCACCGTTTGTGTACGTAACCGTCTTTGTCATATGTCAGTTAAAAGTATTTTTCATTCCCAGTGGTTATCGCCAAAACCATTTGGCTCAAAGTTAACATCAGTTTAACTCAGCAACTGCTCGCTTCAAATCATTAATGGCTAAGTAACTAACTCTTTGTTTGCCATGCTGATACTAGTGTGTTCATGTTTGTTCAGATATCTTTCATTCTTTACTAGCCCCACAGATGCTCCCCAGCTCAGCACAGACTATAGTAGGAACTGAGACAACTCTAGACAGTACATCATTTTCCTTTCTAGCCAAACAGAGAGTGCATCCGAGCATGGCAGCATGTGCACTGAGGAGTACTTTGAGAAAGTCTGAGTGCGCACAGGGGATCAAATGAAAACACACAGAGAGAAATGTGCTCAGCACATAGTGTGCAACAGTGAGCAACATCATCTTTTACTGATCTGTTATTTGGAGAGATGGAAGGGGTTAATCATTGAAAGCTGTTGAGGGCAGCATTCAGCCTGCTGGGAAGCACGGGTTTCCCTTCTTCCTAATTAACAAGTACTTGACAGAGCCACTCAAACAAACAAGGCAACGGAGCACACAGCCGCCATCTGCAACAGCCTCGTGTTTGATGGGGCTTTGATGCTGATTTGAGCCAATGATGAAGTAAGTCACGCTGACATCAGGCTGCACGCAGGCCTTTGAAGGGAGCCACGCACGATGGCTAACAATCTGTGCTGCAAGATGACGACTCCACAGAAATAAAAAAAAACCATCTGACACTGCAGAAGAGACTCGAAGGCTGAGATAAAAAACAGAGCGATCACTTGAAAAGCTGTGTGAGCGCAAATACCTGAATGTACCGCGATGTGTCATACATGAGTCTGCCTCAGGCAAGTTTGTAACATAGAGCATATTGATCTGAATCAGGCCCCTCACCCCAAGGGTCTCTGGTGTCAGCTGGCAGGAGGCTTCCAGTTATGCAGTCTCCCCCTGTGTCTGACAAATTCCATCCACTGCGGACACGATGATCTGCCATTACTTGTAAACACTCAATCATTACTTTCTCTACAAAAAAACTGTTGTGTTGATTTTTGTGCCAAACATAACAATCTATGTCATACAGCAAGAGATCTGTTGCTCTTTTGTTACTTTTCAAAGTTAATCTTTGCACTCTGACAGAGCCACTATGATGTCTTCTTTTTGGTGTCATAGCACAAGCCACAAGCATGGTTTAATTTGCAAAGCAGACAGAGGAATGTGCAAACATCTTGAGCCTATCCTCTTATGCTTTGTTAGAAAATAGGAAATAGGTCCAGCAATTTATTGAAACAAGTGCAAACACACATGGAAATGCAGTGTATGAGGTAAAAACTGTGTTTGTACAATAACAAGCTTCACTGTCAGTATTTGGTATGACCACCTTTATTCTTCAGCACAGCCTGACCTCTCTTAAGCAGCTTTCTTATCATTTCTTTAAGTAGTCTTCAGGAATACTTCTCCAGACTTCTTGAAGGACGTTTTTCTCTTCTTTAGATGTTGGCTGCCTTTTCGTCTGTTCTCTGTCAAATGATCCCATACTGCTTTAGTAATACTGAGGCCTGAGCTCTGGGGAGGTCATTGCATGTTTTCCAATCTAGGTATGCTTTCACTGCATTGACAGTGTGTTTGGGATCATTGTCATGCTGAAAAATGAAGCTGCTGCCAATCAGATACTTTCCAGATAGAGGTGCATGGTAGCTCAAACTCGGAGGATATTTTTCTGTGTTCATAGTTTCATCAGTTTTAATAATATCTCAATCACTGGCTGAAATGCAGCTCTAAACCATTATGGAACCCCATTTCCACCACTAAAAAAAAAAAAAAGTAATCTACGTGGGATCCGCACTCACAAACTGCAACAAACTGGCGCTTTTGAGAGTATGTTTGCTGATAGTAACGCTTTATGATGTTTTATAGATACTCACTGTAATACTTCTTTGCTGACCTTATTAAAAACAGAACCAAATTTGGCTCCATCTATAAGACATGTTGCCACTGAATTTTCAGTCCTCTTCTTGTTTAAATTTGGTATACCTTAGCCCTTTCTTCCTGTTTCACTTCCTTAAGAACTGCTTCTTCACAGCCATTCTTCCACTGAGACCATTTCTGATGAGGCTTCAGTGAACAGTAAATGCATCAACTGAAGAGCGAGATGCATCTCTTAAGTTTTGTGTCAGATCCTTGCTAGTGTTTAAGGGCATTTATTACTTTCAGAAATTATTCACCTGCTTTAGATGGGTTTTTTTTTTAGACCTGACACTTCTTCTTTTGTCCTCCACTTGTCCAAACACGTGAAATTTTTAAGGACACACTGCACATCATACTGAGATATGCCACGATTTTACCTGTGTAAAAAAATCATTTTATCCTTGTCTAAATGTGTTATGTTTGACATTTTAAATAGTTTCAACAGAAGAAATGGGAACAAATTACATGTTTGAGACAGGCTTTTAGTATAAAGTGCCTAAATATATGATTTAAAATAGATTTTTTTTATTCATAGTTCAGTGTTAAGTGGTACAAACAAACAAAATAATACATTCCTCTAAAAATAGCCAGCTATGAGGAAACATTTCCATTTCCATGTTGTCTTGTCGAGATGTCTTAACTCCCTTTCCTGTGTGTAATTCCATGTTTCAACAGACCATCATGTCTCTATCTCCTCCACTCTCTCATTTGTCTTTCCTCCTGTGTCAAGCTCATGTGTCAGTCTACATCTCAGTGCTTCCTGCTTTATTTTGATAGTTTTGTGTTTCATGTTCGGTGTGTTTAGTTTTGCGTCATGTTCATTTGTGTCAGCTGTGTTTCCCATGTGTTTCCACTTCCCTCATTGCCTTTAAGTGAAATTGAGTCCTCTATCTTCCTTTGTTCATTGTCAGGTCATCTGTTTGTGTACCCGTGTCTGCTCACCTGTCCTCATTCCTGGTCTGTAGTTTTGTAACTGTGTTGTTCAGTTAAGATGTTGTGACACTCAAGAAATCTGTGTTTCCCACAAACTGAGAATAAAATAGACACAGTAAAAAAACAACACCAGTCTAGCTGTCACAGATGGTAATTAAAGCCACAGTAAGACGGGGGCGTTGCCCCTGATTTCCTAACTGACCTGGCTCAGCTGGGCGAACAAATTTGTTCTCACTTTGTCAAGAAGGAGTACAAAAGCTATACTGAAAAAAAGTGTGTGATATGAGTGATCCTGCTGAAACACGAGATTTATTTCTGCCTCCTAAACTGTGTGTGTGTGGGTGTGTGTGTGTGTGTGGGTGGGTGGGTGGCAAAGTGCTTCTATGCAGTGTACCAGGGGCACGGAGAAAAGTTGTCGTACCATAGGCACGAGGAGTGTGTGTGTGTGTGTGTGTGTGTGCCCCTCTAATGATCATGATAAAAATCAGAAAGCAGTTTTGCTATTTTTTTACTTTGAAAATCAGGAGCATACTGTGTCTTATCTCTTGTGTACCACTGATGTGCAAAGTCTTCACACCCACTCCTTCCCACCACTTGCACAACTGTGCTGTCACTTCACGCCAGACCTCAACTGTGAGAAAAGAAAGTGACAGCAGTAAAAGGCCATTTTGAGCCCCCGAGGAGAAGATAAGGCAGAAAAACTTAAAACGCCAACCATCCTGTAAGCGATACAGATGTGAAATTCTTGTGCCTGCCTTTCTTTCCTTCTTTTCTTTCCCCTGCTAAAAAAAATGGCTTTCATATGCAACAGAAAGTCCGATGCATTATTGATGGACAGTAGAATATCTAGCGAGGGATTTTAAATTCTACAACAACAAAAAAATCCATTATTTATTTTCCTTCCCTTCCAATTCACATTAACTTCTAAAAAATTTTATTTTACTTTTTAATTTTACCATTAAAGATTGAATTCATACTTATCTGTGTGCAACAGTATTCACGTTTGCTATTACAGCTTATAATGTTGTAATATTTGGGTATCAGGTTAAACAAGTATCATGTTATTACCATTTCATTGGTTCCCACTTAATTATCAAAGTAAATTTTCCTGATAACCACAGTCTTGTCTCAACAGTGGGAGCTGAATAATCTTAAACTGAAATTCATATAACTGGGTACTAAGGGACCAGAAACTAGGAATAATAATTTGGAAACAAAAAGGGAAACAAATAAAAGCACAAGAAAGACAATATACTAACAAAATAAAACAGAAACACACATTTCACAGCTTCCCGTCGCGTCGTTGTAGTGTTGTGCTGTGTGTTGTGCTTTCATGTATGCTCTCTTGTGTTCCCTCTCTCGTCTGCCTTTCCTCCTGTGTCAATTTCATGTACAAGTCCACGTCTCACGGTGTTTCCTGTTTTATTTTGACTGTCTCATGTCCACGTTCTGTGTTGCTTCCCCTGTGGCATCACATTCGTTTGTTTCAGCTGTGTTCCTCAGGTGTTGCCACTCCCTTCGTCTCCTCTCTGTGTATTTAGTGTGTGAGTTTTCTGTCATTCGTTGTCATTGTCTTCACGTTGAGTTCCCTAGCTTCCATGTTTCCTGGTTTCCATGTTCTGTAATCCGTCTTCGGGTTTTTATTATCTTCTTTTGATGTTCTTTGTCCCTTGAGTTTAGTATTTAGTTTTTCCCAGTGTAGCTCTAGTTAAGTTTTGCCTTTGCATCTACGCTCTTGCTTGTCATTTACTCCAGCCTAATAAACAGCTCGATTTTTGTTTAAGCCCTGCCCTGTCTTGTGTGTCTGCATTTGGGTCTGTTAAAAGAATTATAAGGTCTGCCACTGCATCCCCTTTGACACAGTCTTATACACCACTGCCTGCATAGATGTTAAAAGTAAAATGATTCAGGGACTTAATGACTTAATGATGACTAATGTTGTCTGTCATTAAGTATAGTACCGCAGTACTAACACTGGCAGCTGGAGCCCCCCAAAAAACGTTATGTCCTTGGGAGAATATTATTGCAGAGAGGAGTAGGAGGTCTTGTCACTGTGGACAAAATATATTCAAGTTGGTAATGCATGCTCAACAAACACAAAAGTTATATACTGACAATAGTCAGTGTTGTTTTATTTTATTTTTTTTAAAAACCACACAGTTCCTCAATGAAATACTGTAATTAATCTGGTCTTTTTCTTATAATACTCAAGTGATATTATTGCATAGAAATATTGTGTCAGCCCACCGAGTGGCTGCAGCTCTAAATATGAGTCATGTGCATGATTCAAAGAGACTTTCTGTTCTGTTCCTTTCACTGTAGGGATTTCTCCTGGGTCATAAACCTCCATGGAATTCAATCCACATCTGTTCGCCCCTTCTTCATTTTTATGCTTGAAACCTCTTCATCCTTGTACTTTAGTACCTGATCTTTATGTCTTTGGGATGTTTAACTGTTACATGTTACTGCATCGTCTCACCGTTTCTCTGTGTCCACAGGAAGTAGCATGTGTGCTCTCAAATGTTTAACACCCATCATGTAAGCCTGCTTCCTGCTTGTGAAACATTAGCTAGACTGCTAACAAAAAGTCATCCACCCTTTGTCAACCATTTCTCATCTCATTAACCTTCAAGCATAACACATAAGGTATCATATTCATACTCCCTCACTCCAACGCAGTGTGTTTGTGTGTTGTGTTTGTGCATGCATAGCACTGCAGCTGCCGTCATGAGGAGATAGCAGTTCCCCCAGGGGTTGTCAGTGACCTTGTGCCTCTCAGTGAGCTTCTTTGTCATATTGAAACAGAGCAATATCTCCCAGCGGTGCCATCTCATTCACGAATGGGCACAACTCTTCATTACTCGTGCTTCACATGTCACAAAGACAGCACTCTTCCACCGGTGGCCTAGACGGACATTGTTCTGTGTCACAGATCTAATTTGTCTTGATCTTAGCAATTGCTGTGATCTCTGCTGTGCTTTGTTCTTTGTATCAAATCGTTTGACTCAGAGTGACAAAGTTCTGATAGCGAGTCTGTAAAGTAACACACATGTACTGTCAGGGTTTGCCAGGGCAAACCGTGGGGATGTGGGAAGGAGGACCCAAGATGTAGGACTCTGCGATTCAAACAGTGCGTTTATTTACAGTGTGGTTAACAATAGATGCACAATTTATCCCCGTTGCTCCCCAAGACTCCTGTGTGTGTTTCCCAGTTAACACAAGCTGTCCTTCCTCTCCACGTTCCTCCTGCAGGAAAACAATAGAAGCAGCCGTTAAACACTGACCCCCGCGGGCACACACGATCTGCAGCCAGTCCCCTAGCCACCAGGCCTGAAGGCGCCTGTAAACAGGTGTTCGCAGAAACACCTGCATCCATACACACACACACACACACACATATCTGCAAATAGGGAGAAGAGGGACAGCACTACCAAAAATACATAAAATAAAAGATAAGTCCATAACTGCTCAGGGTCCTGGGTCGCTCAGACCCAGGACCCTGACATGTACAACAGTAACTGTGACTTAATCTATATCCTAGTGGACTGTGTTGCATCATGAACCCCTGTTGAGCAAGACTTCTACACCTGATTCGTGGCCTTTTCCACTGGACATCTCAGTGTAAAGGACAGGCAAAACCTGCTGCTTTAACAGGGACCTTTAATTGCCAAATTCTGAATAGTTCAATCTTGAATAATTTCCAAATTTCAAGAAATTTCCCTCAGGACCTCAGGACATATCGCACTGTAATGGTGATCTGAAGTCATTCCTCTTCAGATAAGTGGTTCGTGGACTCATGAGGCAGCTCTCTGGGGACGATCTCTCAGTTCAACAAGCAGTGAGTACAGTGACGGTAAATTATGTTACGTTTGCAAGGATTTTTAAGCACACTGACTTCAAAGGTCCTTTGCAGTGCAAAGGTTTGATCTAACCTGACAGCACTAAATCTGAAGTCTGTCATTGAATTACAAACCAAGAAGCACCAATTTTTTATACAGCTTCACAACGCATGTGGACCTGTTCCCACTCCACCTGTCTTAGCTGAGCCTGGTCCTGGCAAGGGCTTAAATGTTTGATTTATGAGTCAGGGTGCGAGCTAATCAATATCTATGTAGTACAGCACAATCTCTTTATCACTTCCCTTCCCCTTAGTTTCTTTCAGAGCAAGTCTGCTCTTTGGCAATCAATAATTCTTTGAATCTGCCTTCTCATTAACATGGAATACAAAGTTTGTGCTTGCGGTTTGTTTTCCTTCCACTGAGGTCTAATAGGTGTCATCATTGAATCAGCAGAGTGTGTTTAGCACCCTTTCCATTTAGAGTGACCCAATAACTGTGCACAGCTTCCATTAAAAAATCATCTAATTTCAAAAGGCTATATATTTTAAAGCAATAGACATCGAAACTTGAGGTTTATTTTAAAATACATTGTTAAATATAAAGCTTTGCAAACAAAACTTACAATGTTAACAAGATATGATAGTCAGTGGATGGATGTCTGGAGCCACTGTACCCACTGCTGTTGTTATGCTACCTTCTGGAAACGTAAAAAATCACAAATCCACTGTTTCTAACAGTACGTGTTTCGATTGTTAACGGTGAACAGCTGTGGAATTAAAGCATGCTGAAAACTGGACTATTCTTTTTGATACACCCTGTATACTGATGCTTGTTAACATGTGTGGTTAAAGTTTGTCCACTTCTGATCTGGTCGCCTTAGACACATGTTAGAACAAGATATGTGTTGCGCTAGCATTTTTTGCATGTTACATGTACTATGTGCACCAGCTCGTGCCCATTCTTTGTTTTTATTGGCCGCACAAATGTATGGCACAGTCCGCTTCCCACACACCATGCTTCTTCAACATATTGGCAAACTGTTCGTGCACAGCTCAAGCCATTGAAAATAATGGGTTTAAGATCCCAGCTGTGTCGCTGCCACTCAGGAGTCTGTGAGAGTTTTATTCCAGGATATCACTGGTCGTAAGACCATTACAGCAGTCGGCTTTGTATCTCTCTTTCACAACGGTCATTTTTCATGTGGGACAGCCTGCAATTCCACAGCGTACCGTACATGCAGCTTTAATAAGGTCCAAGTCATTCAAGAATCATAAAATCAAATCTTAATATAATAATAAAAGAAATAGTTGAGTACATCCTGCACTCTCATTAAATACTGTATCATAATTCATACTGTAAGATTTATCCATCAGACAGAAGCCACAAAACTGCTACTGCATATTTCCTTCAGCAGAATCATTTAAACACTTTTTAAAAATAATTCTAAGAAAAGCACCAACATAGGCTTCAAGCTACTGAGTTGAAAGTCATTCACTCAGTAGTTTTTCCCTTTTACTGTCCACTTTGGTCAGCCTTTTACCATCTTGAACTTTCACCTCACGTCAACATAATCTTACTGCACCGCCATTGTCTCCTGTCATTTCAGTGGAATGGTCTCACTTGATATGCACTGCCTGTCCAGAAACCATTCCACAGTTAACTTTCTGGCCGCTAACTATTGGTCTGTGAAATGAATGGCTCGAGGGGCCTGAGTTGAGCCTGCCTGCCCACACTCAGACGTGCCATCAGCCCAAACATGAGTGACCCACTTCACTGGGTATAGAGAAGGCCTGAAGCAGACCTCAGCATATTTATAGCTTACATTAACAGTACGCATACAGCATCAGCATGTATGTAATGTGCTGTGTCACTGAAGTATTTCTTTCGGTATCCCTGAACTCTGCCAATGCTTTAATATGTCGGTCACATCTCCTAAAAATATCCCCCCTCTACTCTTTCTCACTGTCTGTGTTTCTCAGCAGACTCCTTTTACACAGAACAAGTCCTTGTCTTTAGGGAACACGGCAGTAAAGGGGTGTTACCAAAGAATTCTATTAGAAGCGGGTGTAACCCACAGCGATATGAACCGTGTTCTCAGTTCTCTCTGGTTTAAGCAGGAGGAAAAACAGCCGTCTCTGCTGCTTCATCTTGCAGTAACCTGCTTTTTTTTTTTAGGCAATTTGGCTCTTAGAAGGTAACTTACAAAGGGTGGACGAGGGGTAAGTACTGACTTAAAAAATGAGAAACTTACTTGAAAGCAAATCCTCTCATGGTAATATGTTTCTGAAGTCAGTACAGACAGTTCAATGCTTTCAGAAACATTCAGTGTTAGAAAATAATTAGAAGAAGTATGTGGTCAAAGTTTGTATGAATCCTGAACAATGTGAAGGAGTGTGAAACTGTACAAGCTTTCTTTATCTTACTGTATCCACACATGGACATCCAGAGTTTGGCCACTAAACATGTTTTAAATGTACTATTATCCTCCCTTTGGTGACAACTTCAAATGCTTTTATTTCAAACTTTTTTCCTGTCACTGACCTGAGTTCTCCTTGCGTCACCAGGAGAGGTATCCATACTGTAAAAAGAGGAGAAACTCAGGAGTGAGACTGGGGGGGGGGAAAGGGGTTGCATCTTTCTTGTGCTGATAGCTGATTGTCTCAAAGTCAACCCAAAAGTGTAATTTAAATAATATCTGAAGTGTCTGAAATGTTTGCAGATGAGTCGGAACACAAGTCAGCACAAGCTACTGGCGATGGCAGGAGTATGCTAGTGGCCAAAGTTAACACAAGGAGTTTTTTTGTGCAGCGCTGTGCTAGCAACTGCCCACAAACACTTTCTGCCTGGTCGCGGAATACACAATTTCCACCGAGACTGGTGGTTACCAAGAAGTCACTGAGTGATCTGTAGGCCTGCCTGAATCCAGTTTTTTTTATAGGATCTTCACACTTCACCTTTAGCATTTTCAAAATACATTTTCTGTCCTGTTGTGTTCATATTACCCTGAAAATACCTAGCTACTAGCTATTGTTAGTAACCAGCAACAGCTGCTAGGTCCAAAGTCTTCCTGGTATTCAGAATTTAGTCTTTAAGTGCTGTTTATTTGTTACTTTTTAAGAACTACCTCACCATACTATCTTTACATGCCAACAGGCTAGCTAACTAGTCCTAAATACTTGTTTCATGGAAGCATGTACAGTGTTTGGGTAACCACAGAGGAGACATTAGTATCTCAGAAGGTGGAGCAGATCCACTGCTCATTGAAAGATTAGTTGTTTGATCCCAGGCTGCTACAGTCTACATGTCAAAAAAAGTCTTGGGTGAGATACTGAACCCTGAGTTTCTTTGAGTGCTCAAATACAGTAGAAAAGTGCTAAATAACAGCCAGTCTGTATATGCTTCGCTGTTAACACCTGGGAGAACGGCTACACTGAAAAAAATGTAGTGTTTTTGACAGTGAATTGTGCCTTTTTTCCTTTATGGAAAATGGGACGCTGAAATGGAAAATTACGTCATTCTCAAGAGATTTTCACAACACACGCCCAATTTGCTCTCCCCAGTTTCCTTTTTGCCGCTTCATTTCTCTTTATTTATTATTTGCACCTATGACTTCATAAAGCTTTCAGTGGCCTCATGCTTGCCATTCAGACACAGGACGGTCTCACTGGACCTTCAGCTAAACTGTGACTGCAGTGTAAACTGAGGCAGGGATCTGGAGTTGTTGCTCTCTTTTTAGCTGTGTTAAAAACTGACCGCTGGTAGGCCCCACCCTTATATCAGGCCATATCTTGTGGCTGCCAGAGTGAGATATTTGCTAGCTGACGTGTAGTCAGATGTTTTGGGTTGGGTCACTTGGACTTTATTATGTCTGATTTGCTCCAATCCACACATGTGCAAGCTGTTTTCAGTTACATGTTGTGTTTCAATGGCAGAAATCTTACAGACACTTCTCACCACAACCAAGTGGTGCACAGAAGAAAATGCATTTACATAAAACTCTGGCTGTTTTTGTGTTGAAATCTGAGAGAAAATGCAAGCGTCTCCTCCTGCAATGATGACGTCAGAAAAGGACCTTTATTTGATATTGGATGGGCACTGTTTGCTGCAAGCCACTATGCATACCATTGACTGCTAAACTGTTCCCTGAAGGAAGGATATAAGCTTTTTAAAGTAAACAAGACATAACAGCCTAAATTGTCTATGCAGCCAGTAGCCGTGTGCTGCATCATGCACGCTGCAAAAGCCTCCCACACACTGTGCAGCACATTTCTGCGTTCTCCAAACACCCGCAGCCTCAGGCATGTGCACTGCTAACGGCAGGAGCAGACCATCCGCACTGCAGTCGAGCCTAAAGATACAACAATACCTCCTTTCTTCTTTGTGGCAGTAAATGTGAAGTAGTATTTGTTTTCCATGGAAGAAATACATAATGATATTCTCCAGTATATTTTTAGTGTTCCTCCATCATGGATACTGTGTTCTGATAAACAAGGAAAAAGTGGAAAATTCTCATTTAATGTGTATATAAGCAACCACTTTTGACCAATAACATTATGTCTTTCAATGATGTTTCACATCAAACTCAATGTAAATAAAAAAAATCATGTATTTCGAAAGACGCTCTACTACCAAAGCAGGTAACTTACAGCAGGTAGGACTGCTAGTTTTTGGCCTAAAGTGTTAAGACACCCAATTGTCAGGTTTCAGGATGTCACTCCCGACAATGAGTGACAGATCGAATTGAGCAAGATGTCTGGGTCTCTGGGCTGTGGTGCTGAGCTGTGACATCTTTTCTCTGTCACTCTCAGACAACAGCAGGCTGCTGGCCTGACTCATACTCAGTAAGATCCAAAATGGCATCAATACAATCCTCAGTCTTTCTGCCAGGACTGCAGAACGAGTAAGAGGACCACTGCCAGGCAGCTGGCCATTTGTCTTGATCCCTTGAATGGGCCCTTCTGGTCTGTTAACACTGGCAGATGGTTTTGGTCATATATAGGCTACACATTATGTTCAGACTGCCACACATTAACATTGCGCAGGTGCCCATCAGCTCACCAAATCAGCTCTGAACTGTTAGGGCATGGACATGGCACCTCTGGGGCTGCCCTGTGGTGTCTAGCAATAAGAGGTTCTGTGGGTTGCAGACTGGGGACTTTGTCTCTATATGTGGAGATTGTATGTAAATGTAAAACATAGCAAGGCAGATTCAGTTGATTAAAGGGAATCATATAATGATATTAATTTAATTTGTGAATGGGGAACTGAGCTACAAATCTCAACAATCAACTTTACCATCACTGATCAGGACAACTCTAATATAGACAAAACATTTAAGTGGTTTAAAGGTGTTATTTTAATATTTAAGGGTTTATTTCAAATATATCTAATAGATGAAGCAGGTTCAGTATTCTCTCTAAGGATACGTTAAAACTGAAGACTGGAATATCCAGGGATCAAACTACTGACCTTCCAATTGATAGAAAACCTGCTTGACCAGGACTTTTTTTATTCACTGACCTCTGATTTTTCTCATAGTGCTCCTTTAATTATTTTGAGCTGCTTATATATAAGCTGTGTCTAAGCAGACTTTCCTCTATTGGCTTCTCTGACACACCCCTAGCTTGGTGCCAATCATATCTCCATGACCGCTCCCAGTTTATTCAACTTAAATCATTTTGCTCTTGTCTATTCTCAGTCACTTCTGGTGTACCCCAAGATTCAGTCTTAGGCCCTCTTCTCTTCATAATTTACATCCTCCCTCTTGGTACCATTTTCCACAAATTGGATCTTCACTTTCACTGTTTTGCTGATGACACCCGGTTATATCTCTCCTGCAGGCCTGATTTTTCCCTCCCAACTTCTTCCCTTACAGAATGCCTATCTGAATTAAAATCCTCGTTCAGCTCTAATTTTCTTAAGCTCAATGAGGATAAAACTGAAATCTCCTTATTGGAACTAAATACAAACTTTTGAAGGCAAATCTTTTCTCACTCACTATTGATAACTCCACAGTTTTCCCTTCACTTCAGGTTAAGAGCCTAGGTGTCATCTTACCTAGACAGTTCACTATCCTATAAATTGCACATCAATAATCTCACTGCCTATTTCCATCTACGCAGCATTAACAGATTACGTCCTCCTCTTTCCACCCAGTCTACATCCATTCTTGCTTTCAGTTGCTCTGCTCCCAGACTGTGGAACTCTCTACCCCCAGATATAAGAAACATTGGTTCTCTCCTCCAGCTTAAATGTAACTCAAAACTCATCTGTTCAAATCTGCATATTCACTGTGAAAACACTGTTTGTTAATTTTATCTTGCACTTTGTTTCTATTGTTCTTCATTTTGTCATCTCTATTATTATTTTATTGTTAAGTGTCCTTGGGTGTCATCAAAGGTGCCTTTTAATTAAAATTAAAATTAATTATTATTATTATTATTATTTAAAAAAATGTATCTGCTGAAACATCCGTTCATGATTTTTGCAGATACAATCACCCAACATTTACTCTAGTCTCCTATCTGACCCATCCTCGCCGCCTCTCCTCCAGCTCTGTCCTTCTGCTTCGTTTTCTTGATTTTCTGAGTTTGAACTTTCCTTGACTCTTATTTCGACATCCTTCTTCAGAGGAAGTTCACAAGAGGCCAGCGGCTCAGTGAAACAACTCCACCTCCTGTCCTTCATGCAATTTACAGCTTTCAGCTCAGTCCTGTGCTAAGCTGCTGAACACACAGCCGCATTTAAACAGTTTCATTCAGATGCAGTTGATCGAATCACTGATTTGACTGTGTCAAAGTTAACGAGTCAACATAATCTACATTTTACTGGCTCACACTCATCGTTTTCTAAAGATGTGAATGTTTGCCATGAAGCATACAGTATTCTGTCACAGACCCACTGCTCTGCTAGCCATGATGAGTTCAAAAAGAAGGCAGCCATGTGACAGTTGACGTGATGGATTAAAGCCTAGAGCGTACGACATAAACACAGACACAGTGTCCACTGCTCTGAATCATTTATATTATGAGCTCTAATGTGTGTCGTTTTGTGTTGACACAAATGATGTCTACGACAATGTGTGCGTGTGTGCATGTGTGTCAGGGAACAAACTAAAAGTCAAAAGAAGCCTGAGGATGAGACAGAGGGGGCAGCGGTTGCCAGAAAAGAGGTCTCTTAAGAAAAAAACACAGACTCTAGTGACTGCACGGCTTCAGCCAGATGACCGAGCTGCTCTCAAGTATAATAGGAAGATGTGCCCTAGGTTGAGTAAGCATTTACATATATACAACAACAACAGTAACTTCATATTTTAATTTGTGCTGTCAGCATTAATCTCGTTAAAATGACGTTAACGACATAACCACATTAACGTGGCAAATCTCCACGAGATTAACGCTGACACCACTAATTTTAATTTGACATTTTTCTTTTCCTGATACAAAATATTAAATTGTCTGTACATCTATATCTATATCTCTTACCTAACTCCTCCTAGACACATTAATTAATCTGGAGGAAGTACATTATATTAACTGCCTGGGGTACCAGGATAATACACATTGTTAAAGCTTATGGGAATTATTTTTAGAACACTCATATCCTAATTAGCTGATCTCAAAACATACATGTACACTGTTCACAATACGTGTACGTTACATGTATGTGTATATTGTTCGCATTATGTATATGCTGTTTTTTGTAAATAAAACAGTTTTTAGTGCAGTGGCACTTTGGGATTTAATGAACATAAAAATAATAACATGATAACATTAACATACATGTCTGAGTTTTCATACATGAGCAAAGTGGACAAGCACTGTAGGCCTAGCAATAAAATATCCATAGGATAGGGTTTTGCTAGTAATTAAATATATTTACAGGAGCAACAAGACCTTTACCTGAAATTAGGTAAATACTGACAACATCCTGCTTGTTTTTCAATGCAAGCTGTACTAATGTAATGCCTTAGCATCATGTATACATTTTAGCATGTATTTTCTTCTTCTATCAAAAAATGTGTCGTATTTATTGACCTCTGGCCTCCACCAAATGTTCCACTGTGCGGTCCAGCCCACATTTAGCTCTGTCTCATGCTGACAGCCAGTATCAGGCATGAAATGGTTGTTGGGCAAGACAGTCTCAGCTTCTTTTAACTTGATGGAACTAAACTTGATTCAACACTTCTCTGACGATGGCTGTGAAATATTTACGGCAGGGCACAAACTGGGGAGGGCTCGGGAAAGCGAGGGGCAGAGGCATGAGTTTAAAGTTGCAGACTCAGTATCTGCTTTTGAGTGTCTGACCATGGGGAGTACTTAAAATTGTCTCTTCCCTTTACCCACAGGCTGGCACTGACAAGGACGTGCAAGGTAAGAAGTCAGCTGCACGTAGCCGCCATTAGCTTACCATCAGCTGCTATCATATTTTGTCACTTTTCATCACTATGCCTGCCTAGAAACCATTCTTTCTTGGCAGATGATAATTTGCCATAACTAAGTCTTTGCCTGAAGAATAATAATCTAAGTCTGTGTGACAGAATGGAGCCATGGCTGAGAAAGAGCTCTACTTTGAGCGTAACAACATTACTTAAATTCCTTCTGACTCTGTGTGCTACAAGAAGACCATTATCACAGCACTTTTTGGCCAATCTCCACATTGTGAACAAAGCTTCTGAGGAGTTGGGAGGGACACAGAAGTAAAAAGAGTGTATACATTATAAAAGCACATCCAGCCCTGATATGAAGCAGTGAACATCTGACACTAAGTGAAATATGTGAGTGATGTTAGTGTTTGAGATAAAAATAAACAGACAGATGCATACAAAAAATCAACCCTAATAATATTAAAGGAGAAATTGGAACTTCCTGTTATTTACTCACATGTTGTTTCCAGGGAAATAAATAAATCATAAAGAGAAAAGAGAAAAGAAATCAACGATTTTAAAGGCTTTTTTTAATCTCTGTTTTTGTTTCTTGTATATTTTCTAGATAAGATATAGCCTATATTTATACTCAGCACTATGCAGAGGTCTTGCACCATCACTGGGAGGAGACACAATACCCTTAGAGTATTACAAGCTAATGTATGCCTAGACCAGTGGTGTCAAACATAAGGGCCAGGGGCCAGAATCTTTGGCTCCAATCAGGCCCATTGGACGGCTTTTCTTAAGTTTTACAGCTTTTCCCACTGATAAACTCCTCTTCTATGGTATTCATAGGACACTAAATAGGTATAAATAAGCAAGTACACTAAAACAATAAAATAACAGAAAGTTCCTGTTTTTTCACTATCTAAAATCTACACTATCTACTGAAGAAATGTATGATTTATCTGTGGATTATGGGATTATAATTACAGGGCAGAGAAATATTCCTATAATTTTAAACATTTATTTCCTATAATTTAAGCCCATCTTTATCGTGTGCAGAAACTAAGCTGTATTGTTGAAATGTTGTTCTTTTTTATTAAAAAAAAACTAAAATAATAAATTTGTAGTTGTTCTTTACACTGACTGAAAGCGGACTTTCACTGGCCTGAACCAGTGGCCCACAGTGTAAAATAATTTGACGTCCCTGGCTTAGATGAATGGGAAGTTCTGTTCCAGAGTAGGAGGAAGGAAAATCTGTGCAGATCCATCTGCTGTGATGACCCCTTGGGAAGGGCGCAGTCAAAGTACCTCAATTCTCTATTTAACTGAGCTCATCCCTTAGTAAACGTATTTAAGAACTACAAGATACTATGTTTGAGCTAAGTTGTTTTTCATGTAACAATACTTTATTTATCCCAACCATTGGAATAAATAAAGTATTTCTTCTCCTTGTTCTTCTTCTTCTTCTTATTATTATATTATGAAAAGGGGTGTTGCTATCGCTCCTTCAGTTGTGGTGAGAGCAAATTTGTGAACTGTCAAAACTCGTCTGCGCACGTCATCCTGAAACCTCCACACTCTTTTTATGCGCGTCTAATCTTGTGAGTGAGCAGTGTAATGATAAATGGAAAACTGTTAGCAGTGTTGGGCACATGTTCATTATATCACTTTGTCTCAGTAATAACTGTGCCTATTAATATAGATAGTGCACAAATGACATCCTTAATGAAGACATTGTCAGTCAGGTGATTTGTGTTCATTAACATCAAATAGAAACACAAGTAAAAACACTCTGAGCGTACACTGCACTGAAAATACAGTTATTTCCATGTCTACGTTTTCTTTCTCAGGGAACAAACTGCCTGTGGGTCCCTTTTCTGTACTAATGGCGCAAAGGATGTTGAATGAAGGTGGGCAAGATGGCCGATCAGGTGAGACACAGGAATGGACTATCGATGATGGAATTTTGTGAATGCTAATGAAGTGTGAATGACAAAAATGTTTACCAGTGAAAATGCCAACTGTACAAGTTGATAAACCTAAATTTTGGCAAAAGGCTATCCTCAGTTATTTGTATTTCCCTCTTCGTCCTTCCCTTGGAAATGATGACCTCTTTATTTAATGTTGCTCCGTCCAAGTTCAGCCCCCAGGATACGACTTAATGAAGGGACTGCAGTGAAAGGCCTGGGAACAATGTTATATTTAGCCTTCTTGTTATTTCTGTTGGTTAATTTTTAATGCCCACTGGAGGGCTGTGTGTAGAGAATAAGCGTGCTACATTTTGCTCATTGTGCCCCTATAATTTCTGTTGTGCCGGCTCACATTAGTAACACAAAAGCTCTGTTCCTGACCTGGCATTGACCTTAGTACTTGCTCACTTTTTGTTAACACCCAGGCCTATGAAACATTTAAAAGCAGTTTTGTTAGGAAAAATAAAGGTCTCACATAGTCTGTGAATGACTTGAAATTAGATCAATATGAATATTTAATTATAACTGGGCCTTTTGATTTGCCTCACTGTAAGCATTTTACTTTGTCTTTTGTGACTGCAGTCCTGGGAATGTTGGAGGTGCAGGTAGAGCGGGACCCCAAGACAGGTGCCACCATTGTTAGGTCAGTGGCTCCTGTGTCCACACCAGCTGGTGCTCCAAAGGCTACCACTGTCTTTGACGACGGCAGGAGGAGCATCCACACTATCAGTGGGTCAGCAGATCAACCCTCGTCTAAAGAGCTCGGGCAGATCTTGAGTGTCATCGATGGGGTCGGGATGAAAGTGCTGCTGAATGAAGTCACAGTCACACCAACCAAGACAGAGACAGTAGAAGCTAGCAAAGGCTCAGAGAAAAAAGGCCTGTCGCTTCATACCCATCCCAGCACATCAAAGGAAGACTACAGGCCATTCGGCGGCTCTAGAAGCGATGATTTAGAAGTTGAGCTGAGCAGTGAGAAGTGTGTTGTAAATGTGGGAAACACAGATGATAAATACACGATGGCAGCGAGAGACACTTTGGAAAAAGTAGATATTGTGGAGAATCAGATGTTGGAGGAAAGTCCTGTCACACTTGTGTTCTTGGGATACGCTGATGCTACAACAGACCAGAGTCAGAGCCAAGAGGAGCAGGAAGGCATGATCACTGTGGAACGAGTGATAATCACGGAGGATGGAGAAGAGCATGTCTTAGGACCTGAAATGCCTCCTCCACTTTATTCACCATTAGACCAGGTAGCAGAGCAAGGCACCGGGAAAGAGTCCAAAGATGAAGCAGTTCAGGTTATTCCCTCGGGTGGAAACGGAGATGGAATCAATGTGCAGGCAGAGGAAGGTGATAAAGAGTCACATAATACATCTCCACCAGGCATAACAGAGGGAAAAGGCAGTTCTACGCACAGGAGCTGCCGGTGTTGCTCTGTCATGTAAGAAATGGTTGAAGAAAGACTCCCTGTATACCATGTATACACTGCTTCCTTTATATGTTGCTTTATATGAGTGGGTTTAATAGCATACTAAACCATCACCCACCATTTCACCTCCCCTTGATAATAAAAGTGGCATTTATATATTTGTGCAGCTTCTACAAAGCTGAGAACTAAAGTCCACTTCCACCCCCTACTGGACAGAAATAAGAACTTCAAGCAAGCAAGCTTATCCAAGAGAAAAATTCCACACTAAATGTTTAGCCATGGTTCCTGTAGAAATGGGGGGGAAAAATTGCGCCATCCTTTAGCATGCACATCTTAATGCTTATGGTGTCCCTCACTGTTTCTGGTATGAAAAATACCCTGCAACTGACGGCTGAGATTTTGAGTGTTTCTGTGTTTTGATGCATCACCTTTACACGTTGAGTTTCTTAAGACGGATTCAGATTCACCATTTCTGTGTAAAAATCCAAACATTAACATTTTGAGAAATTATCTCATTCTTGCTCAGAGTTACATGAGAAACATTACATTTTTTTAATGTCTGTGCAGTTACTGTGAAACTAAAACCAGCATCTGGTTACTGCTGCGCTCGGGCTGCAGATAACCTCGCTGACATGGCAACAAGACATTTTTATCTCTCAGTTTCAAACACTGATTAGGTGTTAATTAGAAGTTCTGGCTGGCAGATTTTTTTTTTTTAACTTCCTGGCAGTTTGGCTTGTTGGTTTCACGTTCATGCCAAGTTAAGAAAATTGGTTTGTAGAATTTGTCTAATATTTTTCTGAGGCACTGATCTCATCTAATTCTTGGGGAAAGAAAGTAAATAGTATACCGCCCACCGTCTTGAACTATGCCTTCACTATTTTAGAACTGATATATACATTAAAAATTACTTCTAGAATTGTTTGAAACACTTTAAAACCACATTGGCAATACAAGAAGAACAATATGTTCTTCTTGTATATTCACTGTAAAAAATCTGGAAATCACTGTCTTTTTCTGACCTTTGTTTGATTTTTTTTTTTCTCACTGAATTTAGCTATAACACTGATTTATGGCAGTGGATGCTAAACAGGATATGTTGTAATATGACAGATTCCAGTTGGTGTAGTGATTGAGTTTTACAATTAGATTTGAGATGTACTCACAATTTCACACTAAAGCAGTAAACATGCAGACCTCCCATATTTGCTTCTGTATCATACACCGAAATGCATTTTTTTAAAATGGAGATTTTCCAGCGCAGTTTTGTGACTTTTAAAATCACGACTTTAAATTGTGAATTTAAATTCACGTGACATCTTTGTATTTCTAAAATTTCCTTTATTTAAGGTGTTTACGTGTGTAAAAACAGTAATTACACCAACAACAAATACTGACCACTGCTGTAGTACAATTAACCAGGTGTAAAGTTGCAGAAAAATACTTTAATTAGTTCGATTATTGTGTAATTTAATGTAAAAATCTTGTACATTTGATGCATATTTAACAGGATAAAATATGGCAGCATACTTTCATTTATATGTTCAAAAAGGGTCAAAATCAAGTTTATAAACTAGCAAATGGGTTTATCATTATGAAAATATCCAGTTAATTTGAGACTATTATGTTACATAAGCTGTTAAATGTAACTTTACATCAAAATTTTGAATAAACAACAGATCTTCACATTTAAAGAAGGTAAGCCCACATATGAAATGATTGGATTTATCTTTATTTAACACCATAAAATATAATTCCCCATTGTAATATACTATTAATTTATGATCATAGTAAGTTTAATATGATTCTTTATAAATAACTTCACATTCAAATATGAAATATTTCACAGAAGTTTACTGTAAAAAAAAAAGTGTGCACTAAATACATTGCTGCATTTAACTTGGAAAAATCAATTTTAAAATGGTTAACCTTGATTATGATATTATTATTAAACAAGCTGCTGTCATATGTAATATGTTTCTTACCACATGAAATTAATGGATGGACATTTTAAAAATATGCTGTTAATTAAAGATCACATTAAAAAAAACGCGTTAAATCTTTATTTTAATAAGGTTATCAGAGTAACAGTATTTTGCCTGCAGCATTGTGGTGAAATGACGAATCATGAAATGATGAGTTTGCTTTACAATGCCATCATCAAACCATTAGGAACCTGGTGCAAAAATCACACACATACAAAAAAGACCTACTTGTACACTCCTAAACTATCGTGATGAATCAGATGAATGTTTGAAGAACAGTTGAAGAACAGTAGAAATTTGCAAAGAGTGTGTTTATGATAATACATTTGCATTTGGAGCCTGTTGCTACATATTGATATGAGGGTGAATTGAAAAAAAAACCACATAAATTTGTATGAATCCATAGTCATTGGTATGCTTAGATGTCAATAACCTGGTAGCCCTGTTTTTTAGTGAATGACAGTTTAAATGGTGATAAAAAACCCTTTTGCAAATGTCTACATAATCAACCAACCTACAGGCTGCAAGAACATGTGAAAGAGTGCATAAATTTCATGCAAGGACCCATCCTTTGTACGACAATGAAACACCAGCATAAACTGCGTCCTCCAAAACTGGCAGATGTTCAGTCAGTAGTAGGATGCAAACATCAACACAACACCACCAGAAGATTGTGATGTGGCCATAACCAATGGTCTGACCCACAGATAATATGAAGTACTCTGCTGCCAAAGAAGAACTTCACTACACATAAGTAAGACAGGGAATCATTAACTGTTAGCCACAGACTGTAGGGTCAGTGGGTCTGACTGTATTTCAATGTTGAATCCCGACCTTCATATCCCCTGTGGACCTTGATATCCCTGCTTGTTCAACAACAAGAAACCAAAAACTGTATCATGCATGAACTCAAAATGAGGTAAATATGACACTGCTGATAGAAATTTCTCATTCCTGTCCCATAATGCACTGGGAAATCAGAGGGAAAAGGCCAATACAGAACTTTCTGGAGAATCATCAGAATTTTACATTTTCTTTAACATCAAGTAATCTAGTAGAAGTGGTCTGTAAATGAATGGTTATCTTAAAAAAAAACCCTGTAAACAGCTCAATCAGGAAAAACTGGGACTCCAAGTCTGACATTACAAAGATTCAATTTATGAGGCCCCTTTAATCTGATGCATGTGCTTTAACTCAGAGAACCAAAAACGGCTGTGTTAGCTTAGCTTAGCTTTACCAGCAATTTGTACTGGAATGGGAGAAATTCCTTCATGTGTTCAGCCATGGAGTAACAACCACCGGGACAGATCGTAAATAATATGGGGTCACCTTAATGGGTTCCTGAATGAAAGAAGAAATTTCATTCACGTAGACAACTTTTCTGATTTTATTAAAGAAATGGAGGGCAAATGCAAGCTACCTGAGGGAAAAAAAGAGCTGGAGGACGAAAACGAAAATATTGAAGCAACAGAAGGCAGATGTGACTAAAGTTAATGATGCACACATCCAAGTTGAAGTACTCAAGGAGCAGAAGGAATTTGAGAGTAAGAAACATCTGGAAGAGATAAGAACTGGGGCAGAAATACAAAGATCTGGAGGAGAAGGATAAA
Organism: Simochromis diagramma; assembly: GCF_900408965.1. Lineage (NCBI taxonomy): Eukaryota > Metazoa > Chordata > Actinopteri > Cichliformes > Cichlidae > Simochromis > Simochromis diagramma. The sequence goes on along the minus strand of NW_024387083.1, from coordinate 2,252,589 downwards.
CTTCTGCAGAAAAAACATCAGCTCCAGGAGAAATGTATGCAGCCTTAAGAGCCGGAGAACATAAAAAGTCAGTATGTACAGCTGGAGGAAAAAAATAAACAGCTGGAGCTCGAACACCAAATAATGGAGAAAAAGATCCATCTGGAAGTATCAGAACTGGAAACAAAGTTAAAAGATGCACACATGATCATTGAAATAGAGGATGATTGCAAGAAAAACCTAGAAAACTGGAGGAAATGCTGAAATATTCAAAGAAAAGATGCAACTGGAAAATGAGCACAAAGAAATGGAGATCAAAAAGTTTGAGTTGGGTTGGCGATGTGTCGGGTTCTTTAATCAACTCCCCAGCTTGAATAATTCTGTTGGGTTATAGTTTGGGTAGCTTTGATCAAATATTAGTTCAAACTTTTACTATCATCCTCCATCTATCAGCCACATCTTGCTAGCGCTGGTTCATGTTATAGCAGTCTTCATATAAAAATGTGTTAAACAAAAAAAAAGAAAAATGCTGCTGCTAGATAGCCAAGCTACATTCACTACATAATGACATTTGGGGAAAGCACTGCTTTCATCTAATTCTTGTATTTACAGCATTAAAGTAGTCTTTAGCAGTTTTATCAACTAAATAAACACTGCATATCTGTGAACTAATCATAAGTTATCTACAGTATTTTTGCAAGAAGCAAAATGTTTCTGTTTAAAAAATGACTTTTTTGATGTTAATTCATCAAAGTTCTGTAAAAATCACATGAAGCATTCTGTTACATTACATACATTGGGGGGGGGGGGGGGGAGTTACTGTGTAGGACCAACGACAGTATTTACCAAGAGTCAGACTCCATATTTTCACTTTGCAGTGGGTCATTCACCTCTTTGGGCTCACTCACTGCAGGTCATTTGAACTGTGTGCTGCTGCTTAAAGATGCGGATTTTGTTTGTTCACATGACATAGAGTAGAGAAGGGCACATGAGCTAAGAAGATGAGCTGGATCATTCATATTTCCATTGAGGTTAGTACTATCACGCACAGGGGAAGACCACAGCACTGCAATCAGGTGAGTCTCTTCTTTTAAAATGCCTGTGTGATGCAAAAATCTTTGTACTTGTTCGGTTTGATTATGTGTCTCAATTTCTTTCTTTGATAAAGTGACAGGTTTCGATAGTAGATAGATAGATAGATAGATAGATAGATAGATAGATAGATAGATAGATAGATAGATAGATAGATAGATAGATAGATAGATAGATAGATAGATAGATAGATGGATGGATGCTGCAGCTGAAGTCATATTATCACAGCACAAATATGAGTAAGAACAGCTGACTGTGTGTGAGTGTATCCATACTACAGGAATAACTACCAATCATATAGTGGATAATGGAATTACAAAATTCCATATAATGTTACACAGTCACTTAAGGAGAAGGAGGTATTTTAAAGAACTACAAATAACTACAATATTCAGACTATTATAATATTTAAAAGATCTCCAAAACTCTTCACAGCAACGATAGAAAGGAAAGTGTTCCTCTAAAGCACGGTGGAATAAATAGGTTAAGCTCATTAAGGTGCATTAATATGTCCTGTTGCTTGAGCTTTATAAACAGCGTGGTGTTACTGCTGTTGATAATCCTTAACTGCAGTGTGGCTGGCATTAAGCCCCTGAATACAGGTGTAAATATAGACTCTTAGATTTAAAACCTGCAGCTCAATAAACCAGATTATGCCAGGACATACATTTCCATATCTAAGCATGTCTTAAAAGAATTATTAAATAATTATACAAATTATTGTGTGATGTTCAGAGTAAATGTACAATACGTGTTTAAATAGCTGTTGAGGTTCTATTTGCAAATATCTCACAGTACTTGTCAGAAATTAGCTTGATGAGTTCAGACAGAATGAAGATAAATCAGAATTTAAGGCAGACTTGCATTATGATGACATTACTTTTTTTCCTTTGTCAGAAGAAACGTCTGTACTTGACCCGAATAGGAGAGAAAAGCTACCAAAACACAAAGTAATTTAAAAACAAAAACAGAAAAAAACAGGACGTATAAATGAATGGATGGACGGATAAACGTACTTCTATTTTTGGTCCATTTTAAGCCTGCTGTTGTTGTGATCCCGACCAGATCAGCAGCTAAACAAATCCTACATTTTGAGATTTTTGGTCATATATCAAAACTAAGAAGACACAGTTTAGTTAATTTCACCAGGAATTTGTTATGAACATCCACCACCTAAGTAGTGCTTACTTGAAAAGGCCTTTAATAGTACCCCATAGTCCTTTTATATAAAATAAAAAGGGTTTCATTTTCAGTGTGTGAAACTCTGTCATTCTTTACTCATTATTGTCAAAGCCAAACTTGCACTCTTCACTGCCTTCGTTGCTACACATCTTAAAATTTTTGTGTTTTTTTCTTTTGTTTTGTTTTGGGGTTTTTTGCAATAATTGGTGCACAACCGCAGACAATATGGCAACACAGGGCACTTGTGTGGATGAGTCCTAATGTATAGCTTGATCCTGAGGTCTGTATTATCAGATTCCTTGTATCAAAATCTAATTTAAGAACTTTAAGGTTCAGTTACTGTACTGTTACTAGACAAAAAGAAATGCTATACTGCACTGTAAAAAAGAAAGAAAGAAAGAAAGAAAAACTGCACAAAGATCACATCACACACTGGTAATTTTCTGCTAGTACACTGTTTTTAACAGATAATGCACTAGAGGTTTCTGTAAATAGTAAAATTAGACAATGCATTGTACAATAATACCGTATCGTTGCCAAATGTCGCAGATATAATGTTAACTAAAAAGGCATTTTCTTAGCCTTTTCTTAGTTTCTTTCTTTCTTATAATTTCTAACAGCAGTAATAATAATAATAACAATTACTAGCACTGACGCTTATAAGCCTCAATGACACTCATGTCTCTTATTTAAATTTTATTAAAAGGCAACGCAGACAGAACACCACAAACTGCTTCAAAGACGTTTCAACATGGAAGCAAGAGGTCCTAGACGCAGCCCTCAAATTCTACTTTCTGATGATGACAGTGGTCTGTGGATGAAGATGGATTCAAACCATGTGAGCAACCACACAGAGAATTTTTCAGCGACCTCTGAAGACAAAATCACAACGATCTCTGCTGCTCCCACTGCTATAATGAGGTACTACAGTGTGATGGATGATGAAGGTGCAGATGATGTCTTCATCCCTCAACCACCTCCTCCACCTCGCACGGCTACATCGCTGCCAGCAGAGAAAAGCACAGGTGCAACAGCAAGTAAGTCTGGTGTGACCCTTTCAGTTGACGCAACAGAGGCTGAAGCTAATCCAAGAGGCTTAGACTTGTCTCATAGTGAGGAGCAGTTAATGGTAGCACGAAACGAGCTGGATGAAGAGGTGACTGCAAGTGCAGTGCAGTTGTCTATGGCCAACATATCCAATGAACAAGACTCCTCTCCACCAACTTATCAAGAACAACAATCCATGGATGTGACTGGTTGTCTGATGGAAACTGGTTATGATACAGATCGAAGACCTTACGGGAATAACGCAACAGAGAATGACAAACCAGAGGACATTGTAATTATAAGTGAAGAACAGGGAAACTGCTGGGAAGCCAATACGGAGGAAGACAATTACCCAAAACAAACACATTCAAACCACAGAGAAGACTCTGAGAATCAGATCCATTTAGACAAAGACGGAGACAAAATAAAACACAAGGACATTGGTGATTTTGATGAAACAGACTTAAAACTATTAAGAGAAAGTATAGCTATCGAGAGTGTGGAGGCAAATTCCGATGATGATTTCAAGCTCTGTAAATGCAACCAAAACAGGACCGATACAGCAACCAGTCAGGCACAGGCTGCTGACTTCCAAACAGATACGGACAAAGACAATGAAGAGCATGATGACCATACATCTTTGGACTATAACCTCATAAAGTATGACTGTGTGAGGAAAGAAAGCGGCAGCACAGAAATGCAAGTGCTATCCAGCTCCAAAGGTTCTGAAGAGAGAGAGACAATGGGGGAGCAAGAAGATGGAAGCAGGAAAATATCTACTGATATCCAACAAGGTGAGCAACTGCTTCATCGTCTGCAGCTGGTACAGCTACGACATGATGTGAAAATGTCAGAGAACGCTGATACCCAACAGCAGGCTGTCATGATGGATGAAAAAAAGGGCATGTTTGGGACTGAAACAGAGAATATACCTAGTGAAGAAGAGAGGGAAGAAGGCAGATTCGAAACTCTTAAGGACGATGAAGAAAAGGTGAGCCTGATGGAAAAGGAAAATAATGAGGACAAAGACATTCAAACAAGAGCAAGTACATCTTCATCTTCATCCACAATTCCAGGAGAGTCAGAAGAAGACCAGAGGATTGTCAGAATAGATCCGAGTGACTCTAATGACAATCAGAGTGATAGCTGGGAGCCTACAGATTTGTCTCCCAGTAATCCTCATGAAAATTCTAATGAAATTCCATTTCTTTCCACTGGACACCGATTTTCAGCTGCTGAAACCTACATGGAGAGGCAGCTCCATGAGGCAGCCCAGGGGAAGCAGAAGCTGCAGAGAGCTGGAGGTGTTTTCAATCTTGCAGAAAATCCAGATGTGCTGGAGATTCCCTTTAAAACAGATATCTCTCTTGAGTCACTCACTACCAAGGTAGGTACAAGCCAATGCAACGAGTGGCAATTCTCTGAACAGAAGATGCTCAAAGAGATAAGTCAGGATATTCAGAGAGAACTAGTGCTGGTCAATCAAGGTAAAATCCCAGGGGGGTACAGCAAAGGAGAGATCCGCCAGTTAAAAGAGACAAAACTGCTGTTTGAAGCCTTCCAGCAGGACAATCCGGAGGGTCCAACAAGACACCGTAAATCCCCCACAACTCTGAGGAAAGGTCACATTTACCCTTCAGTGCTAGAGCGCACACGTAGCCTTGAGATGTTTTCCCTCAAAACTTGTCCTGTTTCCAGAGCACATTCCCTCAGGCTGTACCAATCTGCAAATCTTGAGAAGGAAAAAAGTCCTGACAGCATCAGATCAAAGAGCCCAACTGGAGGTTCACGAGACAAAACTCGCTTATCCCCTTACCCAAAACAAGACAAACACATTCGCCTGTACAGAAGCATGGACTCTATAAGCAATGACGTCTCTACGTTAGCTGTGGAGGGTAAAGCAAAGGCAGCAAATGCAAACAAAGAGTCTTCAATCCTCAAGCAAAACCCATTCTTCAAATTGCGCCCAGCCCTGGCTCTACAACCAGAGGTAGAGAAGGACATCCGAGAAGCCAAAGAAAGAGAAGAGGAGCTGCGCAAGCAGAGACGCAGTCTGTATGGAGAGAAGAGACAGAATAGTGAAGATGAACAAAAGTCACAAACACTCCCAACAGGTTAGTATGCACCTGTTTAACATCAGTTTTATACTACTTAGCAAAGTCCTTAACCTCCTAAGACCTGAACTTTCATGGCATGCATTTTTAATTTCTTTATGCTATTTGAGCTGATTGGGACCTGATAATTGTAAAAACAAAGAATTACCATATTTTCTTTTACCTGATTTTTGTTTCTGAGAAAAATGACATTCACATATGAGGACATTTGTTTTAAATTTCGATAGAATAGTGGCAGTATAATGTCCTCGTAAGTGGATATCAGGCCCTTGTAGAGCAAAATTTTGTATTTTAGTCTAGACAGCCCAAAATGTGATGTCTACATATATGGACGCCAGGTCCTAGGAGGTTAAGGACAGCTTTTTATACTATTTACTGAGGAACATTACTATATAATATAATTTTGGCATGATTTGACTTTTACTCGACTAAAGAGTACTCCAAAGTTTTCACAGAAAAATATACTTTTTACTTGACTACAACTATTTGACATGTGAGTGCCTTCCATCAGTGATAAGCAATTGCATGAGCTCTAACCTAATTTGCTCATTTAGCTAAACATTGCTGACAATGTGAAGCATAAGATCTCTAAAATCCCATCAAGGGAAAACAAGAGCCATTTAGGTCTTTATTCAACCCACATGCCTTTTGACACTTAGTCTGAACACTTTAATGAATGCTTCTCAACATTAGCATCACATAGTTTTATCCCAGACATGTTATCAACAACTCACTGTCATTCCTGTCACTGATGGTTAAGGGCACATCATGCTGTCAGCTGTCTGATCTAAATGTTGGCTGAGGGAGAACATGAATGGCACTACCTGGAAAATTCTAGTTTGGTTATAGCCTGGTGCAAATAAAAATCAGTTCAGCCCGCTGAAATACCTATTTGAAAGAACTATATGAAGTGTAGCTTGTGTGCATTTTTTTCTCCTGTTGCATGAGAACTCAGAAATCAAGGGAGTGTGTCAATAAGTATCACCATGTTAGAATTTAGTCATCAGCAGCTGTTGTTGAAGATTGAGTTGATTCCAGGTCATGCTGACAAAGCTACAAATGACAGTAATATGTGGAAGCAAGAAAGAGTCATTCCTAAAGTCAAAGAAGCTGTTTTGTGTTATCCTAAACATTTACAAGAGGAAACTTTGTACTTGTTTAACCCAGATACACTGATAAAGCCCGACAAGCAAAAAATTTCACGCTGAAAATATTAACGTGATTTGAAAAATAATACAAAATAAGCCTAGAATCCTTTACGTGCATATCAAAAACAAAGGTTTGTGAAACATTTTTGAAAGAATCTGTCGTTCTAAAGTGCTCACTTCCCTCCTAGATATGTAAGTGGTATCATTGCAATGTACAAGCGTCCAGCTGACTTTGTGATTGCTACACATATAGTATGCTAAATGAATGACACCGAAGTTGCGTGTGTCTGGGAAAGCATTGGTATTTGCTGAGCCATTTAGAAGGCATGGAAATAAAGAAGCTCAATTACTTACTGTCATTACAATGGAAGTGTGTAGATTCTCAGAACTACCCTAAAACTTCTAAAATCAGTCTAAGCAGTAGAGAGCTGCTAATCTTACCAAATATAGTAGCTTAGCTACTGAGCTACTTAGTTGTTCTTTTTCTCTTTCTGTCCTACAGACAGCAGGAAACAGTCACGGGGGAAACTGGAGCGGGTTTGGCCACCTCCTTCTAAAAAGGACCAGATAAAACTGGAGCAGATAGAGGTGATTCACCTGCAACAAGCCTTAATTCTACATTTACTGTTTTCTTCATTGTTCTGTAAAACTATAGGATGTATTGCTAAACACTGGCAAGAACAGAGGATTATAAAAAGGTTCTGTTTTGTGTATTGCACTGAATTCCATACAGAAGCATTGAAAAGTGTTGCTACAGAGCTCAGAATTTCAAATTTTGTAATACTAAACAAATACTAAACAAATAAAAGAAAAACATTAAGTTTAAAGTATCCTCTTTGTTGTACAAATGCTTGGATAAATATAATTGATTGTGAATTGAGAAAGCAGGAGCTAATCTCTCACTCTAAATCCAGGTTGTTTTTGTTTTTCTTCGTCTTATCTCACAGCAGGAGCCAAAAGTTCACCGAGCAGGAGGACAGAAAGCTTCTCTCTGGCAACGCTGGGAGTCCGGCCTGATCAACGGGAAGCCGTCAAAAGAAAAGAAGTGATGTTATATGTCCTGGTTCTTGAACACTACAAACAGAATATCACCAGCACTAGACTTATAGTCAAAATAACCCAAATTGTTATGCTAGTCCCAGCTTCAATACTTCCTCGCTCTTTTAACTCTGCTTTATATCTGTGACAAATATGCTTTTTTGTATCTTTATTATTATTTAAAAAAAAAATAACAATACCAGTCCATAGATTATGTTAGGAAAAACTCTTGGACCAAAACAGCCACTGTTCCAGCTGGTCCAGGAAATTGCTAGAATGCTGGCTAGCATTAGCAGCTACTTCCTGAGAACCCTGGCTAGCATTAGCAGCAGCTTCCTGCTCTGTCAGATTTAGAAAGGTTTACACTTTCAGTTGACAGTTCAACAAAAGAAGGGTCCAATCTTATGGAACAACATGGTTTATACTTTTTTAAAAAAAAATAAATAAATATCGTACGATAAACACAACTGTCAGTTATGTAGACAACACTATAAAACTATTTAAGCTAGCCTACTTGTATGGAAAAAAACTCACAAAATGTCCTTTGTGAATGTAGCATGCCTAAATCTTCAAGGGTTAACTTAGCAAGAACAAGCAATATGAATAAGAATTCAATTATGGGATGTATGGGATATATTCTTGAGCACAATATTAATAAAAGACCAAGCTGCTTCACACTTCTTTTAGCTTTGGTGAGTCTCTTGGTTTATGAAAGTCTATTTCCAAAATGCCTCTAAGCAGGTTTCATAGGTTGGATGCACTGGTTCTGGCTGCTGCAGTCACTGTACAATGTCTGAAGGGACTGTTTACTAAGCCACTCTTACTCTTGGATTTACTCTGAGGCCACACAGAGGAGATTACACTGATCACAGCTGCTTTTTTCTGTATAGCTTGATGTATCATTTGTGGCTTTTGTTGCATATTTTCTAACAAGCCTAAAGATCATCCAAAGACCAGAAAATCCTAAATGGAGAATAATGATTATTCAAAATAAATTTACACCACTTAATCCATTGAACTGGAATGTTTTGATGCCCTCTAGAGGTTGTTTCATCTTGGAGTTGATTCCAAATTCAAGCTGGTTAAATAGAATTAAAGAGAATAGAATCAAAGAAGATAAACTTAACAAAGGCTTTATTGATTGGCCTGCAGTCACGTTTACAAGGGAGCACCTGGTTTCTAATCTCTACAGAGACAGAAGTACACAGCTTAGCCTGTCTAAGTACCATCTGCCACCCCCACTGAGTCTGCCAAAAGAGGAAAGACTTTCACTCTGCCCTTCCTGGCTTGGATATCCCAGTGTTAATTGGCTACCACTGTCATCATCCTATGAGCAGTAAGCAGTGCCAAGGCCAAGGTATCAGTGGTTTGCATTTTAACATAGATGCACTAAACATCTATAACATCCAAAAATGTTGGCCTTTGAAAGCCTTTACACATGCATGAAGCCCGCCTTTATCTGGTTAGGTCTGGATCTGTAAGAGCGAGTGGCTGTACTTGTCTGTCAATGGCACCATTTGACACAAATATTTAGGACACTTCTCAAACTGAAACCTTTTGCTTTATGCAGTATTTAAATGTACTTATTAGTAATTACACATTTTCCTTTTCCAAGACCTCTGGGTGTGCTCACATGTAGCGCATGTCCTGGGAATAAATTGCAATGTTTGGGTGTGATGTATGGAAATATGGGGACATTTTGAGTTGTTAGTCTGTTTTTGAGCTTATGTTAGACGTGATGTCTAATGTAAAAAAAATAAAATAAAATACACTCATCTGCCAATCCATTAGGTACCTATTTTACAGCTTGTTAACACAAATATATAATCAGCCAAACACATGACACTTAGGGATAGTGAAGATAAATTTCAATATGAGCATCTAAATAGGGAAGAAAAAAGGTGATTTCAGTAACTTTAAACAGCATGGCTGTTGGTGCCAGATGGGCTGATGTGAGTGTTTAGAAACTTCTGATTTATTTAGATTTTCCCACACAATCAGTTTTTACAGAGGATGGTTAAAAAAAACAGATTTCTGGGTGAAAATACCTTGTAGATACCAGAGATCAGAGGAGAAACAGAGGAGAAGCTGGAAGGCAACAGTATCTCATATAACCATGCACTGCAACAAAGATATGGAGAAGAACATCATGAATGCACAACACATCAAACCTTGAAGCAGATGGGCTACAGCAGCAAAAGACCAAACTAAGTCCTGTCAGGTAAGAACATGAAACTGAGGCTACAATTCATACGAGCTTACCAAAATTGGAAAATATAAGATTCAAAAAACATTGCCTGATCTCATGAGGCTCTATTTCTGCATAACATTCAGACGGTAGGGTCAGAATTTGGTGTAGACAACATGAGAGCATGGATCCATCCTGTCTCGTATCAACAGTTCCACAGCTGCTGGTGGGTATATTTTCTTATCAGCTTATCAGCCCTTAAGTACCAACTGAGCCACAGCCTACACGAGTACTGTTGCTGACTATGTCCATTGCTTTATGATCACCGTGTATCCATATGTTGGTCACTGCTTCCAGCAGGATAACACCTCAAACTGGTTTCTTGTACAAGACAGTGAGTTCACGATACTTAAATGGTGTTCAGTCACATCTCAATCCAGCAGAGCATCTTTGGGATGTGGTGATGCGCATCATGGATGCGCTGCTGACAAATCTGCAGCAACTTTATGATGCTGTCATGTCAATGTGGACTAGGACTCTCTGAGGAATGTTTCCAGCACCTTGTTGAATCTATGCCATGAAGAATTAAGGCAGCTCTAATAGCAACGTGTACCTCATAAAGTGGCCGGAGAGTGAATATTTCAAGTGTATCACTCCAGAGAGTGATCCGTACAGCAGAACGCTGCTGCAGGATTGCTCTCCCCCCGCTTCAGGACACCTACACCAGGAGATGCCGGACTAGAGCAGCGCAGATACTGAAGGACCCGTCCCATCCTGGCAACAAACTGTTCCAACTTCTGCAATCTGGTAGAAGGTTCCGCATCATCCGGGCAAGGACAGAGAGACTCAAGAGGAGCTTCTATCCCCAAGCCATCCGGGCCCTAAACACACACACCTGCCCTCTCACATCATCTATAATTGACTGAGACAGGACTCTCTTCCAGACACTCTAAACCCAGGCACAATGTACATTCCAAATTCCTTTAATTTTAAATATGTTTATATTGTCTATTCTGTAAAATAGTCAGATGTCTATTCATATTAATGTACAGAATTCACCTACTTGCTGTTACTACTGCACATTCACCCAATGTATATATATATATAATGTTCTTCCTCTACCCCCCCCCCATTTTTGCACATGTCGAGGAGTGTGTCAGGCTACATTTCACTGTGTGTTATACTTGTATAACTATGCATGTGACAAATTTTGACATGTATTTTCTTTAGTATTAGGGTGAGTTTTTCGTGTGGAGATGTAAAAATACACTTATTATTTTATTGTTTTTTATTAAAAGGCAGTCACATGCTCACACTGGACATTAATTAATTTACACTCAATGTGGATGTAAATATGCATTATTACAAAAACCTGAAGAGGGCAGTAAAACCTTAATAATATTAGGCTGTATTTCAAGCCATCTAACTGAAATAACCTTATATGTCAGAACTTTAGCCTACAGTGTAAGTCAGCGGTCTCCAACCTTTTTTGCGCCACGGACCTTTTTATGCCCGACAATATTTTTACGGACCGGCCTTTAAGGTGTCGCGGATAAATGCAACAAAATAAAACTAGTACTGGTACCAAAAAAAAGGAGATTTATTCATAACACACGTGAAAAGACCCAGGAAAACCGAGTTAACAATCAAAACGATAACAAAAAAACGCTGAAAACCGATAAAAACCCTGAAAAACCATACATTTCACACCTGAGCCTCAACTCTCGCGGCCCGGTACCAAACGACTCACGGACCGGTACCGGTCCGAGGCCCGGGGGTTGGGGACCGCTGGTGTAAGTAATGACTCAAATCAAGTGTAAACATGGTTATTTCCCTGTACTTAAAATAACAATGAAACAACAACAACTTTGACTTGTCTCCAGTGACACAGTAAGACCCTCATCCCTGACCCAAAACCCGTAAGATGCCTCCAGGCTGACGTCTCCAGTTTGTTTCAGTTTGTTTCTTATACAGGGGATGAAGTCACTTCAATGGAAGGCATATGCTGAGAAAGTACAGTTGTTATGTAACCTCGGTAATTTATCCAATGATGAGTCACTTGCTTGACAGAACTAGAGCCACCAGCTTTCATGCAGTATCAAATTTATCTACAGTACGTTGAATAAAAAGTTGCTTAATGGAACATCTGCGTCATTTTTTTTTTCTTTTGCAAAAGCATGTGGGTGGTAATTTCTTCAGATGTTTGGCTAACACTGTGAGTCATTCATGAGGGCTGTCATGTTCAGAACGCAGTCGGGCTACGTTGTTCTAAAAAAGAAACAAACTCTGCACCCCGTGAAAAACAACACGTCAGACGATTAATCTCCCTGTAATGTTATCTGTTTCTGAAGAACACCTAAATCTTTCTGTTCTAAGAAACACTGCGGCAGTGGAATAAACTTTCCCTGAAAAGGAAGATTTAAGAGGGAAACTAATCTGTTGAGGTTGACACATGACGTTCCCACATCTCTTGGGAACCACAACAGAATTTTCATTGCTTCTTTCAGTGTATCTGTGTAACTCCACAAACCTCTGCCAGGAAGCAGATTAAAAAAAAGAAAAAAAAGTTGGCAGTTTAAGAAGAAATGCCATACAGAGAGATGGGGGGGCCTAAATGAACACACTCGATTCTATTATTGTATCCCACTCTAGCTGGAGTGCACGAATGCCAAGAGCTCTGATAGAGGAGAACAGTGACGACTGTGACATCACTGCTCCTTCAGTGCTGTGAGACGGGGCTCGACTCGGCTCTGCACCAGCAGCAGCAACCTAAGGCGATGGACAGATGATGGATGACTCATTCTCCGCCACCCACACCACTTCCAGTCGTCAAGAAACTCTCACCGGGCTCCACACGGTGATCTGGTCACCCCGAGGGGAAGGATAGACAAGTAGTTGTGATGTTCAAGTAAGAAAGAAAGTTACCGCATTTTATTCCCCAGATGATGGAGATATAAATAAGGTTTTTAAAAACAAATGCACGCAATGAGTCAGCTCTTAAGACATCCTAATACATTTGAAAGTGAGTATACAGTGGGGCAAAAAAGTATTTAGTCAGCCACCGATTGTGCAAGTTCCCCCACTTAAAATGATGACAGAGGTCAGTAATTTGCACCAGAGGTACACTTCAACTGTGAGAGACAGAATGTGAAAAAAAAATCCATGAATTCACATGGTAGGATTTGTAAAGAATTTATTCGTAAATCAAGGTGGAAAATAAGTATTTGGTCAATAACAAAAATACGACTCAATACTTACTCAAAACATAACCTTTGTTGGCAATAACAGAGGTCAAACGTTTACTATAGGTCTTTACCAGGTTTGCACACACAGTAGCTGGTATTTTGGCCCATTCCTCCATGCAGATCTTCTCGAGAGCAGTGATGTTTTGGGGCTGTCGCCGAGCAACACGGACTTTCAACTCCCGCCACAGATTTTCTATGGGGTTGAGGTCTGGAGACTGGCTAGGCCACTCCAGGACTTTCAAATGCTTCTTACGGAGCCACTCCTTTGTTGCCCGGGCGGTGTGTTTTGGATCATTGTCATGTTGGAAGACCCAGCCTCGTTTCATCTTCAAAGTTCTCACTGATGGAAGGAGGCTTTGGCTCAAAATCTCACGATACATGGCCCCATTCATTCTGTCCTTAACACGGATCAGTCGTCCTGTCCCCTTGGCAGAAAAACAGCCCCATAGCATGATGTTTCCACCCCCATGCTTCACAGTAGGTATGGTGTTCTTGGGATGCAACTCAGTATTCTTCTTCCTCCAAACACGACGAGTTGAGTTTATACCAAAAAGTTCTACTTTGGTTTCATCTGACCACATGACATTCTCCCAATCCTCTGCTGTATCATCCATGTGCTCTCTGGCAAACTTCAGACGGGCCTGGACATGCACTGGCTTCAGCAGCGGAACACGTCTGGCACTGCGGGATTTGATTCCCTGCCGTTGTAGTGTGTTACTGATGGTGACCTTTGTTACTTTGGTCCCAGCTCTCTGTAGGTCATTCACCAGGTCCCCCCGTGTGGTTCTGGGATCTTTGCTCACCGTTCTCATGATCATTTTGACCCCACGGGATGAGATCTTGCGTGGAGCCCCAGATCGAGGGAGATTATCAGTGGTCTTGTATGTCTTCCATTTTCTGATGATTGCTCCCACAGTTGATTTTTTCACACCAAGCTGCTTGCCTATTGTAGATTCACTCTTCCCAGTCTGGTGCAGGTCTACAATACTTTTCCTGGTGTCCTTCGAAAGCTCTTTGGTCTTGGCCATGGCGGAGTTTGGAGTCTGACTGTTTGAGGCTGTGGACAGGTGTCTTTTATACAGATGATGAGTTCAAACAGGTGCCATTCATACAGGTAACGAGTGGGGGACAGAAAAGCTTCTTACAGAAGACGTTACAGGTCTGTGAGAGCCAGAGATTTTCCTTGTTTGAGGTGACCAAATACTTATTTTCCACCCTAATTTACGAATAAATTCTTTACAAATCCTACCATGTGAATTCATGGATTTTTTTTTTCACATTCTGTCTCTCACAGTTGAAGTGTACCTCTGGTGCAAATTACTGACCTCTGTCATCATTTTAAGTGGGGGAACTTGCACAATCGGTGGCTGACTAAATACTTTTTTGCCCCACTGTACATAAAAAGTGCTCTGTAAAAGGGCAATAATCAGTCTGTTAAAGGTATTAAATTTGTTTCTTGAATATGATGTTTAAATGTAATGGATAATTAGTGGAAAAGAAAACTAGAAATAACAGGTGAATGAGTAAAACCGTTCTTATTGTACAGTTATGGTTACAGTCTGTCTCATGACCTTCATACCCTTTTGTATTCAATTAATTTAACAAAAAACGAACACAGTCATAGATGATGGTGACTAATATTGTGATTGCTTTTGTTTATTTTTTCAAGTTTTTATTAGATATAGAAAAGCTCTGACAGTTAATTTGTTTTTTAAAAAGTCTTATTTCTTTATATTTTCTTCCAATTAGCCAGACATTATTGTAATTTTTAATTGGTCTTCATCAATAGGTCTCCACGCATTTACACTTATTTGCTGAATTTACACTGATTATTAGTCCCGTACTTACACCTAAACATTGGTTTAAGCAGTGTTTTTTGTTAGTTAAGCCACTTCACACTGACCTATGAATCATTCAAGCAAAAAAAACCTCCCAACTTAGTGTTATGACTACATATAACAGATACATTAGCAAGGAACCAGTTTTGAATTTGCATCTTTAAACGCTTTGTCGCAAAAAAGACTTGCAAAAACACATAAGTGTACCTGTTTCATTAGCTGAATCTATGAAAAATGGCAAAGATAACACAGTTTAGTATAAATCAAAGAGCTATTTGACTAAAAGCTCTTTGATTCCCAAAGAGCTATTTGTCAAAACCTTGGCATATCTGCATGGTGTGCAGTGTACATCAAAAAACAAGTGGAGGACAAAAGAAGAACTGAAAGGCTTCACAAAAACAGAACATCTACAGCAGATGAACGGTATCTGAAAGTTGTGTTCTTAAGAAACAGGAAGAAATCCAGTAAAGACCTGACACAGGACCTGAGAGATGAATCTGGCTGTTCACTGAAGCCTCATCAGAAATGCTCTCGGTGGAAGCAAGGCTGCCAAGACATCATTTGTAAGGAAGGAAGGAAACAGGATGAAAAGGATGGGGTATTTCAGATTATATAAGAACTGGACTGAAAATCAGTATGACAGGTCATATGAAGTTGTGAATCCAAAGTTGAAATTTTGGCTTCAAATTATTGTGAATAGAGCAAGGAGGTCAGGAGAGATGTCATGGTCCGTGGTCCTGTGTGTGGAATGTGTGATGCGCGGGTAGCCACACCCCCAGGCTGGGGGTGTGGCTTAACAAGGGCGATCGTGGCTCAAGAGTTGGGAGTTCGCCTTTTAATCGGAAGGTTGCCAGTTCGAGCCCCAGCTTGGACAGTCTCGGTCATTGTGTCCTTGGGCAAGACACTTCACCCGTTGTCTACTGGTGGTGGTCAGAGGGCCCGGTCGCGCCAGTGGTCGTCAGCCTCGCCTCTGTCAGTGCGCCCCAGGGTGGCTGTGGCTACAATGTAGCTTGCCATCACCTGTGTGTGAATGGGTGGATGACTGAACGTGTAAAGCGCTTTGGGGTCCTTAGGCACTAGTAAAGCGCTATACAAATACAGGCCATCTACTTAACAAGAAAGCTGCCTAAGAGAGCCACTTTGTTCTTCAACACCACTTGTTGAAGAACAAAGGTTGTTCAACAAAATATTTTGCCTTACATATTGTATTTCCATGTTTGTTTGCACATGTTTCAATAAATCACTGCACCTATTTCCCATTTTCCTAGAAAAATATGAAGAAATAAGGTGTGGCTCAGGACTTGCACTGTACTGTATTGTATGAACCAAAAAGTGATGCAACAACTGAGCACACCTTTCATAAATGTGCTGATATTTTTAACTATATGTGCACCAGACTTTGTTTCTATGACACATTTGTTCATCAAATGGAGTTATGGCGATGGCATATAGTTAGCATGGTCACACTTTAAACTTTTTCCTTCTTTAAAAAGTCTGTTTTGGATCAATTCTCTCCTGCCAAACTTCTTAGTCATCTTTTCATTCAGTACATGGGTACACAAACTTGTTTTCATGGTGCCATCTATAAATGTCATCTCCCCCACAGCTTCTGCGCTCGTGTAGCTCCATATCAGCACACTGCCCCCTCCATGCTACATGGTCGGCGCTATACGTAGTTACTTAATTAGTCGTGACCAGATCCTCACCATCCCTGATTCAAACTATTACCAAGTAATGCCTTGTAATATTCACTGGGCTGTTCTTGTTCTTTGGCAAAGTCTCCTCTCAGCAGTTTTGTGAGCACTGGTTTTCTTCTTGGAGAGCATCTGCTGAGGTTGACTTCATGTAAAGTGACTGTCTGAGCAGTCAGTTTCCACATGCAATCCTTGGGCCAAGTCAGAAGCACTTACTGTTTTGTTGCAAGGTTACATAAACAGCAAACCGTGTGGGTGTTAGTTTTCAGGACAGCCACTGTTCCTTCTGTTGGTAGTATGGCTGTGTTAGTGCTTCCTCTCATATGAAGTCCCACTGGTTTCTTTTTCAAGTAATGGCAAGTCCTTACTACTTGGAGCCATATTGCATAACTCACAAGCCAATGCCAAAATTTTAAAGACCTGTAGTGCAGCGGTCCCCAACCCGGTACCGGTCCGTGAGTCATTTGGTACCGGGCCACAAGAGTACAGGTGTGAAATGTATGGTTTTCAGGGTTTTTATCAGTTTTCAGCGTTATTTTGTTATCGTTTTTATCGTTAACTTGGTTTTCCTGGGTCTTTTCACGTGTGTTTTGGTACCGTTTTATTTTGTTGCATTTATCCGCGACACCTTAAAGGCCGGTCCGTGAAAATATTGTCGGGCATAAACCGGTCCGTGGTGCAAAAAAGGTTGGGGACCGCTGCTGTAGTGTTCACAGCTTCTTTCCTAGTGAGACTTAAACACATGATGACGTTACATGTTTACCAAACCCATTTGAAATGGCACATCAAATACAATACATGTGGAACATGAGTTCAGGGGATGAAGACTGCTTGACTTCATCTGTGGGATTATGTATGAGAGTGATGTATAGAAGCAACTGCCCATTGTGCGCTTATGTAAAGTATGCATATTTCATCACGTCTTCTCTTTCCACTAAGAAACATGTTCGGGCTATTTGACGTCTTCTTGAATTACTGACGTGAAATGAATGAATAAACACTGGGTGGCAGGGATCATGAGGTAAGGACAGAATAAACAGACCTCAGATGGCCCTGATCAGTCGAGCCATTGTCCTCAACAAACCCCTCTATTCGGTTTCACTTTCCCCCTCCTCCTCGCCCTCGCTCTTTCTGTTTGCACAATAACAACTCAACTGTCTAATTCCATTATCCCACATTACAACAGTCAACAATAATATAACGAAGCGATGCGCCATGAGACGATGAGTGTGTTTGTTAAAGGCGTCAGTTACTCTTGTATTGCATTGTACTCGTCTGTCTGCTCGGAGAAACATTTGCTTTTCTGAAAAGCAGAAATATGCCGCTCTTTGGCATATTTAAGTAAGAAAATCAAGTGTTTGTGTGTATAATTTGCACTTATCTGTCCTGTTTGTTTAGTTGTGGGTTAACTGCAAAACATTAAAAATAAATCAGTATAATATATTTTAAAGTGAATGAACATTTCCTTTTTTAGAAACAAACAGTTACAGAGACTTTATTCTGAATTCTACAAGTGCATTGTGCAATTTTTCATTGTTATCATTAAGAAAACAGTATTTGAAGTAACTACCGGTTAATCTTTGTCCCATTCAGCTGCCATAAACTAATGCCAATTACTTCTTAAAGCATCATAAACTAGATAAGTAACATTAGGCAACATTTTACAATAGCTCCTCTGTAACTTTCCATTTGAAGGTAGCCTTTGCACACAGCACTTATCCTTTTAGATGAAAGTATAATTGATGGTTTCAGAAAGTGTTTGACCAGTGACAAGGACAATTATTACATGTAATTATATGGCTGCTTGTGCAATGAGCGTGGCTTAGTGTGAGAAAGACACACGTTCTTTACTGTGAGTGTTCATAAGTAAATGGACAGCCTCCCTAAGGCTGCAGAGATTTCAACAATTACTGGGAAGCAAATCCTTTCACACAGCTAGGTTTTCATCTTTGAATTATTCCTTCCATCTCTGAGCCGCTGCCTGGGTTTGTTGGCTTTGAGCATCAAGGGAGCAGTTCAGTCTGGGTTAAGCCTTTTCAGCCAACTGTTCAAAGCCCTTTTTGCACGGTTTGCCTGACTAGATGCTTCTCCTGCTGAACTGCCTCCTATTCCATTTTAGGATTTATAGGAATCCCGATCCTCTCGTTCGACTATCTAGAAAATCCACCCCCTGTATGGGATTAGGATTCGGTCTGTATTACATAAAAGTGAAGATTACATCCTTGGTAAATGTTAAACCCAAAAAGGGGTCCTCCCGTGAGACAACAATAGCACTGTGGTACAGGCCGTTGTGGATACTAGGATCATAACAAAAATACTTTCCGAGTTCAACAGGATTTGTAAACTGAATAGAAGTCAGACACATGCGGCCTGCAAAAAGATTTTTAACAAATTCCCTCCTTTGCCTCTTAAAAATGAATGAAAAAAAACATCAAATGAGCTGAAAAGTAGACCTACTGTGATCAGTTCCAGCTGCAATTAAATTGTTTTTGGATTGAGTAGATTTGCATGATTCACAGCCCCCCCCCCCCAAACAAAAAGACAACCAAACAAAAACAACCCCTCAGTTCCCCCCTCTGTCTAAAACAAGCCAAGCTGCTCGTAAACAGAAGGTTTGAAGAGCAGGCGGGAGGGGCGGCTGTGTGCTCCCAGCCAGCGCTGTGTGCTGGAGATGCCCAAATTAATGATCTCGTCTCACTTCAAACAGATCCAAGTAAAACAATTTACTCTGAGCATTTACAGCAAGTGTAATAGAAAGCAGCAGTGCACTCAACTCCAAATGTTAAACATGTATCAGGGGTTTAGTCTTGACAAATTAGAAAACAAACAAAATAGGGGCACTCACTGATAAGTGTACGTCACAGTAGTTATAGTTGGAAAGGACGGATGTGTTTCAATACATATATAAATAGATATATAGATAGATGTAGACATAGATAGTTAGTGAGTCCCTGTATTTAGTTTGTTTTAATGACATCTGTTGATTACTTTCACATACATAAACCTCATTATTTAATAAACAAATTAATAACCTGTTAAATTATATTAATTTATAAAGTCTATCCAGCATATTTCAAGTATAAGAAGTATAAGGATCCATCCATTTTCTACTGCTTGTCAAGGTCCAGGTTGTGGAAGTTGTGGAAGTAGGAACTTCCCAGACCTTTTTCCTCCCGATGTGTATAGCACTGCAGACACTGTGCCAATTTACCTGTCTTTCTCCTGCCCAGTTCCCATCACTTGTCACCAACACCCTCCCCGAGCTGGGCACCTGTTTTCAGCTGAAAACCACGGCTTCTTTTTTGTGTGTCACACTGTAATATTTACAAGCACTGAAAATGAGATATAAGAGTGGCGCAAAAGGGATTTCATAGCCTTGGTTGGTTACAGGAGGATGAGACTGTGCAAGATCCACTTCTTGTTATGAAAGGTAATGATTTTCTCATGTAATGTATTCTGTTTCTTCTTTAAAACAATATCAGAGGTTAAAGCAATCAGGATGAAGGCTCGAAAACTCCTCCTGTCTTAATGTGGTCAAAGCTTCCATATCATAGCGTGCTTACCTGAAAAGAGTAAAAAATGACCAGTTGTCATGTTTGACATTAAAAATCATTCATTTCTGAATGTGCCGAAACTTTTTTCTTTTTTTTTTCCTGCTTTGTGAAACTATCAGGTTAGGCTGGGCTAACAAAGTTTGCACTCCAGCAATTTCAAAGCTACCCTAGATAGCAATTTGTTTGCAGAACATATCAGTTAGTCCTACAATCCTTTTCCATGTAATAAGTAACCGTTTAATGTACACTTTCAGTCTAGATATGGTACAGTCTGCCTGATGTAATCATTTGATTAAATAAAGCACCCAACATCCAGCTCAGTATAAGGTTTGATGTAGATGAGGTGTTTATTTGATGTGAAAGAGTTTTTTGACAGCAGTGCTTGAGGTTACTGATGGCATAATGATGCACTGAACAATCAGTTCACCTAGAGTTACTGAAAAAGTCTGTGTCTCTATTTCTGCATAAAAATGATCTAAAAACTTGTTGTGGAGCTGGTTTAGTTCACTGGGTTGAGCAGGCAACCCACACAACTAACACAGAGCAGAGGTTCAAATCTACCCTGAGGCTGTTTACTGCCTTTTCTCTGATCTTTCTCTACGTATACTCATCTATTGGGGGGGATTTCTTAAAAGTCCAATTAAAGTAATAAAACAAAAAAATTATCTTTGGTTGTTGTTTTATCCAGGAAAAAGACTGAATAATACACATTTGTGAGGTAAAGAATCAATAAAAGTCGTTACTGATTTGATCTCCTGCATTAAATGTGATCTGCTGCAATAAAACTGACTATCATTGGCCCTGATTTATCATGCTAAGTATGACTTGATTTGGAGGTTTGGATGTTTAGGTTTTCTTACATGAACTACTCACCTCAAGTCCTTGGCTCATCAGCTGGAACCGGTTTGGAGAGGCCTTAGCTGCTTAGAAGTTACCGTGGGATCTTTGTATGATTGTAACAACTCTTGCTATTGGATTTTTGTTGGTCAACCACATCTGGGGAGGGTAACAGTCTCTTCCCTCCATTTGTACACAAATCTATGAACACGGACTCTTGCAAACTCTTGGGAGACAGATAACAGCTCCTTTTCAAAGGTCCTTAAAAAATGACATCATTCTAAAAGTATGTTTTTACATCAGACTTTGAATGAGCCTTGTCCTATAAATAAAAGTTTTTTAAAAAGTCAAAATATGAGAACCAGAGAAGAGCAGTTCTAAAGTTTAATTAATCCTCTTAGATCTAAGTCAACCCTAACCCTCATCTGTGATGACCTTAACCCTAATACTGTGAGAATGTGTCATTTCTCTAATTATTTAGATGATTCTCCAAATTCTTGGAAAATAAAATGATTTAAACCTAAATCTAAATGTTCTACTTTCCAAACCAGAGTTCAGGTTAGCGACAGGAGCCAGGGTTTGGGTCGTCACCAGTGATGACTTAGACCTCAGAGGGTTAACCTAAACCATTTTCACCACTGGGTGTCACTAGTGGTGCAAAGTCAATTAACTGCCCACTGCAGTTAATTGAGTTTTGTTTTATTACTGCTCCCAATTCAACTCCATAATCCTAGCTATAGTGGCTACTGTACGACAAACAGTTATCCCATAATAACTCCGGCCGGCATGTTTCTACTACTGTTTGATCAGGATCTGCCCCAGAGTTTTTGTCCTGTATGTGGCAGGCTGTCAGTCTACTGTTTACCTCTGCTGCCAATGCTGGTTGAGAAGCGTCCAGCTTTACTTACTCCTGAAGAGACTGCAAAACTCTGTGAAGGGACTTTGATACGAGTCAATGAGTCAGAGAAGCTCACTTCTCTTCTAAATTAAAGCTCTAATGCTACAGCCACACAGAGGTAAGTTGTTGAAGATAATCAGAACTGTCAGTGGTGCTGCTGTTTTTGCCACTGTTAGCTGATGTTATGTATTATGGTAATATGGTTTATAACCAGCTCCTATTGTTTAGCTGGCTCTTGTCAGCTGTCCAGAGACATGAGGGTCACATGTCAAGTCTGCTGACACTAAGTAATTGCAACAATATTGGGAATAAATAAGCATTTTTATGTGTTAAAGCCCTGACTTCAGTTCAGGAGATGGGGCTTGCGACGAGAAGGAAGACGATGACATTTCATCCAAATCATGTTGTCTCTTTCCTTCATGTTTTGACTTCATTGGTGAAGTGGACCCTTTCTCAGACAATAAAACATAAGTATGATCCTCCATATCTTGAGTTTATAGGTGCAGGCACAAATTAAAATGTCCCAGAACACCTATGATTTCTCTTCTCCTCCACCTTTGACGTTTTGTGGCAAGATAGTGGCTAAGTATGGAATGACAGGACTGCCAAAATAATTTAACTAAATACACCTTTAAAAGTTAATTAAATGTGTCAATAATTAGTAAAAATTGGAATTAATTAATTAAATACATATTTAATTAATTAATTATTGACACATTTAATTCATTACCATATTTTCACGACCATAAGGCGCACTTAAAAGTCTTAGATTTTCTTCAAAAAGTACGGCGCGCCCTATAGCGCAGTGCGCCCTGTGTGTTGTAATGAGGACGTAGTAGAGAACACCATGAGAACGCTAAAGGGTGAAGTGTGTGCGTTGACTTTATCGCACATACCTGTATAAAAGAACAGGTATGTGCGTTATGCAGGACATCGTTGTTTTAACAACCCTGAAAATGGCAAAGAGACACGCTTACGAAGCACAGTTTAAACTGAAGGCCATCAGCTACGCGGAGGAACATGGAAATCGAGCAGCGGCGAGAGCATATAAGATTAACGAATCGATGGTTCGCAAATGGAGGAAGCTAGAAAACAAGCTCCGGCAGGTCAAGAAAACGCAGCTGAGTTTCCGCGGACATAAGGCGAGGTGGCTCGAGTTGGAGGAAAGACTCGAGCGGTGGATCATCGAGCAAAGAACGAGCGGGAGAAGCGTTTCGACGGTCACCATTCGGCTAAAAGCAGTTTCACTAGCTGAAGAGATGAACATTGAACATTTCCAAGGAGGTCCGTCTTGGTGCTTTCGTTTTATGAAACGGTGCCATTTTTCCATCCGGACCAGGACTACGGTAGCGCAGCAACTTCCAGCGGATTATAAGGAAAAGCTGGCCATCTTCCGCTCCTACTGCAGCAAACACATCGGCGACAAAAACATCCAGCCCAGCCACATCACAAACATGGATGAGGTCCCGCTCACTTTTGACATCCCGGTGAGTCACACTGTGGAGAAGAAGGGGACCAGCACGGTAGCGATACGCACAACGAGGTATGAAAAGTCTTCTTTTACTGTTGTGCTTGGCTGCCATGCTAATGGACAGAAACTGCCGCCTATGGTGATTTTTAAGCGAAAGACTTTGCCTAAAGAGAAGTTTCCAGCAGGAATCATCATTAAAGCAAATGAAAAGGGCTGGATGGATGAGGAAATGATGAAAGAGTGGCTGAGGGAGGTGTATGTAAGGAGACCAGGTGGTTTTTTCCACGCATCACCATCGCTCTTAATCTGTGACTCTATGCGTGCCCACCTCACAGCCGATGTGAAAAAACTAGTGAAACAAATGAACTGTGAGCTTGCTGTCATTCCGGGAGGCCTGACAAAGGAACTCCAGCCGCTGGACATCGGTGTGAACCGCCCGTTCAAAGTAAGGCTGCGAGCGGCCTGGGAGCGATGGATGACCGGTGGAGACCACAGTTTCACCAAGAGTGGAAGGCAGCGCCGGGCGAGTTACGCCACAATTTGCCAATGGATTGTAGATGCTTGGGCTAACATGTCTGCTGGCACTGTTGTTCGAGCTTTCGCAAAAGCCGGCATCATTTCCGAGGAGCCACACGGCACGGAAAGTGACTCTGACAGTGAAGAAAGTGAACCTGGCATGTTTGATGGAGATTTAGCGCAGCTGTTCAATTCAGACACAGAGGATGAGGACTTCGATGGGTTTGATTGATGATAAAAATGTGAGTACCAAGCTTTGTTTTGCTCCTGCTTTATTTTTAAATACGCACACTTGTATGCTTGTGTGTTGTTGATGATGACGATTACCGGTAATAGAAATGTGAGTAAGGTACTGAACTCAGGTTTGCTCCCGCTTTATTTTTAAATACGCATACGGTACTTGTATGCGCCCTATAATCCAGTGCGCCTTATGTGTGTGTTAAATACAGTAATGGCACACATAACTGAGACTGCACCTTTTAGTACAATGCGTCTTATGGTCGTGAAAATACGGTATTTATTTATTTCACATTTGAATTAATTATTGACACATTTAATTCATTATTTAATGGTGTATTTAATTAATTCACTTTGGCAGTCCTGGCATTAGTACATATGTAAAACGCAATTACTTGGAAGGGAGAGCTCCATCACAGCCACTATATTTAAATATGGTGGGGAAACATGGCGGCTTCCACAAACCGAAAACCTACTCCTGTGTGATTTTAATGCACTAATTATAAGTTTACGAGAATGGATCAGTTTGTTTGAAAATGTAATTACACACTATTTTTTTTGTTCTTTTGAATAACCTCATCACTGACTCTACATTTCCAGATTACACAGAGGTATGTGACTGGCACACTGTGTGGGACTACTATTGATGAATTAAGACTTAGAACAAATGCAAATGCAAATAATAGGTAAAAAGTAAAAATGCCACTTTAATGGTTCCAATCAAAGCACATAATTATCGTTTAATAACTGAAAATATCTATGAAGGTACAGCTTTAAATATTTCATAATCTAATTCCAATCATAAGGAGTGATTAAAAACAAACACTGGGCAGATACATGAGAGCCTGGCCAGTATAAACAGATGTTGCAACACTGTGTTGCATGTC
The DNA here is from genome assembly GCF_900408965.1 of Simochromis diagramma. NCBI lineage: Eukaryota > Metazoa > Chordata > Actinopteri > Cichliformes > Cichlidae > Simochromis > Simochromis diagramma. Next base: position 2,227,624 of record NW_024387083.1, on the reverse strand, counting down.
TACTTGGGATCTAATCTGTGAAATCAACACCCATTTGTCATGTGGCTTAAAGGGTTTAGATTCTATTATTTCTAGCGTGTAATGTCATTGAGAAGAGTTTTTGGAGGGTGGAAAGGTTAGCAAATTAACAAATAGTGACTCACCACAAACAGCTTCATCTGCCATCTGCTCATATACATGCGGTTAATACAGGCAGCATTCATTTGGATGGGGCTATCGAGGGTTGTTTTGATGACTGAAGTTCAAGAATACCAAAGCTTTGCCAAGGCAGCCTTGAGTGAACCTGAGCACTAAGGACACTGTGCCACTGTCATTCTGCAATGAGCTAGGTGGAAACTGGGCCATCTATATCTGGACTACCCTCTGATTATGAAGAGATTATGCAACCGCACAGCATGCTTTACATAACTGGTTATAGCACTCATATAGTCTTTGGTCCCGAAAAGGAATAATTATTCACCCAAGTCACCTGCCCCCGTGACATCTAAACAAATATGTCATTCACTTCTAACACCTATTTCCTTCAACCACATTAACTTTCAGCCACGTTGCGACTGTGATGCAGACGGGTAGCTGAGAGAAAAGGACACTTACAATTCATTTACAATTACATGGAAAAGCAAATGTCTGGTAAAAACACCATGTGACTCTCCAAATCTCTCCGTAATACTGTGTGCAAACGTTTTAAAAAAGTTTTACAGCTCCGTCCACACTCCAGGGGAACAAAAGAGGATCAAACAAGGGGAGGGGATGAAAGTTTTGCATGATTCATATTGCTGAACGTTTACGTCCTTCTCTTTTTCTCTTGCCAGATTCATTTCTGCCATTTAAGGTTTAATGTTTAAAAAAATGTGCTTAAAGGTCATGCAGTTGCATCACAAAGCTAGCTATTCAGCTAAGAACTCTTGTTAAGTCTAATTGTTGAATGTTGTCATTATGTTCTTAAATTTGCAGTCTTGGTTCAAGCAGTAGGATCAACACATTCCTTTGATCCTGAGCACCTCTCCAGCCACTCTGTGCTGGGGGAGGTTTTATTGCAAAAACATGCTATCTGAAAGATCTGTTTCTTGTGATGTTGCTTCCTGCTTTTATGACTTTGGGCTGGAGACAGGTTAGCACGAGCTCCAGGAGCTGGTTCTTGACCAAAGACTTCCCTTGCTAGCAAGTAAAAGATGTTCGTCTTGTTTATGTTGTTAACGAGAATAAGTTTCTAAACTAGCGGGGCTTGTGGAAACACAGACCCAACAACTCTCTTTGAAAGCTGTGTCTAAATGTCTCCAAATAAGCATTGTGTTATTGATTTGCCTGCTAACAGATCTCACAGCAGTCCATCGGCAGCTAAACACCGTGACTGTCATTAATTGCTGTTTACTCACCACCCTTTTTATTTCAGAATGACTTGGTGGAGGATGTTGGGGGAGGATGCTATCTGGGAAAAGACTCTGGTCCTGTTGCTTGTTTGTATTTCAGTGAAAATGGGAGAGCACTGGTTTATACAGTGCTGTGGCTCCTCTGAATGGTGGGTCAATCAAGGAAACCAGTCATTTGTCATTATTCTATCACATGGAGTCTGACTCTTCACACCTCTTTGGCACTACGGGATAAAGCTCAACACTCAGACAGATCTGGGAGGACATTTTTGCACTCTCCCTGCATCGCTTTGGTCGATGGCAGGTCATAGGAAAGAGGCCTTCTGGTAACTGTTCTGTTTGCTTGATTACATTTCGAAACATCCTTTTAAAAATAAACGCTGGCTCGGTTTGTCATTCCTTCTGCAGCTGCCTTTTTGATTAATCCCCTCACATTCTCCCGAGACATGTCCCCGCTAATAAATGTAATTTGTTTTATGAGCATTTCATAAGTCTCCACCCCCACTTCTCCCCAAGTCCTAACCCCCCACTCCCCTACCCCTCCCCAAACGGTCAGAAGTGGTTGCTTTGGTAACAGCGTGACGTATTTAAGAGCCCAAGAATAGAAGCATGAGGAGGAAAGCGGGTCTGAGGCTCTTGGCTCCAGCCTCACAATAAGTCTGAATGCCATTCCAAATGTTTCCCTCTAATTTGTGTCAAAGGCCAACATTTAAATGATGCTGACATTTTTGTGTGATTACGGAGCCGGCAGGAAGTTCTGTGCCGACACCGTCGTTGGTGAGGTTACCTGCTCGTGGTTTCCCTGGTGAGAAAAAAACAAATAAACACCCCACCTGGCTGGTTGAGTACACTAAGGTCATCGATTGATGCAGTAATCTGACTGAAGCATTTGGATGGGCAGCATACAAACAGAGGCAGTGACAACAACTTATCAATAAACATATACCCGCATGGGCACACGTCTGCTTGTTATGAAACAGCCCCCCAAGTCAAACAAAATGAGTCACAGCCTATTTATAGCCGCTGCGATACATCTCTCATGTGTATGAGCCTTGGATGGAGGCTACGTGTCGTGGTATAGACAAGCTGTTACATAAACATGTTTCTGCATACATGTCTCGAGGGATTGATGATTCACAACATGAGCATGGCTCTCGTTTTAACTGCATTTTTCTTAGTCATCAGCCGAACCATAAATAATTACCAGCAAGGCTAAATTTGGAGGTAGGATGTAGGAATTGTTTTACTCACTCGTCTTTATATAAAGCTGAAGAAAATGTTCCTTCAGCAAAAACTGAACATTTTGAGAACCAAACTAACATATTCATACTGATATTAATGAAGCACAAACTGTATATAAAAGATGGGTGTGGGCTCTGTGACTTCACTCTTTTGTTTGTGGACTACTATTGACATCTCAGGGTTTTTTGTTTTTGTGTTCTTTCTGTTTTTATCAGCAAGTGACCACATTTGGAAGAGAGTGGAGTGCATCACACTCGGCGAGTGTTTCCTGGCAATCACTAGCATGAAATTGGTCCAAAGGAAGTATACAGGAGCGTGTCGAAAGCCTCCCTGCATTGATTTGATCATTAGTAGGCTCCCATGGCTGCCAGTGGTTTGCACAATAGACACAACTTGCCAGCAAACTATATGCAGCAATCTCCAGCAACCAGGTTGCTAGACAGGAAATATACATCTCTAATTAACAACCCGAGGTTGCCAGGGGTTTCTGACTGGTCTCTAGACCTGTATCACTAAGGTCTTAACAAGGTGCATCTGCAGACACAGATGTGGAAACATATAAATAAATAATTACTTATTACAGCGGTCCCCAACATTTTTGGCGCCACGGACCAGTTTATGTCTGACAATATTTTCATGGACCGGCCTTTAAGGTGTCGCGGATAACTACAACAAAATAAAACCAGTACTGGTACCAAAAAGAAGAAGATCTTTTCATAACACACGGGAAAAGACCCAGAGAAACCGAGTTAATGATAAAAACGATTTAAAAAAATAACAATAAAACCCCTGAAAACCATACATTTCACACCCGAGCCTCAACTCTCGCGGCCCAGTCCGTGGCCCGGATTATATGTATTATAATACATATATCATGAGAATTTCATTTGCCAAAAACACCGGAGTGCAGACTTCTTGTACTGTTTGCTAGTACAAGTATCCACAAATATTCATGTTTGTTTCATTTGCTCGGAATTCCTCCAGTCTAAGATAACTGGCTGCTGCTTGCTACCAATCTTGTCCTGCTTCACATCTTTCTCAATAAGTAATTTCTCTGAGGGCAGTGTTCCAGACACTTTCGGTTTGGCAGTCATCGTAAAAGGAGGCACAGGATGTGTCACAAAAGGAGCAAGTATATAACAGTGTGTGTGCAATTCTAGGAAGAGCCTAAAGTTAGTGAGAAAACGAGAGAGGGGAATCAGCAAAGCTGGAAGTCGATTATAAAACTCCATTTAAGCAGCAGGCATATTTGTTAATATTCAATATTACAGCAATGTAGGCTGTTTTTATCTTTCATAATACCAAGTGACTAGCACAGTGTGTATCACATTAGATAACATTATACAGCAGGTGAAATGAGGCCAAGTTCGTGTCATCAGGCGATACTGTGGCGCTGCAAAGCGATGTTGTGCAAAGCCATAATAAAGCAAACATGAACAAAGGTTGTTCTTAAAGATCAGAGAGGACACAGAAACAGAAGATGTGTATGGGGACAAAATGAGCATGCTAAACAGGAGAAGGGATCAGATACAGGGCCTCTGACAGGTGACGCTCGCTGAACGTGGTCAGCGGCGAGATGGCTTTCAAAATGACCTTCTCGTTGTAACAGCTAGTGTGTCAGTGGAGTGACGGCCCCCTCCCATTCCTGTCCTCCTCGCTGGACTATCCCCGAGGTTACATGCAGAGTGTATTTAAAGCTCGTCCCGAGCACTTCCAGCAGTGCACCTTACATAACCCTCAGCCTTCAGCCGTCATCTTTGACTAACGCCTCCCGGCTCATCTGTCTGACTCCCAGTGGCTGTTTTTGTGAAGCCGGTCAGCTGGTGTAAACAACCTTGCTGTGAGTCTCATCTGTGCCACCCACTTTGAAAGAACAGGGAACAGATATTTATGTCCTTCCTGCTTCCCACCGCTGCAGATAGATTCCAACCCAGAGCAAGCGAATTATGAGGAAATCCAGTGAAATATGACTCAAACGCAGTTTCAGAGTTTGTGTTTTGTCTACCAGCTTCTTCTTCAAACTTTTGTTCTACTGTTAACACTTAGCAATGTTCTGCTACTGTACATGTTGTGTAATTTCTTAATAATTACACACTGTGAGGTGCTTTTTGTCACACTAAATACAGGGGAAACAGAGGGTGAAAGCAGTTCCTTTATTCAAGAAAAATTTCTGTGAAATAAACTCGTGGATAGCTTGACTTGAATGTCGGAGATAAATTTAAACTGAAGTACATTTTCAAGAAGAGTTGCAAATAATCTGTATTTACAATATTCTCCTGAGACCTCATCCTCTGTAATGGACATTTGGTTTTGGTCTATATCTTTTGAATTATTTGAGCTACCCTACTAAGTCCTGATGTGCTAGAGGACGTCCTGGCCTTCCCAATGATATCTCATGTGCCTGGGTGGCCTCTTTTAGCTCCAAAGAGGTAGAAAATCACACAAAAAAAGTTCAACTAGATGCTACTTTTTTGGTGTATCTATTGAGCCACTAAGTAAAAAAGTCATAAAAGTGTGAATTTTACTCAGAAAAGTGTCTTGTTTTTGTTACACACATTGTTTAAAACTCAAAGATATCCAATAACAACTGACAATCATAACAAGTGTTTATGTGTGGAAAAATGGAAACTGACTGCCTAACGCAATCAAGAAATTGCACTATAAAGATTTATTAATGCAAACTTGCTGGTCTGTAGAAAAAGTTCACGTTTATGCACGTTCAACCGACCTGCTGTACCAGTAAAAAGACTGTTCAGATGGTATGGGTTTCCAGAGCAACTCCTCTCGGTGTAATGTGTAGGTGACCCTGTACTCTTGTCCATATAGTGCAATTGTTTTTCCACATTTTGTCCATGCAGTATAAATAATAACTATAATTAGAGATTCTTTGTAACTTTGAAACAATGAAAATTTAATTCTTTTTGCTCTTCTTAAAACCACAGGTACACACAGGAACAGATGTTGAGCACACATGTTAGCTTCTCAGCATGTTTCCACATGTTGACAAGCTAACGAAGCGTTGTAATGGAGGAATAACAGAGCACTTCAGCCTCCTGCTCTGAGGGCTCTAAAGATGTCACACATTAAAAGTGAAACACGTAATCACATATGCACATATTACAATCTTAAAACGCGGCAGATAGCATTGGGAGATAAGTGATGCTAAAGGTTACAAAATGCTCAAATTGCTGTGCAATATGGAGTTTTATTATTTGATGCTAATGATCATAAATATCTAAGAAGGCAAAATTAAGATAAAATTAAGACAAAAATAATCATACGAATGCAATAATTATTGTAAAAATGTCTTACATCTGGCAACACCGCACAGCTTACTTACTCTTGCTTATCTATCACTGTCGGTTTTCCAGAAAGGTCTTATTATAAACAGAGAAGCTACATTAATACAATACACCGACTGCATTACTCATCAGTCACTTGGATGCTTCACTGTAAGTTTGAAAAGTGTGACTGTTAAATGAGAAGCATGCTAATTAAAACCGAGAAAGAACTTTATGACTGGGATTTTTCAGAAGCTGCCAATTATCAGTGCCAGCTGCTACGCATCTCATCACCATATGATATTTACACTCACCAGTCACTTTGTAAAGTTCAGCTGCTTGTTATCTAATCAGCCAGGAGCAGCATGCTAGTGAGCTTAGGTATGTATATATGGTCAAGATGACCTTCTGAAATTCAAACCAAGCATCCATCAACGTGGAGAACAAAGATCATCTGCAGCAATTATTTGATGCTATTTTGTCATTAAGGAGCAAAATCTCTGAGGAATGTTTCCAGCATTTTGTTGAGTCCATGCTACAAATAAATAAAGCAATAATGAAGGCAAAACGGGGTCCAAACCACTATTATCAAGGTGCACCTAACAGAGTGGCCACTGAGTTTATATAAATACACAACCTGGAGAAACTTTAGTCATTTCTAAACTTCACATTTATTATTCTTGTCCTTCCTCTGTGCACTCTGGGATTAGAATTAAGCTCTTGTTATTTTTCTTCTATTCTTATAATACGGCACATAATTTTCACTCCGTCAAATGAAAGCCCTGGAAATATTCACGTTCCCCCCGAGACATGAGATGTTTTCCAGTTGAGACAGCATGCTCTGTTTGCAGAGTTATCTGCCCTCTTTCCCCCTGCAGGTCAAAGCTACAAGGTGAGCTGTTCCATAAGAGCCTTTAATAGCATGTTAAGAATTCAGCACGAACTGGTTGAACTCATGTGCCTCCACCTCTCTTAACGTTGTTTTCTTTCAACACTGACTACAAGGGTTCTGACTTGCCAGTCGGATCATTTTGAGGAAATGAAAGATAATTAAAACAGTCAACTGTTTGTATAAAATGTCTTGCATCTTGTGCGAACAGCTTACCAAACAAATTATCATGGGGAAGTCATTTTGTAACATACTTTTGTCAAATTTGCTGTTGCTAGGGGTCACACTGTGGTTACGTGTTTTTTTGTTTCTTTTTTTTTGTTCACTTCCACAGAAACCTAAAGCAGACAACCTTCTCGAGAAAATGTGTTGACATATTTCAAAAGCTTAACTGTGAACTGTGCATGGCACAACTCACTTCCTGTTGCACAGATCAAACACGAATGTGAGAATGACCTTTTATTGAATAAGTGCTATTTTTAAATAAAAAATAAAACTTTCTCAATTAAATCTCTCCAACGATTCTAAATATTTCAAACTGTGCGCAAACTGATCATTTAAAATAATGATCTTTTTAAAAAATGGCTACGACAAAGTCACTGGTGAAAGATCATTTCCAGTTTATACGTTAAATGAAGGACGGCCTTCTGACCAAAGGCTCCATTTATGCACTTACAGACTTTTTTGACTATCAAGTTGAATAATAATCATAATATTCTTCCTCTCACCTGCCTTTATAATTGACTTTTTCTACCTAAGAACCTTCCCGACACTCTGAATTATGAGACCCACGGGTGTTAGCAGCTCATAAAGCCTGCTCGCTGCTACTGTAATTTCCCCTGTCAATTATTTCCAAATGTACCTAAATGGCGTGCTCCAATAAACACAGCTATGAACACGGTGTTTTTTCTTGCTTGTGCCAACTATTGTGCAATTTTATAAAGTTTAAGGAGTAAGGTGTGCAGAGAGGATGCACACACTGTTGCAAAGTATCCACAATGCATATTGTAAAAGCAGAATCAGGCTAGTGTTACACTCAGTCATGTTTCTAAGCTGCCATTGCACGAACACACTGTTGTTAACCATAAGTGGCGATGATCTATGTTGTTTACCCAAACTGATGTCACACGAAAAACCAGAACAAAAAAAAGCTTTACTCTGACAGAACTGAGATCAAACTGACCGGTTAATGCTTAAGCAGGGCTACTTGCTCAAGTCTATAATGTAAGATCACACATCTAAGGAACTTAATGTATCTTTGCTGTTTGTTTTAGTTAAAAAAAAAACACTACGATGAGCCAACACTGAACCCCTACTACCGAGCAATGCTGTTACTGATGTGATGTTTAAACTCACAGTAATGCTGTTGGTTCATGTGGTTACTTATTTTGCATTTTTCATTAGAAAGTTTCATTATATTGAAAAATAAACACATAAACTGCTGTAACGCCTTTTAACTCTTCATCATGTTAAACCAGTGCTGACACAACACTGGTGTTTGCTGAAAGGCTGACACCAGTGTACCACCGATATAGTATCTGTGCATTCCTGTGTGATGGCCACGTAATCATAGTTCCAACCAGAGTGTGTTATGTGTCTGACATATCATAGCTGTCACTTCGATTAATAGTTGAATATGTGTTTACTTGATTTGACTCACTGTTGCTCTTGTTTTTGCATAGTTATTTGCTGATACTTGATTTCCTGTATGTGGCTCTGGTTCCTCTTTGTTCTCTGTTTGTTTGGATGGTTTTGTTTTGTTTGAGCACTTAGTTCACTATGTTTTCTTTGTTATCTTGCTCAGTCATTGTTCCTTAAAGGTACAGTAGGTAATTTTTTTAGGTTATTTATCAGAATCCAAAAATGTTCTACTCATAAACATACACCGAATAGCGTGTAATTACATCTTCCAACAAACTGATGCGTTCTCATAAACTTAGAATGAAACCATTACAAATATATAGGAGCCTTTATGGAAGCCACCATGTTACTGTGGTGTCTTAAATACAGTGGCCAAGATGGACATCGACATTCCACCTGATGGTGTTTTCTTTATCTAATGACCACATGTTTGTGAGGGATACATAGTAAGTCTTATAAACATGTATATTCTCATCATCTATTCCTCATTGTGTCTCCCTCCTCCTCTACCACCTCATCTTCTTCCTCCTCACCTCAAGTCTCATCTCCTGAACTGAAGTCAAGGCTCTAATACGAGAAAAGATGCATAAACATGCTTTTTTCATTCCCAATACTGTCGCAATTACTTATTGTCAGCAGATTAGATACACCATCCTCCCGTATCCAGACAGCTGACAACAGGCCCACTACAAGCTAACATTATGCCAACTAATGTTGGGCTTGAGTTTCCAAAAAATTACACTTTCTCGCTGATCAACAGTTTAAATTCTCACATCATATGAGAGTTTACTAAAGGTCCTAAAGATCCAAACAGTGTTAGATCCATTTCAAAGCAGCTAACAGCAGCTAATAACAGCACTTACTGACAGAAAACTTTAGGATATCCTCAGCAACTCACCTCAGTATCGCTGGCATCAGACAGAAGTGAACTTCACTGATTTATTGACTCGCATAAGACTCCTTTCACAAAGTTTTACAGCCTCCTGCAGATAAACAGCAGATCTACAGCCAACACTCACTACTGGGGAACAGCGGTCAGAGTTGTTTGTCCTACAGGAGCCACTGTAGCTACGATTATACATTTAGAGGGGTAAGAAAACAAAACTTAACTGAATGCAAATTATTGATGTCTACAGGTGAGATTTTAGACACTGTAACTTTTACGTTTATTCAGTTCACTTGACCACTTTCAAGGGCCCGTCACTTTTAAAGGCCTGCTCTCCTCCTTCCTGCCTTTTTAGCTTTGTGCTAAGCTAACCACCTGCATGCAAACCCACTTCCAAAAGTTGGATGCACCAACCATTTTCACTGCAATGCATGGAGGCCAGATTAGCACCAAAACTTTTTCAAGTTAGCCATGGTTTTATCATGTGCACAAAGGGAGGCTTAGCATTCCCTTGCTCTTTCCACAAAAAACACATATGTACAAACCCTGAATATATCAGTTAACGCCCCCCCCACTAACCCTCATGCTGACTTTTGAACTGTGTGCTGATAACAAGCTGAACAGTTCCTCTACTCTTTAGGACATGGTAACCATGTCTTTGTTCTTTTTGTTTTGCATTTTATCTCACTCCATCTTACGTTTAGCCCAAGAGAAGACAGCAACCTCTTTGGACTTTGTCTCCCTCGGATGTGGCCTTTTCCGGTTGTTTATTGCCTTTGTCCCAAATTTTGCGAAATGCATTCTTGGCATTCAGTTCACACAGAACAAAGTTAGCTATATCACCTTCAATTAAATATAGCCTTTTTGGAGATAAGCTTGTATCTCTCAGCGGGAAAGCAGAATAGCTGCAATATGTGCACTTCCTGTGATAAAAATCTTTTCACTGAATCCTCACAAACGTATTCTAAAACAGAACTGTCATTAGCATCACGAATACCTATTTAATTTGCTAAGTATTGATGCAAAACTTCGAAAATTTAAAAAGTGCATTTTCTAAAATGCAGCTTTTACTGTAGGTGGAAAAGTCCACATGAACAAAGTCTTGTTTTGAGCACCTATGCTATAACTGGCCTCTATCGGGAACCGAAGGTGGTCAAACAGTAAAGAGCAAGCGGCTCAAAGTGTATCGCACTGTCAAAATGAGCGTGTTTGCACAGAGGGTTTACATTTATGATATGATGGTGTGCATGCAGTTCATTGTCGCTTGTGCACATGCAGTGTTCACCATGAAAACTGGGGTCAGCTGAGGTTTTGTGCCCCAGCTGTCACACTCAGCACACAAAGCCACGTGTTCCCTGCCACAAACATGCAGGAATAAGTACCTGTATCAACAAACGTACAGTCTGAATCAAAGGCACTTAAAATGGACTAATGACACTCTGGGTTAACAATATGTAATATGATGTACAGTGTCCAAGATGCTACTCTAAGATCTAACACCCTCAACTTCAGCAACAGTTAAAGCATTGTTAAAACCAACAGACAACATTTAAACTTCCCAGTTCTAAAAATGTTCTTTATTTCAAAATGACGCACTAAATATCATTTTGTATACCAGACGATGACATTTTGGCCGTACACACCAAATTTTTTATTCTATAAATTATTTTGAAAACATTATTTACAGATCCTGTAGTTTCTTAGAAAGAAACTCGGACTACATTCTAACTAAAGTTCCTGGTAGTATTGTGCAATGTTGCTCTAACTATACTGAAATCTGCTTGTGACATACATTACTAGAGGAACCTGCTAAACCTGTACACATGCCTTTGACACATAATGGGGAACAAAGACAAAAAGACGTTGTGTGAATTTGTTCACGGGTCCCTCGTACGACATTCGAAACTTGAAGCATTTGCTTATTTGTCGCAAAGACAAAAAAAAGTTATGGATAACTTCTGCTTTTTGTTTAAAAGGAAAATGGATGATTTTGTAATAATGACTATCAAACATTCAGCAGTGGGTTTGCAAAGAAAAAAAAGAGGAAATAACAAAAATGTTCGCAAAACTCAAGGGTTCATATAAATGTTGCAAACAACTGCGATGCAAAAAGAAGTCACATGCAATGCAAAATGATGCTGTTAAACTCCTGCTTACTTTACCTATGTAGAAGGTGTGCACAGTTCACCTCCATGTTCTCTGCATACAGTATCCCTACACTGTGATAACTGCCATTGACTTTGTGCCAACTGCATTAAAAACTGCATTAGAAACATACAAAGATAAACTAAAAGGCTGCAGGTCATGTAATTGAACTTCAACACTGCACTCCTCCTGCATGACACGTCCTGATATTAAGCTTGTAGGGTGTAGCCTTGCCAAAATAATTTGCAGTTACTGATGCTGAAACACAGTGAAACACCAGGAAGGGTTAGGACAGCTTAGAGTTATTTAAGAACATAATACCAGGTTCTTTTTACTTCCCCATTGTTGCAAAACCTGTTCGGTTTTTATTATTATACGTTATGCTTTTGCCATTATCTAGTATTGCAGATTATTTATTTGTTGCTCTATTCAATTCAGCTTTATTTATAAAGCGTCAAATCACAACAAAAGTCGCCTCAAGGCACTTTATATTGTAAGGTGAAGACCCTACAATAATATATAGAAAACCCCAACAATCACATGACACCCTCACACAGGCAAGCACTTGGTGACAGTGGGAAGGAAAAAGTCCATTTTACCAGGAAGAAACCTCCATGACAGTGGAGCCATTACAATCAAGTGTATTAAAGTATAGTTACATAAGGAAAGATATTTCTATATTGTGCTATGTGCTAAGCTGGAGCACGGGAGAATCTGCAGTTCTCCTGACAATTAGTAAAACTCTCGAAGCTGATCAAGAACGTTACATGCAGTATTAGAGCTACTAAAGAGGACCCGGGGTTCAAGAGTGCTCCAGCAGGGTGTTATATAAAGACTGTAATCACACTTCACACTTCTAAAAAAAAAAAAATGCTCCATAGCCTGTGATTGATATAAGGGGTTATATGCTTTTCTTGTAAGACTGACTTACAGCCGGTGTCTCATTATGCTCCAGAGAAAGGCAGAGCGAGAGAGAGAGAAAGGCGCAATATTACCTAATTGTTATGGGAAGATTATCCTCTCAGAGAAGGCGGGGCGAGGGAGGTCAGATGATGATGGTGGTGATGATGATGGTGTCTGAACCGCCGTGTTATGCGAACGGTCGATGAGAGCGCTCCTTTGGATGGTGGGAGGGGTGACGGGGGAGGGGGGCGGTCTCACTCAGGAACACACACACAAACAGGGGCCCATCTGGTTCAAGTGAGGATAGGGACCGTCCTAAGCTGAACTCGACGTTACAAATAGGAGCTGCGGCATTCCAAGTGGAGCAGAGTGGAGGTGCGCTACACCGATGATAATATTGGATAACAGAGGCGAGTGAAGCCGCGGTTTGTGGACACCACAGAGGAAGGAAAAGCGCGTTCTTCCTGAACAGGACCAAAAACACGTTTGGAAACGCCGAGAGCGGCCATGCGCACCCGCGGAGGAAACTCCTCATTCCACTGAGGTACAATTATTATCATTTTGTAAACAGAGTTTCCTTACAGTGATCTGATCAGCCTACTATAACACCAATAAATTAAAAATGTATTTTTGTGTTTAAACACCTGAGTGTCCTTTTCTGCGGGACTGTGATTTTTACTCCCTCGCTAATGTTCACTTTATGTTTTATGTATTTCATAAAAATCGTCGTACTTTTGACTTTTTCAAAAGCACCTACGGCTGCCTCAAACTGCGCTCATGATGAAGAAAAATGAAGAAGAGGAGTAGGGTCATGGCAGATGATTTTAAAAAAAAAAAGAAAAGCAGCCGGTCAGGGATCAGCATGTCGGTGTCAGACATGTGGGTCACCGCTGATGGAGCGAGTGGAGACGGACACACCGGAAACCGGTCGTGAATCCGTTGATTAGGGGTTCCGATAGAATTTGCAGAAGAAGGACAAACTTGAAGTACTAAATGTAAATGTAGGTTAGACTGTGATCGGGTCACCTTGTTATCTAGATGTATTTTTACATGTACTTCTTATTTACTGCCTTATACTCGGAGTACTGCCAAAAAATGTGTGGTGTGACTGACAGTTTGGAGTTTCCAGCACTCTCCTGTCTCACACTGAGTGAGTGAGGGCTTGCAAGGTTATATGGAAGTTGCTCCAGTTTTATTGGAGAGCCGTAATGGAGTTACATAATATTGTGTTGTAATAGCTCTTGCGTAACCACTAAATCCCTCTTCCCTTGTCCTCTCTCTCAAATTGATCACCAGGAGGCGCTGTTGCTACATTCCCGTCAGACGTCCAACAGAGTTCAGTGAGCCCTCAGCACCACACAGTGGCACTTGACGTTCATCGCCAGCCGGGATTTAATCATCCAACTACCCAGATGTTTGAGGAGGACTCCCAGGAGATGAGGGGCCAAGAAGACGTCGGAGTGCTCCGTGCCGTGGAATCACCCACAGCAGTGGCTTCTGCTGGAGGGGGAGCGGGAGGAGCTTTGTCTTTCACAGATGAAGCTGTGTCCATCCTGACTTCCAGCAGCCTGCTGGCGCGCTCGCTGCTAGGGCCGCACCTCAGCCGTCAAACGCAAAGAGAGCCCTTCCTCCAGCGCCCGGCGCAAGCGCGAGTTCATACCTCACGAGAAGAAGGACGACAGCTACTGGGACAAGAGGAGGAAGAACAACGAGGCGGCTAAGCGCTCACGAGAGAAGCGGCGCGTGAACGACATGGTCCTGGAGAGCCGTGTGCTGGCTCTGCTGGAGGAAAACGCGCGACTCCGAGCAGAGCTGTTGGCGCTCAAGTTCCGCTTTGGCCTGGTTAAAGACCCCTCCAACGCCCCAATACTGCCCCTCACTACAGCTCCCCAGCACACCCCTCAACCCTTGACTCCTCAATATTACCTCCAAAGGGGGGACGGAGGCCTCCAAGGCTCCTCAGCACCACATCCCAACAACCAACCAGGCCAGATGAGCAGCAGGGGCTCCAGGGATGCTGGGAACATGTCAGAAGACTCGGGCTTCTCTACGCCAGGTGGGTCCAGTGTGGGCAGTCCGATTTTCTTTGAAGACCGCCTTAGCGACCATGGGAAATTATCCCCACACCGGGGTGAGGAGCTGGGGTATGACCTCCACCATTCGCCTACAGATCCCCACCACGCTGCAGGACTAACTGGGGGGAAGATGGATCACGCAGAGGCGATGAAAAACCTTCCTCACAAATTGCGTTTCAAGATCCCCGGAAGCAACGACGGAACCGATGCGCAGGGAGACGGTGGTGTCGCCAGACGCAGCCCCACGCTATCTACTGCGGGCCGGGAAGCTCCAAGAGAGAAAGGACTGAGCGGAGGCAGCGAGGCAGGAGCAGGCCCAGCATGTGCCAGCTCCTGGATCCAGCACATCGAGGGGGAGGAAAGCAGGAGGGGGCGACACTCCCCTCAATACAGTGCTCCGACATCCAACTACAGCCTCCAGCCCCCTCCTGCTCAAGTGCAACCTGAGGTCCAGTACCAGCACGAGAACACTTACCTGAAGTGTCAGCTAAACTCCCTCAGCGAGGAGGTGGCTCAGCTGAAAAAGCTTTTCACAGAGCAGCTCATGGCCAAAACCAACTGAGGACAGATGCTGTGAGCCAGTCAGCATTTGCCGGCGTCTAGACTTTTAAGGGCAAAGTTTACTTTAAGAAAGCCAAAAAGGACTTTCAAGTCTAGCTCATCATGTGTTGTTTTTATCTCAAGTATTGTATTGTATTATAATAAATGTCTTTAAAGCTCATCTCATAAACCTGCTGTCTATAACAAACACTCAGTCTGAGCAATCTATGTTCCCCCAGACAGGGAGTCTTAACTGTATTGGTGTTAAGTGGATAATAGCTTCTTTATTACATACACTGTGACAACTAAAAACATGCAGCACAAAGCTGTTTACATCACATCATCACAGCACAAACCTCACACCGCTCGGCGATGCCAGATTAAAATGCGGCTGGAAGTCGGCCAGCAGGTCGTTGCCACACTGAGATGCAGGAAGTTGCAGTCCGGTAATTAGAGCGGTATGACTTACTGCACAAACAGTTTCCCACCGCTGAGATGGGTCTGCAAAAAACCCGCAAACACAGGCAGAGACAGACAGTAAACACACACAGAGGTGAGGTTAATAGCCATCAAAACCTCCACGGGTCTCGGGGAGGGCGGGGTGTTACTTGTTACTCTGGTGTTGTTGTGTGTCTTTTAGGAACCACACTGTAACTTCTGCTCTGTTTTAGTGTTTCACACCTACTACTGATCTTTCTCCATGCCTGGGTTTCAACATATTTGTGTTACCTCCCTGTTTTCTGTGCCGAGGTAATGATAAAATAGTAATGTCTCTCTGTGCGTTTTCATATTCAAAAATAAAAGAAACGTTTGATGGATCCAGCATCACGGTGGCGAGTCAATCATTGCTCATTGGTATTATAAATGGTTATCAAACTTAAAAAACTTAAAACAGCCTCTTTTGGGGCTGGAAATTCTTTCCCAGACAGCGAATTGCAGAAAAACAGAAAGAATACGAATGGGAATGAGAGAAGGGTCGACTGAAGAGAAGAGGAGTTTCTCTCCCACAGTCCCTGCAGGCGGCAAGATGGGCTGACAGCCAGGCAGACAGAGACAGTGGGCGAGCCCGCTGTTACTCAACAGTTCTGTTGCAGACCTTGGAAAACACAAGAGCTCAAAGATAACAGCTGGAAATATAAGTGACAGGAGAGAATTCAAGTCATGAAGAAGGGTTAACATGAATATAGTGAGGTCATGTGCACCCTGAAGGCCACCATAAGACCTTGACAACCTTTTGCACAGTCCTCAACAAGGAAGGAATGCACTGCCGTTCATTTCCTTCATCCACTTCATGTAATACTATGAAACAGCAGTGAAGAACATCTTAGCTTTCCTACTCAAATGCATGTAAATGGTAAATGGACTACTTCTCATAAAGGGCTTTTGTACTCTACATGCTTCATTCGCCTATTCACACACATTCTTATGAGCACTTTTTTTCTGTCAGTGCTTCCTGTCTAAGATTCACATGCTGTAAATGACCTGCTCTGCTTCCTTGAGCCACAAGGAGAAACACGACCTCACTGATGGTTATGCGGCATAAATCACCACCCCACACAAGCACAGACATTATGTACAAGTATATGTGTGTTATCATACATTTGCTAGCAGTCAACAAAAATGCCTGTCGCTCAGTAGCAACCCCAGACTATGTCACCTTGTGCTCGGTCTGGAAAAATAATAACGAATCATGCCTCGTTGGAGTCAGCAGAGGGCAGCAAAGACAATCTCTTCACTGTGTGCCCTCACCGTCAACCCAAATCTTGTTAATCCTACTGTGGATGGCTGCAGTTTTCATTGTTCCTGTACATGTTGGAAGCTAGTTCACATGGTGATGCACAAGAGTTAAAGCCAACTAATGTATCAGAAGAAACGTGCAGAAAGCTGAGCCTTCAATTAGTGTCTTATTATTATTTTGTTATGAGTAGTAAACTGTAAAAGCTTATTCAGCTTGTCGTGTGTCACTGTGATTATTTGCACTCACAATCATGAGGCAACAATTTCGAGTAAAATGCAGCTAAAGTATATAAACATCAAAGGTTTATTTGGTTGAATATTTGATCATTAAGGTGTAAACTGAATGAACACCAATAAAGTACATTTCATTTAACTGGATTCCAATAACTGGATGTTTTACATTGTAATTATGTAACCAAATTACATGGAAAAGTGACATGAAATCAAATGACATAAAATCAGCGTAACTGTTTTTTCTTATTGCAAAACAAAGACTTATGAAAGCTTTTAAATACACTAGAAAGCAGCTGAGAGACACACACATACAAAGATCCGCCCTGCAATAAGATGAGCTGTCTATAAGCCTCTGAAATGTCGAAATACAAACACTGGATTAGAATAGATTTGATTAGTAAAACAGGCTGAGAGTGAAGTGAAGAAAGCCTGCGGTGAAACTGAAAGGGAACAAGGTAGAGGCAGTTGCTGCAGGTGTGGTGAGGGGAGAAAGGGAGTCTGCTTTAATGGATCCACTGCAACATGCTGCCGTTCCACGATCATCCTCACCCACATCCATGCACCCATACACCCCCCCCTCCCCTCCCCACACACACAACCCCCTCTTTCTGCTCCCCTCTTTTTTCCTAGTGAAAGGATAAAGCCTGTTGCTAGGCAGACAGTGCGACAGTTGCCATGGGAACGCTTGCAGACATAGCTAGAAGGGGTCGGGTTGGGGTGGGGATAAGGATGGGGTGCAAGGGGGAAAAAAGAGGGAGTGATGCGCAGACAGACAGAGAGAGAGAGTGAGTCTGTGTGTGGTTTGAATGGGGGAGGGGGACCCAAGTTCACGGCCGGTGCCTCTGCTCGCGTCGTGATGTTTGTCTCCTCCGGCTGAAGAAGGAGATAAAGCGAAAGAATGGTGATTCATACATGTTGAAAATGATGCTTCTCATTAGGGGGTTACCCTCTGATGATGCGTTGGAACAAAGACAAGGCGGTGTGGCAGCTTCACAAATCTGAAAACATGTGGGTAAAAGAAAAAGGATCTCAGCATCTAATGCAAAAAGTTGCAGCAATTTAGGTTGTGTGTTTTTATCAAACTAGAGCTCAGAGGGAAAAAAGGAATTCCTCATTTAAAAGGTGAAAAGTCGTACACATGCTTCAAGCCAGGGGAGGAAAAAAGAGATGGCCTAATTGTAGAGCGATTACTGACACGTATTTAACTTGCAATTCTTAAAGTAATACGCTGGAATTTCCTCGTGTTTTAGTGAAAGAGGATCAATTTCTCATTGTGAACACTCACACAAACCATTCTTTTTCTTTCTTTTTCTTTTTTTGACACTGACATAAAAAAAGAAGAGCGCAGCCTTGAAGATAAAAGGAGATAATGAACATATCGGCAGCAGAAGTCAGCCTTTAAGGCAGCCGTTCAGGCAATCTTTTGCCAATTTAAATCACTCTGTGGATAATGCACATTTTACCGAGAGCCTGAAGCATCACTGTGTCTGCAGCAGGGCTATCTCACACAGAGGCGCTCCGGTGATGATCCAAACTGCATTCAAAGGGTACATCACCAGGCTTTTACGCCCAGATTACCACATACATGCTTATTTTCAATTTGTAACTTTTTTTTTTTTTTTTAAATGGGCAAAACAAAGATGGACGCTGGTAATATATTTCTGCAGAAAAAGAGTGTGGCCCATCTGCACTCCTCACCTGTCACCCAGTGAAAACATGTGCAGAACGATGTAGAGAAACATGCAGCTGCTGTGTTTCCTGAAAGTAGGGGTGATGCACCACAATGGGAAAGGTGCTTCTGTTCCTGCGTTTTGTTTTGGGTGGGTTTCAACTTTCAAATAATACTACTTTTTCAGGTACACCTTGCTATAGTACTGGGATGTAATAGTTGGGTGTTTTCAGAACGGCCTTAATTTTTTGTAGCATAACAATCGGATGAACAGGTATACCTAATAAAGAGGCTAGTGAGTATATTTGTAGTTCTAGCTGGTGGTTTGTTTGTTTGTTTTAAGGTGTTGCAGTGTTTGATATATTGTCTTTGTAAATCACAACTCAATTACATTGCTGATTAGTCCCGTCCAGTACGTTAGTCACACTTCCTGGTGTGAGTCTGTCTCTGATCCAGTCCCCCTGCATGCCACACTGACAGGTATCCATTCAGCCCACTCATAAGCCAAACCAAATGGGCGTTGTTTAAAGTGGAGAAGTAAGATGAACCAAATAGCTTAACTGTTCTCCTCTTTGTTTGAGCCTCCTCCAGACTTTACACCTCTGAGCATGACACACATTCCTGCTTGCGGTGAGGACTAATCAAAATTACACAACATGCTTACAATGAGTCCAGGTGAGCTGGTTTGACTGGATTATTGAGCACAGTCGTTTGGGAACATACTGTACGCGGCGCAGTTCTGCGAATGCAAGAACCGTGACTGCCAGGAAACACCTCCAACATAACAAAACTAAAGATTTTCAGTTGCGTTCGTCCACTTGCAACACTGACTAAAATGTCCATGGTTTCCTCTAAAGGTCACGCACAGGTTTGCCCAAAAGTTCTTCCCTGAGTGACAACAAAAGAAGTCAAAACTGCCCCATCTGCGAGGTAGCTGGAGGCCAAAGAGGCAGCACGTGCCGCACACACGTCACGTGTTGCCTGAACTTGAAAAATGAAAGACATTATTTTTATCATTGTTTTTTCCTCAATTAAATCATATTTCCAGTTTGAGTTTGCACCAGCAGACTGGAAATACCTCTGCCTTTTTTACTGAAAGTCAACTTTGACTTATTTTGTGTTGGATTACATTTAAAATGCTATATTCAAATGTGCACCGAGGTAGAAATACACGAGCATGACCTCAAAGTACTGAAGTAAGTTCCTGTGGGAGAAACTGGTACTTATTTTTTTAAGAGATTTTTTTAATGTCATGCTGCTTTACCTCTCACATATCTGTTTTTTATGTTAATGTCAGCAAGAACTGCCAAGATTTACACAAGATTAAATAATTAGATATTTCTAAAGCTGACTTATATCATGTATTCATAGCCTCTAAAACACTGGTATCAAACAAAAGGCCTGGGGGTCAAAATGAGCCCGCCAAAAACTCGGCCCACTGGATGGCGTTGGAAAATGTGAGAGAAGACATAACTTTATGTACTTTTAAATGTATTTTAAATGTAAATTTGACAGCTTTTTTTGGCTATGCCCCACCACAGTAATTAAGTAATAACTAAACATTAAATACCAGAGAAGTTCCTGTTTTTTCACCAGTGATTGAAGAAATTTCAGTTTTTCTACACTGGGTACACAAACAAAAAAATGTGAGCTACCACAATTTTTTTCTAGAATTTTACACATCAATTTCTTATAATTTAGATTTTCAGATTTTTTTCACTCACTACAGCACTATTTCTATATCATGTGGGAAATCTAGGACACGCTGTTGGAACTGCACTTCTAGCTTTGGGATTACATGCGTAGGTAAATGTCTTTATGCAGACAGGATGGGAAGATTCACTTAAGATCAAATTTATGTAGTCTTCAATATAAAATGTGTTTCCCTGCTCTAAAGCATCCTACTTGGAAATGGAGTGAAAAGTTGATATAAAATAATACAAAGAGGAAATATTCAAATGTTCAAGAATATTAAATCCAAAAACTGTACTTCTCACAGTTCTTGTGCTTCCCAGTGCTCAGTAAGAAGCCATGTAGGGTACTTTTGCAGATCCCATGTAGGATGGGTGCCCCTTTATTTCCAGTCGTCCTAACTTACATAGTAACTGGAAATTCCTTTTATCCAACCTCCCACACTATTCAAGTTGTTGCGTTATGCCAGGGGTGGGAAACTCCAGGCCTCAAGGGTCGGTGTCCTTCAGGTTTAGATGTGTCCTTGATCCAACACAGCTGATTTAAATGGCTAAATGACCTCCTCAACATGTCTTGAAGTTCTCCAGTGGCCTGGTAATGAACTCATCATTTGATTCAGGTGTGTTGACCCAGGGTGACATCTAAAACCTGCAGGACACCGGCCCTCGAGGCCTGGAGTTGCCCACACCTGTGTTATGCGGTACACGTGTAGTTACGTTTCTCAGGAGGTGCACATCAGGTTACATAGAAGGTTGTGGCGTATGGTTAAAATGGGGCAACAGTGCAAATTACAACGTTAAAGCCAAACTGCCCAGCTGCTGAAGCTTTGGTGTTGTCAGTGTTGTCGGGCTCAGCTGAAATGTCAAATTGATCTTTTCACTCTTAAAAGCAGGTTGACTAGCACACTCAAGAAGCTGCGTGGCAGGCATGTCAAGTTGGGTATCTGCACAGAGGATGCGACTCTGATTTCCCCGGACCAGCCTGTCTGTGTGTGTGTGCCTTTTCAATATCTAGCAATCTCATTATGGGTATCATATGCCCTCATCTGGCTGAAATTGCCTTTGAGCATAGTCCCTCCCCTACTGGACCTGTCTCCTCCCCCTGAACCCCCCCACTACCCCTGACCCCACCCCACCCCAAACTGGATTTGAAGGCAAGAAGAAAGAGACAGGGAGGGGGCCACATCCGAGAGAGAAACAAAAAAACGTGACTAGGCACCCAAAGCGTCCTGTTATGCAACAACTGACCTACTAACACACATTCAGAGACACACACACACGGAGGGAGAGCGAGAGAGCGAAAGAGAGAGAGAGAGAGAGAGTTGGAGGGAGGGAGGAATTGGAGCAAACATGACATGAGGAGCGCGCTCAAAACAAGGCACTGTGTTCTCACTCTCGCATATACCTGCACTAATCGGGAGAGCTGGTGTTTTCAAAGTGGCAAACGGCGTGTGTGTGTGACAGAGAGAGGGAGATACTGTAAGGAGAGAGAGACAGAGCCAGCAAAGCGGACTGTTGGGCAGGAGCCGGACTGTGTGTGGATCCTGTCGCTTTTAAAGCAAAAAGGTAAGTTGTTGTTATTGACATGTATGTGTGTGTGGATCAGAGCATATATATATATATATATATATATATATATATATATTCTTGAGTTGCTTTTTTCCTCTGAGCAGCTGGTCGCCGCGTTTACAATTTGTTTTGGTGCCTGGATGTGTTCGCCTCAATGTCAAGGCGAGGCTGTACCCCGCCTCCTTGAGAGTGTATGGAGCTATATGAGGATCTGTGTCAGAGAGAGGAAGCGGATGGGAGGAAGTCGGTGTGGGGGACCGGGGGGGGGGGGGGGGGGAATCGGGGGGCTTTGCAAAAAGATTATGGGATTCCTTCAGAAAGAAAGAAAAAAAAAGGTGCGGCTGCTTGGTGGAAGCAGGGGCAGGTGAGTGCGGACAGCCCGCCGTGGAGCGGAGTTGTAGGCAGGGTCAACGCATCCGCTTCTTAGCGCGCATGCCCAAATTGAATATTCATGGTTTGTTGTGGTGCTTTTAGGAGCCAATCTGCTGTGCTTAACCCGCACACCTGCTTTCGTAACACACGTGGCTCACGTAATTGTTATTTAACCTGAATACATGGTGCAGTTATATCATATTTAATAACAGTTATTATTACCAGACCTATAAATAGGCTGGTAATAATAAATATATAGGCTAATACTTGATATTAATGGGAACTACACCAGCTTATACACCCTTCTTTTTGGTCTTATGATAATAATAATAATAATAATAATAATAAATTATTATTCACAATAATTATTATTATTGTTGTTGTTGTTTTTGCAAAAGCTGCGTGAATAAGAGTCGGGTTTACGTGCTGCGGGGCTCTGGAGCAGCTACAAATCTGTCCTCGCTTTCTTTTGGGTTAGTAGGCTAGTCCGTGCAGACAGCTGGAAAAATCCCATGCAGGCTCCGAGGACACACTTCTCTCTGTCACGTGTAGCAGCTCTTTGTAAAGGTTAACGCGGCTGTGCAGCCCTCCTTAACCCTTTAGTGGCCCGTAGGCTCGTATTAGTCTGAAGCAAGCACAATACAAACCGGAGCACACCGACACGCGTGATCGAGGCATGATCGCGTGGATACGCGCGGACGCTCGGCTCTGCTTGTCTCTCCTTTGTTTACAACCCC
Organism: Simochromis diagramma; assembly: GCF_900408965.1. NCBI lineage: Eukaryota > Metazoa > Chordata > Actinopteri > Cichliformes > Cichlidae > Simochromis > Simochromis diagramma. Next base: position 2,204,643 of record NW_024387083.1, on the reverse strand, counting down.
GGCTCGGACTGATGGGAGCCAGCGTGGATCGCGTTTGAGGAATGGTGAAGTTCACGGGCTCCGATGAGTGCAGCCGAGTGCGAGGTGAGGCGCGCGTGTATGTTTGTGTGTGTGTGGATCAGAACATCTGGATCAAATGTGGGTCAGATGTTTCTTGGTGTTCCTCAGTAGCTCGGCAGACAGCTACAATAGACGCGTGCTTATTTTTCGTAAATATGGCAGCGCGTGGAAAGCTTGTCGAGTTTCGCTTGGAAGGCGATTTTGAGGCGGTGGGTAAATTTTGCGGCAGAGTTGGGATACACGCTTTTCCTAGGATGACCGAGAATCCGCTGTGCACGAACACGATTTTTTAGACGGTCCAACAAAGGAGGAGTGTGGGGGGACATGTTTCTCTCACTGGGCTGCTCACTGGCTCAGATTTATTTATTTCTGGGTCTTCCGTGGGTCCGCCAGGTGTAAATACGCATCAGGATATTATAACGTTGAACATGAGCCGCGCTTCACCGCAGGTCAGCACCGGCTGAAGCCGCAACATTCCTCAACTAGAGCGGGGGCTGAATTCAGGCACTAGTAACTCTACGGCTAGTAACAAGTAACTCTACGGCTTGGGTTTGTTTTGAAAGAGAAAGTCACCTTGGCTTCATCTCCCCATACAGCTTTGTGCGGTTTACACAGCACGTGGGCATCGTACCCGTTGTTCTCTTCCAGATCTCCGCTCCAGCAGCGTGCGGGTGTTTTTACACACTGCATGGTATAAACAGCAGATTTAGAAAGAGAAACAAAAATGATTTCAGGTTTTTGCTGTGGGTCGGCTTCCCCGTCCTCAGCGGAGCGATGGGTGCCTTAAAGGGATTTCACGCAGTTTGGGGGTCACGCTGTGGCCACAGTGTATATGCGGTGTGTTAAACAAAGGTTCCAGGTTGCATAATAAATTAATTAAATAACAAATGGATTAAAGAAAGGGGCAGATTATGCAATCTGCGGAAGCTCGTAGTCTGCGGCGAAGCAGCGCTGCGCTTTGCTGCGCAGAGGTCGCTGCCAATTGGTTGGCGCACACACTGGGTCTCTATGCCAGCTAAGAATGTAGGTCACATCTGTCCTGGGGTGGGTGGAGAGGAGGGGATGAGGCGCACCACTGCCGCTGACGAGGAAGGCAGAATCAGAACACCACCAAAATAAATCCTCGCCCCGCCGTAACAAAGAAACGAGGCGGTCATGCAGAAATAGAAAAGTGGCACTGCGAGCAGCTTCATTTTAACACGTGTACATTTTTGAAAAGAGGAAGAAAGAAAGAAACAAAAAAACTTTCATGTCATTCCACGACTATTGCATCATTGCATTGCGCGACTGAGCCAACTCCCTCTTTTAATCTAGTTCTGAGAAAATAAAACAGATAAAACCTTTCTTTATCCAGCCTAAATAGAGTTCATGGTCAGGAGTATGGCGTGGTTTCCATGCTGTCCTACTTTGCGGCCTCTCGGCTTTCTCGGGGTTTCCTGGCACATGTAAGATGATAAAAGATGAGGGTTTGTGCTTTGTTATTGTGCTGCGGTTTGGATCCAGCACAGAGGCGAATTACAGCATTTAGTAGGCCAATGGAGCACATGTGACTGGTGCAACACATGGACTGAGTCCCTCTGCTTTCTTTTTTTTTTTTTTCTTTTGGAGAGAGGCTGAGAGTGATATGGCCTGTGTTCATGGAACAAGCTTACAGAGGACTCTGCCTTGCCTTGATGGCATGCTGTCCAAGCCTTTATATAAAGTTAACACCCCCCCCCCCAAAAAAAAAAGACTTGTAGCCCAGTGACACCCCCCCCCCCCTCCCCCCAGGGGCACTGCACCATGTGCCTTAAATTGCATTTTTCCTAAGGGTGAGTGGCTGGTTGGGGGGTTGGACAGCGGTTTCATCATTCTCCTTTTCTCTGAAGCATGTGCACCCCCGACCCATGTGCACACACCCTTCTCCTTTTATGTCAGACCTGCAACCCATTTCCTGAAGTGCTCCACAGAAACACGTGTGCTGGCTTTTGAACTGACTTCACTATTTCCAAAGCTCACTGCCACATTTAGACTCTTGCGGTTCGGCCCCTGTGGTTGTGCGGGCGGGGGCGACTTGGATTCTTTTACCGTGCTATCATTCCACAAGTGCCACAGAAACCTGGCAGTGACTTGTGGAGACTAGATGATAGACTGGAAAGAGCGGTCTAGGTTGAGGAACTGTGTGCAGAGGTTAGGCAGTGTGGTTCAAACGCATGCAAAATGAAACACTTTGCGCTTCGCTCTTGGCGGCGATGCCTTTGTGGGTTTTAAAGCATCTTTGGAGATGTGAAATCTATTGTTTCTTTCTGATGGCGCACACATGAAACGTAACGCAGGCTCAGTAGTGAAAGAAGAGCATCAACACCTTCTGCTATGATTCATGCTCATTCACACAGCCTGAATATTTGAAGGTGCAAAAGAGGGAGAGACAAATAAAAAGAAAAAAAAGCACGAGCCTCCACTGTGAGTTAATTAAACAGAGGAGTTAATTCATGCGTCTGGCTCGTCCTGACTGTAGGCGAGATGTGGAATAATGTTCACGTGACGTCAGTCGACCCTCCTTTTGTTACGGAACATGGTTTTCTCACCATCTGCTTCGGGTCGTGTCAAGCCACTGGTCCAGAAACATTGAGACAAAGTCCAATATGATTGGCTAACCCCCTTCTTTCTCCCCCTTTTTGTTGCTATGGGTGATGCATTCCTTCTTCTGATGCAATACCAACACTGTCGCAATTGCCACTGTTTACCCCCCCCCCCCCCCCCCCAACACCCACCCACCCCCATCCAGCTACAGTATAATCTCATCTCCATCCCTTTTCTTTGTTTTAACTCTCCCTCACTGATTCCTCTTCGTTTCTTTGTCTTCGCTCCACTTGCTCTCACCTCTGTCTATATTTGCACAATGCTCTCATTTTCCATGCATCCTTCTTTTTTTCTTTTCTTTTTTTGTCTTTCTTTTTTGTCAGCCCCTCCCTTGTCTCTTCACCTCTCCACTGCTGGGCTGACCTATATTCCAGCAGGCCGTACAGTTGGAGGCAGCTAAGACGTGTTTACAGAGTGCGGTCGGTCCCCAGTTTGTGGGTCAGTGGGACAGGCTGAGAAACAGTCTCTACCCTCGTTCTTGCGTTGCGGTGCCCAGCAGCCACATGTCGGAGGCTCACGAGGACACCCTTAAACCATTCAGCTGAGACTTTCAAATATGGTGTAACTCTAATGTAGCTTTTATTGGATTACTCTGAAAGACAGTTTCAAAAAGCCAAAACTTGTGGCCCTGTTTTATAGTTAGTCTGGTTTCTTCTGTATATGAGAACTAAAAAAAAGTGGGCTGAAATTCGTGTTTATTGTGAGGAGTTACGTAACAATATGAAATCCACAGGACAAGCAGAGCACAGTCGCTGCAAATATCTCACTAGATTATGAGATTACAGATTGTCACAGTGTAACAGCAGCGCTTACGCACTTCAACCTGGAAATGCAGATGATTTGCTGCACTTGGGATGAGATTACCATTCCATTTTCTATGCAACTTGATAAGCTTGACCTCCCGAGTTTTTAGGCGCTTTTCCAATTGGACCAGTTCATTTAAGAGCAGGGAGAATTGTTGCTGTCTGACACCTCTGAAAGAACAAGTCATGCAGAAGAACAACAACTGCATGCGCTGCCTAATTATTTTTGCAACAGGAGTCTGTCAGGTCACATTACAAATCACAAAAGTTGTCAGAAATCACAAATCTCAGTGTGGAAATTGGGGGACTAACAGATCATTACAATTTGCACAAAAAGTCTGTGCCAATCTATCCAGGCAATACTGAGATGCTTAATGGGATAATTGAACCATTTTGATAGCTCTAGAAAATGTAGGAAATGTGGCCTAGCTGTTGAGATACTTAGCTCCAATCCAAAGTTGTGGACCAACAAACCAACTGACTTTGAACACCACCGAGCCACCGAGCCTTTAAACAGATGGAAGCATTTAGAAGAATTGTTGATTTGCTTAATTCTGCGTAGCCTCAAAATCAGCAGAATTGTACTACTTTGGTATAAAGGTGCACCTGTTCAGCTAATTACTGAGCGCTGAGGTATTCCTCGCCATGGTCTGACCACCCTCGCATTTTACCCCCAATCTAACGATTCTGTGTTATCCCAGCCTGTGTTTCTGCTTCCCGCCTCCCTTCTTTCCTGGGGCCACTGACCTATATTTATCAAAGCCCCACCTCCCAGCTGCCCCCCACACCTCCATATCTCTCTTCAGCTTCTTTATCCTTGACCTGCATTAACGATGCCTTTGTCTGCCTTATCTGCTCACTCTGCATCATTGATTTGGCACTGAGTTGTTTCGGAAAAGAATGTTGTCACATTCCTGTGCGGATGAACCAAGGAGGGGGGGTAGCAGTGTTCGTGGATGGGGTTTCTCAGTGGAGAGCCAGTCTGGTGTGTGTGTCAGGGAACCCCACGGCTCTGAGACTGACTCACTGTTTGCTCTGTCTGGCCCACATATTCATCTGGCAAAACAAAAAAAGAGCTAATCCTTAAACAGTTTAGTTTTCATGCTCTCAGCATGTCCCAGACTGATGCAATTTCTGTGTTTTTATTTCATGTGTGTGTGCCTGCCTCGATTGCGATATACTTCTATTTAATTTACAAGGCTTTAGTTTTGCCCTCAGCCGCCTACATAAAACCCTATTAGCTCAGACCTTGCGACATTTTAGCATGCAGCGTTGAACAAGTGTGTTTTTTAAATCCTGGGTGTTGAAACGAAACAGGATCATCAGCCTGGCGATGAACCCACTGCTCACATTGCATCACAAAAGTCAACATCACCGGGCCGGGGGTCATAGGTTCCAGACGGATCGGATCAATAGCAAGGCTGAAAGGTCAGACAGTGAGGTCTAGCATCTATTCACTGGTTGCCAGGGGCGACACACTCAGTAAAGGCCAGACATCCCAACAGCAGAGGAAAGCTTTTCTGTTATAGACATGTATTTATTATATTATTTTGCATGCCAAAAGAAGCTGGAAAATGGTAAAAAAAAAAAAAAAAAAAGTTCAAATAACTGTAGTTCTGATGTGAGGCTGCAGGATGGAACAGCAGCAGTCAGCAGTGGATTAACAAATGTTTTTTTTTCTGTTTTTTATCTCTGCAGGCTTACATCTTGCAGTCAACTGCAGAGAGAACAGAGAAAGACGGAGGGAGGGAGAGCGACGCTCCCCAAGAGACTGACACGCTGAGGTAGACAGGCCGACCTACATCCTGCTGTTTACGTGGAGATCTAGGACACCTCCTTGCCAGTTTAGCTCCGTGTGCTCTATGCTAAACCTTTAACAACCAACTAAAGCAAGAATTTGGGAAGAAAAAGAGGGAACTAAAGGACTGATCTGAACTGCTTTGGGTCTGTAGTACTCCGAGGAGCTCGGACACTGAATTGATAACCCTTCAAGTGGATAAATGTGGGTTGCTAATGCTGAGCTACAGTTGTTCTTTATCTTTTTGGCTAATTTGGACACTTGACTGTTTACCTGGCATAAGTATACCACATCTACAATAACTAGACCCAGAGCCTTGGGAGACCAGTTGTTTTCATCACTACCCCAACCTCCCCCCACCCCCACCTTTAACCTCTGGCCTAATTCTTCACTCAGTTCACCAAGCAACATTTCAAACTGGCTGCCTCTCGACAAAAATGGAAAATCTAACATCGGCTCTCAAAACGTTAAACAAAAACTCAGGGAATAACCTAAACTGCCTTGAGACCTTCAGCGGTTATGAAGAGTCTCTGCCTTCTATCCAAGGGACTCCAACTCGTATGGGGCGTCTCATCAAACCCAAGCCCAACATGACCTGCAGGCGAAAGCGGGAGTTCATTTCCGATGAGAAAAAGGACGCCTCCTACTGGGAGAAGCGCCGTAAAAACAACGAGGCCGCCAAGCGCTCCCGGGAGAAGCGGCGTCTCAATGATATGGTTCTGGAGAACCGCGTCATTGCACTGAACGATGAGAATGTGAGGCTCAAGACAGAGCTGCTCCAGCTGAAGCTGCGCTTCGGCTTAATAAGCACTGCCTCCTACATTGAAAAGAGTCAACAAATCAGTGCGGGTAGCAACGCAGGAAATGGAGGTTCCTCCTCCTCCTCAACTCAGTACTACTCCAGTGGTTACTCTAGTGGTTCTCAGGTGATGGTGAACTCTGACTCCTCTGAAACGGAGCAGTCGGGACGCAGTGAAGGCCACAGGCAGCTGGTGAAATACTCTCCACGTGGTTCCCTCTCTGACATGTCTGACGGCTCCTCCAGGGACAGCCCAGAGCCAATCCCCTTTGAGATCAAGCAGGAAGGTGACAGGCTGGAGATGGACATCGCCAACGGCACCACCACCCAGATCATGTTTAACATCCACCGTGGACTGGCCTCTGTGCCCACCCACCACCAGATCCAGCAGCATTCTCAGGAGTTAGAGGCTACATATCACAGCCAAGAGCAGCAGCAGCACCACCTTCACCAACAGCCCCAACCCCATCAGGAGCCCGTTACCTCTATCAACACTGTCAGCCAGGCCGCCTCTCATCCGCCTGCTGCCCAGAGGAGCGTCATTCTGTACGGTGCCAGCAGTGCCTCTTATCCCGTGGACTCCTTGACCAGGACGCAGGATGCCGAGCTGCTGAACATGCAGAAGCAGGGCAGCACCGGCAGCCAAGTGTGTGCTAGCCAACAGCCCATTACAGAGAGCTCCACGGAAACAGTGGCCGAGGTGACAAAGCAGCTTGAGAGGAAGACATTAGATTCCCCTCCGTATGAGCTCTCAGACTGCCGTAATGAGGCTAGAGAGAGACAGGTGTACCGTGTTTGCCAACTCCCCCAGCAGCAACTGCAGCAGGAGCAGCATCAGGAGAGCGATTCATCTGCGGAGCTCCACCACAAACAAGTGGAGGGTGTCAGCCACTCACACTTGTACCACCATCTCCAGCAGCCTCACTCATACCTCAGCACACAAGACGAGGAGCCACCTGTTCTTACTTATGAGGGCGGGCCCAGGCATGAGGCTTATTACCAAGGCCAATCAACCTCCTCTTGTAAGGAGGCCACATCCAGTGAAGGAGATCCTTGCAGTCCAGAAAAAGAGGCATCCACAGACGACGATGAGCTTCCCTCCTCGTTGTGCTCAGAAATGGGCAGCTTCCACAACCCGCATCTTACCATCCACCAACCTGCCTCGCCTCTGCCCTCCTCCCAGGGCCCTCAGGCTCAGTGCTGGGACCCTCAGGGGGAGGTGAGGGGAACCGCTTTGCCCCACAAACTGAGACTCAAACACCGGGCCATGAGCACCGGCAGCAGCAGCAGTAGCGGCAGCAACTGCTCCGGCCAAGAGTCCCCAACCACCCCTCCCTCCGCCACGCCGCCACCTCTCCCCCAGCATCCCTACTTGTCCCTGACGCCCCCACGAAACATTAAGCAAGAGAGCTCAGGCGGAGGTTGTAAACAGGCGGCCTCAGGGGAGGGGGCCAGGAAGGAGGGTGGAAAAAAGGAGACAGGTGGACGAAGGAACAAGAGGCGCGATTAGGTGACATGGACTTTTAGTTGAAGTCGTTATGACAACTTCAATGACTCAAAGACACAATTTCTCATCGAAGAACTACCCTGCCATCATGCCTTTTGCCCTATGATTGACTCACCCTTTTTCAGCCCTCGGGACAGGAAACTTAGCTTTTCTACTCCACTCCCACCCAACGAGGCTGATCATCTTGTAGGGCTGTATTATATTTGTATATATTGTACAGAGTTGTCATTTCTTACATCCTCTCCATACTTACAGATGCACTTTTGTTTATGTGATGAGAAGAGGAATGGAACTGTCCACTTTTTCTACTTTTGTCATCCAACAATATACAGTTGAGTACATCAGTGAAAGCACATTTTGATAACAAAAACACAAATAAAGAATGTAGAAAAATAAACGCTTCAGGCTTTATCAGTGCTAAAATTTTGGTACATATCCGACTGTAGAGGAGCATACACGTGTATGGCTATCTGCCTTAATTAAAATCAAATGCAAACATACACTGGGGACATTCCCTCGACCAAAGAAGCACCAACAATACTATCAATAAGAAGTTCCATACCTCTTCCCAGACCCTACCTCTACCACCCCATGCTTTCCCCAGTCATCTCCATTATTTCTCAAAAGATCACCATCACCTTTATTTTTTAAGCACTTGGTTTGTATAGTACTGTGATATATGAATATATGTATCTATTTTAAACATATATTTTACAAAACAAATTTGAATACAAATTCAACCAAAAAAACAAAAAACAAAACAAAAAAAACTGCAACAAATCTTTGGAGGATTCTGAAAGCGACCCTCCTGTCTCGAATCGACTCTCTTCATTGTCTACTGTGGCTACAGGACCCACTCGATTTGAATCACCTCTCACTTGATTGTTGAGCTTTAGCATTAATCGGTTAGTTAATGCCTAGTTTACACTTAAACGGCCGTCCATTTTGGAGCGCCAACAGCACTGAATGGAGAACGCGTTGTTCCCTGAGGCAAAGGCCTCGTTAAAAAAAGAAAAAAGAATCTTTGAATTTTCTTACCTTTAACCAGCCTTTAAATATTCGGTGGACTTCACCAGCTGCAGGCTATGAGCCTTTAGTTCATTTGAGCTTTATCGACCATATCTTTTTCTTGTTGTTACCATTCACTGGCCCAGTGTATTTATTTCCCCTCCCTTCACACGCCCATCACTGTAGAAAAAGCCCACAGGAACATAGATGGAGAATGTGTACAGCTCTTTTTAGATGCATACTGCAGCCTTGATTTTGAACTTTCACGTCAGACATGGGACGCTTGGGAGGCATGAACGAAAGCAGGAGGAATTAAGTCACATTCTTATGAAACACACTACAGTGCACTGAGTCTCAAAGTTCCTCTTGTGGAAACACCTAAGAAAAGAGCCCTCCACAACTACTGTTTACTTTTATTGTCATGAAAAAGTGGTTTTGTAGTGTGACCAAGCATGGCCCCTATGGCTCGCATTCAACATGCGTAACTGAGTTAATACAGCTCATAAGCTGACGCTACAGCGAAGTTCTCTAACTCTTCGATCGAGTAAAAAATTCTGAAATGAACGAAGAGAGGGCACTTCCCTTGTTTCCCATTTTTCTCCGTTGTTCATTATCAGGGGTTATTCGTGGTAGTTCTGCTACTGGGCAGTGCTGAATTGCCTTCACTGGATTCTAGTTTTTAAAAGAAAAAAGTCTATGTACCATGTTTGGCTTTTTGGTGCTTGTGTATAAATGTAAAGTTTCCCCTCCCCGCCCTCAAACAACACTGTAACGTTTGTTTCATTGGTTTTTATATCCTGTTTTGTTTTGTTTTGTTTTATAGTCAAGAGGTGATGTTCTGTTTTCCTCTATACTGTGTCTTTTTTCCTACTGACTGTGATGACATGTATTTGCCTCATTACGCTCCCCCCACCCTTTTCAGTGTGTATTAATCAGTAATGTTTGTGGTTTTGCTGATGGTTTTAATGAAAAAGACAAGGACAAAAAAAAAGAAAAGAAAAAAGGCAAAGATAGTGTGGTGTGTTGAGATGGGTGGTGGTTGGTCTGGTTGGTCATTACCATCGCTTCCTTTTGACATATGTAAAGACACTAATGTTCATTGTGGAAGATGGGAGCATTTCAAGAAAACTCAAATAAAAAAGAAATAATGTTGACCCGTCAACATATCAAGAAAAATTCTTGTTTGTCCTTGTTTGTGTTTTGGTGGTTTAATGCAATCGCACCTACATTGATGTTACGTGCACGTTCATATCCACCGTATCCACTGACTTTTACAGCCCGCTGCACACGGCTGACACTGAAGTGAGCAGTCGTTTGGATCTGTGTACGACTCTTGGCTGGCAGTGTACAAAAACACAGTCTGTAGGCACCATATCCAAGCTGGCAGCCTAGTTTCTGCTATCAACTGAGATGATGATCCATGAACCTTATGCAAGAGTCATCAGTTAGGTAATAATTACTCAGTGATTGGCATAAGAGAGTGAGTCACAATGAGAACGCAAACATGTTAAATTAGAGCAATTTTTCTTGTGTTTCTTGAAGTTTATAAAAGTTCTTCCTATATAGATCCTTCTTGCTGTTCTCAAAAAGTTTAGCAGGAACACCCTGTTTTCACTAAGCAGAGATAGCCTTGTACTGAGCTAAATGTCCCCACTTGCTCTGTTTTGGCATCCGAGACCAATCTGCAGAGAGAGGAGTGTCGCACTAACACACTGACACACTTTGCCTGGTGGCGCCAGAAAACTCGTCTGATGTAACACTGGCCTACTTCTACACAGACACCCAAGCTCATTGCATGAAATAACCACTAAACATTACACTTGTGCGTGCGTTCTTCTGATTACGGCTTCTCTGGCGGCTTATGACTCGTGCTTTCAACCTCTGATTTCTCTCCACGTGACGTTGAGGGCTCTTAAAATGAAACAAAAATATCAACTCTATCCCACTCTTGACGTGAAACGTTCAGCCAAAAGGTTAAGGGATCGCTTTAGATTTGCAACAACTTAAACAGGTGTGCCCCACATAACGTCGGTGAACATTTATAGCAGAGGAGCAACACAGACCGGACTGAACAGCATCTGACCTGTGAGAGTCAGCGCTGTGTGATGCAGAGGACAAAGCCAGGGCAGAGCCAGTCTGAGCCTCTGACTGCTGCCGCCAGCTCAACTGTCCTGCCAACCTCCTGATCAAGTCCCAGTGCGTTTATTGTATTAAAACAGAAAAGGCTGCTGTGTAATCCTGTCTAAGTCCGCATTCAGACTCATGGGCTATATGGAGCCCCGTTTAAACACAAAGCGAGTGTTAGCTGGAGTTCAGCACTAGTATTTGGATTCTATATTCAGGGATCGATCACTAGACTGCCCTTTGGCTCAGGTGTCACATGCAGAAACTGTCTGGATCATTTCTTTCCCACCCTCCTTTAAAGCAAAATGGGTCATTTTCATAATAACATAAAGGGCAAAGGGAGGAGCAACACTGGGGGGAGTTAACCCAGTAGGCTAACTTGATCTAAGCCTCCAAACAAAGCACCTCTTTGAGGCTGACACATCAGTGCCCTTCACAGTGCACTGTCATACACACACACACACACACACACACACACACACACACACACACACACACACACACACCCACCAGTGCCCAAGAGCACACATGTACAAAAAGAAAAAGAAGTATACAAAGTATCATCTCATAGGATTTTGGCTCTTACAGGGCATTCCTTATAATAGCCAGCCTACCCAGCACCCATAGGATCATTCCAAGGTGACACTCCCTGTGAGAATAACAGAGCTCAGGCAGCATTTTTTTGCTGTGTCTCTTATTTTCCTGATTTGACTTGAATGGCTGCACCACCGGAGCCTGCATAAACAGGTCAGGAAAGTAGGTCAGTGTGCGTAACAACGGAAAAGAGAGGAGAATGAGACTGAAACACAGGGAGAGAGGGAGACACAGAGAGAGGGAGATGAGTGGGGGGTGCTGATAGATGGATCGATCAAGGTTAAGGCTCCATCCGTGTCATTCTTGTTTGTCTGTGGCAGCAGAGATACTCTTGACAAACAGAGCAGAAACAGGGCTCTCGTGTTACCTGGTTCCCCTTCTCAGTCTGGGGTAAAAGGGTTAGTGGAGCAGGAAAGGCAGTGGGAGGAGTAAAAGAGGCGTGTGAGCACAGAGCAGAAGGGAATGGGAGGGGGGTGCCTCAAGGTTCTTAAAATTGTAAGGTAAAGACCTTACAATAATAAAGAGAAAACCCCAACGATCAGATGGCACCCTATAAGCCAGCAAGCACTCGGTGACAGCGGTAAGGAAGAACTCCCTTTTAACAGGAAGAAACCTCAGACAGAACCGAGCTCAGGGAGGGGCGGCCATCTACTGTGACTGGTTTGTGGTGACGGGAGAAAGATGGGAAGTGGTACACAAGAAATTTGTAACACATCTTCAGGTAAGACGACTGAAAAAGCCCCGGTCTGCACACTGTAAATCAACAGAAGCCCATTTTCCTCCATTTGTCATTGGGGGCAGTTATGACTCTTTGCAAATGTTCTTCAGTTTCTACATAAACACACACATCCATATAAGCATACATTACATGTGCTCATGCAAACACAGAGTGTATATATTCAGAATTCGCACAATAGCACAGTGCTGTTGACCTAATTAGTCAGTCAGAACCCTAAAGGCACATTTCTCAAGTCTAGGTTCTTATTACAGAGTCTGTTACACTAACTCTATGACACATGATTGTTACATAAAGACAACAAAACACTGCTTTGAAGTGTTTCTTCGAGGGAAAAAGACCCCACATTTATTTGAGGCCGTTAAAAGAGCAAGTAAAGACCAAAACCCTTTTTTTCTTGCATAACTAACTCATAGCCTGTGGCACAGTTCACATCTCATCCATGTTATACAGATTCATTAGCCCTAGAAAGCACAAGTGAGTAGGGTATAAAGAAGGAGCAGCATACACAGGGTATGACAAGGAGCTTACATATATTCATCACAAGCATGAATGCCAGGATAACTTCGGGCTTTTAATGGTTTCATCAAAGTATTCAGTCAAAACAGCGACTTGACGTAATCTAGAAATAATAAGCACAGGTTAGATAAGTTAACTAAACCAGGACAGTTCACATTACATCTCAGTCATTACTGACTGAAAAGGGCAACCAGCAATTGCACTGTCATAGATTGAATGTCAATCGTTGTGGCAAAGTCTATAAGTTATGTGTGCAACACCCTCAGCTTCTAGGTAGCTACTATGATCCCAAGCCAACTGCCTGGTGGGGGGCAACCTGTCACCAAACCAATCTCAATGTCTCACTCGGACTGGCTGAAAACAGTATCGTACAGATTGGAGGTCTTGATCCAAACGGTTGCTAACTTTTTGTATTATGATTATATTTCTATATTAATGCAAAGCTGCTGAGTGCCTGTCTTTTTTTGGAGTTAAATGCCATGAGGAGGCAACTATATCACTATCTGTGGAGGAATTTCTAATTCTTTATATCAAATCTACGACGTCCTGGCTGGACTCTGAATAGAAGTTATGAATGTGAATCTCTGCGAATGCACTGGCAGCAGATTTGCAAATTTTTCCTAGTTTGTCTGCAGTTAATCATTGAATTACCACAAACAGATTGCATGTAACTGGCAAACTGATTGCTGACTGATTCTGTCTTTACTGCAGTTTCATTGCTTCCTTGATATGCTAAACTCTCAGATGGCAACTGACTGTCAATGGATGCAGAATTGGTCCCTGTCTTTGAAGCTGTCATTTCCAAAGACAATTGGCTTGGAAGTTCATTGCACACAATGCTGTGATCTCCGACTACTGTTTTCACTAGTGTGACTGTAGTACCATCCCAATTGTGAGTTAGGGTAATCAGAGCCACCAATGTGGCAGTCGCTCTGCTGAAGCAGTTAAAAATGCAGCACAGCAGAGTTGTTAGTTTGGGGCAGCAACCTTCTTATATTATATTATAGGTCATGTTGCATTTAGATGCTTTTTCTCTCATATTATCAGACTTTATTATATGAGCCCAACACTTCTGAGTACTTTTTTTTTCTTGGCAATGAATGTGGAGCACATAATGGAAACACATAACAACTTCAAAGTTTCTAGGCCAGCCTGACTTTCCTGCTATCAGTATTACCCAACAGTCCTCGGCACCCACCCCTGCTCATGTGAGATCATAAATGTCACATTCTCGTGTCTAACAAGCTGTTACAGGAAAACGAGAGCCGGGACAGTTTCATGTAAAAGTTGTGTTGCAATCCATTCAGACATCAGAAAGAAACTATTAATGTGTATATGAATGCTTTACATTCTTGCATTACCATTACTTCAGCTGTTTAGAAATTAGGTGAAGTTTTTAAAAAGCTTTTTTACATTTGCAAACACGTTTTTCACAGCGGGAGACGAAGATGAAGCATTTCATGTGCAGTTGTGCATCCACATTCAGACTGGTTTGAAGCGGCTGGTGGAGTGAATAGAGTCGGGACAGGGAGTGGTCTGGCCTTGATTTAGCTCTGAGCTGACTGGGTCATACACACACACACTTACTCACACACACACACACACACATACACTCACACACACACACACACACACACACACACACACACACACACACACACACACACACACACACTCATAAAGAAATTTCTGTTGACCTGCAGCCTCAGCCTCTGGCTTAAACGTGAGAATTAAAAGCATTTCATAAAAAATACCACAAACCTTTTAAAAAATGTATTCTAATTGATACCTTTTGTTTCAGAGCTTTACAAATGTAATATAATTTTACCGGCCCATGAGAACAGAAAATAATCCATCTAACATGAAAAAATTACATCTAGAAAAGCCATTTTAGTAAAAATTCCAGCCCTAGTTGCGGTCCTAGTTTCCCTCAGTGTGAATAAAATCCTACAAAAGACACACCAATTACATGTCACCACCTACACCTGCAGTGCAGCGGGCTCCCCATTACTAGTCCTCCCCCTTAGCAAAGCAGAATGCAAATGCAGCAGTGAGCGTGCTCCTAGCTGGCACGCAGCAACCGACCTGGCTGAGAGTGTTATCTGCAACACCAGGTTCTGCCAGCTCATATTAGACAGAACGAGAGGAAATGGGAGAAAGAAACGGCAGGTGTGCACGCATGAATTCACAACAGCCAGAGTCAGAGTAAAAGAGCTTGGCTGGGATTCAGAGAATGAATGATGACGGAGGCCTGCAGGGCTCAGACAGGGAGTGGGAAAACATTGCAGGGAGTAAAACAAAGAGCTTGCTGTGTCATTTGCCCCACAGGCTTCCTTCCTGAAAGGCCGCGAGGACAGCAAATAACTGCAGCTGGAGGAAAAAAAAGAGAGAAAAAAGAAAAATCAGCTTAGTATGCCCGCTACGCTGCAGCCCCACCTAAACAACACAAGCAGCACCCACACACACCTGCATTTCCTTGGTAAAACCGTGGGTTAACTTACAGAAGTCATAAACGGTAGGTGTGACACAAATACCACAAATTGTGCTGTTTGTGCATTCATCACAGCTTTAGGCACACCCGCACTGCAGCTCTCCACACACTCACTGCAGCCCAATGTGGCCCAATGAGACACTTTCTCAGGGGGAGATGCCTGGTCTCATACAGCGGGAACACAAAGGGACTTTGAGCACAAAGTGTCAGAGAGTTCATAGTGTATCAGTTCTTTCTCTGTGTAATAGTAAAGCAATAAGTATATTTTTAAGAACCTTCAAAGTCTGGTGCACAGAGGCTAAACGTTTTAGCCTCTGTGCACCACCCCAGTGGATTTGAAATCAACAGTCAAGATGTGAAGCCTTCCAACTTTAACTCTTTTACAAAAGTGTTGCATTAACTGTTGAGGAATTACAGCCATTTCCATACATGACCCTCAAAAGTTAATGAACAATTGACTGACAAGAAGTGTTGTGGCCAGGTTGAGGCCTAAAGTTAATAAATGATCTGGAGCTGATCTCAAGTGTTTAACTTGCATCTATTATCGTTTCACTGAAACTCTCAATATGACATCCAAGGAGATACTGACGCAAGTGAGGGAAGTTATCAACAGACTGAAAACAAAATACTTAATAAACCTCCTTAATTTTAGGAGTGACAACATCCCACAATGATTTCCGTGGTTAAGAAAAAAAACTTTGCAACAAAGTCTGAATGGAAATACAAAAGCTTTACAACAAGGTGAAAACCACTTGTTACACTCAAGAACAGGAAGTGCAGATCTAAAGGAGCCTGCATGTTTCTGAAAAATAATAGGTAGACGGATGAAACCTAGATGAACTAGTACCAGAGTGAAGCGGGCTAGTGTTTATTGATGGTGTGACTGCTGAACGAAGCAGCAGGATAAACTAGGGCAAAAGTCAACTAGACTTAAGGTGTCGCTGATTCAAAAGATTTTAATCTTAAAAGTATTTTTTTTAAACAAACATTGTTTTTAACAACAAAACAACAAAAGTTGAGCCTCTTTTCTATCATCAGTTTCACAATAATTTTATAACGATGATGTGAGGCTGAATGGATGTTTCAGATATGGTTTCATTGGGTACTCTGTGGTACACTGGAGCAGTTAAGTGCCTGAAAAGGAATGTGTTTACATAGTGGGACAGTAAGAAGTCATAAAATGATTACAAAACTCTACTACAGAAAACCGAGTGGCTGTAAACATGACTGAGATAAGTGTGCTGCTCCTAAAGGGGGACGGACATACAGAAACAGGAGTGATAAACGAAGCCGCACTCACCTCATCTAAATGTTGACTGGATGCTGTGAAAGCTTTTATGACGCACACCACGATTAATCTTTTTTTACTGGTAATGCGTGATGAGTATTAAAGTTCTAAGGAAGTGCGCAGAGCTAAGTGCCAAAAACATGTTTGTGTATTATCAAGACAAAAAGACAAGAGGAAAAAAAAGTCTTTCCTTGAGCTTACTGCACATTTCAAAACCACACTGGTGGAGATAAAATCTTGCGTTGTTCTGTTGTGGTATTTTGTGTGTGTGTTTTTGTGTTTTATCACACACTGAATGCCGTATTTTGTTTTGTTTTCATTTTAGCTATGAAATCTGCATTCACATCAATATTGTGGTGTAGGTTGAATTGCACTGGGGAAGGTATTACACAATACTAGGAATGCCTGTAGTTATAGTTGAGTAACATACAGCTGCATGTGTGTTACTGTGGGTTTGGGCAGGGTGAGCGTGGAATGTTTGTTTTGATTTTATAAGGCTCAGTCAGGGGGGACCCAGGACAGTGCTGTGTGTATAGCTGTGTCCGTGTATGTGCGTGGGTGTGGGTGGGTGTAAGTGAGGGGAGGGTTCATTCGTGGCAAATTACCCTAAACTTTCCTCTGTTCTTGTTTTCAATTCCCCATCCAGGGCTAAAAATTAGGTCAGCGGTCACATGTTGTGTGTGCAAGCCAAAAAAGCAACAAGAGACGGGAAAAAAGAAAGGAAAAGAAAAGCAGAGACATTCTTAACCTTCTTAACAGATACCTCTTTGGCAGTCTGTAGCTCAGCTTTAAATTTATCCACTAGCTTCAGATTTTTTGAGGTCAAAGCTTCACGGGCCAAAACAAAGACGGGTTTTCTCTCCCTAGAGCTCAACGGAAATGTGAGTTGACCGTGTGCTATACTTACTGTTGACTTTGGAGGGGATCCAGGCTCGGTGACCTTGTGGAAAGTCACAGTCACAGGTGCCGGAGTGCATGCGCGCGGCCTAAATGCCCGACACGAGCGTCTGCTGATAGGAGTGGCAGGAACGAGGAAACAATGAGCCAAACATTAAGTGTCACAGAGATAAAGGATCCTGCTTGGCAATCTCACAATAAAGTCAGTGTTTATGTTCGGCTCATGTTGTGGTTCAAATTGGAGCGCGCTGACTTGACTGCTAAGTTGTGATGGGTGTGAGCAGTTTCCTGAAAAAAGCATGCAGGAATGAAAACATATAACACTGCATCAACTGCCCACGTACGCATACAGACGACAAACATTCGGTGGCATCTGTAATATAATTTTAGTCAGTCTGACAGAAGACAATGAGATTAATCTTTAAATAAATATTAACATAATTATACATAATTAAATAACTATATTTAATGGCCAGTGTCTGATCTGAAAGCTTTCATTGAACAAAGAAAACTGGAGACTGTTTTGTGGAGAGATTAGATCATCTTCAGCGTCACCGAGTACAAAAGTATTATCTGTTTAAACATTCAGAGTCACATTTGTTAGTACTGCCACCTCAGACAAAACATTACTAAAGGGACATTGTGAAACCTTTGCTTACAACATAGGTGCTTTGATTTGAAACCGCAGCCATGTGTTTTAAACCTATCAAAAACATTATGAACGCCAACGTTTGGTACAGTTCAAATGAGAACCTCGGTGATCATTTATAGCTTTATTTAGGATTTAATAGCTATTTAAAATCAGGCAACACAAGCCCGCTAAAATTAAATAAATAAATAAAACTGGGTTGACTCCTGTTGAACGGTTAACTGCATAAATGTGCACATATACACTATCTGTATTTGGCATCTTGTCTCTAACACTGTCACTCCCCAAAGGAAACGCTTGCATGTCAGGAAGTTGGAAGCTACCAGCAAAAAACTGGCAGAGTTAAAAGTCACTTTTGAAACGGACGATTTATTATAGCTGCAGAACACAGTTTAGATTTTAGATTCTAGCCCTTGAGCTCATCGCTCCCCACAGGTATGCTATGAGATATAAAGCTGTGGAGTGATACGTCAACACAGGGTCTCCTTTGACCCTACGGGTGGAGAGGTTGAAACAACAGGGGGTAATGCAAGCAGACACAGCAGTGGGAAATTTTGCAGCTTAAATGGAGCGCCCAAATGAGTGGGTGTGTTTGCTTTATGACATAAGGAGAGCGAGGCATGTTATGTGTATTATGCAATGCTCAACGCAGCTCGAGTTGCCTGCCTGAACTAGCCTGCAGGCTTCTAAAAATCTATTTTTTTTAGGTCACATTTATTAATGCCAGCCAAAGGGTGTAACATGCAGAGTGATCACACAATCCCTCACTGGCCTCTAAACTTATTAACAAGTTCACCGATGGAGCCAGCGTGATAACTATTGAAATCCCTTATAGTCTTCTAGTGTTCATTCATCTTTATGTGTGTCCATGTTAACTAATTTCTTGTTGTTGTTCCGCTCCACTATCCAATCAGAAA
Organism: Simochromis diagramma; assembly: GCF_900408965.1. NCBI lineage: Eukaryota > Metazoa > Chordata > Actinopteri > Cichliformes > Cichlidae > Simochromis > Simochromis diagramma. The sequence continues at coordinate 2,185,831 of NW_024387083.1, read as the reverse complement.
CAAGCTGTCCGTTTTCACTAGATAAAATAGTTATTTTACCTTTTGTCACACTCAAGAAACGAAAATAGAGTTAACATACAACAGTCTGCACAGCTGCAATCAACCCCCGAGTCGTACTGAGGTGGAAACTGAGTTCTGGCACTAATATAGGATGAATAGGTGCGTCACAATATGCTACTTTAGTCAAAAGCTTCAGGCGTGCTATATTTGAAAGCCTCTTTATCATTACTGTCTGAAAACAGGCCAGGAAACGGGCCATTATTATTATCTTCAAATGTAAATCTCATTGAAACACATTACAAGCTAAAAGGCTTTTACAAGCTTCCATCTGGTCTAATGTTATGTCTTCTGATGCCTGATAGCAAACAGTCTGAAGCAAAAATAGATATTAGTCAGTGAGTCCTTTGTGGGTACACAGCACACGAGCCAGCTCGCTGGAAGCAGACGGGCAAAATGTAGGTCAGCTCCACCCTCTTTCTTCAACACGGCCCCACCTTGTTTTTTACCCTTCAACGAAATAAGATTTCAAGCAGTGGAGCCTCACATGAACCCCGGGCAAAGCAACGGAAAATGTGGGGTAAAAGTGAAATAGTGGGTGGGTGGGGCGGGGGCTGTTAATCCAGAGCAAAGAGAGACTCCAGCAAACAAGGGCATGCTAAAAATTCAGATTTGGCACTCCGAAAATGGTTTCCCCTCCTCCTCCTCCTTTTTTTTTTTCCCTCCTGGAAATATCTGCCTAGCTCCAAGAACTCTGACCATATACAGCAGCCTGTGGGATCAAAAATCAACAGACTAAACTGCAGTCACGTGTCTCAGCTGGCTTTGATTCAGCCCCACGAGCTGACTGCAGGAATGTCATGTCTGTGCAGTGACCCCTGTTAGAAGTGACCGCTATCTATCAGCAGGTTAAATTCATTTTCCACAGTGTTACTGCATGGCCGTCAGTGTGCGTGTTTGGACCACAAACAAAGCCACCTTTTAAGGAAGAAACAAAGGTGGTATTTGATCTCTGAGCTCGAAAAACAAAACAGACAGAAAAAGAGATGAAGGAGTAATTTATATTGTCTCCTGAGGCGGAAATGTGAGTACGGAGTTGGGGGTCATGTAGCAGCTGACTGCATGGCTGTGGATGGGTGACTACAGCCTTCCGTTATGAGTCTGCTGGTTGGGGCAGTGTGTCACATGCTGGGCAAAGCACACTTTCTCTCCTTCACACCACTGACAGATGCAGTGCTGTGGTCGTTAGAGGGTGGATGACTGAGAAGTGGATTTTACATACCGAGGGAAGCTAAATCACAGGTTATGCATCACCAACTGAGCAGTTATGAAAATATTAAGTGGGAGGGAAATGTTTCTGAGGTAATGCTGATGAGTCACCTTCTTTAAGGTGGTGGCATGCTTTGAAACCTTATGTGAAACTGACTAGATCTGAAGACTTCCTATATTCTTTCTTATATCCATACATCACAGAGACACGATAATAACGGGGCGGCAAACAGCAGCGGGGGGGTCGGCATGACTGCGGTTTGCAGATATGGTACTGAAGATAAACCTCAGAGAAGGGTTTCCATGTGAGATAACTAAAATTTGATCTGAAAGCAGAAAGGCAAAACAGCATTCTGGGGCCTCTTACACAAGTCGGAGCAAAAAAGCAACTTCTGTTTTAGACTGACGGCACGGAAACGAGCTCTGCTCCACCGAGGCCTTTGAATGGAAAACAAGAGATCAGAAATACAAACAGACGCTAGAAAGCAAAGGGTTGTTTACGCGGCGTGTGACTGGTGGGACAGCGAAACAGGTCAGCCGATGAAGCATTACGTGTTTTTTTCTACAGGGTATAATTAAATTCCCACGCACAGACACGCTGACGTCCATCCAGAGACTCAAACCCAAGTTTTGCTCACGTTGTCCGCTTTCTTCTTGCATTGTTGACACGCATCCACTCTCGCCGCTCCAGAGGGGGTTGCGATGCAACTGATGCTTCTCTACACGTGCAAAAACACCAAATCTATTTCCTTATCCAGTTCCAAATGGGAAAAATCTTTGGTCTAAAGCAGAAAATGTTGAATACTTAATACAAACATAATAATATGTTTGAATACTTTCCTTGCTGGAAAGGTTGGGTTGTGTCCATCTGTAATTCAATGAAAAGTTTCTTTTTGCTCTTATACTGTTTCAATACTGTGTATACTCACAGACCTGGGTGGGTGCAACTTCTTTTAGGACTTCACAAGAGAAAAAAAATATTTGTTTAAAATCAGAAAAGACAGAAATCCAAATTCACTACAGACTTTAGTACTATTCCACAAGCTACATGGTACTGGGGCAAGAATAACTAGATTTACAGCCTACAGCTAGCAGCTCTGTAAGGCTGGATCAGACCTGCTCTATGGAGAATTTGTGCTTACGTCCACTAAAATTGGTTGATTTCAACAAATTTTTTAGTTTAACTAAAATTGATTTCAACCAATTTTAATTAAACTAAAATTGGTAGATTTCAACCAATTTTAGTTGATTAGGGAGGAAGCAACAGGTCTTTCTGCCTTGAGGGCATCATCTTTCCAAGTATAGTTAAATCCAAGCAGAAATCAAAAAGGTGGATGCTATAAAATCCCTCATGGTGCTCTAAGAGTCACAGACAGGTATTTTACAACAAACATCACCCTAAAAAGATCTAATAATTGATTTTAGAACAATTGGAAAACTGTAAGAAGAAAGTTTATGCCTTGTGAACATCAGATTGTTGGGCTGGAGCTTTTCCACGTGCTTTATTTTACAGTATTGTGTGATTGAATGATATATCACTCAGAAATCATCACGTCTTTTCCAGTATAAACTCTTGTGTTAGTATTTGCTCAAATACAGGACTTTGCATGAGTGCTGGTTTTGTTTTGGGGGTTTTTGAAAATTTAACTAGTCAGTACTTACGTACTTTGATGTACGCTATATAAATGCAATCCATTATTATTATTATTACGTGTCCCAAATTACAGACCCTGATTGATTTTGATAGTAAGGACCAGTGATAATTCCTGGCCTTTATCTTTAATAGTTTTTGAGATACTTATAATCAAACATTGCTGCAGATTTTTTTCAAAATGTGTCTTGAACACTATTTGATATATGAAGCTAAATTTTCACAGCAACCATTCTATATGTTCAAACTTTATACCATTAACTTTTATGTAAATTAGGCTCATGACAAATGATTACATTATAGAAAAATCCCTCTTTTTTGGATGTGCTCAATTGCTGATGATCAGTTTACCAGATGCATCTGATTATCAGCATCTGGCTACAGCTGTGATGCAGAACTGTGTGACTGTATCAGCCTGTACCTGATTTTTTTAGCTCACAATCAGAGATGTTTTGCTACAGAGTAAAGCAGGAGTGTAATGGAGATTTCCAGATCTGTTCCCTTTATAGTGACATCCATATGAACATAAACATGCAATAGCTGCAGGTGCAGAGAGACTGTCCTTTTCACTGACATCTCATCCCTCCCCACAGTGGTGATGGCCTCATAAACAAAGAAATTGACCGTGACTGTGGATTCCTCTTAGGCCTCCGTGTGGATCTGGTTTATTGTGCCAGCCAGTCACTCACGCTCAGACAAGGGCAGGCCTTGTATCTCAGTCCATGTCTCTGTAGGTCACCATCATTTTCGATTACATCGCACCCCCGCCCCACGCCTCCACGGCTTTGAGGAGCAGCAATCTGTGAAGATGGATGAGGTGCCCGCTGAGGAAACTCACAGAAGGAAATTAAAGGGGATTTAATTGGAATAATGACTTGAGTTCATTAATAACACTTCTAAGTGCAGTCAGTTTACCCACTAGAGCTGTAACTGCAGTCATCAGGGCCAACGGCAGAGCAGGGCGAAGAAAATCATCTTCTGTTTAGTGTTCCCTCAACCAGCTGGATACACAACTACCTCAGCAGGTAGTTGTGTATCCAGCTGGGATCTATATCAATCCCTTATATAAATAAAACACATTATGTTTCTCAAGTTAAATATAGTTTTAAAAAAAATAAGTACAAGCCAAAGAAATTATACTTCAACCAGAAACATTTGATCTTCTTTGGAATAGTGTCTATTAATAAAGGTTTTCAAAAAGTTGATTCTGTTCATCTGGACGTAACGTTTTCAGTGGGAGAAACGTTTCATCGCTCATCCAGGTGACTTCTCCGGGGGAATTTCCTTACCTGGATGATTGAGCATGCATCAAAACATTAATAAAGGTTATATGTTTAGATAAATGACATATTAGAAGCGCGAGGTTGGTTTTAAACACTGCAAAGCTTCCTGATTGTCTAATCCTTATGTGGAGTTCCACTTCTCAGCTATTTCAACACAGAATAAATCAATCCACAGCAAGAAAAATCATCCACACATGAACTCACGAACTCGTGACTCCCGGGACTCCCCTAGGAGCAGACCCAAACACAAGTCTCCATGAGTCTGCCAAAAAAAAAAAAAAGAAAGAAAATGTAAAAATCAATGATTTTGAATCAGAGTTTTGCACAGCAAAGACAGCTTTTAATGAAAAGAGTCTGGTTTCAATGACTGTGTGGTTTGCAAACAACGACTAAACTATGACTTCTTTATATCAAAGAATGATTGAAGATAGTGCTAAAAAAACTGCAATGGACAGAGGGCAACGATCTGAAACATAGAAGCAAATGCAGGAAGAAATGGCAAAGGGAAGAACTTAAAGATTTTGAGAAAAAAAATACACATTTTATCCAACTAAAGTGCTGTGGGAGGATCTGAAACTGATCATATTTGGGGTGAAATAAAAACACTTTAACATCTTGTAACCAAACCAATAAAGCAATAAAGTAGCCTCATATGGAAACCTTATGCCGTGTGTATTTGCATCTGTTCTTTTCTAAGTGGTTATTGTTCACTCAGTAATCTGAAAAACCTTGGAGAGATATCTTCTATTATCTCTAACATAGAGACAGCAGGTCTGTATGATTTCACAGCAGGAGTTTGGCCAAATATCACCACTCAGGTTCCGTTTAGATGAAATTCATGTCGTGTGTGGCATTTGAAACACAGAGAAGAGCAGTTTTTAGATAAAAGGAAACAATCATTGATATAAATTCACACGGACTAGCTCACACAGGCCTGGTACAACCTCCTCCTCATGGCCTCATTACAGAATAGCCAGCTTATCAACTTGCATAATGGAAATAATAGCAATAAGAGATTAGCTGATTTGATTAACGAACTGAGATAAACAAACTGCAGCTAACTTCAAACAGGGGAGCCGTGAAAATGAGTGCACATTAAACCCATATTGCTTTGTCCACTTCTGACATTACTTATGAGCTGTGGGTGACATAAAATTAAACTTTAATAATAAGTATAGACAACAAATGACAGCTATGTTACTGCCATTTATTAGGGTGTTTGTTCTGTATTGGGTTTTATAGCACTTTAGCTCCAAGGCATGGCTGATATCTGGGCAATGAGCAAATGTCATATATTTATCATGTTTGTAACAACTCTATGACCTCGGTGCATGGATACAAAATAATAAAGTGATGCAATAAAACCCCTAGAAGGCAGTTTGATGGAAGCGTTGAGTGGGTCGGTGATGTATCATTACAACACTATTTACACTCGGCATTAAAAAGCAATTTCATATAGAGATCCTGTCTGGATAAGTACAGATGTACACTCACTGGCCACTTTATTAATTACCCCTTGTCAGAACTGGGTTGGAAGTGTGTTTGCCTTCTCAACTTCCTTCATTCTTTACAGCATAAATTCAACAAGGTGCTGAAAACATTCCTCAGAGATTTTGGTCTGTGTTGACATGACAGCATCACACAGTACCTGCAGATTTGTTAGCTGCATCCAGTTCCACCGCATCCCAAAGTTGCTCTATTGTAATGATGAGATGTGGTAACTGTGGAGGTCATTTGAGTGCAGTGAACTGGCTTTCACGTTTAAGAAACAAAGCTTAAGATGATCTGAGCTTTGTGACATGGTCAGCAACAATACTCAGGTAGGCTGTGGTATTTTAAAGGTTAATTGTATTTTGCTTTAATACTTGAACAAATCGTTTGCCTTGTGTGAATCCTGGGTGTACCTGGGGCATAAAAGGCTTGTTTTGTGAAGTTTAAAGGAGCTTGTGTACCGCAGATCTAATCATTGCAGTGACGTTAGTCGATGCAAAGCTTGAGCTAGTTGATAATAATCATTTGTACAGTTAAAGCCCCAGAAAGTATTTGCAAAGATTAGCCGCACTATGAGGTGACACACTTGGTATGTGTTATGTTTTTGAACTTGGGAAGGAAATGAGAGCATATCTGATTCCCTTCTGCTCCTGATCCTCTACGTTATATCCTAAAAACTATGCAGTTTTGTCCTTTTTCCTTTTTTTTCGTTTTGATTACTAAAAACTAGAAAAGTGCAAAACAAAGGAAGCTTCTTTTTAAATCCAGGATTTAGTGTGCTTTACAGCGCTGTATCTAAAGGTTCATATTAAATACTTTTGTCACCTATATTTCTCTCAGTGTTTTCTTCTACCAAACTTGGCGTAGCCATAGGATGCTAATCTCCTGTTCCACCACATCCCAAAGGTGCTCTAATGGATTGAGATCTGGTGACTGTGGAGACCAGTACAGTACAGTACAGAGACCTGATTGTCATGTTGAAGAAACCAGTTTGTGATAATCTGAGCTTTGCAACATGGTCTGTTATCCTACTGGAAACAGCCATCAGAAGATGTGTACACACTGTTGGCATGGTCAGCAACAATACTCGGGTAGCCTGTGGTGTTTAAATGATGCTTATTTGGTACAAAGGGGCCGAAAGCGTGGCAGATAAGTAACCCCCACACCATTACACCACCAGCAGCCTGAACTGTTGATACAAGGCAGGATTGATCCATTCTTTCATGCTGTTTATGCCAAATTGTGACCTTACCATCCAAATGTTTCAGCAGAAACCATGATTCATCAGACCACCGGTGTTTGCTTTGTTTTAACGAGTGGTTATTTAAGTTACTGTTTCCTTCCTTGTATTTTCTCTTTTTCTACTCCCTATAAACTCTAGAGATGGTTGTGTGAGAAAATCCTTGTGCATCAGCCGCTTCTGAAATACTCATCTGGCACCAGCAACCATGCCAGGCTGAAAGTCACTTAAATCCCATTTCTTCCCTGATCCTCAGTTTGAACTTTACCAAATATATGCACTCAAATGTTTGAGCTGCTGCCCTGTGACTGGCTCATTAAATATTTGCATTAACAAGGAGCAACAGGTGTACCTAATAACGTGGCCAATGTGTGTGTAAATGCAAGTAGTAAACCCACACAGTGTGGTCAGAGAAAAATGTGGTAAGACAGGCCACATCTGGAGTAGCTCCCCGGAGGGTAACTCGTGCTGACACTGGAGATCGGCTGACTGTGGTCAGAGTCTGAACCTGTCCTCAGAACATCTGCTGAATGTGACCGGGCCAACCATGACACACCACATTGTGAAACTGCTTGTCAAAAGCACCGCGGGGTTAGCACTCACATGTACATTCATTAAACATTTTATTCTGTCTCGTCCTTGCGTTCATATTCTCCAAGACGGGACTGTGCAAGAGACCTACACGCATACATATAATGCCACATGACATAATCAAAATCCTTCTTAATGATTACTTTTCTTTTACCTTTAGCTTGTCTTGAACTGGGGGAGAGTCAGACACTATGTATAAAATTATGTATAAAATGATTTATTATATGTCAAATCTGCCCTAACTGCCATTCACAGCACAGTAACCTGCCCGTGCTATGCCAGCCAAAGCAATACATGCAGAGCATGTGCCCCTCCCTCTAGGTCAAACTGTTCCTTTAAGTAGTTCATACAGTTAGCGGCATGCAGCCAAGTGCACAACAGCACGTACACATTCACACCCGGCGCATGAGTCTAACTGGCACAAGTGAGACTGGCCTCGCCGTGCTCTCTGATGCAATCTTTGTTTCCAAACAAAAGACTTCAACTTTCTGTTTCATTTTAATGCTGCTGCTAACGAGTTGCAGTCTGATGACTTGATTAAAGCAAGAAACTCTTGACCTTGCTGCAGCGAAGGAGACCTGGTGGATCTGTAGTGCTGTGGGGGCCATGGTGTTTGAAGTTAACCCTGTAAGACCCAACCCATCAAAAAATAGCCAGAAAATTCTGATTTTTTGGCACCGAGACGTTTATTAACCCTTATAACAAATTCCACAAAAAATGTCCTATATCATGTTGTGTATGATATATTTTTATCATATATTTATCATATATTTTTTGTATCACATTTGATACATTGGGTGTTTTTGGCAACTTTTTGTTAACAACAATGATCATTTAAGACAAAAAAATGAGTTTTCTCCATAATATTTTGAAATTATGGCAAGTATTGATCATGTTGATGTGATAGGGGTCTCAGAAACTCATGTTCCAAATATGATACCGAGGGAATAACAGGGTTAAAGTTACATCAGGATAATGATAAGTCCATTATCCTCATTTTAGTGCAGGAACACATTGATAGCATTTAAGTATTTCAGTGTTTTATGAAAACCCCATATCATGGCTTTCAACTAACACCTGCATAGTCACAGCAACATTTTAGTCCTGCTCCCTGAGTTTAGTTAATTCTGAAGAAGTGAATCACTGCACGAACTCACCCACCCATCCACCCACATATACACGTACACACAACTGCAAGGAAAAAGCACACAAACACACACAAACATATGTACATACACCTAGACTTTATTAATGATCAAATCAAAGTCTTATCTCCCTGCTCACAGCAGAAGTACCAGTGTGAACAGTGCAAACACCCACAGACATATATTATGGTCCTCTATAGCTTCTGGGAAAAGAAAGACCAAATGCGTGCGCGCTTGCTTTGGTGCCACGTGAGTTCCTGGTTAAGTAGGTCAGTCAGTAAGTCAGGAGTGGCAGGGAAGGAGTTCACAAACACGAGCTAACTCCATTACCTCACATAGTGGATTAGTGTCAACAGGCCCATCCATCTGTCTACAGCCATCTTGGCTCGAGTGACCATGAGAAGAGCAGCAGGGGTTTGTGTACCTGTCCCCCGGTTCGGCCAAGTTAAGCCACACAGATAACCTGTAAGCTGTGCACGCAAACATCCACATGAGGGAACGTGCGGTCAGCAGTGCACCGAGTCAGGCTGGTGAAGTTACACCTGTGGCAATCGATGCTGAGTTAGAGCAAACAGGCGGCTGACACAAAGCAACACATCCTGTTTGCTGTGTAGTGTGTCAAAGTACGAACCGGGAGAAAACAACAAAAAGAAGGTGGAGAAGGTGGGGGGGGGGGGGAGGGTGGCTTCCTGGTGCAATAACCTCATAAACAACCCTCCAGGAGTGTTTTGACTGCTGACTGAAACATATACAGGAAGTGTCCAATTGCAGCATCTCTGGTAAAGCCAGCAAGAGGCTAAAAGTTTTTTAATCTGTATGTAATGAGGAAGTTCTCTGGTTTAAAGTGTTTTATTACTTTTGTAACAAAACAAAGTACAACTTCATGAACACAGAAAGGGTTGTCTTTTTTCTTCTCACAGAAACACAGAGCTGACATTCAATTTCTTGGTGTGCCTATTTATAAATCCATCAGATACAGTACAGCAATTACTTTTATCTCCGTCACTTCTAAAAATATTTGTCTCTTTAGCCTCTAAACATGCCCCTGCGTGTTAGCAGACACTGTCTGCTGTGTAGAGTGGAAGTGCAACTGTAAGGTTTGTGGCAATGCAAAGAGTCTGCAACATACAAGCTGTCATTCACTGTTAGTAAGACAATAAATAAGTACATGAATGAATATATGGATTGTATACACTTTAAAAGCACACCTCGTATTCTGTTATCACAATAAACTGTGATAACAGTGAGAATTTGGTGAATTTCACTGTTTTGTTGATAAAAGACCCGTTTACCTTGTCTTTCTTTTGATCTTTCTCTTCTGCAACTGAAAGTAAACTATGACTGGCATCCTGTTAGTCACTCTCATTTTTCGGGTGAATAAGATTTTCCAGTTAAGAAGACTTTGAGCCTGCGTACTTTACATTCATAATTTGTTTTGATGGTAACAGTTTCTAGTACATTGCCTGGAGTTCGAAAACTTTAAAACAATCAAGTTCCAAAAGCATCTACAGTTTCTATTTGAAGGAATAAATCTCCGAAGAGTGCGTGTTAGTGCCAGAATACAAGCAGTCACATAACAAAAGAACCTTGTTTCTTCTGTGAGCATGTGGCTTCTGCCAGTGCTAGAGTTTGACGTGCATCAGTTGCATTATTTTTATTCACCAACTTTTCCTAGAATTGTAAGATCAAGACTTCTTGCTTAAATGTTCCCATGCGTTCCAACCTCTGAGGCCTAGAGCGGTTAGTTGGCATGCATTTGCCAATTTATCTGCAAAGACTCACCAGCAAACCACCAAGCAGCAGAGGAACTTCACCTTCAAAGTAAAAGGTGTGCTTTACCATTAAAACAACAAGTTCTGCTTTTGAAAGTAAACAATCTCCAGATGCACTTTTTATAGTTTCACTACAGCTCAGCAAGTGGTTGGCAACTGTTTGCAGACAATTTGGCATCTTCAATGCAAGAAGAGACCCCAGAAAACTGCTCACGACCAAAGTAATCATAACGAGGTTTTCAGTGCATCACTGTATACTACGGTTGGACGATTGGAGAAATTTATCGACCATCGACGACAGACTGAGCTGTTCACCGATCGTTTTTACAAGAGGGATTTATTTATTTTCCAATGAGTAAGTTTGCTAATAATGTTCGTTGAAGCTAAGAGAAGCAGTCAACGAAAAAAATCAATGGGGCTGTTTTAATGGCACCCTCTTCCAGCTGCGAGCAAATGCACCCTCCTTAGAGTGCGTGATTCATTTACTCAAACTCATAACAGGTGGTGGACACGTAAATGCTCATGCAAGTTAGTTGTGTTTGAGTCCTTTGCTGGCACTATACGTCTGCACAAGCGGCACACCCCTTTGGTTAAATAATCAGGTTTATCTCTTTCATCTGGTTTAAAGCCAAAGAAATCCCAATTTGGCGACTTTGTATTTTTTTTGGCAACTAGTTCCTTCATGTTTGGACTTCTTCTGTGTTCTAAATGTGCAAATCAGTCCATGCATGATTACATTGCTCCACCATCATCAAGTCACCTGCGCAATTATATTGCCTAAAGAAACCTTTTTACTAAAAATTATTGTTTCACGTTAATTGAGAGTGAAGAAACATTTTTGGAGCTTTTGCTTTAATGGTGTAGTCGCTTTGAATGGCAGGTGGATAAAGATATAGGTGACTGTAGCCACCTGCTGTGTTTCACCTTTGCTATTATAAATCAATGAAATCCCTCCACTCTCTTTGTGCTGTTGGTGCACTCCTGAGCAATTTTAATGAAGTTATGCAACAAATGATATTGTCTGTGCTATTCAACCTTGTTACATCTGTATCTGTACCTTCCAGTCCAAATAAGGTCACTTCTGAATCCGAAAACTAAGACGGAGAAGCAAAATGCTAAAATAGTGAGCGATGGCACGCTTTTATATATACACTGATAAATCCATGACCACCATAAAGCCAGTAACAAAAACATATGCATGCCTTACAGTTGCATTTTTTCACATTATAAACTCTGATCATGCCACTTTGATGTCTTGACAATAAAATCACTTCAATTGCTGTTACATAATTTTAAGTATTTGGGGCTGAACTGAGCTTGTGTTTACCACATGTTTGGTATAAACTGCTGAAGCACTGTTGCCTGCTTCTAAAGACTTTTATGCAGCATTGCATTTAGTCGCACTGCCTCTCGCCGACTGCCAAGAAAAGGTTAGGAGAACGCTTGAGGCCTCGCTGGAAGTAAAAGCAACAGCTGTGATTACAGAAGCAGATGGAATAGAAAGCGAGCGCAGTAGCGAAAAAAAACACACAAAAAGTGAGATCCCTGAGGCAGATACGCTGAAGGGGAAAGGAGGAAGTAAAGCAGGCAGAAGTGAGCTGTAAGTGCACACAGTGACAGCAAAGGAGTCAGTTTACAGTAAGGGCCTCCCTGCTCCTCCCAGCCACTCAATCCTTCCTCCTCTAATCCAAACACCTGGAGGGGGGGGAGGGCAAACAGCAGGCCCCATGTGAGTGGTTGCTCACATGCAGCCAGGACTCAACGTGTTACAGTAACACCTTTATTGGGGCCAGGGCAGGCAGTTATGTAAAGCACACACACACACACCCCACACACACACATACATATATATAAACCGAGGGCATGGGAAAAGCTAGTTAGGTTAGCAGGTGGACGTGGCAGCAAATAGGACAGAGGGGATTGAAAACCATCAGCTGTTGTTTGTGTTTGCTGTCCTGCTGTTTACAGTACAATACAGTACAATAAGCACACAAGCTGGCCACCAAAAAAACACAATGTGCCAGCAGTTTAGATTCTGGCAGGTTTTACTGGAAGTGTAATGACCAGACTGGATGAAAATCAAAGTGCGAAAGTAGTCTCCTCTTTGTAGTCCAGATCTACGTGATCCCAGGTATAGCTGACATGTCTGGCGCTGCGGAGCGCAGGGAGATGGGCTAACAGGGTTAAACACACACTCGTTCACACAGAGGCAGCGTCTCCATAAGGCTTCTACTTGTGGGAAAGTTCAGCTGAAATCCCCCTCAGAGAGTGTGGGTCGAGGATTTGGGCTCCACTTGTGATGTCGGTGATGACAATTAACATTTCAGCTCAAACACTTGGCTGCAGAGTGACCTTCTGCCTGAGCGCTGAGCAAATAGGGTAAATCCTAGAATAGCAGTGATAGAGCCTGAGAACTGTTTAGCATTTGGGTGTATACACAGAACCCTTTTTTCATGAGTGTGTATTTTTTACACCAGCAAAATAGCTTCCAAAGTATTGTATGTGAGCAGGGTGGAAGCCGCCCCCACCTAAATTGTATTTGACCTCCTCTTTTACTCCTCTTGCTCTTCTAAGAAGCCCCCTCCTGCTTCCGAAAAATCCACTGGGATTCGTGGCAAAGCCTTTTCTCGGCTCTGAGGCAACTCCTGCACTGACAAATCTTTATTAATAGCAGCAAGTGCCTGAGCCGTTAATATTCAGCCCGAGCAGGACTCTGCCATGAGTTGCAACAAAACGTGGAGAATAAAAAAAGCTCCAGCCACAAAACAGACTTCCTATTCCCGTTAAACTAACACACGTAAAGCTTGTTGTTGATCAGGAGAAACTAGGTTATCAGCGTGCGCTTAAATCAGGGAGTGGGAATGGGAGAATGGCTGCCATTGTCTGTGAAGCAACAGGCAGAGCTGAGGGAAAGGGTGGGTTCTTCAGAAGAAGGAAAAAAAACCCGGCTCGAAGAGAGAGTGGGAGTGGAGTGGAGAAGGGTGGGGGGGACAGGACAGCACGTGAAGGCAGGGAGTGTGTTGTCTGAGAGCCATGTGCTCGAGCCAGGCGTGTGAGTGACTGGAGCTGCTCGCGTCACTGCATGACTCACACTACAGAAGGCTGCTCTTCACACATCTCCATTCACATACACACAGATGCACACGTAGACACGGATAAATCCATCAGAAGCACGCCCGCCTAAAAATAGACGAGACAAATAAATAACTCTTAGAAATGCACTCAAACCAGGAACTTACAGTAAACACAATAGGCCCACCCTGCCACGCCAGGCCTCAGACTTAATGAAGATGCAATGATAGGAATAAGGAAGATGCATCTTAGGAGCAGCAGGTGATGGCTCAACATATACCAGAATAAATGCAGTGAGACTCTAAGGCGTTCTGTATTACTTTCAAATAATTACACCCCCTCTTTTCTCATTTAATTTCATCACTGCTGAGTCAACACAGGCATCATTTACTCTTCTGTCCTCTTTTGTGTTTCCCCGAGTCCAAGCGTCACAGTCAGTGTGATATCACACTAGTTTTTCAGGGGGTTGTTTTCTTTTGGAGATATAACCTACTTAAATGCACACGTGTCATCTGTTCACGTCAATGATAAATTTATTCATTTTACAAACCTTTGGACTTTGATAGGTCAGCTGTGCTTCAGCAGGATGTTTGCTCATGCTCAAAGCTTCCTGGAATCTGAAAGCATGCCACAAAGAAAAGAGTGTTGGAGTACCTCAGCTGTGTTATTGAGTCTGACTGAAAACAAGGTCAGATGACATTTATTTAAAATCAGTTCCACCGCTGCCACTTCTGAACTTGAATGAAGAAACAAACATGCAGCTTCGAAGCCGTGTGGGGTTTATGTGCGCACAGCCAGAGCTGTGTGCTTGAGATGAGGTTACTCACACATTGGAAGCTGAAGATCTGACACTACTGCTTATACTGACGATTGTTGCTTATACTGAGGGGATGATTGTCATTCTCTCACTGACAAATTCAAAAACTGCAGTGAAAAAGTATCCAGGAATGCACAGGAGGAACCAACAGCACAGGACATCGGTACAGCCAATCACAATCATGCGTTGACCTGACATGTAGCTACATTTCTAGGGAAGTGCACATCAGGTGTAGATGTATATGGGTAGACCATAGCTAAAGCATAAATCTCCCACTAAAGCATAAATCCACCTTAAGTGTTCAACAACCAAGTTTTGGAAAGGCTTTGGACCAGTCTCCGACTCCAGCTACATTTAGCTGATTAAAAAGCGCCTAAAACATTTTTCTTACCTCAGCCAACGAGGTTATGTTTTTGTAGCATTTGCATGCATGGGTGTCATCATTCTGAAAACTGCTTGAAAAGTTTTGAATGAATACTGATAAAACACTGTAGGGGTGTAGAGTGAGGTCACGTTAGAGATCCATTAAAATTTGGCTTACATCCACCAAGATCTTCGAGACCAATCAGTTGAAAACCGCTGAAGATGGTGATTCTTGATCACTTGCAGAAGTAGAGGTAACCCACAAACATCAGGCAAGCCTGAATCTCACATATCGTCTTACTTAGTTTAAAGACAAAGACATTTTTACACCCTTCAGAGCAGCGCGAAGAGAGATGCAACAGTATCGCTCCATAGTAGCACAGCTTCATTAAAAGTTTCTCAAAAGAGAACTTTATAACTAACCCCGCTTCACAAGCTCCCAGCATGAGACAAAGAAGCTGCACTGTGGCATCATCAGCCGTGGCGAGGAAGCGGTTAAAAATTCTGATCAGCATCCTACGTTCATTCCAGAGGTGAGAATGGAAAACCGTGAATAACTCTCGTGGGCGTCAAAACATCTGTATATGAATTTAAACGTGCAGAGTCGCCATCAAAGTAGGGCGTCATGTTTAGCCCTTTATGCATATGCATGAGCCATGTGCACGTATGCCGTAACCAATCTGCACCCTGCCAAGCGTGCCCAACAGTGCTCGGGTGCAAATTATCACACTCACTGTCACTCACATTGATACGCTGTTTGTATACACGGTGTCTGTGTGATTATTTTCTAATGCACACGTGTTAATTGCACACGAGGGTCAGTATGTGGACTATTCTCGACCCCCCCCCCCCCCCCACCCCCCACCCCGCCTCCCACTTCCTCTGAGAATAAGGAACAAGGTTGTGTTTATCAACAGCGTGCAGGGCCCACACATGCAAACGAGGCTTCGAGCTGGCTTTGTTACAGCTTCTACAGCACATGTGTGACATCCGCAGAGGTGCTAAAAACCACAATTGTAGCACGCTGACCTCAACAACCCATGCAGCATCATCGCACTTTATCTCAGCTTTTGAGCAGTTAAAAAAAGAAAATGCATCCCCTCTAAAGTGGGTGAGGAACCTGCCCAATGGTAGTAGTCAGCTTTTCACAGCCTCACATGTTCCCTACGAGTACAAACAAAACAGCAGTGAATTTCATAAAGATAAGGACAAGTCGTCTTTCACATGCTGCACTTCATCTTGATGTAAGAGAAGAAAAATTAGAATCACAAGCTTGGCCACCGTAAGCAAGCACTTGCTGCACTTCCCCCTTACCCACTACACAGGATGTGATATCATTACACCTTGTGCAAAGAAATGCAGAAGTTACAGGGGTCACTGGATGAAAGATCAGTTACCTGACCGCAACAGAACCTGCTAAGTTTTATTTGCTGGTTGATTTTGTGTGTGTGTGTGTGTGTGTGTGTGTGTGTGTGTGTGTGTGTGTGTGTGTGTGTGTGTGTGTGTGTGTGTCTTACCATGACATGATTTTATCTAATGGCTTTCACTGGATAAAAAGAAGTTGCTTCTATGGAATGTATATGGAGTGAATCACAGATGTGGGTGCAAAAGTTAAAACATAAGTCCACAAGCCTGCAGATTTATAAGCAATGGCAAAAGAAATTAGTCTCATCGTTTTCTGACCATGCGGATGTTCATAACATGTATCCACAGCGGGCCAAAAACAGGATACACACCTCAGTTTAAGAGTGTGCGTGAACATGAACTGAAACCCTCTAACTTCCTCAAACACTCCAT
Organism: Simochromis diagramma; assembly: GCF_900408965.1. Classification (NCBI taxonomy): domain Eukaryota; kingdom Metazoa; phylum Chordata; class Actinopteri; order Cichliformes; family Cichlidae; genus Simochromis; species Simochromis diagramma. The sequence goes on along the minus strand of NW_024387083.1, from coordinate 2,169,343 downwards.
GGTCAAGAGAGGTGAAGATCATCGGTTTTATTGACAACGACTCTGTGTCTAGTCCATCCTCATAGAACGTCTCGTGTGGCCTCTGCACAGCACCGCTCCAAAGTCAGATGAGAATTGTTCTTGATCAGTCAGAGCGAAGGCCACGGATGATGCACTATTTCCGTGGCTACATGCAGCTCACGCACCCAGCTGAGCTCACTGCCGGACATCACAGGCATGCATAATACATGAGAAAGTGTCCTGTTTCTCCTCCAGAACTGCTGACCTGTGCACCAACCTCTTACACACATACACACAGTGTGAGGCAGGTCTCATCTAATGACTCCAGAACCCACATCCCTTTGCTGAGTGTGCATCTATTGCTGCCAAGTTCTTTGTTTGGGTAGATGGTCCACCATCCGGTGCTTATCCTGTGATCAGGTAAACCACCAAGCAGCTCCTGGGCTGAGCCCTTAGATATATTTGTATTATTTATTTATATTTAATTTTTAAAAAACAGGGCCTCCACAAGAATATGTGAGGCTCTTATTTTTATGCTTTAACAGATCGTAGTGTTGCCTTCATGCTATCATCTATCAAAATATCTATACCCCAAACACCTCTATAGTATCTTCTTTTTTTTTTTTACTGTAAAGTGTATGTCCTACCGGGAGGAGGCCCCAGGGCAGACCCAGGACACGCTAGAGAGATTATGTGTCTCGGCTGGCCTGGGAAGGCCTTGGTGTTCCCCCGGATAAGCTGGAGGAGGTAGCTGGGGAGAGGGAGGTCTGGGCCTCTTTGCTTAGGCTGCTGCCCCCGCGACCCGGCCTCGGATAAAGCGGATGAAGATGGATGGATGGATGGATGGATGTAAAGTGTATAATAAACCAACTGTCCTGATATTCAGTGTAGTGAGCCAGTGCTACAGCCGAGTGGCTATTCCACGTCAGTGCAGTTTGCTCGTAAATTAACTCGCCCTTTGCTGAGCAGATAGTGCTCTGGCGCCATCTAGTGGTGAAAGCTATACCATAGTTACTGTGTAACTATTTTGGTTTTGTACGTTTACAAAAGATGTTACTGTTAGCTAGTTAACACTTTGTCTTACCATTGGTGAGCAGCTTCACTCTTCTCCACTGAAGCTGGGAAGAGATAGATACACTTTGTTGCAGCCATATTTGTGTGGGTGGGGGAAAAAATCGCAGTAACTTATTTTAACTTGTGTGTTTGAACCTTTGAAAGAAACAGGCGCGAGCAGTAACGACATTGATGTACCACGCACGAGCGCCTGCAGGGGTCAGTGACGTCAAACATTGCGGAAACCAGTTCAAACTAAATAAAGTACGTAAGTATGATTAATTATCTTTTAATGCGTGGTCTATTTGCAGTTTTCAGTGTTACAGGTCATACTTGCTTTTTAGATTCTGAAAATAATTTAAAAGGTAAGTCTTGGAGGAACTGATGAGTCGATCTAATAAAAAAGATGAAAATAGTGGAAAAGATGCATTTTTGATTTTAGAAAGACGTCAATTAGTCTATGTCTTGTTTTAATTAGTTCTTGTTTCATTAGCAAAAAATAAATAAACCTTACTGGAACACCTTTAGGTTATATTAATTTGATTTAAAGCTCACTAGCCACTTTTTCGGGTGCACCTGTCAAACTTACTGTTAACACAAATATCTAATCCGACAGCAGCTCAGAGCATTTAATTATGTAGACATGGTCACAACAGCCTGCTGAAGTTCAAACACAGCATTAAGAAAGTTACTTTGACTGTGGCATGGTTGTTGGTCCCAGATGTATTGGACAGAGTATTTCACAAACTGCTTGTCTGCTGAGATTTTCCCACACAACAACCTCTAGGGCTTGCAGAAAATCGTCCAAAAAAATATGAGATATCCAGCTAGCGGCAGTTCTCTGGATGAAAATGCTTTTTTTGATTTCAGGACAGAAACACCAGACTGCTTCAAGCTGATAGGAAAGTAATAGTAACTCAAATGACCAGTTTTAATCAAGGTATCAGACGAGCATCACTGAATATGTAACATGTGGAACCTTGAAACAGATGGGCTGCAGCAACAGAAGACCACACTGGGTGCCACTCCTGTCAGAAACAGAAGCTTTAATTCAGGCTCATCAAAAATTGAGCAACAGAAAAAGAAAGTCTGGATTTCTGCTGTGAAATTTGGCCTGAACATTAAATTTTGTATCATCAGTTCAGGCTGAACTCTTGGCACACTCAGTCCAACCTGTCAACACCACAGCTTACCATAGTTGCTGACCATGTCCATCCCTTTATGGCTGCAGTGCACCCATTTTCTGACAGCTGCTTCCAGCAGGATAACACACAGTGTCACAAAAGCTCAGATCATCTCAAACTGGTTTCTTCAACATGACAGTGAGTTGACTGTACTCAAATGGACTCCACGGTCACCAGATCTCAATCCATTACAGCACCTTTGGGATGTTGGGGAGTTAATAATCTCTTGCTCTCTTCCACAGCATGTCTTTTGTCTCATCTCCCTCTCCCTGAGCCTGGCTCTCCCAGAGGTTTCTTCCTGTTGAAAGGGAGTTTTTCCTTCCCATTGTTGCTAAAGTGCTCACTCATATGGGGTTGTCTGATTGTTGGGTTTTATCTAGATTATTTTAGGAGGTTTTACCTTACAATATTAACCACTTTTGACCACTAAGGTGACTTTTGTTGTGATTTGGTGCTATGTAACTACAATTGAATGTGGTGGAACAGGAGATTTGCATCCTCTGGCTACACCACATTTGGTAGAAGAAGACACTGAGAAAAATATAACTGACAAAAATGTTTAATATGAAGCTTGAGATACAGCTCTGTATTGCATATTGAATTCTGGTTTTAAAAAGCAGAGTCCCTTGTTTTTTTAACTGTAGCTCTTAGCCATTAAAAAAAAAAAGGGGGGGGGGGTTAAAGTTGAAGAAGAAAAACTGTAGTTTTCAGAATATAATGTAGAGGATCAAGAGAATAGATCAGTGAGATGACAGAAGTTCTTAAACTTGACACATACCATGCGTGTCAACTCATAGTGCAACTAATCTTTGCAAATACTCTCTGGATCTTTAACTATATGGTCGTCATGCACTATCACAAGTTTTGCAGCAACTGACATAATTGAAATGATTAGATATACGGTACATGAACTCCTCGTTAGGCTTGAGGGAGGAGGGGAAAAAAAAAAAAAAAAAAAAAAAAAAAAAAAACAACAACAACAGGCCATTTATGCACGGGGCAAATGCAGTCTTCAAACGAAAGAAACAATTTGTTCAAGTATTTAAAAACAAACAAAAACAAACAAAAAACAGAAACAATTACAGTTAAAATATTCTCCGTATTCATCAAAAATGAGGAAATTAGATTATGTACAAGCATTTTCTTTCGAAATGCAAAGTATTTTGGGCTGAGACGACCCAACAGTCAAAAATATGTTACATGAAAGTGCAGTCAGAGTGAATCACAAAGGAGACACTGTAAAAATAAATAGATCAAAAAAAAGAAGTTTAGCAAGCCAACTTCACTTAGCCAAAGCGCTAACACTGAACGCTAATCAATTCATACAATCACAGTTAACCCCCCCAGCACTCAGCAGCAGTTTCCACATGTACATCCCCTCCAGTCCATCAAAAATATCTGCTGCCTCTGTTACCCAATCTTAAGAATGTAATCCTTCCAGTCGGAGCTGCCAGTTGCACACAGCGAGTATCACAGCAACACCGGAGGAGCAATTTCTGAAATTCCCAGGGTACGAACTGATCCCTGATGATAACGGCCCCGCCCACTTCTCACACGGCACTGGCGTGCCAACACTTCAGTGCACTGAGCCATGTCAGAGCTGACAGCCTGCTGCGGGGCCCCAGGACTTCACCGCCTTTACGCAGCAACTGACCTCGATTCCCTTTTTAAGGTGCCAGTTATTAACAGCACCCAGTTGTGCAGGGGAATAGCCAGTCAATGCTCAGTGTTCACATATAGATAGGCCACTGAAGCCAGCACGTGTTGCTCAAGAGAGGAAGGCATTATTCTCTGCATCTTTGGGTCAAGAGATTTATTGGAAGTGACATTTTTGGAGGCAAAGAAATGGGTCTTTCTCTCCCCTTCTCACACGTCCTATGTGGGGAGTCTTCTAGTCCTATTTTAAGCCCTTTCAGCAGCCAAAGAGGACTGAAACAGAGCACGCATCTTCCTCAAGAAGCCTCTAAAAATAAAGGCCATTATGCAGAAGCACAGCAGAGCTCAGTTCATTTTGCAGTCAGAGAATTTGCACGTTAAAGTTTCTACTTTGTGAATCGTCCGAGACTAGCGGTTGCTCTCAGTGGTTTCTTCTGGCTTTTGTGCTTGTGGCGCAGAACAAAGTCAAAGTTGGCTGTTGTAGACATAGCATAGAAGACGTTTGCCTTGTCTGGTATGAGAAACTCTGGAAAGATGAAGAGAAACAACAACAACAAAATCACTGTCAGAAGAGCATTTTCCTTCCTGTCACCAGTTAAGCAATTTTTTTTATAAAGGAGTTCTCTTCTGACCTTTGCTCTGAGAGATGACCTGTGTCAGGGTGAAGTCCTGCCAGGTCATGTGCTCAAGGTGATGTTTCTCCAATGCCCTCTGGATCACCTGTGCAGTTTTGTCCTGGCTGGTCAGCTATGAAAAACAAAGAATAACGAGTGCTGTTACACATAAACACACACACACACACACAAAATAGTGAAGACGGAAGTTCATGGGCCACTGCGTTTAAGGAGCATTACCTCTTTGGCTCATATTACACATTCAAAGAGCACTGCAATAGCAATAGAAGCATTCTGAGCCTTAAGGTGTAGCCCTGTCCCACTCACAACTGTGACCTTCACAGAAAAGCTTATTTTCAGCAGTTGGAACAAAGTTTCTCTGCCCTCAAATCTGAATTTACTGTTACCATAAAAGTCTGACTTTGTGACAAATGATGAGAAGGATCAGTTCTCCTGATCACATCCACTGAGAATGAACTACTCGCTGTAGCACTTGTTTTAAGGATATAACTGAAGCTGGTTTCACTTCTAAAGGTTACCTCTACTTTTGCAGATATGAACGATATAAGGCAAATTATTTGAATCGTAGGTATTCACACTAACTACACCCCAAGATAGAAAAGCAGTAACAGGTGAAGTAAACGCAAAAGGCCAATCATATGTTCTGATAGTCGTTATGGTCGAACTGAATGAAGATTTGAATAAAGGGGCAGATTTGCTAAGTGGGGCAAATTATTGTGCTGCTGCAGTTCAAAGTTGATCTATAAATTTGTATAATTTGTATACAAAGACCCAGCCAGCTCACTTCATTCTACCAAGGGAGGGTAAAATATCAGCAGACCCAATGAGGGAAAGCGACACAGGCCTACTAACTAAAATAATACAGTGCAAGTTCAGGTTTTATGCATGCGTTGCCTTGCACTGAAAACAGCAAGGCGATTCAAATTGATGAGGAGGCTGAAGGAGTGTTTTTGTTATAAAGGGATAACTTCTGATAGAAATCGTTGGGTGCTACGCATGAGATCCTGAGAAGTGACACTCAGGTGGAGTCCAGGATTTATTCAGAGGACAGCTGCATGGTTACAAAATATTCCACCAGTATGTCCTGTATGATGTGTAGAACAGTAAATATCATTTACTTTTTGTTTACAGATGACTAAGTGTAATTAGAGATCTTAAAAAAAACAAGCAAGAAAATAAACAAACTGTCAAATTCTCCAGTTACTGAACATCATACATCACAACGCGAGGATGAACTCACCAGGATACTTTTGTACATGTTGCCGTTGTTGTGGCCCAGATCCACGCTCACCCTGATGATGCAAGAGTCATCCACCTGACGGTTGTACACGGGCAGTGAGGTCATAGACACCGAGCGCTTGTGGTGGGCCGCTTGAGGCTTCGGCCGTGCCCCCCCACAGGGTGAGGCTGCAGAGCTGAGGTCTGCTTGGCAGTCAGGGGAGTCTGCAGACGAAGCAGCTGAGATGCTGGGAAAGGATGAGGAAGAGGAGGACGAGGACAAAGAGAAGGACTCTGATACGTTGTTGTAAGAGCTGTGAAAGGACTGCAGAGGACAGAAGATGGGGGACAGAAATGAGAGAAAGAAGACTGCTGAGTATTATTGTGTCAGAGTATTTGAAGCCTTTCACAAGTGTCTGGTCTGCAGGGGAAAGCTAGGCTATTGAACCATGGTGAAGCAGAGGACTGTAGCCCATTAAACACTACTCCAGCTCAGCTAAGCACCTCCTCGATACAAACTCCACTTGTGGAGAGCTCACGCTAGTTTCGATTACCCTTTTGTGAAGTAGAGATTATGTAACTTTTTCAGTTTTTAAAAAGACATTCAGTGCATTTTACTTCTGAAAGCTAATCAATTCATAGAATCACTTTATAACAAAAACACTTCCCATGTTTCAGAGGTTTGTCTGACTGCTTTAAAAAGGGTAATTGTTTGTACAGTGTAAACAGTGACTTATTCTAAAACCGAGAGACCCAGTCTGAAGGCACAGCATGACAAAGCTTTCAACAAAGGCTCCACTGTTAATGCAGCCAATGACAAAGGATGGACACAAAACATTCGGGGAAACGATTGCAATGATGCACGCAGCTAAACACGGTCGTTTACCTGCAGCTTGATGGAACAGTTTGGGTTTGGGGAGGACAGATCTTCCATCTCAGACCCACTGGATCCAGAAGATGAAAGACTGATCTGGTCAGCAGGCGGTTTCTTAGTGCCGTCACTCGCCATCTTGAGACTGAAGACAGAATGAGCTTTCATTAGAAATGCCACACCCGCACCATTCAGTTACTTGAACAATGTAGTTTAATACCAGAGTCTACACATCACACGATTCACTTCCATTTTACTGCATACCACAAGTTGTAATCTAAACATCTCATTGTTCTTATAGTGAGGTAAAACATGTAATGTGAACCAACAGTGGCTTTACTCTAAGTTTTGCGTGCAGCTCTTTGTGCTTAGTATAATGTGCATGTTTGAATATGCAAACTGGACTATAGCATGAGACTCACAAGGAGAGTTTCATCGAGAGTGTGCGCTGGCTCCATGGAGGTGGCGAACACAAGTCCACAGGAGGCTCCAGGTGTCTCGACAGCTCGTAGCTGTAATAAGAAGATGTTACTGAGCACCAGGGTACCTGACATCTTACTGACATATCACTTCATTCCAAACTCAAAAAATTAAAGTCAGAAAAAGAACTCGAAAAAAAGCACATGCAGACTTTCAGACTTTCTGAAAGGTGCCATTCTCAATTCTCAGTTTGCACATCCTCTCCTCCGCATGTTAGTCAGCGCCAGAGTTTGGTGCACAGAAGGTGAGGAAGATACAAGAGGGGGGAGTCGAGGCATTTTACAAAGTCAGACATCTTTGACTGAAGCAATCTCAGGTAAATAGGACATTTGACACAGCTGCATCATGTCTAGGGTGAGTTACCAATTTACAACATGACACAATGAGACAAAGCCATCATGCATATTTTAAATGTCAGACACACATAAGCAATGAAGGGCAGCAGGTTTGGCTACACTGATTATTTATATTTAACAAACACATGATTGAGAGATATATATATATATATATATCTCATGGAGAGTACTCTTAGAGTGTGGCTAGAAACACCCCTGCCATTTCACATCAGCTACAAGAATAAGCGTGTTTATTTATTTTTTTAAAAAATAAAAATAAAAAAAAACCCTCATAACACCTCGGGTTCATTCCAATAATCCAATCCAATAATTAGCTTATGAATACAAAAGGATTTGTTCTTCTACCACCAAAAAGTCAGTGGAAACATTATCAAATGATCCTTTGAGTGGAGTAATATCAAAGGAAAGCAGCTTTATTCATCCAAATGGAGATTTAACAATCACATGACAGTATTATGTATATTATGTCTTCTCTGATGGCCTTCCTTTCATGTCCATGTTAAAATCAGGGTGTTTCAGCTCACCTCTCCTGATCAGTGAGCAGCTTGTGTCTCTGCAGCCAGGCAGCAATGCGGGGCTGGTGTCCGAGACTGTATTGGGAACAGGAAGCCTGCAGCAGACGGATCTGTGACAGAACATCAAATTCCTGTAGGCAAGGAGAGGCATGTTGATGAATAAACAGATAAACCAGGCTGACAGTTGCTTCCGCATAGTGACACAACAACGAGATTCTTTATGGTTACACAGCTTTTGTGTTTTAATCACAGTCTGTGCAAATCTTAAAGAAAAAAAAAAAAAAAAAAAAAAAGCTTTCAGCCTGACACTTACTAAGGTGTAGGAATGTAAATGTTCAAACTCAGTTAACAAAGAGCTGACGGTCTTATATGCACAACTTTGCCTTCCCCCTCTCCCCCCTCCCAGCAGTCAAAAACAAAGCCAAACAAAAACAAGGAGTGACAATAAGAAACACTTACTCTCCTCCTCTTCTCAAAGTTTATAAGTCCACCCTGTAAAAACAGTACACTGTTAGTATTTCATTTATTATATTGTAATTGCGAAGTGACACAATAGCAGCACTAAATTAAATGATACACCCTTATGTTTTTCCAGTTTAGTTATCAGGGGTGATTTATGCACTGAAAACGGAGCTCTCCATGATAAAAGTAGTTTCCCAGGCCAAGATGATAACACCAAAACACAGTAACTGGGAAACCGAAATGGCTGAATGAGCCAAAAAGTCTCTCAGTTACTACTAGAACCAAGTTTATTTATCTGTATATAAATGGGCAAAATAGAGTTTTCCTGAGGCTGAAGTTTATATGTTTATAATCTCCCATGAAGAGCATCTGATGGCAGCGCATACATCATTTAATCAGGTTTCAAAGTATATAGTGTTGCATACATACTGAGTGTATCCAACACATTGTGAACACTTTGAACCCTTAAGTCTATGAAATAATATCCAGAGGACGTGTTAGACAAAAGTACCTCCACAGTGTCTGGCAGAGCAGTGTCCAGCATGGTGAGGACGGTCAGATACGTGCCGAGGTATGGAACCGCTCCACTTGATGTACTCTGCAGGCAGACGACACGTAAGCACGCAGCTAATAGTGAAACAGTTATATTTTCTTGTGCCAATATAGCTGGTCTTTTACTGCTTTATTGTGGCTAATGGGTTAAAATTTGCAACATTCAGACAAGACAGGACCTGTTAGCAGCACTGTGAGGTCTTATTACAACCCAGGAGAATGTGCATATGACTCATACAAGACCCCAGCCAAGTCTATTATTACTGTCCTATAATCCTGGTGATCTGAGGCCATTTGAAACTTGCTCAGCACTGAGTGGAGCTAAACATAGTTTGGGGCTTGTGCCATGATAGATAGATACTCCACCCACACTCAGGGAAATCAGCTCTCTTGTGCCTTGCTGAAATGTAGGACAGGGTTTTTTTTGCATGAATCCCTTTTCAAAAGCTGAAAACAAATCCTGCATCACATGAAAAGAGAGTCCTAGGATGACGTTGTAGTATCTGCTTACGTCAAATTCAGCCATAAATGACACTGGTTGCGTCCCATGTTGTCAGAACCCTGTCACCCCCCCCCCCCCACCCCACCCTGAAGAATGGCTTACCATCTGTCTGGAGAGTGGACACCGTTTCAATATCCTTGGAGAAACGTTATCAGGCGTGGGACCTCCATCCTGTCACAGAGTCAAACAAAGCTATATTCAGTTCAGTGTTATTTGGATCATTTCCCCTCCCGTCTGTGTGCTCTTAGTGTTCAGTATATGTATGTAAAGCAGCATGTAAAAGATGCCGGCCCGTGTGCCAGCTTATGAAACAGTACAGCCTCTACTTGTTTCTTTGGTGCAATATTAGACTTTATTACACATTAACTCAGATATCCTGTTTAACAGTTAGCTTTCAAAGGAAGAGAGGCTTGCAAGCTTCACGACTCTCAAAACAGACTCAAGCTCCCTATAAGAGGGAGTGACTGTTTTTACATCAATAAAAAACACTGGCTGAATAAAACACTGAAAAGTGGAGGGGGAGGTCATTTTTCACTGAATAAAGCATGTTATTGTGAAGCTGCGGTTGCTATGTACAGAAAGTTTTGGTGATCTAATCCATTTCTCTATTGAACACTTCTACAGTAGCCAGACACAAGATACGGCTGACACAGTTGCCGCAAGGAGACAAAACTTAAAAGAAGAGAAATGGAAAACATTGTGTTCTAGTTTGCCATCGAAACACCGGTAAACATTTCTGTACATATGAACTCAAAAATTAAACTCTCTTAAGAGTGAAAAAACAAAAACAAACAAACATGAAACAGGAAAACAATCACCTCCAAACTAATATTCTCCAAACTTTAAGCATGTGAAACAATCTTTGTAGCTTTTAAAACTTCAGATTCTGTTGTAATTTTGGCATTAATGTAAATTTACAATCTAAACAATTCAAGAGAAAACTAATCTCAGTGATTTCAATTAACCTCAAATCATCTCAATTGACTGCTGAGAGAAAATTATGCACAGCTGCTCGGGCTGACTTCTCTGCACTGGTAAACATTAACCTTAGATCTGCACAGAGTTCAAGAATCAACCCTATGCATTCACTGTGGAAATTTATAGGTGAAGAATTTAAATGTTTAGACTTTACAACATTAAAAACAATGATAATGAACCAGGAAACAGAAATTCCAATCAAATGTTTACCACTATCTCTGCATAGCTCTGAGCACCTGCAGGTTTATTTTGCCTGTTCATTAGCACGTTTCCCAGTAATGCCTTGTGAGTATCAAGGTTTCAGAATAGTATCAGAATCAAACCTTGCTCTAAGGAAATTTACACACCTGGTGTCAAATGATGCACCACTCAAACATGTAAACTTCTCATCAAGCAGCAGGTAAAATTTATGTTCTACTTCCTTCCCTGTCCCCTCTCTCCAAACTGCTCAGAGCAGATGGCTGCTCCTCCCAGAGCCTGGTTCTACCAGAGGCCTTTTCCTGTGAAAAGGGAGTTCTTCCTGCCCGCTGACGCCAGGTGTTGGTTATAAGGGATCATTGGTATTCCCCCCTCAATGTATTGTATTATAGGTCATTTACCCTGAAGTAAGCTTTCAACATGGCACAAGTCTAAATGGACGAGTACAAGTGCAAACACTAAAGCATATGTAAGAAGTTTCAGTCTCACCTCCATCAGGAACTCTCTGTTGGTCAGAACACAATTCTCATCAGGGAAGGTCGCACAGAGGTTATCAAACGCAGCCACGTTATCTCTGCAAAGACAATGATAAAGAGCCACAGCCATCAGATATTTTAATTATTAACAATTATACAGGATGGCAGGAGTTAAAACTTGACATATTACTGCCTGTTTACACCATTAAAGGAAAACCACAAAAAGTTGTGTCTCACTCATCTTCGAACTTAGAATTTGCTTACTGCAGCGTTTCATGACCGACCTATAATATGGGTCACAGCCCAGCATTTGCTGACTCGCTCCATAAATTGACCTTAATGAAGGTTCAAACCGCTCGTTAAATGATGATTATGTAGCAAACTACACAAACAGCAAAAGCAAAAGTGGCCTTTGAACCGGCAGTTATCCAACCATACCTGCTGACAGCCGCCCAGGTCTTCCTCAGCCTGTAAACGGCATTGGACTGCAGTGCCGACAGGATCGCCTTGAGAGAAGAGAAGTTCTTCAAGCGACGACACTCCTGTAGAATAAACTTGTACTCAGTGGATGCACATCATTTAAAAATAACCCATTAGTACTTCTTGTGTTGTGACTTAGAACCAATATTAGCATCCAGACGCCTAAAAGATGCAACACAACCACAGCATTTCAACTGACCTGCGCTACTTTGATCCACTTCTCTATGATGCGAGCCCTTTGCGCTGGCGAGGTGGGAGCTAGAGGGGAGGAAGTGGGACTGCCATCTGTAGCCTGGCAGAGCAGCGACCCGATGACCTGGTTGGTGACTGCATTGAACTGTGCAATGGTGGCTCGGATGGTGGGCGACATGTTTTCCTTCTTGTCTCGCTGGGACCATACACAGCCCAGACACTGGTATGGGACCACTTTGGCAAAGAGAGCCTGGAACATCAAGAAAACCAAATCAGGCTCTGATCATTATAACACAACATGGGGGGAAATGGTGTAAAGTTCTCCTCTAACATACAGAGTCCACTTGAGTGAGCTGTTCAGCAATGGCTGCAGCAGAAAAATCCATGATGCCACCTTGATCCTGAGAGTTTTCACTGCCTGAATCTTCATCACCAGACCCCAGATCATCTTGCTCAAGATCTGCAGAAGCAGAACTGCCACTTGATGCCACTTCTGAAAGAGCCAGCATCAGCAATAATCATAAAAGCGCAATCAGGCCTCGAAGTAAAGTTATGAAACAACTTGTTGCGCGTGGCCATAATTGCTGGGTCATGCTACGCAGCGAAGGATCACCTTCTTTCTGGAATGTCCTGAGCAGCTCCTCAGCTTGCCCGGCGAGTGAGCAAAAGTTGGGCTGGCTGCGCATGCTGTCATGCACCGCAGAGCTGATCCTCAGGTGATCCAAGAGCAACCGAAGCGCCGGGTGTAGGGGAGGGTCCCTGACGTCCTCGCTGTACTCATCCAACCACGTCTGGACAAAGGCCAACAGAGGGCTGGAGAAGGCAGGAGAAACACCGTTACATTTTTAAATGACACATTAAGCCAAGGAGACACAGCAGAAACATAATAGAGACACGCTTCATATACACTTTACCTACCTCCGGTAACATTTGCCATTATCCAGATCTGACAAAACACTGTCTCTGGATATAAAAAACATAAACAAAAATTCATTTGTTATTGTTTTGTTTGCATATTAGAAATACTTAAACCTGCTGCTAACCACAGTCTAAAACCTTTCTGTGCATAATAGCTGTTGTTGTAAGCCTCTGGATAATGAGCACCTGCAAGCTACTGATTATTACATCAAAGCTGGCTGAAGGCCACTGCTTCATCAGGTGGAAACAACAGAAGAAAAGATACTCAAGCAACACAACAGCCAACTTTGCATGCACAACAAGCATCGGTACCTCTGAAAGAGTAGCTCTATGAGCTTCGTGGGGCTGGTGAAGGTTCTGTACGTGGAGAGGAAGATCCTGCTGTAGTCCTGTTCCTGGCAGCCAAAGTCGAGGAGATGATTTACAAGCAGCTCCAGGGTGGCGGCCTTCAGTCGTCGGACCTTGCAGGTTCGGTACTGCACGAAACCAGAGCATGGGCTCCCCTCAGTAGCGTTTGCGGAGGACGGGACGGGCTCTCGACGCAGGGTGACCCCGTAAACGGCGCCGTCTTCCGTCTCTTCGCCCCACTCCTGCACTGGGTTCTGGGAACAAAAGCAGCGATCATCAGAGCTGAAAACATGCACAGACACACACACACTGTATATACCGAAGAATGTTTCAGGTCACAACATTAGTGTCAGAGGTTGACACACGAAAAGGTAAAAATAGCAAGCCCTCACAGCCAAACACACAGATGATCCTGCAGAAAAACGAGCACCACAAAAAGCCACACTGATCCCACATGAACCACAGCAACTACATAATATTTGTTTATAGTCATAACCAAGTCTACTATCAGTGCGCAAACAAGCTGTGCTAGCTTGAGAAAATACTTAGTACTCATTTTCACAACGCAGAAAGCTAGAATTTCCTAGAATTTTGTAGGTACACACAAATGTTTTTGGACAAATAGACCTTTTAGATCATAAGTTATCACATCAAATATTACATCAAAGCAAAATTCTCACTGAGCACAAAGTTGCCATCACAGTGAGCAATCAAGAAAATAATAAAATGGTGCACTGGAGGACTATAGTTGGTTAGTGCCAAGAGCAGGTGTCATGTTTTTAGTGAAACATACTGGTTTATCATTACATAAAGTTCAAACAAGACACCTGACCCAGTCTGAAACTCAGTGCACTTAAGAAAGGGAAATGGTTTTTGTTTTTTAAAAAAAAAAAAAATATTATTTATATATATATATATATATAATCTTGTCATCTCGTAAGTAAATAATCAAAATTGCTTCAGCTGAGGCTGAGATATCCTGAATTTAGGACATATAAGCTCAAATAAATAAAGTTTCTTGATGTTGAAACCAAAGACATGTTGCTTTCACATTCTGAGAAAACTTTACACATTAACTCTGTACTGCACCTCTAGATGCTCATAGCCAGTGCCAAGCAATCTGGGTCACACGAAATCTGTTACTAATGTACACAGCTGAACAAGACTGAAAGCTCAGTACTGAAAACAGTGTCCCATAAGCTCAGTCCATATATGATATATGAGGTGGGCTTTGCACAGACACAAAGCTGATAAAAGTAAACAGACTGTTAAAAGGCTCCGGACATCTCATTTAAACTGGTGGGAGGTCTTGCATGCTTTTTAGTCAATCATTTTTAAAAAGCCATTTTGCAGTGGCAAACGTTCAGCCTCCATGTCTGCTAACCAGTAACACTCCAGCCCCATTGTCCTTCATACTAACTGGAATCAGAGCAGCACAAATGGAAAACTGTTTTCCACTCACAGTGTCCCCAGTGTGCTGGCGGTACTAAGCACTGCCAAATCCATCTCACAGTGAGAAAGCATATATTTATTATCTGACTCTAAGTGCAGCCGATCACGGAGGTTAACAAGCTGCTTTGGGGTTCAATGATGGAGCTCATCCAGAGGACCCAACGAGACATAACCAGGGAAGCAAACATGTTGTCACACTTGAAATTCTGTAGGCCTAACGATACGTTTGAGTCACAGAAGCATGTGTAGGCATGAAAATGACGACTGCTATTCAAGTTGCACTTTTTTCCCCAAGCAAGCACTGCAGCTGGCACCGTGACAGCGTTCAAATAGTACAAAATCAGCTTTTACCACCATAGCCCCTTTACTTGACAGGAGTGGGATTATTATGATAGATGGGAACACCTTTAAAACACATTCTGGAGGTCTTTAAACGTTTTTAAAAGCAATGCTATTCAAATGTAACGCCTGGGAGGAGGAAGCAGAGTTCGTGCAGCTTCACAGACGAGCCTGTGACAGCCCACAGCCACCTCCAGCACATGTCTGATGACTTACCATTGTTATCTCCCATTTTCCCATTTCGCCTGGTCGCTCAAGGAGCGCTGAGTTTCATCTCAACAGGTCCTGAACCTAAAATGAACTTCCAGCCTTCCCGAAGAGTAGGGTCAGGGCTTCATCTTCATGTGATAACTTATTCCTATGCTTTTTGTGTGTGTGTTTTTTTCCTCCAATAATTTCGTCTCGAACTACATTCGCACGCCTTTTACAATTAGCGGTAAATCCCGACTTTCAGCGGACCGTCTTCGTTACATTTTATGCCGATATACAAACGCGTAGGGTGGTTTCCATATATTTAAACCAACGCGGACGGCATCTTAACCCGCAGTAGTCCTCTAACACCCTCTGCGGACTCTCCTCGTCGACAGTCTCCCTGACTAACCGAACCTCCTCGGCTTTATAAACAGGAGGCGACTCCTGGAGCCGAGTGAGTGCTGAGGTGTGTCTGTGAGCGGAGGGGGCGCATCGGACTCCGCCTTACTTTTCCCCTTTAAGGACAGGTGCCTGCTTGCATGTGTTTGTTAAGAGTTAAATGAAACATAGATACAGTGTTTATGGCTATAAACACATTTTTGTTTATTTGGGGTTAAGAAAAACACACTAATTCTGTGGGACTATTTTTTTGCAAAACGCAAGTTGACGAGAAGCTGTAGCTAACTAGCTATGCTACCAGCTTGCCACAGTTATCCGTTTTAGAGAGCATGGACTGCTAAAGTGAGTCTATCTGGTTTTTACATGTAAATAAATAAATATAGCCAAAATGGTTTCAGGACGTTTTCCACACATACTGCAACCAGTAACATGTACAATTCAACTGCAAAGCAAACTAAAATCTTTTATGGATCGAAATAAGTGCACACCTGCCATCAGTTCAAGTGACTTTTAATGAAACTGTGTCAAGTTCAACTGCTCTTGAAGGCCTTCCTTGACTTGCTGGTTCCTACGGTCGAGCAAGAGCCTAAAAAACTTTTCAGGGATCTCATTGCTGAAATGGAAAGGGTTTCAAAATAATTTCCAAGGCCTTATCTATACCGTGGAATACAGTAAGCACAGTAATCGACAAGGGGGGAAATATAACTGGATGTCCCTCCAAAATTGATGAAAAGTCTGGTCAGGAGCTGCAGGAATTCCAGGTGTGGACTGGTCATGTACTACATGTAATAACAATGTATGCAGTCTTCGTGTGAGCAATGTGGTAACGAGGAAAGACAAAGCAAAAGAAATGCATTTAAAACCTTTGGGAAAACAAACATCTAGTCTCAAAAGAGCATGTGGGTAAATCTTTCTTATGAGACCAGTGTTGAATTTTTTGCCCATAATTCCAAAAGATATGTTTGCCACAAAAACAGGACTGTGCATCACCAAAAATACCCACATGGAAGCGCGGTGGTGCCTTTGGGACGGTTTATCATCAGCTCGAATTGGAGCATTAGTAAAAGTTGGGAGGAATTGTCACAAAACATTCAGGTATCTGCTAGAACACTGCAGAGGAATAATACATTTGAGCAAAGCAAAACCCCAAACTTACATCCAAACTAACAAAAGAATTAACTTTTCAGAGGATTAAAGACTTGTAGTGACCCAATTGTAATAGTTTCAAATGACACATTATAGTGTATATGCACTAGAAGCCTGTTTAAAATGCTACAGTATTAATCACCCAAAAAGAAAATGTGCATTCTGGGTAATGAGTGTTTAAACTGATGCTTTTGTTGCTAATACCTAGGCTGGATTATCACATAGGCATTGTGCACACTGGATCATGTCACTTGGCAGTACACCCAGGTAGCAAATTTTAGGTTTTGGTGCTTTCATAACCAAAAACATGGGTATATGTTTTTATTTCTTCATAATAGAATTATTATTTTGTAGAATACCAAAGCTCAAGTTATGAAAGGGGGAAAAGTTGCTCTCCGTAATGATTCAGAGCTATTATGTGTGTATAGGTCTTGTTATTGAGGAAAGAAGAAAAGTTGGATAGGTCCGATCAAACATTTGTGCCCAGAGTCTCCAACTTGATCATGTAAGCATGGATATTTTTATAGTGGGGTGTTACTAAGCACGATCATATTCAGAAGCTGTCCCCTACATCATCTGCCTGAAAGTCTTCCTCAGTAATCTCCAGTAACTACACATCTCTGTAAGTTCAACATTAGACCATGACGGGCGTTCAAGCTAATTGTGAGATTCCAAAGCAGGCCATTCAGGAACAGAGTCCATAGCCTCTCCTTTAGCAGGTGAATGTAAACACAGTCTTCTAATGTCAAACTCAGCACATGTCACATCATTTTCCGCTGTGAACATAAAGCATATAAGCAAAGCGCTTGTTGGTTACTGACTGTTCCAAAGGGTTACACAGAAAACACAAGTATGGAAAAATGTGTGAAATTCAAAGTAGGAGAATGTTATCAGGATCACCTGATATGGTCATAAGATCAGGACATCTGCAGATTTCTGTCTGTCACTGATTCCACTGATATGTTGTTGCTAAAAAGAAAGCAAGTTATATGTAATTAAGTATGTATTTTATTTATTTTTAAGCTATATTCAACTTTATTGTTGATGATCTGTATGGAAATATATGTATGCTTAATCCCCATGTTATTTTTGTTCTCTAACCTATGAACTATGAGGAAATAAGTGCGTATGTGTGCTCGTGTTCCGTCAGTCCACTGGCTCCAGCGTTTCGTAGAGCCAACTGTTCTGTGAAAAGCTGGTGCTTCTTTTCTGTACTTGGCATTTTGCTCAGTCACGTCCTTCTTTTATTGTTCAACAAAAGCATCACGTTGTCTTTGTTTAGTCTCCTTCAGGGACTCCCTGAAACACTCAGCCACAAATGCGTGATCAAGCGTTGCCAGATGTTTTGGGTCACAACTATTCATGGGTGCTATCTCATACAAGTCGTATTGAAGTGTTTTGTGGTAACAAAAGCAGTGAAACAATTGATAAGAGAGACTTCCTGATTCTACTTTGTCTCAGAGCAAATCACGTTTCCATTTTCCAGCCAGAGATTCCCTAAAGCTACGTCACTGCTTTAACACTTACGACACCCTTAGACGTCATCCACCAAATTCTAGTCACTGTTGATGGTGCTGGCGTCATGTTCTGTTGGGAGGCCAGAGGCACTACTAACACGGGCCAGTTGTAACATGCTCAGTTCCTCAAAGCAGAAACTTTGTTTTGAGAAACTCTGCATGCTAATGTGCAGAATTCATTCACAGAAAAGTGATTTTGACATAAGAAAGTTACTTTTTGGGATGTGAATTTAAATTTATGTCAATTGTTTCCCTGGATTATATTCATGCTAATATAGGCTTTGCTATATAGAATACAAGACTGGACCCTGGATGACATATAAAAGGAGCAGGATGTCACAGAATTGGAGCCCTGCTGTTTGTCTATCCTTGGCACCTTACTAAATGGACACATTTAATGTAAAATGATTTAAAACAACATTTAAAAATGAAAATACACTATTTTTTATTTACACATTTTTGTCTAAATTGTTTAAAACAGTATTAGCCTACAAAAACGATTACATATAGACAGGAAAGAAGCATCAGTTTCTCTTTGTCATCTCTTTCATCTCATATTATTCTATTTAGGTTAGAAACTGTTCTTGTTTCATCAAATAATCAGTGTGTTTGAGAAAAATGGTCATTTCATCTCGAATCATTATAAGCCAACTCCGAGCTGCTGAAAATATGTTATGCTCCAAAGTTTGTACAGATAATGTTGGCTTTGAAATTGAAGGTTGATGCTTGTTTGGTTGGTTGGTTTTTTTGCCCATTGAAATGTGAAGCAGCTTTCAGCCAGAATACCTCTTAAAAATATTAGACAATAACCTAAAATGTCCACTGGTGTTTCTTACCATTGAAGCGAAGGACTAAATTGTAATTTGGGACACCAAAAATATCTGATGACGAATTAAAATATGAAAAAAAAAAGAGCACACATTAATAAAAAAAACTTCACAAAAGACAACTAGTGACCATCTCTCAATGGTATATAGCCGCATTTCACATTAATGCAAGATAAAAATGTAATGAATAAATAAATAACATTAAAAAAATTTAGTCAAAAAAGAAGAAAATAGAATAATTGCTTTTTTAAACTTTTTAGACAGATCTAAAAGTATAAGTGCTAAACATTTGTTAGCTTACATTATTAGAAGCCACTACAGTGCTGCAATTAATTTGAGATATAACAATTTAGTATGAATACATTTTTTCTGTGTTGCAATTATCTCTTTCTGCTGTTAGAATAAATAAAAATGATGTGATGCAGTCAAGCTAACCCATTCTTGGAAAATAAAATCCTTTCTCAACTGGGTCTACCCACTTCCATGCAGACTGTTGGGGTGATGTCATACATGACTTGTCCTCACTAAGTGGTGATGCACAGGTCCAAATATATCCAGTTCAAGCTCATCGCTTCACAAAACAGCCCCCCGTAGACTTCTTCAGACCTATGCATATCTTCTTGCATGCTGAAGTATGTCTGGCAGACTGTATCACAATTTAAACTTGAGATTTCCTCTATTAGCTTCTGAAATGGAAGCTTTGTATTTACACTCATTCAGTGTCATTGGGTTACGGTTCCTAACAACTGCATTTAGTAACAATTTGGATGTCTTACTAGGAACTAGTGAATTGTGGTGATGCTTGAGAAAGAGAACAACCAATGTTGCTGAGATTGGCAGCTGGGTTTCTCCTGGAAAAGCTTTGATCTGGAATACGGGGTACGGTACGGTCTTGATTAATGATTGGGCTAAAAGAGCAGCATTTGCTTCTCGACTCCAGATACCTGATTGATTTATGATATTGCGAAGCAGTAATGGATAAAGAAAAGCTGGCCAGTGGGTCCCTCATCCCATCATAAAGAAACACATTTACAGGTAGAAGACTGGATTTAGGAATTCAAAGACTTCAGAGGTTGACTTGCGCACAAAAGGTGCAGCAGCAGTACGGAATGCAGACAGACTGTTTCTTATCTGCATAGCACCTGAGACGAATACCTTTTGAATGTCACCCTAAGCATCACCTCATGACAGGAGCTGGAATGGACGTGTGTTGTTTATCGACAGCATGTTCACCAATTTGGATTTAGTCTCAATCTTTTATAGCCACAAATGGTGAACTTGTGCATTTAGGAGAACAGCTATAACAGTGAAATACTGAGCTTACCTTTACAAAGGTGTTACTCTATAAGAGCTAACTGATTCAGTAAAGTGGTTCTACACAGTTTGCATTTATAACTTTACAATGGTAAATTACATACCCTGCAATATATTAGCTTGCATCCCACACACAAAACAAGGAAGTCCTGTCACAGCACAGTTCCTAACGGCCCTCATTATCTTTACTCAGCCTTTTTTTAATAGGGGGAAAAAGCGCTTGAACTAGAAACGACTGAGGGATTACCAAAAAGCTGTGTTACATTGTTCAGGGTTAGAAGGGCTCACACAGAGACGGTGAGTGCACACCAGTCAGTCTTAAGGACTCCACCACTCTTGTAAATGACTCTCGGGCTGTTCAGGTGTTCTCTGGAAGGAAAAAAACAAGCTTTGTTGACCACTTCAGGACCTCTGACGTGAAACCGCTATGAAAACAGCATCTTGTGGGATCAGAGGTCTTAAACATTGTTCACCCAGGTTCCCTGGAAGTATTCATGTGAACGCATGATGTATTATGCCGCAAGTCAGGTGGGTTACTGAATCAGCGTGCTGCATCTACGCAAACCACGAGCAGATCAAATCAGTCGGTCATGGGTAATGTAACATAAGCGAGGTCTTGGCCAAGAAATACCACAAACCTGCCCTCTGTGCATGCTGACTCAGAAACAGAATGATGCACGGATTTGAAGGTAGCAGATGGTATTCCGGTTCTGTGTCGTAGCATGTGTCACGGGTGTTTATAGTGTCATGGCTTCATATCACTGAATTTTGCATCTCAATCCTCTTTGCATGTGGTCTCTCCGACCATGTATGATATGTCTTTCCTTGAATGACTCATCGTCCATGTGGAAACTCTAGCATGTAGCGCTGCAGTGGATGACAGGTTTGAAGGAAAGGTGTGACACTTGGAGTTCACTCAGTATTGGCATTATTCAAACATTTACTTAGTGTCACAGAGGAGCTGTACTGAAAATGGAGGGAAGCGACACTGAGGCGGTGGCTCAGAGTCAACGTGACAAAGTGCATGCACCATAAACACAGCTTGAGAAGTCTTTGAATTCTTTAAAACAAGAAAGTACAATGCTTAAAAAAATACAGGTTCAAGTACAGCATCAAGTCAAAATGACCTCCAGTAGGACACTAGTGTGAATGTCTCTGACCGAACAATCAGAAATAGACTTAATGAGGGTGGCCTGAGGGCTTGATGTCCTGTAGTGTGCCCTGTGCTCACTGCCCGGCATTATGGAGTCCAACTGGCATTTGCCATAGAATACAAGAATTATTGAGGTCCACCAATAGCACCCTTTGTTTTTCATAGATGAGACCAAGTTCACCCTGAGCACATGTGACAGCCATGAAAGGGTTTGGAGAAGCCTTGGAGAACATTATGTGGCTTGTAAAATTGTTCAGCATGGCCGGTTTGGTGATAGGTCACTGACAGTGAATCATATCCATGGAGGGACACACAAACCTCTGCAGGGTAGGTAACGACACCCTGACTGCTATTAAATATTGGGATGAAATATCTGGACCCAGTGTCAGACCCTCAACTGGTCCAGTGGGTCCTGGATTCCTCGTGGTGTGTGACAATGCCAAGTCTCATGTGACAAAAGTATGCAGGCAGTTCCTGGGAGGATAAAGAAACTGACTCCATTGACTGGACCCCACAATCACCTGACCTAAATCCAACAGAAGAACTCTGCGACATCATGTTTCGGTTGCACGTCAAACTGCTTGGAAGCTCAGTGTTGCCCTGGTCCAGATCTGGGAGGAGCCCAAGCACGTGGGAACCATACACACTGCTGAGAACCATTCTTGAGCTTCAGTGAAATTTCAGCAAAAAGGACGAGCCTGCCATGTCATTTTGTTCCCTCCTTTATCTTTGAATTCAGCCCTCTATAATTTGATAACTGTCATTTTCATCAAACATTGTGGCATCCTATTCCTTCCTACAAATTTCCCCCCAAAATTATTAATATAGATACGCAACATGATTTTTTTCCCCATAACGATCAGATGTGTTTTCAAAGTGTTCCTTTAATTTTTTTTAGCAGTGCATTCATTCAAAGTCAAGGGCATCCTGTTACCTGTTCGAAAACACTGCATTAAAACATTTCCAGAAGTGTGTCTACTGGCAGCTCTCTGACTGAAGGTCCTGTCTCTGAACCGTAACGGAGTATTTTAAAAGTATTCAGCTACATTCCACTACTGCAGAGTTGTTGATATGACTCCTAGAAAGTTGATTTTTATCAAACCCTGACAGACTTTCCCGCATTAGTCATTAGACACTTACGTAAAGCCAGCATTTACACACTACAGGTGATTTTACTGTGCCACGCTGAATGACCTGTAGTGAGGATATGCACACCCTCTCATGGTCAAACGTAGAACAGCAGTTAGGATTTTATGGATTTCTACAAACTGTAACTATGGTTTCTAAGTTTAAAGCTAAAAGGACAGATGTGACATTTATATGTTAGTTTTGTAAGGATTTATTCAAAATCAATATATAGAATTTTTTTGAGGGGGGGGGGGGGGGAACAGCAGGGAACAGAAAGTGTGACCATTTAAGCTTAGAAAAGAAACTAACCTGAGCTTATCCCCAGTACCTGAAAGACTCGAGTCACATCAGGTCTATCAGAATGACACCAATGCTGAAATACTGGGAGCACCTTAAAGCCTTCGGTATATGAATACATAAAGAGTCACATGGATTTTTATAGAAAACTATGCTTTATTTGAAAACAGTTCAGCTTCACAAAACTGACATTTAAAAAAAAAAAAAAAAAAAAAAATCCCCTCATCCGAACCAGCACATCTATCAAGATACAAGGTTTTTTTGCTTTTGGTTATATTTCCATATGGCTGCTGATGACAGGAACACCGCAGCACCAGATGCTTTAGGCAAAGTGGTATAAAAGCACTATGTATACCTGACTGCTGGGGTAATGGCTTTGGTGCCTACATGGTTAACTGTTAATTCAAATATGACACAAGTTATACATATTTATAGATATTTATAAAAAAAAAAATAAAAAAAAAAAAAAAAAAGAAAAAAACACAAGAATAAAAACAGATCATATTCCAAAACTGTTGCAGATGACCCTTTATATGTACCTTCCCGTACTACTCAAATATTAACAGTAAAACATGACAAAAAAAACAAAAACAAGAATTCTACATACCACTAACATGTTTGTTCATTTTTCTTTTTCAGTTGATAAACGTGCAGTCTCTACGTTTTTAACATCCACAAAACCTGCCAGACTTCATGATGCTTTCAGCAAGAAACAAGATGTGGGAATGTGGACATTTTTAGGTCTGTGTCCAAACTGAGGTTCAGAAGAGCTTATGAAGCATTTAGTAATAACCAAATTCAGCAGACACAGCTTATAATCGATGACATGAACTTGTTATCCAACTTCAAACTCAACAAAACCCCAGTTGTCTTTAGCCCACGATCTCACCCCGCTAAGGCGTACGCTACTACACGGAGTGGTCTACTGAGCTGGGTCAGTCTTGTTCTTCTTTTTCAGGATTTTGAGGAGGTTCTCGGACATCATGTAGGGCCTCTCCGGGCTGCCGTCATTCCTCTCCAAATCCTCCACTGGAAAGAGGTCAAAGAAAAGGACATTAAACCATGCTTTTGAGGACTTGGCATAAGTTTAAATGAGCATCAGATTTTGCAATGTATATTGACAGGTAGGAAATCTGAATGAAAACCTTTTAGTTCTGCAAAAACAAACAAAAAAAAAAAAAAAAAAAAAAAAAAAAGCATCCGTTTTTTTTTTATTAAACAGATATCACTGGTTAAATTGTGTTTATTAAACCAACTGCACTGCAAAACACACAGTCATTAAAAAATATTTTAAAAAGGCAAAGCTATGCTAATTTACAGTTTAAAAAAACCAAAACAAAAATTGCACGATTAAAAGACTCACCAGCATTCATTAAACAGAGACAAATGTGTTATGGCTTAGAGTGAACATAGATTAAAGTGCTTCACTGAGTGTATTAAAAAAAAAGATTCTGTTTGCATCAACTGTAAACACTAATGTGCAAAACATTAATAATGCTGTCAATTAGGCACATGATTGGCTTCAAGTTTCTATTAGCTAGTGGCAGTGCGAGCATGTTTTATGGAGGCAACGCCGAGTTAGAAATATGAAGTCACCTCATAGGGAGCCATTTACCCAGATGTTCACTGAAGTTTCACATTTTCAATAGCCATAAAACATCTGCCAGCTTTCAGCACGCTAAACAGGATGAAGCGAGTGTCAATAAATCTCTGAGTGTGAGGTGAAATCACTCGTATCACAAAATTCATACAACAATTAAACACATACCAAACTCCTGCCTGCTGTAAAGCCCTTCTGTTCGCTTAAGTTGACCCTTCGCTAAGCCCCACCTCCATAGTGACGAATAATGTCTGTTGTGCTGATTTATTTGAATTATTTTAGAAACAATCACAAACTGTATATAAAACACGAGCATGGCCACTATGACATCACCTTTTGGTTTTTGGAACCCCAACTTTTGGCCCTTCCCATCATATAATGTTTGTTTGTTTGTTT
Organism: Simochromis diagramma; assembly: GCF_900408965.1. Lineage (NCBI taxonomy): Eukaryota > Metazoa > Chordata > Actinopteri > Cichliformes > Cichlidae > Simochromis > Simochromis diagramma. The sequence continues at coordinate 2,144,509 of NW_024387083.1, read as the reverse complement.
GTTTTTTGTTTTTTTAAACAAGATATGAAGTGTGAGGGTGGATCTCTTCAAGTCTGTTAGAGTAACTTTGACCATAATTAGTAGTTTAATCATTTTTCTGTACTCATCATGATATCACACTAGCCACTGATGACATCATCAGTTTGAGGATTGCATTTACTGAGGTCATAAATATAGTAAGTAGTAGGCTTGTTTTCCCACAGACTTCCATATAACTTGAGTCGCCGCCCCCTACTTGCCGCTAGGATAAAAGCAGGTTTAAGACACAAATGCAACTCTATTAAACTACCCTATTACATAAGAAAGTAGTTTGTTTAAAAAACTCTGATTATAGCTTCTACAGGGTTTGGTTACCAGCTGTAACCAGAGTTTTCTTGTCCTATACTGTACTACAGTAGTGTGATTTTGTTTGTTTGTGTGTTTGTTTGATTTATTATTACCATTATTTCCTAGCAACAATCCATGCTTTAGGCTTACTTTTAGGCAGTCTACTTTACTTTTGGTTAAAATATTTGCCTAACAAGCAAAAGATCACCAGTTGGGGAGGAGACAAATTCCTAGCAGGGTTACATCAGGAAGGGCATCCAGTGTCAAAATCCACAAGATCAAATATGCAGATTGGATCGCTGTGGTGATGCCTTGCGAGTAAAAGAACCACTGAAAAAATGAAGCCACGTGCTTTACTCTTAAATGTGTTTTCTAAATATAACAAATAGTATTCGACAGTATTTGCTGTGAGTTTGTGAAATTCTACTGAAGACAATGTGGTATCCGCTGCTGTATAAAACGCTACTTAGTGTCGGATGTAACAGTTTTTAAAGACCACCAGAGGCAAACTAAACGAAGCCTAGATAATCCATTTAGGGAACGTTCAACGTCCTATTACCTCAGGAGGATGCTGAAATCACTCTGAACTGAAAAACTTCCTTCATTCATTTTGAAACTTGCAGGGGTTGCATCTGCACAAAGTGGACTAAAGCAAAATGCTGAATCCCTGCCATTTTAAGGCGTGGTGTTTTGTAGCTGTACTAGTATCTGAGAGAAGTTAAGGGAGCAGATGACAGAGTCCCAGCTCATACTTTGAAAGGGTTCAAAATAAAAAGACTTTCTGGATTTTGCTCTGCCTGTAATTAAGTGGAAAATCTGAGTTTTTCCCCCCCCACAAACTCCTCTCTAAGCCGTGTCCTCCTCCTGAGCCTCCTGTTTCAGCTGGGTGTCTTCATCGTGTTGCTGCTGCTGCTGAGCGGAGGGCTCAGATGGATCCTCCTCCTTGTTCTTCCACAGAATCTCACGAAGACTTGGCGACATGTAATAAGGCCTCGCAGCTGAGCCGTCATTGCGCTCCAGGTCTTCACCTTATCGTGTTTTTGATTATTTTGTGTTAATGGGTGAATGTGAAAAAAATGTATGTATACACCAGGGTGTTAGAGGGCAAGTGGGAAGGGAAATAAGAGGGGGCGAATTAGGAAGTGAGAAATAGGAAAGGAGACACAAAAAGAGAAAGAAAGTCAAATGGCAAGCAAGCAAAAGCACCCAAAGTATCACTTCATCACCAAGCAGCAACATTTTTCAGGCTAACAGGAGCAGGCTGTTATTTTGAAATGTAGCACACCGTATTTCATGCAATTTAAAATTAGTGACAGCCCAACACCAGAAGCAAAGTGAGAAAAGTTTTCATTTCGCTCATTCCTAACATTACGCCCTTCCTCCACAGTTTTTTTTTTTTCCCTTTCACGTAAGAACCTGTTTGGACATTTGCATGGATAATTTGAATTACATACAGATGTCACAACTGACTGAGAATGTGTCACTTACAGAAACACAGGAACAGAGTGTCCACGCACATGGAGTACACGCTGAAGAATGCATGGGCGATGAGGTATGAGCAAACCACCATAGTCTGATAGAGATGACAAAAACCACACAAACATTATCCTTCAACAAAACAATTAAAGACAAGAAAAGAAAAAAAATAGAAATTCAGTCCTGCTTACCAGGATGGGTACCCAGTAGTAGTTCAGGGTTGGAGCTGTATTCTGAAAGGCTTTCACTCTCCCAGAGAAGAAGAAGAAGGAAAAGACCCCTGTGGAGAGAAACCCCAAAGAATATATAAATACAATTCCCATGTACACTACACAGTCTGAGCTGATGATTACAATTTCTATTAGCTATAAATAATGTTGTACATTATAAAATCAGTGGAAGCGATCCAGTCCTATTTAAAGCTCCAATTAAATCCTACTTCCAAAAAATAAACAAATCCTAAAACACCACAGTTTGCAAGTTTGCTCTTATTAAAGAAGCCAGCAGGTCCTGCAGTAAGTTTGCAGGATTTCATCTGCTATGCAGACATTTCTGGACTGTGAGTTGAATCGGTCATCCAGCGATGGGTCGACACAATCTTTCCAGGAAATGCTGGTTTAGTCTGATATGGTCAACATGAAGAGAAAAAAAAAAAAAAAAAAAAAAAAAAAAAAAAACACAAACAAAAAGCAGACTCACCCAGAAGCCCAACAATGAGCAGTTTGCCCAAAAATAAAATGAAATCTGTCACTTTATCCAGCACAGCCACCCTGCAGGGATTTAAAAACAGGCATTTACTCCAGTCAGCTTTATAGGATTAAACATTTAACAAAATGCTTTCTGATGAGGTGATGATTTTACACTCACCTGATCACATTCCTCATGAGGAGGAAGAAGGCGTCTCTGGCAGAGGTGCAAAAGTTTTTCCCATAGATCGCCGACTAGAGGCCAAATGCAGTCATTACATCAAGATAACATTTAACATTATAAGTACCAAGCTTTTAATCACGCCAGCTCAGAGACTTGAATAAATAATAACTGAAACACGTACCATAATATACGCATTTCTGTTCAGGAACTTGACAAATTTCTCCAGACACCAGAAACAGCACTTCAGACAGCACAACAGGAACTTTGCAAACTTATTTTGGGCTCCTGTGAATGAGAGCAATCAACCTTTAACAGATGTTAGACTTAAATAGGTCACTTTTATGGAGTCATTTATGACTCCATAAAATGTAGCAAACCTTTTAGCTTGTGGTCCAGATACTCCAGCAAAACCCTGATGATCTGGATGATGGAGAGGATAAGGGAGCCAAATGCCAGAGTCCCTGTGTGATACCTAAAACAATTAAAGAATGAAAACAGGAAGTATGTTTCAGGACCCGGCAAAGCAAATGTCAGAAGACAGTTTTACTAAAAGTCTTCACCCAACACAGATACAAACCTGAGAGATCTCCCAAGAGAAGAAAACACTGGGAAAGCAGGAATGTCATCTGGCTTTTTGGCAGCCCAGTAGTAAGAAGCAAACGCCCCAGCTAGGGTCATCTGTCCCAGTCCCAAGACAAAATTGGCACACCAAAAGAAGAGGAAGACGTTGTAGAACTGCAGGGCAATTAGGTATTTGTGGTAAGGGGTCTCTCCACCGTAGAAAGCAAAAAGGCACTTCGAGTCAGCACACTGGGCTTTCATGGGACTCGTCGAGTAGTTCTGAACAAAGACACGGTTAATTTAGTGACGCCGCAAATGTATTTCTCAAATCCAAAACGTTAAATCCAAGCGGCATGCATGGAAGTGAAGTGAGATGAAAATTTAACACACAAATAAAGAGGGGAAAAACTTACAGCCGGGTCACACGTTTGTCTTGAGTAGTCACAATTTGTCTCATTGAAGATTTTGTAGATAGGCTGATTGGACGTGGACAAGAAACTGATCAGTTCTGTTAAGGCTTACCATCATTAACTGATAACAAAACTGACAATTATGAGTGTATAATAATACTACTAATAATAAAGAATAATATGCATGTTCCTCTGTTTTGATTGGTTTATTTGTTTATGAATGCAGTGAACTTCAATCACACAGCTGCAGAGTATGCATGATCAAACTTCAACCTTAGCTTTTAATGTGAATTTACCAGCCCTGTTCATCATCCCTGCACATACTCTAAGGTATCTTTACCTCAACTGTTCATTCAGTTCATTCATAGACACATTAATTTTTTAAGTCAGTTTAAAAGTTTAAATTCTTCAAGAACATTTAAAAAAAAAAAAAAAAAACAGTTCAGAGTTGCATTTTTCATTTCCTCATCAACCCTAAATAACAACACTACCACGAACAATAGCTTGAAAGGATACACAGCAGTTACTCCCCAGTAGGCAATGACCACAGCCAGGAGGAGGAATGTAAACAGTGGGTAGAAAAGGGAACACAACATATGTCCAATTGCTCTGAAAACAGGATCACAGCATCAGTTGTAAAAGCAAATGCAAACATCTACCTTCACAGTTATGTATCAGGTTCTTTATCTGCACCCTTAATGCAGCACTTAAATCCATTACTGTGAGTCACTCTAAAACAAACAATATAACGTCTAAGTTTTATTGATCTGTTTCTCTTCTACTTGCTACAGCTCTAAAATGAAGGCTGACCTGCTGGCTTCTTTAATAAGAGCAATGGCAATGAGGATCCTCTTCCAAAGGAAGATGAGCAGCAAAATGATGATGACCTCCACAATGGCTAGAATAATAACTATATAAGGAGATAAGAGAAAAATCATGTGAGTGTCTCAAGTTTTAATCAACATATGTTGAGTGTGGATGATAATCCATGGAGATTTTGAGGATGTATACTGACTGAAGGCCAGCCAGGTCTGTCTAATTTGCAGGTAGACTGTGAAATCTGTCTGGAAGCCCAGATCCTTGATAGTCACATTAGCGCCGGCCTCTCCTTTCAGGGCTGCATACTCCATGTAGCAATGGAAGATACCTAATCAGCAACAGGAAGCACACAGAAAAGCAAATAAATTTTTGGGGAAATCAGGCGGAAAAAGGGGCCTTGTTATTTCCTTTTGGGTTTGCTTCCAAACAGACGAGGAGATCTCTTTCATTTCAAGAGTCAGATCAACTGTGAATCGGTTACAATGATAACTTTGACATCTACCTCAGCAGACTTTTCTCTCTGCCCCCTGCTGACCCTGAAAAAACTGTATTCTTTTCAGTCAATAAAAAAAGCCAATTAAGGCACATAAATGTTGGATAAGTAAAATCAAAGGTCAAGTAGGATACTAGATCATTCTTAAGAACATTCTTACTATATTTGCCGCAGATCATTTTACAGTGATGTTTATCTTCACATTAGCCTAGCCTATTTTCATCAATCTTTCCATCTTGTGGCCACAATTTTCTTTTATCCCTGGTAGCACACTTTCCTTGTATCCCATTGGAAACAGCAGAACACCTCTCTTTCAAATGAGTATTAATTTCTGTTTTTTCGGTTTTTTCCCCACATGCCGTTGTGGATGAGCTGATGGAGAGGAGACAACATCAGCACTTTCAGATTAATCTGAGAAATTACTTGGTTCAACAAGTCTGCAAAGTTTAACTAGTTGTTTTGCTAACACTCCACATTCATTTTTCAATTCCACTCCTTTAGAACAGATTTGTTTTCAGTTGACGGTCTTATGGTCGTCTGTTAAAGCCATAAAAATACAAACTTGCATTGCTTTTTCTTTGACTGTAAAATCAGTCTGTCAGTGATTCTTCAGTAGTACACTGGAGAGTAGCAAGGTAGCAGAGATTGAGGGTTACGTGGATGGTAGGAGTTAAAAAAGAAAAAGCTTAAAGCAGTTAAAATAAAAGTTAATTACTTTTTGAGACACTGAAACTGAACTCTGCGCTAAGCTTGCCAAGTGTGAACAGCACTGTTTAGAGATACTTTGAAGTAATCTGTGAAATGATCAATGACTTGGTAATGATGGAGAAAATCCTTTTCCCCACAATAATGAATGTGTGTTTTTTTAATATACGCTTGGTAAGCACATGCAAAATTCAGCATTGCCAGCTGTTTGTTTTTGCATGAGACATGTTTTTCCCCCAAAGGTGTCTCATACTCTCATTCCTTTTAGTGTGAAAGGATCAGGATAGGATATGACAGGAAGTGACGGGGTGTTTTTCTTCACACTCAATTAAACAAATGGCACATTTTTATTCAAATAGAAATCTAACATCACAGCTGTGGGTCACTTCACTCAAACTTTGCATCTTCCTTTCATGCAAATTCCTTCAGTTTGCATTTTTTCCCACACTGACTACAGTTTTCTGACAACAAGGACTTTCACAATTTATCCCCAGTCAAAAGTTACCAACCCTGCATTAATATTCCTGCTGTGCTGAATACTAGTGTATTCACTGAGCATGCTCACGGTTATACTGACACTCATGATTTACTTACTGACCAGCTAGTCTAGACCTGCTTTCTGGGTAGGACCAGATTACTAAGCCATTATGAACCACAATGATATTTTCCACCTTGTCCCTTACCATAGCCTATCACTGCTACCAACATGGCAATCATGATCCAGACCATGATCCCTGCCAGGAAGCGGAGGAGGATGAGGAAGACGAGGCTGATGATCATGGCTATAACCAATCCCCTGCAAAGAGGAGGTACGGTCAATTTAAGGAAAATCTCTTTGCAATACAAACAGAGCTGACAAGGATGAAAAAGGAGAGTTTATTACTTACAAGAGGATCCAGTACCAGCAATGTGTGAAATCCTCAAAGATTTTCATCACCACCTGACGAGCTTCCATTACCACAGTGGCATTCCTGTGGAGAGAGCCCCGTGTGTTTATCTGCTTCAGGAATTTCTCATCACACTTTATTTGTAGTGGCCGGTTGACACAGACCAAGAGAGAGTAATGTAGTTGAAAACTAGCTGTGTCACAAAGTTCTGATACTCACTGTACACCAGCAACAAGGTCTTGGGCGTTTCTAATTTCATTTCCATCATTAAATGTGGAGCTGTTTCCCACAGTTATCACCCCTCCTTTCATGCCCAAAGCTGGGAAGCACCTGCGGGTGACTGAAAGAAAAGTAGAGAAACGTGTCATTGTCAAAAATACAAAAACAAACAAATGAAATGTGTTTCCCTACATGTGTAAAGAATAATACAGTTTTATGTGTGTTACGTCCCCACATAAAAGCTAGGCGATGAGGGTGGGGGGCCAGTAACAGTTGGATCCGGGTGAAATGAAAAGAACGCCAGGCAGAGGTACTCCAACAGCCTCACAGGATGTAACAATGTGTAGTGAGATGTTTTCATAGTGGGGCTTTTTTGGCTTCTTTTTGTAAATTAATTATTTAAAAAAAAAAAAAAAAAAAAAATGTGTCATTTTCAGCTAATAGTAAATAATTTGTACTAGATATTTGTTAAACTATAGTACTAAAATATTTTATAATTCTTCAGCCAGGAAGGAGAGCAGAAAGATAAAGAAGTTCAAGTACAGTGCAGATAAGCAGCACAAATTATATGATTGAATCAGATCCAATTTATGTTGTCCAGTTGTTAAAAATGGGGTAAGATGGGTTTGTTTGTTTGTGTGTATAAATCTGACGGTCTCTCTGCTTGCCTTTTTGTAAAGGTCAAAGGTCATGAATCATGCAATGATCGTATCATTGCATGATTCATGAATATTCCACTCCCCTAAAATTCCTTTGAAAAAGAATCATTTACACATATTTAGAGATTCTACTTACAGGGTTTGCTGGGAAGCAGCATTGCAGGACAGAGACGTTGCTTAAGGATTTCTGCAACACCCTAAAAACACAGTATATCCAAAACATAAGTGAAGGTCTGTAGAAAGCATTCGAATATATCGATACCCGAGATAGTACAGAAGACTTCAAGTACAACTCACCATTGTGTTGGTCACTCCTTCTTCGCAGAAGTTTTTATAGTAGGCAAAGTCACTATTGACAGCGTATGCTTTGATTAATGTCATGAACTTATCAGGGCACTTCTCCACACACATCTAAAGATGAACATGGACAGCAGGACAGTCAGGCCACATTCCCATCACAAAAGCAGTCAAAGAAATAATGTAATAATAATCCTTCTTCCGCTTGTTCTTAGCCGTCTCTTCTACAGAAGTGAGGCTTTTCCTGCCATCCATTCCTGTACAGGGTTCTAGTTATCGTTGTTCGGGGGTGCACTGGTGAGAGTCCTTTCTTTGAAAGCTTTCATTTCGTACTACTGGCAGGCTTGTTTTCTACTGTGTGGCTCTTTGAATTTCTTTATGACACTTCTCACTCTAGCCCGTGATACCTGGAACCGCTGTGATCTTTGTATATCCATCTCCTGTTTTGTTAGCGTCAATAATTCTTTAAGCTTAAACTGATTTCTTTTGTTTTTGACAATAAAATGTTCCAAAAGAACAGTTCAAACCCATGTTGAAGTTTTTAAATTGTGCGTAAATTGGAAAATAACCCTCAGTTTTCAGTTGATTTTGTAAGCATTGAGGATTACAAAGCACAGTAGTGGTTTGTACTATGGCTCAATAAAAAGGTCAGTTTTTCCAGGCCTAAAAACACTGACCCTGTTCATTTTGTTTTCTGAAATAATTCTGTTATTTTGGCCAATCACAAATGTATTTTTTCTAAAGAAAACTTGCTGATAGGGGGCTGGGAGAGTAATTTTATCCTCATCTGTAAACAAAAGCAAAAAGCCAACTCTGCCCCAACTCTACACTCATAATTTTAAGCCTTCACGACAAAGCACATAGTGTATATTGTGTTTATCTTTTTGTTTAAATAAATATTATAAAGATTCATCAACAGAGGAGTTGGCACCTGTGTGGTTGGGCACTGGAACTCCAGCAGCACCATGGGACTGGCACACTTCATGATGTTGAAGTAGAACAAAAAGGGCTTCTTCCTGTTGGGAACAAGACCAAAGAAAGTGCACAGAAATTTACACAAATTTCTAATTAACTATTTTTGTCCAGGGACAACACAATGCTGTCACAACAGTGTTTGCAGGGTTTATTCAGCAGTCCTGCCTTTCAATTGGCTAACATGTGCTAGGTACTTTCCAGTTTACTTTTACACATTCCAAAAATACATGGTGTGGCTATTGAAACAACCCAAAAAAGTATACAAATAATAATAATAATAATAATAATGATAATAATAATAATAATAATAATAACACTAATAATAATACAAATGAATAATAGTACCAGGTAAGGAAATTCCCAAAAATTGATTCTTTTCAGCTGGGACTGCAGAAGTCACCTGGATGAGGGACGAAACGTTTCTCCCACTGAAAACGCTACGTCCAGATGAACAGAATCTACTTTTTGGGAACTAACTTAATGTAAACATGCCAGGAAAACCTTTGAGTTAACTTGTTAGTCATAATTGATTGTATTAATGTTGCCTAATTAAGTTAGCTAGCTAAGCTTTCAAACCACTTGTATATATTTACAATTGATTTTGTATATCTTTTTAGATGGTGGTACACAAAAAAGCCTGAGGAATCGAAAGCACCACCCAAAACTTTTGAGCCACCCTTCATTTCTGCTTCCAAGGAGCCAGACTCTCTGGCCACTTAACACTGGGCTATGAACCATCAAGGCATAAAAAAGGCACCTAACTCAAGGAATGAACATGAAAGAAACAGACAAAAATAAATTAATATATGTATCTTTAGGGACAACACACCGAAGACTAACAAGCTTGTTTTGAGTTGTACAAACTCTGTCTTTTGTCATCCATGTATGTTAACACATTTCAATAAACTATTTCAACTGTTTCAATTTCAATAAACTGTCTATCGATCTCCGGCTCCCTTCTCCCATCACTCGTGAACAAGACCCCGAGATACTCCACTTGGGGCAGGAACTCGTCCCCGGCCCGTAGTGGGCACTCCACCCTTTTCAAACTTTCAAAATACCCTAAAGATCACACTCAAATTAAGAAAAATCGTGCAGCAGAGACCATTTTATCTATACTTCAGAAAGCAACTCACTCGAGTGGCGTGCCAGCCTGCCCACAGAACTGGCCTCGGCTGTCTGTGGGGTAGATCACCTTTCTTGGGTCACCCTGGGACCAGGCTGGGTTAGAAAAGAAGAAAAAAAAGAGAGATATAAAGGTTATGAAACTTGCTTTCAGTTTGGATATTTGTGCTTCTGTGTTGTCTCCTTACCGAGTATTCCCACTGCAATGTAACCAAGTATGGCAATAATGAACAGAATGCAGCAAACAATGTCTGTGCAGCCCCTACAGTGGAGAGAGTTCACATGGTTAATGGAGTCCTCTGTAGTCATCTGCACAGTGTAACAGCCATATCTCTCTCTCACCTGTTCTGGATTGGGCCCCTGAAGCTCGGGTCATGCTTCCTGGGCTCACCTGCATGAAAGGAGAGAAATGCATTGATCAATCAATGAGCTCTTAGCATTGTGGCAACTGAAAGCGCTGAGAGGTTTAACCCTTTAAAACCCGAACCATGAAATAACTGCCAAAAATCTTGAATTTTGACTTGAATAATGGAGTGGGTTTTTTTTACCTTTAGACAAAATATAAGAATATATCAAATTTTAATCTGCATACATGAGTTTTAATTTGTAACACACTTGAAGCCATATACATAAGCCATATTTTTGAAATTTTGAAATTTAGTCATTAAAATGTCATGTAATTTACATCATTTTTGAGGGTAAAAAAAAGTCACGCTGATGATATAGATGTCACACAAAAAAAAAAACCCCTCACAAAACACATGTATCAAATACAATACGCTGGGGTTTAAAGGGTTAAGTAAACATCTTTATAATAGCTGCTCATTAATTTATGTTAAAACCAGAGCTGGATCAAGGCCATGGAGCAGTGCACCAGAGTCTTCCTCCCATTTTTCTCACAGATGACTTCCCCTGAAGGCTAGACACGCCCAGAAACTCATCAAATTCCTCCCTGCTGACTAACCGGGAGCTCATATAAAACTCATAATACAGCAGGAGCAAACATCCCATGTGTAAAGCCACCAGCGGAGCTAGTATTGTTGTTTTAATACAGCTCTATGTCAAAACAAAGCTATCATGCTCATCAGTAGACAAACACATCTTCCCAGTTCATAAAATGAGCAAACTTTTTTCTTTTGTCTAAATATGGTTAGATTACAACATGCTGTCTCTTATAATAAGGACTATGTTTTCTGTTCTTTCAGCTGAAGTTGCAGGTTCAAGCAAACACTTGAGCTTGCTGCAGGTTATCTGACGGTAGTGTGTCTGCTATCTAAGCAAATTTCACGTTCCAGTTCCAGTCCCAGTCCAAATTCTCTAATGGTTAATCCACAAACTCTTTAATCCAAATTATACTTTTAATGCTAAATTGTCACAAGAAGCACCCCAAACCTGACGCCTGATGTAAACAAGCAAGGAACAGACCTGACAGTGAGGGTTGGTGCTTCAGTGGGGATATCCTGGCAAATCCTCCTATCTTACACTTAAAATAAGAAAGATTTACAAAAGCTCAATTGGAAAGTGTTTGCAGCGGTCTGGGCTCTTTTCCCAGACACTTCTATAGAACTGGAAATGTCTTTTGCAACCAGTTTTAATGTAGCAGCACGCTAGCTTCACGTTTCATACCCATCATTTATACGGTCTATGGTTTTTGGTGTAGCGGCTCAGCTTTTGAGCTTTAACACATCCTTTCAGGCAGCTCTCTTTCAGCTCTCTTTCTTGTCTTACACTCACAAACAAAAGGCAGTTGGTCTTTCACAGCCAGGCATATCACCTTTCTATGAGATTACAAAGAACTATCTGCGAAACAGTGCTGAAGGAGGCAACTTCAACACTCTCACCTCCCATTGGTTTGTTGCTGACCTGATCATAGCTTTGCTTTGACTAAAGAGTTAAAAAAAAAAAAAAAAAAAAAAGGTCAGCATTTCAGTGCAGTGAATAATCAGCGGTATAAAAACAACGTTTGCCGAAGGAGGGCAGTTTGGCTCATGCTTAACGAAAACTTAAATGCTATTAGCTTGCGTTGGGAGGGACTGTTTCCTGTTGCCATTACTGTGACAATTATGCCACAAAAAGACATCTCCACCAGCTTCAGGCCTACATCATAACAGTGCCCAGACATACACTATTAATAATGTGTAGCATATGGAGTCTTGAAGTATAGACAAACACAACAGCTGTGGTGACTCTGAAGTATGTGACTTATGAATGTGGTCAGTGGGGTTATGTTGCAACAAGCATTTACAGCCTTTTGAAGAAGTCACCACTTCCTGTTATAGTGAGCGTAGATGTTGTATTTCGTATGTGTTCTGGTATCTAACTTTAACATATTTCAAACAAGTTTAGTTTTTAACTTTGTTCTGTTCTTCAGTATAAATACACAGATTGAGTCCAAGAAAGAGATCTGCACCTCTGGTGGTTATCTATATTCAACCTTGTAACAATAGTGCAGGAGAAAACACTGATAAGAGACTTGCGTGACCTCACACACCTGTATCGGTGTGCACACACATCCACTGCCGGCAGTGGCACACAAACGTTCACAAACACACCCCTAGTCTCAAGGCTGCCGCTGCACTTTCAGGTGTGAGCACTATACAAGAAAGGTAAACAGCCAATCTAAAGATTACCCAGTGATCACCAGCGTGTCTTAGATTCATTTTTTTTTTTTTTTTTTTTTGAAAGAGTGCCTAGTTGAGGCAAAAGTAAAGATAAACAAGTCAGTACCGTTCTTTCCATAATATTCTCCACCCTCAGGCATGTTGAAATTCCTTCCTGGGCAAAAAAAATGTTTCTCCTTCTTTTCACAGCTTCTTTATCTGGTTCACTTCATCCACCTTTCCTATCTGCTGCCACAAATGACTGAGTAAGGGGAGAACCAAGTAGTTTGGTCGGAAACCAGTTCAACCTGTTCCTGAATAGCCGCACAACAACCAATGCCCCACCCAACCTATTTCACATTCCCATCCCCAAACACCTCTTTGTTTATCCCGGAAAAAAAAGTAGCCTCTTTCTGACCTGTGCTCCCCCTACAGCACCTCCCCAGCACTTCCAAACATGATTTCTGTCAGCCTGCTTTCCCCCTCTTGTTTCCGCGTAAAGTTGCAGGCAACTTTAACTCATCTACAGAGAGGCTGGAAGTAAAAGAAGGTGTGGGTGTGTGAAAGAGTAGGAGGAGACTAAAGTTCATTTGTGTATGTGATCAGGAACATGTGTTTGCAGTAAACAGAGGAGGAGTTCTCCATCTGGGGGTGGTTTGCGTAAATGCTCTCGCTAATTGAATTCAGGTGTTTGGGATATTTATGGCTGTAAAATGGTCACCTGCAGCGACGTGACAGCTCACAAGCTTAAACACATCAGTATTGAGTAAAAACTAAAATGGTATATGTTTCCTTCCCACGGATCTACTGCACTGGGGGCAGAGTGAAACCCAATAAATCTTACAAGCTAGTGATTTTTTTTGTTCCCTGCCTGTATGATTTTGGTCTCCACTTCTGTTTGTTCCGACAGCTGAAAGCAATCAGAGCGTGTTAAACGAACTCATCATTTTAACAAAGAGTCCACAGACATACTAAATGCCATGAATGCTTTCCACGGACACTCAGAGAAACCAGAAAAAAGGGGAGCTGTAATGAAAGTTTCCATCCAGTTTTTTCTTTTTTTTGGCTAATGTTACTGCACAAGAGAATTACCACTGCGAGCCTTTGGTTTCCTGTACTTCTCTAAACAGCAAAAACGCGTTGCAATAACTGGCACGGCAACACCGATCCAGCTCTTTTCCTTGGAAACTGATTTGAGGTATTAGAATCAAGTGTGGTGGAACTGGTCGAACAGTCATGTGTAACTCATTAGAAATGACCTCCATCTGCAGACAGCTGCTACAACACGTGGGGCGATGCAGTGAGGGAAATGAAGCGAGCACATTTTTTATTTGAAGTTTTAATCTGATAAATACTCTCCAGTGTGCTGCAAGACACACTAGCATTTACTGGAAGCATAAAAAAAGTATAACATTTCCCACATGTAGAAGCGCTGTAACTTACTACTAATGAAAGGCCATGTTGGTTTTCAATGAACCTTCACAAAGACGTTTACAGTCCAATCTGCATTATTGTTGTGACTGAAGCTAAAGCTCATGTCCTCCATTGTTTTCTTCTCAGCAGTATTTTTTTATTCAGGTGCAGCATTTACTCTTTAGTGTGTCCCAACATTCCTGAGCTTCCCTGTTTTATTTTCTTGATACCTTCCCACACATCCTGGAGTTACATGAAAGCTTCTCAGAGTGTTTTCTAAGGACATTCTGACCCTTTGCAGCACAAAACACACAAGTGGAGCTATATTTTTGTTTATCAGCTGACTGATATACTGGCTATTCATTTAGGACATTTCCTAAAATAAGATTTTACACTTTTATTCTTTAGAAACAATTCAGTGCTTTCAATTTTATTTATTATAGCACCTAATTAAAACAACACTTCACCTTAAGGTGCTTTATATTGTAAGGTAACGACCCTGCAATAATGTAGAGAAAACCAGGCAACCCCCTATGAGAATGCACTTAGTAACAGTGGGAAGGAAAAACTCCCTTTTAATGGGTAAAAACCTACAGCAGACATATGCTGATCTCAATATTGGAAACACTGCCCATCTTTGTTGTTGTTTGGGGTTGCCACTTTCTCCCCACGTAGGTTCTCTTTGGGTACTCTCTCTGGTTAGATTCATTGGTAAATCTAAACTCCCTTTAGGTGTGAGTGCATATGGTTGTCTGTCTCTCTCTGTGTTAGCCCAGCGACAGACAACCAGGGTGTACCCTAGATCTTCCTCTATGGTGGCTAGGAAAGGCTCCAGCTGGCATAAAGTAAAAATAGATGAAATGTTAACAATAGCTTGTCTTGCTCTCAAGCTGCATAAAACGTTACCAAGGGCTGCCGCTGGTTGCACTAGCTTAAAATCCTGAAGCTAAAGGTCACAGCCCTTCCTGTCTGTGTCCCACATGTCTGTCAGTACAGAAAGAGGGTGTGGATTATTTCAGTCCAAGTTCAGATCTATTTCTGGTATTACAGAAAAAGCAACACAATGACCACACGCAAAAATGCAAGCAAGCTGTTGGATCCTTTGGGAAATGGTTGCAAAGATTTGGACTCCACTTTTGCAAGAGGAGGGTTTCTTTTGAAAATTGAAGTATTTTCAGAGAGCAGCTAATCTTTAAGCTCATCAAAAATGAGCACTTGCACAACAACTTTAACTACATCTGATGAGCATATCAACTGCTATTCTCTGCTGTCAGATGCAAGGAAGAGATTTCTGCTACAGATATGATGCAAAGTGAAACCCACCCATTTAATTTCAACTTAGCTTGTAACACCTACCTAGAAAATCATCATTATAAATACCACCAGCTGACGACAGTAAGTCTCTATGAAGCTGTTTAAAATTTTGTTTATATGACATGAACACTCAGGCACAAATTGGAACAATGTCCTGTGATGATAATAACAGGAACTGTGAGTGAGATTAAGACGTGATCTACAAACACAGACACTGCCAGGGAGAATAAATACAAGACCATAGCTCAGTTTTTACCCAGTAACTCACTCTTAGTGCCTCACACTCTCGCAGTTCAAAGCAGCTGACAAAACCACAAACCTGTTAGCAGAGTCACATAACCCAGATTGGTCTGCAAGGGTATGATCAGGCACCGTTCAGTGCAAACAGAAGGCTGCAATAATAGATGTATTTTTATTTTGTTTTTTTTAATCAATGCAGCACACAAAGTGAAATGAAAAGAAAGTGAATGGATGAAATGTTTCCAAAAAAAATCTGAATGTAGTTTCAGCATAGTCTAACATGACATGACGGAGAGATCAGGGGGGCATGGAGATCAGGTTTCAAACTACACTACTAAATATGACTTGTAATTACGCCTAACTTGCACCAGGGCGAGGCTGCATGGTTGTTTCAGGTCCTGTCATTGAGGTTTCTTCATATATTACAGCCTGAAATTACTCCAACGCATAAAACTGGTGGAGATCCTATAGTGTGTTCTGACATTTTCTGCCACATGGAACATTAAGGTTATTGTTCTTTTCTTCTTTTTTTAGTTGTTTCTTTTAGCTGGTATGAAGATTCACTGAAAGATATTAAAGAATTCGAGAGGCTGTAGGCATTCTTACTCACTTTCACAACTAACTACACTGAGCAAACTGACATTGTACAAAGACGCACACACACATACACAATATTCATTGCAATCTGTGGAAGGTAAATTGAATCAATTAGCCATCATGTGGCAAGCAAAGTGGGAAAGGGAGTGTCCAGGGAAGAGCAGGAGGAACTGCAAGCAGAAGTATCTGGCCTCGCTTTTCATTCCTCCCTATGATCATGTTGATGATAACAGTATAAACTGCAAGCTGCATGTGAAGAGACTGGAAGTTTGTACAAAAGGCACATGTTATTGATCCAAAAACAGACTTTATGGAAGAAAAAAACCACCTCGCTGCATAACTTTTTGTTTGTTTGATGTTTTTTGTTAGCTTAAATCACTCTTTGTTTCATAGAAAACCATTTCCCCTGTACTGATTTCACTGAGCAGAAAGCTGTACTACAATTACTATTATGTGCATGAATAAAAACACATTTTTAACAAGTATTTTGGGATAAGTGGGGGCATAATTACACCCACATTACCTGATTACGAACTACAACAGCCAAAACAGAGAAGCACTGATACTGTAGTTGCAGTCTGCGTTTGAAATGAAACTAAAGATAGCCTTCCCAAAGCAGACTGAATGCACTCGGTGGACAAAATGAGACCCTCTTCACTTGTTTGAGGAATTTTCTAATACGCTGTGCTCTATATGCACGCTGGGTTAGCTGAGCTGCCTGCCATAGCAGTCTGAGGAATGTGGCAGCAATTGGACAAGCACCACACAAACTGGGGCATTGTGCACCCTGACAATATATAGCAGCATACTTCAGGCATCCTGTGTTTTCACAACACACACGCAGAACAGGGCTCCCGTGCCGTAACCGAAAACGTTGACTCAGAAGTAAAAGCTAGCTTACATTGCGTTAGTTTGTGACAATACACGGGTTCGACACTTCGCCAGAGAAAGTGCTAACTTGAAAAAATTAAAAGTCGAGAATGAGGAAAGGTACTTTACTAAGCAAAGCTGCAGGGACCATTGTGAGACCTACTTTCGCCGCTCCAAAAACGCAATAAAACTTGGTTTTACATTAACTGCCGATAAGGACTTTGGACAAATGAAGTGAGCGTCTCCGTTTCAGGCTTTAAATATTTACCGTATTTTGATTTCTCTTCCAGTTCCATGATTATGGAATGTTTCTTCTGGACCAGAGATGCTCACGTACGACCACTAAAGCGCATTTCCAGCCCTGACAGACGTCCGTGTGCTGCGCTTCCCTCAACTTGCTCACTTTGTATAAGTCCGCTCCAAAATCTTGACCGTTCTGCCAACGTTTAAAGGGGGGGGTTCCTCAGAGGAGAGCGCTGACCAATGAAAATCAGGGATGCCATGATGGACAGGATATTCAACCAATCAGATGCCCAAGGCGGGAGTTCATGTTCCCGGAGACTGGGTTAATTTCTGGTACCGTTAGTGATACAGGGCTTGTTCAGTCTATAACAATGCAGCAAATGCGGTTCATCTCAATATTTAACGAGGGCTTGATGATTTGTTCGGATATTATTACCAATTCACAGCGAAAAAAATCATATTCATTGGCCCAGAATGCAGCAAAGCAATGACATAGCATAACATTCATTGGCCGATGAAATCCAAGACAACATTAATTATAAAAAGCAATTTATTCATTCATAATTCAACTTACAGTCTTAACATTACCTATTCAGAGTCTGCACTGTGTATGAGTCACGACAGCTCCCCTTGATCCAGAGAATGCAGGAAGATCCATGACACAAATAAATTTACTTCAGGAAATCACTCAAGTATTTTGAGCGAAATACAGTTTAGCTATGGAAAGCAAAAGCGTTGTGGAAGGGGAATACTCTTACATGATATCATGAAACAATAACAATAACATTATCAAATGTACTGTGGTATAGGAAGAGACAAGAAATGACAAGAGCTGTTTTAAGACAGATTTTTGAATTGGGCTATGTTGCTTCTTTTTAATAAGTCGGGTTTTTTATTGTTTGAGACTGTTATGTCCCTCTGCAGCCCCTGATCTCCTCAATGTTTTCAGCTGGTGCTAATTGGCACACCTAGTCAGGTGTGGATAAAAGCATACCTGAGGCAAGCTTCCATGGAGCTCACTTGTCTTTGCCTTGGTAGCACCAGCCATTTTAACCAACCTGGTATTCCATTTTAAGAAAAAACCTCTTCTCACTAACACTCTGGTATTCATCTTTTTTTATGTTGCGGCTTTTGAGTTGGGTTATAACATAAGTGGGGGCTCGTCTGGGATTGTTTGGACATTTTTGTGGAGACTGAATATCAGTTTGTTTGACTTTTAAAGTGGGTGAGAGGATGGTGTTCACTGTGATTGAGCAACGTCCCTTTAGTGAGTTTCAGCTGGGTGGCTGTGCTGCCCTTCCATCGAAGCACTTTTTTTTTTTTTTTTTTTGCTTTGTTGTTTTAGTTTATTCTGTTTGGTGGTTATCCTGGGTGGGGGTACGTTTCAGAGTTTGGTAGGAGACTATATCTCTGGTCTGCTGCCTGCTCTCAAGTTTGCGTTTAAAGTTACCTCGAGCCTGGTACACCACTGAAGACTAGCTAGGTAAAGTTAGGGTTTTATTGTTTTTAGCATCGTTCCCGGTCGAGCCCCCACTTATGTTACTACCCGGCTCAAAAGCCACAACATAAAAAAAACCCGACGAATACCAGAGTGTAGGTGAGAAGAGGTTTTATCTTTAAAATGGCTAGTGCCACCAAGGCAAAGACAAGTGAGCTCCCTGGAAGCTTGCCTCAGGTATGCTTTTATCCACACCTGCCTAGGTGTGGCCAATTAGCACCAGCTGAACACATTGAGATGATTAGGGGCTGCAGAGGGACGTAACAGATGCTATGGATTCAAAAAAATATCTTAAGTATTACTGTATAATAATAACTTTATTTATAAAACGCTTTCAAACTAAGTGCTGAACAGCTATTTGAAGAGTTAAAAAAAAAAAGAAATACAATAAAGAATATGCATATCCATTGACAATATGCATCATCATTGACACTGATTTAAAAAAATCTGATAGAAACTAAGATGCTATCAAATAAAACAAACAATATTTAAGTGTAAATATGTGGTGTAACAGATCTTGTGATTTGAAATCAAGAGACATATAAACTGAAGGTGTCTTAATCATACTCACAGCAGTCTCACTACTGTGTTGTCCTCTTACCTCCAACCTATTTTGGCAGATGGCTGCTCCTCCCTGCCTGCTTATGCTGGAAGTTTCTTTCTGTTAAAAGAAAGTTTTTCTTTCCCACTGTCACCAAGTGCTTGTAGTTTCTTTACCTTATAAAGGGTGACTGTTGTTGTGATTTGGCATCATTCAAGTAAAACTGATTCGAATGGAAAGGAAATGTTATTAGGGAGCAGACAATTACTAAACTGCGCTATTTTAAAATTCCTCAATTGATAGTAAAATACATTTGTAAAAAAAAATCTAAATAAAATTAAAAAAAAAAAAAAAAAAAAAAAAAAAAAACGAAAAACGAAATTATGATCTGGAGTCCACTTTCTGGAATTAGGGTGTCGACATGATCTTTCCTTGTAGCGATCACGCTTTTATTTTGGGAAACGGGAGCACAAACTGCCACTCCCCCGCTAATGAGCCAATCAGAGTGCGCTACAGCTGCCGAAGAGTCATTTAAAGTCGGTCATTTTCAGTGATAATAAATGGCCACAAATAAGCCGAGCGGTTGTAGTGTTACCTTTTTGATCTCGGATATTATGTGTGTAACCTTCATTAGAAAGATGATTGATTCTATGTGGGAATAGTGGAGTACTGTTCAGTCAGAGGCGTATGGTTAAGGCATTATGCCACACTTGTCACGGCCTTTGCGTGATGACGTAGCTGAATGTGTTTACGTCCAGTCATGTAAAAGTCATCCAGGGAACCTAAGAAGAGCTAGGTCGAGGATAAGTTGTTCCACTTGACGCAGGTAAAACTTGGTCTTACGGCTGTCATTGGAGTATTAACAGTTATTCTCAACACAGAATACATTTTTATTTTAGCTATTTGGAAATTAGCACATTAATTCCCAAGTTAGTAGTGAACTAGCGCTGTTAGCTTTTAGCTACAGAAGTTACCTAATGTAGCACTAGTTAGCCTGACTAGCCTAAGTGATAAAGAATCGTGGATCTTAATGGTCTTCTTATTTTCTAGACCCGTTTTCGTCATGGCATTGAGAAGCGCTGTGTGTCGTCTCTTAGTCAACCCTCACAGATGTGCTCTCATCACAGCTTCCAGAGCACAGGGAACTGCAGCACCTATCACACACGGTTAGTACTGTGAAATCCGCCACTGAGGTATACGTGGTTTCCTCACCTACAGTCACATCCTGCCATCAGTGTCGTTATGATCAGCATTATGTTCAGATTTGTCATTTAAAGTTGACAGCCACAGGTAGAAATACAATGGTTTTAAATTTGAAGCTGCGCTAGATACCGAAATAAATACCTTCAGTTCAGATAGTGTTCTCGAAATGACACTTGCATTTCCATTTGCTTTTTTTATAGAGGGAAAAAACAATATTTTATCGTATGTTAGGATATATTAAATAGTCACAAATCCTTAGTTCATAGTATTAATGTTTTTCTGTTGCGTGTTTTTGTTGTTGTTGTTGTTCCTTCACAGATGCAGAGAAAACAGAGCAGAAGCCTAAAGCACGTACGTGTTCACTTTAAGAAAAAATTCTGAATAACATTTGTAAATTGTACCTTTAACCCAGAACCATTTTTTTAGACTTTAAGTATTAAATTGCTTCTCTAAATGCCTGATAGCGAAGGTCCAGTTCGACTGGCGTGATGCCCTGGACCTGGAGGGTCAGTTAACTGAGGAGGAGATCATGATCAGAGATTCCTTCCGGACCTACTGTCAAGAGAAACTCATGCCTCGAATCCTGATGGCGAACAGAAACGAAGGTGAGAGAGGGCTTTTTATTTGCCCACATGTATATGCAATTAGATTGCTCATTTAGTGTTGTATTACACACGTGTTGGCTACATAACTGCACATCATGTCTGGTTTT
This sequence comes from Simochromis diagramma, assembly GCF_900408965.1. Lineage (NCBI taxonomy): Eukaryota > Metazoa > Chordata > Actinopteri > Cichliformes > Cichlidae > Simochromis > Simochromis diagramma. The sequence continues at coordinate 2,123,455 of NW_024387083.1, read as the reverse complement.
GTCATTTTTATGTCAAGTGTTCCACAGAGAAATCGTGTCAGAGATGGGAGAGATGGGTGTCCTGGGTCCAACTATTAAAGGTCAGTCCAGTCACATGTTGGTTTTAATGAAAAGCTGTAAACTCTCATCGTACTTCAGTTGCAAAACAGGCTTTTCTTCCTTTTCTTTTTTTGTACATTAATGACACAGCATGGACTGTGGACCTGTGCACACTGAAGTTGTGTGCAATGTTTGCTTTTGGGAAGTCTCAATAACAAACGTTTTAGCCTTTTACACTTTTTTCCTCTTTTTATATAATACTTAACATTATTTTTTGTATGTCTAAAAAGTGTTTGGAAAGAGAGTTACTGTATTTTGCTTTCTTTCCAAGCTCTTTAAGCTTCTATGACCTGGATGACTGAGAATCTACACAGATATGTCCTCATTTTATGCACTGTCACTGCTGCTCTTCTTCCTGTGTTGAATGCTAAGGTTACGGCTGTGCTGGGACAAGCTACGTGGCCTATGGTTTGATCGCCAGAGAAGTGGAGAGAGTGGACAGCGGCTATCGTTCAGCCATGAGCGTGCAGTCATCTCTGGTGATGCACCCCATTAATGCCTATGGAACAGAAGAGCAGAAACAAAAGTACCTCCCCAAGTTGGGTAAGAAGGGAAAAGAGTAAAAATACTTTATCAACAATAATTCTGATATTGACGGTTTAACTGTGAAACTCCAATGCAGACCTCATGAGCTCTCAGGTATACGTCTTACTGACTGTGTGATCCCCTCTGCCCCAGCTCGTGGAGAGATCCTGGGTTGCTTTGGGCTGACCGAGCCTAACCATGGGAGTGACCCCGGAGGCATGGAAACCAGAGCCAAATACAATCCGTCCAGTCGCACCTACACTCTGACTGGCTCCAAGACATGGTAAGCAGTGTCACAGTCCTTCTAGGACACATCTAACCACACAGCAGCCATATTAAAAATACGTTTGCCAGTTATTTTGGGTTAACAAGCCCACGCCACATATTTAAATTACTGGAAGTGTGCAGTTTTGTGGTTCCCGCATAGAAATCCTGGTAGAATTGTATACAAACTACTGAAAAGTTGTTTGGTGGTAACTTTGACCCAAAATAAGGTATAAATTTTTTTTCCAAAACCGACATTACTTGTTCGACATGTGCATAATTTACAGTATTACTCAGTTTTATTCAGCCAGGGCTCACACGATAGCTCTGACTCATCCCACAAGAACACCGAACAAATGCAGTGCAAATTCTCAACCACGTGCATGTGTTTGCTGGCCTGGCTGCAAGAAAGCAGATGATTGGCTCTTTGACAGGAGGGGCTTGAAGGATTAATAATGCGTTTGGAAGTTATTTTGAGAGATGCACCCCATTAATGCCTATGTGTCCATCTTTGCCTTATCATGTTTTTCTAAGAAGTGTAAATATATGACATGTTGATTGTATTCATAATATTCTGAATGTTTTCTCTGTAAATTGCAAAGTATAAACAGAGTTGACTTGTTTGTTCTGGTACAATCGGTTTTCACCGCGTGTGTGTGTGTGTGTGTGTGTGTGTGTGTGTGTGTGTGTGTGTGTGTGTGTGTGTGTGTGTGTGTGTGTGTGTGTGTGTGTGTGTGTGGGTTTGTTTTTTGATCTTCTTTCACTTCTTGTAACCTCTAAGAATTTTCCTACTTAGTGTGTTGTGTCATTAGATGTACACACGGGGGAGCTCTTCACACTAAAACAGTAACAGTGTAGTGTATAATACTAAAGTTTACTAGGGTCGTTTTTATTGTTTTCAGGGCCATACCTATCCTATCTTTGTTTAGCAGTTAAAATAAAATTTAATTCTGTAAAGCTTTATGTGCAATTTACATCTTGTAACACAATAAATTTACCCCCCCCCCCCCCAAAAAAAAAAAAAAAAAAAAAATCGTGACATTTTTTTGTAATTGGTCAAAACTGGTTGATTTCTTATGGTAAGAACCATCCACAAAGCTACAGTATGATACTATAAAATATAGGTGTTCTGTGTGCTTTATAAAAAAAACAAACAAAAGTTGTCATGTGTCTTGATATTGTTTCATTTGCTTTCTCTTTCAGGATCACCAACTCCCCAGTGGCAGATGTAGCCGTAGTCTGGGCCAAATGCGACGACGGGAAGGTTCGCGGCTTTATTTTGGAGCGCGGCATGAAGGGCCTCTCGACACCAAAGATCGAAGGGAAGTTCTCCTTGAGAGCCTCGGCCACCGGGATGATCCTCATGGACGAGGTGGAGGTTCCTGAGGAGAATCTGCTGCCTAAAGTATCCGGCCTGGGGGTGGGTATAGTAGCATGTTTAGAAAATGTTATTTCATCCCTTTGTTTTATGCGATCACTAACTTATTAATTGAATAGTTTCTGTCACTCATGACTACTGTTTGTTGTTGTAGGGTCCCTTTGGCTGCTTGAATAACGCCCGTTACGGTATCGCATGGGGTGCTCTGGGTGCTGCAGAGTTCTGTTTCCATGCAGCTCGTCAGTACACGCTCGACAGGTCAGATGAAGAATGACATTTTTTTTTTTAATCCATGTTTTTAAACTCTATTTAATTTACTTATCTTAATGTAGTTTGGTAATTATTCTTAATAACATTGTTTTTGGTTTTTTTTATTCCACAACAGAATCCAATTTGGAGTACCATTGGCAAGAAATCAGCTGATGCAGAAAAAAATGGCTGACATGCTGACAGAAATCGCCATCGGCCTGCAGTCCTGTCTGCAGCTGGGCAGACTTATTGATGAGAAGAAGTAAAAGCACCTCTATCCTCTAACTAAAGGGCATTAGATGGGATGCAGCAGACTCTTAGCACCTCTTGCCATCCTTCAAACTAAATAGTCGCTGTGGTCTCTTTCTGTCAGGGTGACGAGGGGAAAAACATCCCTCAGTGCGTCTCAGAAGTGTCGTGAGTCAATAAAGGGCTGAAAGCTAAAAGAGTAGAGCCTGAATGTCATCGAAATGATAAATATTTGATTACCTAAGGTTCAGTCTCATTTTGGGTGTCTGTAGTGTAGTCATGTGAAGGTATTGGGTACAGCAAAAAGATACAAACACAACTTCATTCACACTTCATTGAAAAACAATGCTTAACAAATCTGTTGCTTCCTTAACAGAGCGTCTCCAGAGATGATATCCATGCTGAAAAGGAACAGCTGCGGTAAAGCCCTGGACATCGCCAGGCAGGCCAGAGACATGCTGGGAGGAAACGGGATAGCCGACGAGTACCACATCATCCGCCATGTCATGAACCTGGAGGCTGTCAACACCTATGAAGGTGAGGGCTTGTTTGACAGTCTGAATATGTGTTTAAGTGCGCTACGAGGTTTGGTTTTGATTGAGCAGACTATGCACAAAAAAAAGTCAATTTTAACTAAATTGCCTCATCACTAAGTGAGTCGTTTTGTAGGAGCGCATTAATCCCCAACAGCAGCCATCTGTGCCCCCACCTCCACATGAGTAACCCCTGCGTTATCTCCTCCTCCAGGTACCCATGACATCCATGCCCTGATCCTGGGCAGAGCCATCACTGGATTGCAGTCCTTCACTGTGGGCAAATAGTTCTTCTGTTTTCCCAAAACAACAAGACAGCTGTCAGAAATGCAAATTGCATCAAAACCGTTAGAAGTCACGAGCAGGCTTCAGATCGCTTATGGACGTAATTGATTGTAAAAAGCATACGTGAGTGCGTTATTTAGGGAAAAACATGTCATGTTTTGAACATGTCAATCAAGGTTTGTAGAGCGTAAATACTTCAGAAGAGATATTTTTACACCCTAAAGAACATTTTTTCACAACAGGAAGCGACTTGATTGATTGTTTTACTGAAAAAAACACGTATTTTGAATAATTCCAACTAAGCTCAAGATCCAGACTCACTGGCGTTATAGTTGGGTTAAAAAGATAAAACTGTCGTTATGAAGCTACAAAACATAAATGCCTGTTTTGCTTGTGAAGTGTCATGCATTTGAAATGTTGAATTGGTGTGTCAGACACAGTATACTGTGATTACTTGTAGCACTTTACAGGATCTAACACTAATGGATCATAACTTTGCATGATTCGCGAGAGGTCAGAGTTGTTGATCAGCGCTTAAATAAACGTTAAAAAAACAAATGTCTGTACAGGAAGTGACGTTCAGGTTGGATGAGACCGGCTACATCTTTTTGCCCTGCTTGTATTTTCGGTTTGGTGACAACTTCAAGACTTTTTATCTAAATAAAAGTAGAAAAAAGTGAGGCATTGTTATATTTGTACATGATTAAGAGACAACGTACAAGTTACATACAAGACTTCATAAAGTGTGAAAATAATTTGTGTGTCTGACAGGAAATAAAAGTTGTTCAGTTTAAGCTGACTTTAGGATTCTTTCTTCTGTCCACGAGGAGCTTAATGCCACCTCTCAAATCCAAGCTGTCTTTGCCTTTTCCTCATCTAAATGAATGTTGCTGCCCTATTCGGGTTGGGTGCGGATTTCACTGATAATCCTCGTCTCACTTTGTTGTAGTTTAATCTTTCTCAGATGACACAGCACATGTGGAGCAGATCTCTGCACCTGTGTGACTCAAAAATGTCAGGACTCCTGGCCTGATCCTATTTTTCAGTGAGCAGAAATGCAACGTAAAATAACAGTCGAGCTCACTGGATCAACTCGACGTGAAAAAACTGAAAGGGTTTATTATAAGCTTAAAGGTTGTTTTAATCAGCTTTTGATTTCATGTTTTTGTATGGCGACTTGCTGCAGTTATCAGGGTTAATGGCTGTCAGTGTCTGGGTTTACATTTACATTATAGACTCTTCCCTTGGGCAGTGTTATTAGAAGGCACAGAATACATTTTCGTTGCTATGCAGGTTTATCTATCAGTGAAGCCAGGTGATACACAGCAAATGGTTAAACTGCAGAAATGTCTTAAAGGCATAAAAATCTTTTTCTGCTTCTAAATTCAGATAAAACAGGCTATTGTAATTAGCCCTAAAAATGGAGCTGGATGTAACGTGCAGATGGACTTTATACCAAAACAACAAACAAAGGGAAACTATCTGAAATATCCATCAAACTTACCTCATCAAAGTAAGCAAACCTAATTACAATAATTTACCTCCCTAACTAAGATAAACAGGTGAAAACTATAATCAGATAACAAGATTTACATGATAAACAACACCTCATGGCATCAGTCGTAACAATGTTAAACAAATATGTAGGACTGTTTGCTGATGCTGAAAAACTAATTATTGCATTCATCACTTCAAGGCTGGACTAGTGTACTTCATTTTCAGGTCACTCTATAAGTTCCTTAAAAGCCTGAGTTAATCCAAAACACTGCAGCAAGACAAGGACTAGAAAGAGAGACCATATTTCTCCCATATTAGTTTCTTTTCATTTGCTCCCTGTTAATCCAGAATTGAATTGAAAATTGTTGTCTTTAAATATAAAGTCTTGATGAATTGGATCTATTTCTACCATAACAGAGCACTTTGCTCTCAGACTGTTTCCTAATGTGGTTCATGAAAGTAGAATGGGAGGCAGAGCCTTCAGCTTTCAGGCCCCTCTTCTGTGGAACCAAATCCCACTTTGGATTCGGGAGACAGACACCCTCTCTTAAGGGTTTTGGGATTAGACTTAAAGCCTTCATTTTTCGTAAAGTCGGAGCTTGATCAGATGACCCTGAGCTTTTCCTTACAGTGCATCCAGAAAGTATTCACAGCAGTTCACTTGCATTTGTTTAGTGAGAGTCACATGTTTTTGTTTTTATATACTGAGGCACAGATCTGGAGTATAAGGGTATAAGCACAGTGGCCTCGATCATCTGTAAATGGAAGAGCTCAGGACTCTTCCTAGAGCTGGACACCCGGCCAATCTGAGCAATCGGGGTAGAAGGACTTTAGTCCGTCATGTGACCAAGAACCTGATGGTCACGCTGACTGAGCTCCAGTGTTGCTCTGTGCAGAGATGAGAACCTTCCAGAAAGACAACCATTTTTACACCAATCCTCAGTCAGGCCTGGGGTACTGTGTGCTGAATTTTGAGGTAAAAAATGAATTGAATCCAGTTTGGAATGAGGCTGTAACCTGAGAAAATGTGGAAAAGTGAAGTGCTGTGAATACTTTATGGATTCACTGTAAAACTGGCAACCCTTTTAAAATGTAATGACCTTCAAGGTACAAGGTTTATTTATTCATCATTTTAATCACAGGGTTACATACTCAAATGCACTTGTAGTCCCGTAATGCTTCTATCATTTCTTTTTTCTAACCACTTATCCAGCCAGGATTGCTGGGGGGCTTTTAGCAAGAGGCAGAGCACACCCTGGAGAGGCTGCCAATCTGTCATGTGGCTTCAAACTGCTCACAAAAATCTAAGAATGCCATTATTTTTTTTCCCTCCTGCATAACTCTGCGACGGGGAAATATCTGCTACTGTATACTGAGCCTCCAACTTGAGCCTCTATTATTCCCATTCCCAGCTTTGTGTTTTTTCAATAAGTTTCCACTGAGCAGCTTGGTGCTTTTCCTTTGTCTACCACTACAGTCTGTTAAAATCACTACACACAGCTATGTTTTGTGAATTCTAACATTAAAGAGTCTTTTTTTTCTGTTGGTCAAGAATAGAATCAGCTGTGATACAGTAAATAGCAATACTATAAAACAGTTTTCTATTTAAATCCCCCAATCTAAGTATCTTCTCTGTAACTGTCCCTGTGTTAATATACTCTTAATGTGTTTGACAAAAGATAAAACAGGACTGTAATGTCTATAAGTTATGTCTTCTGCAGATTCAATCCAATTCAGTTTTATTTATACAGATCCAAAGCACAACAACAGTCGCCTCGAGGCGCTTTATATTGTAAGGTAGGCCCTACACTAAAGATAACCCAACAATCATATGAAATGTTCAGGAGATTATTATGTGTTAAAGCTACAAAAAAACAGCAGTGATGTGCTGAAGGGGTCACATCAGCCCAGAAATATAATAATTTTCAACAGATTCAGACAAATTTAACTCCACTTTAATGATAGTAATAAATGATAAATAGTCCTTACACTACGTTTGCTTCAGCTGTGACATATCAACAGCACACAACAGTGTCCTGCTTGTGCACAGGCATCCGCTCTTTTGTCTGTACTGTTTTGTCTCTTCATGTCTACCTCACTTCATATCCAGGACAAAATGTTGTCGGTGCTTCAGATAATCTTTTTTCTTTTTAATCCATAAGGCCATGAGGGATGTTGGGTTGTGCAAGCCACTGTACAGACAAAGACCTCCATCCTCTTCAGCTCCATCGCATGTCTGTCGCTGCCACTTTGAAGTGGAGGGAATTAAAGAGCTGACAAATCCCCAGCCTTACATGATGCCCAGGCATGTTTTACATGGTGCTTACATAAGGAAATTGCTTTTTTTCCTCATCCAATTGCCTTTCATCCTTTTGGGTATGGATATGTGACTAATTGTACCCAGCATGGACTCTGTCTTCAGGGTTCTTTCTGTCAGGAATGATGGAGGCTGACATGATGGTTCTCTTGTTATGGGAAATTAGAGGACTGCTCATATTTCCTCATCCAGGCATTAGCAGCAGCCATGGCGGTCTAATACTTGATAATTAGGAGGCTTTTCATCTCAAATAATCATCTGGATTATAACCCCAGAGAGTTAGCAGCTCTGTCAAAATGAGTCATCGCCATGATGGGACTCAAATGGCAGAGTTTTTACACATTTAGTAGGGAAAAACACGACAATTCTCTGACCACATCCAAATACCGGATTAGTTTGTCGGTATGAGCAGTACAATTTTTGGACGGCAGGTTAAAGCCCATCTTTAATTTAACTCAAAGACTTAAAAGCTACACATTTTTTGGACTTCTTAATCCTACGTGTGATAGCAGCAGGCTCTACCATACTTTGCATTGTATGTTAGGTATATTAGGTGAGACGGGTGAACTCTAACAGCCCTGACACAGAAATATCGAGCACTTGCAGTGTGAACTTTGGTAAATCAGGGTGTTAACACCCAATATCTCCAAACACACCTTTACTAATAACATGCCTGCTTGTCTCATCACTACATCTATGGTGAACGATTTTCTCAATGTAAAGCATTTCTATTTCTATTCTCGCTTGAAGATAGAAATTTAAATGCCAATCAAATGCTGTTAACTGAGGTATTAGAGTTATGATTACTGATTGGGCCATAGCCAGAGGGTGTTTTAATGGCACATTAATACATGTCATTTCCAGAAGGTTTCCTGAGTCTCCCAGCACAGCCTCAAGAGCAAGGAGGAGATTCCAGGAGACACACAGTTACTCTAGGACATCCAGGCGGTCCTTAACCCATCAGTAGGATTGCTATCTGCTCCTTTGTGCAAGGACAAACAGGAAGAGCACTGCAAGAGCTACAAATGACCTCCATCAGGACACTGATGTTAATGTCTGGGTAGAGAGTCCCCGTGACATCAGGAACATTCCCAGATGTTGTCAGGCATGCATATCAGCACATGGGGCCATACAAACTAGAGTACCATTCAATGTTGCTGCAATGAAATTTTTGCAAAATGCACTAGCTTGCCACATCATTTGTTCACTTTGATTTCCAGGGTGTGTTTGAATGCAGCCCTCTGTAAGATGACCATTTTCATTTCCATCCAATGATCTGGCATCCTTTCCTTCCTAACACTTTACCCAGTCTGGATCAGTGTAGATAAACATGGCTTTTCCCCATTAAGTTGTGATGTGTTTCCAGAAATATTGGCTGGGATCAGTACTTTGAATGTATCAATAATTTCCAGGACTAAAATAATGGCTGTTACCAGAAACACCTGGCTTACAATTTGTAGTGCTGATCTACTAAATGTGCCCATAAATGTCCAGTTTCGGCATAGCTGGCAGTAATTAGACATACTTAGATTGAGATTGAGATTGTTGTCTAATGCAGAGTAACTTTAACGCATAATAAATGCTCAAGTGTGCATCTTGGAGGTGTGTCCATGCATGTGGTGTGCATGTTTTTTGCCGCAGGTCTGTAGCACACAGGCATCAATCCATGGATCCGTGCTCTGTTGCAAGAAAAAATCAATATTAATGTATTTAAGGAAGTAATCGTGCTTCTCTCTGCAGGTGACGAAACATTTGATCTCACAGTATTTTTACAAGTGTTTGTCCCCAGAGTCAGGATCAAATTAAGAAGAAAAAAAGGCTTTTAAATAATGCTGCCCCCTTGTATGATCTTACTCCTGGAACGAGGAGCTGAAATTGTCAAAACTGACTACTATGGAGTTTAAGTCCATTTTCAACCAGACTTTTACATGGAAAAATAAAATATATCACTATAATGATGACACAACCTGAGTGTAAGGTGAATCTTTGTTATATCCTTGGCTGCTCTGACAAAAATAATAGCCAGCTGGGTTTGGACGAGATGTTGGACACAAGAAAAACTCTCATGTGCTCGGAGAATACCTCTCTGACTCTATGATTATGCATTTATTTTATTTTAGAAGAAGGTCTGGGTTGTTGTTGTTTTTAAACAGTGATCATCATTATTGTGAAATGCAAAAGAATGCAAAAGTCTCATTTCTCCTATTAACGTCTGCAGGATTTTACACTTGAAAATATATATATATATTTTTTTAATATTTATAATTAGCATTTTTTTTTTAATATTTAAAAAAAAAATACATAGCATATTTACATTTTGACCATAACCAGTAACTGTGACTGCTGCAGCAGTATGGCAGTGGGCTGTAACGCATTTTTAAAATGTGTTTGTGTGATCATTTGAGACTGTGAAAGTGGATATGCTGCAAAGAAGTGTCTTTGCCCACAGTTACCTTCAAGTCCACCCAAAGGTGCTAATAAGGTTCAGCTCACCCCCGTGTCCCGTCTACAAACCCGCAATTTATTCAGTTTAACTGAAAGACACACTGACATTGCCACCTCCGGGGACGTCCCGAGCTGCGTACATGAGCAAAAATAGCATCTCTACGCGGTAGAAAGGACTAGTTTCCTTTCAGGGGACTTCTCGGTAGCGCTGCTTAAGCCTGCCGTGAGCCGACAGTTTCCAGCAGGGTGAGGGTGAGTGGGCTAAAGTGGGCGGACCTGACAGTTTACAGCTGCCGGCGGGACGCATGTTTCATTTCAGCACCAAGGACAGAGCAGGAGGCAGCAGCACCCACCGCACCTTACATAAGAACCCCAAGCCAGGAGCGCTCTTTACCGCTGAAGGACTGGATGGATTTGGTGTCTGAGAACAAGGGATGAAGTAAAGAAGTGAGATGCAAACTTATCAGGACTCATTTTGCCCTTCATATTTCTTTTATTTTCTTAACCTTCATATTAACGGCAAATTGATTTTATTATTATAATTTTTGCGTAATGTCTTCGTGTAAGAAATATCACCCTCGTGTGTGGAGTATGGTCTGATTATAAGAAGTGAGGAAAAAGCCCACACGTGTCATCACCTGTTCCTGTAACCATGAATGGTTATAATTTCACCGATTTCAACTCCACCCACGAAGCACACGCTTACCCTTACTCAGCGTCGGTAGACGACCCTCTGTACCGGCAGTACAAACCCCCGGTGAAGGAGCTCATCCCTTTACCAAAGGCGGTGCTGTATCTGCTCATGGCCGCTCTGGTAGTAGTTGGAGTTGCCTATGCCATCATTGGACACCTCATCAAGGATCTGGCCATTGACATAACAGGTACGTGCCAGTCACCCAGAGCAGGCAAATCAAACTCCTTTTACACCGTGGGCCGTGTATGCAGCCCATTTTGATCTGAATTGACCTGTGAAACTTCCATTTGTGTCAGTGTAAAGAAGTTCAACTACGCATTTAATGCTTGAGATATTTTAATGAAAGAAGTGCAATTTTACAGCTCACTTTTTATCCACATGATAAAGAAATGCTGCTCTGGGCTTAAATTGTAAGAACCAAATATGTAAAATTACAGAAATGGTTCTGTTAGCTCATTGTGCAGACTGTGCTGAAATTATAAAACTGAACTTTATTTGTTAATTGACAGAATGTCTTTTTTAAAATTGTGAGCCCAGTGTAAAATACTACATTTCAACAGTAGATTGTGAAAAAACAGGAACTTTGTGTTTTTAATTATTCATCTTTATTACTGTGGTGGAGAATGAATGGCAATAGGGGAGAACTTCATCAGTAGTAAAAGCTGTACAACCAGAGAAAAAACAGTTACAAGTCTAAAATTGGTGGCCAGTTCTGGCACCTGGGTCTTCTGTTTGGTACTCATCTGTTTGGATTACAGCTCTGAGAGTACAATAACAGGGATACAGCAGCAGTGAGGATACACTGAGTACTGATGCATGTACTTTTAACACCACTGTGATCCAAATGAGTTCATCTGCACTCAAAGCAGAGGTTATTTTTGCTCTATATGTTAATAAACATGCCAATAAAATGGGGACAGTCAGTGCTTGGTAGCTTTAGTTTAGCTTTAGTACTACAAAGGCTTAAACTGAACCACTTGTACATCACTTTCAGCCAGACTGTTCAGGAATTCAAGCTTTCTTTTTAACAAAAACCTCAGTTATCTGTCAGTTTTTGCCATTAATGCATCACCTTTGGTCAATTTTCCTGCTTTTTCACAGCTTTCAGTTTGTTGTGAATACTCCTTTGCTAAGCCGTGTCTTCCTTCTTTAGAGTGTGTGCTCGGTCCATCTGGAGATGAAGACAAAGACGAGGATGATCCCCAACGCATGGGCAGCCATCCCCCCTCGGCGCATCCGTTCGCTCACAATGCCTTCCACGTGTGGGACCAGGACGATGTGGTCATTCCTCTATCTCGCGACGAAAGCCCCCAGACCAGTCCGCTGCTGCTGGCCGCCATCCCCTACATCCCGTCATTCTTCCCACACTCTCACAGCCCACCGAGTCACGGCTCTCCGGGTTTCCCCAACTGCCCAGAAACAAGCAAGGAAATCCCGGGGGAGTTCTGATTGTGACATGGACCTTGACTACACGCCTGAGTGTGCATAACACATGACTTTGACAGAAGGAGATGGCTGCGAGGAACGCAGCATGTACAAACTGCACATCTCATATCCCGTGTCATTACCAGCAGACCTTCAGTGACTGTGAAGCGAGCAGCAGTAATGAAACTGTCTGTAACACGTTAAAGGATTTGTCAGTATTACACCACATGGCTTAAGACTATTGTCACAAAATGAGAAAAGCTGACAACCTCACGCAGGGAATCCAAAGAGGAAGTGATTTAGAGGAGAAGATCAGCACTTATTGTCTCTGTGTGCCTGATCTTCAGTGAGATACATATTAGATAAGTACAAAAAACACGACATGTTGGTATAGCATGTTGATATAAAGTATTTTTGTTGTTTTTTCTGTTTTTTTTATTTAAGTAAAATCTGTCTGAAATGTATCAGGGGGGCTATTGCGTCCAGTGTGAGTGACATATGATGATCCAGGGCGTGAGATTGAAAGACTGTCCATCTGCTGCAGCATTATAATCCACCTGCACAACAACAGATTAGCTGTAAAGTCTGCTCACAGATTTGCATTTTTTGCAGTGCAACGTGTCTCTTTGTTGGTGATTTTAATGTTATTTTGTTATGCTTCATGTGTGACTCATAAAAAAGAAAAAGGAACACAAAATCTGTTTCTGGAGTCTTTGACAAAGCTGCTTCCAACCTCCTGGCCTTCTCACACACTTCATTAAAATGTTATTTGAAGACACTCGGGGATTAGAGGAAGACTTAAGGGAGTTCCAGCTATTCAACAGTTACGTACGCAGAGCAGCTTAACCCTGCAGCTTTAGCGCAGGTGTCGCACGCGCTCGTGGATTCCCTTTAGCTGTCTTGTACACAGAATGGGACAATGCAGCTTATGGCTCAAAGGTAACCGAAGACCTGAACATTTTAAAAAGAGACATTCAAATTTGTCTTAATTTAATAGAGCAGAAACCAGACGGGAAATGATTAAGAAATTTACAGGTTAACTGTCCTAAAAACTGTAAATGACCCATCAAATTAATCTGAGAACTGAACTTTCTCTGAACTTTGTCCAAGCAAAACAGGACATCAGCAGACTTCAGAAAGAAAGAAATTGTAAAATGCCCCAGGAGGCCAAAACAACTACAAAATAATAAAAGTAAATGAATAAAAATTTGAAAGAAACAGTGGTGAGCTCTGTGACTTATAAAACCCTGGATTATCCATGGAACTGTGGTGGATGATCACGGGATCCTTTCTGTGTTTATAAAATACAGTAAATTATAAAATACAGAAATGAAGAGCACTTTACCACGAGGCAGGAAAATACAGAGAGTTTAAACATTTCATCAGCATCAGGAGGAATTCTGTAATGCATGCTGTAGTAAACGGCATAGACGTTGCTTCACAGAACAAATAAGCCTAAAATATTCTAGAAAAACAACCCAGGAGTCGTAAGTTGTGGAGTGACAGAGTTAAGTCACCGGACATTAATCTGACTGAGCTGCTTTTTATTAGATTAATGTGTCCAATTACATTTGAGCCCCTAAAAATAAAGGCATATGTACAGCCAAAGGTGGCTCTAAATACTCTCATTTTAATATAGTAGTTATATTTTGGTTTGGTCCATTCAAGCCCTCGGCCCATCTGAGAGGCATGGTGAAGGTTTGGGTCAGCTGACTTCAGTGTTTAATAGGTAGTTGTTAGAAACTCGATCACTACGTGTTGAAGTGGTGACGCGTATCACTCTAATCTCTTTGATGGTCGCGGTACAGTTCAGTTTCAAATGTGAGCTTTTGCTAACCAACATTAGCATGAGCAGAAAGCTCGCTATTCAGCATAAGAGCTATCAGGACTGTTATGTGACACTGAAATTTAGAGTTTTACAGCCTGATCTGTCTTGATGCATGATCAATCATCCATACATCCATCATCTGGATGTAGTGTTTTCAACCATGACTGATTTCTTTAGTCTTCAACACTGATCAAAGATCATTGATCACTGATCAACGGTCACTGTTCACAGAGAGTTGGGGAATGGCTGCAACCACAGCATTGTAAGATGGTGAAAGATGTACCCTTAGGCCCCCTCCTCGGTTCAGAGATGGTCTTTCCCTTTTCACGTAAATGGCCTCCTTGACTCTGCGCTCAAACCAGCGTTCCTCCTGTCCAGGATGTGAACATCCTCATCATTGAAAGAGTGTCCACTGGCCTGTAGCTGTAAATAGACTGCTGAGTCCTGGCCTGACGAGGTAGCTCTTCTGTGTTGTGCCATCAGCTTCGCCAGAGGTTGTTTGGTTTCCCTGATGTATAAATCATGGCAATCCTCCTGGCACTTAACAGCGTACACTTTGTTACTCTGTTTGTGTAGGGGACCTGATCCTTGGGGTCGACTTATTTTTAGCGCAGCGTGTTTTGTTGTTTAAAGGCCACGGAAACGCGGTGTTTGCAGCCATTCCCCAACTCTCTCTGAATTGTACTCATGGTCTTTGATCAATGGTCATGGCAATTTGCATATTAATGACCAAAGAACTGACCTCACAGCCCATTGTTCATTCAGTGGGCTTGTGCAAATGTACTGTTTATAAGATTGGGGAAACCTGCAGTCAGCTGAGACTGAAGAAGACACTTGGATGAGTGACGAAATGTTTCTCCCACTGAAAACGCTTCGTCCAGATGATCAGAATCAACCTTTTGGGATACGACTTGATCTGTTTTATTTTAATATCTTTTTAACTTTGTTGTTTCTCTGGTAAAGACGCAGACGTCACTCAGTCGTCGTGATGCTGATCGGCATCTCACTGAAAAGCTGCATGCTTTTAGAAATGTGTGGGAGGATTACCTTTACAGTGTATGTTTCTCATACATGCATACAAGTAAAAACATGCTCATTTGAAGAATTACAAGCCAGACTGCACTGATACCTGGAAAAAGCTTTTATTTTGACTTCCAAAAGTTGCAGTTTTCTTTTTCAGGGTCAAGGTGGTAAAAAAGGCAGTTTGTAACAAATTCAAGGCTCATCCTCATTCACCCAGCTGCAGTATGGAGTTCATAAAAAAAAAAAAAAAAAAAAATGCTGCTCTTTTGTGTTAAAGCCCTTTGAAATCAGATCTGTCTGAAGGCTGTGGTGAAAAAAAAAGCCCCGTCCCTTTTAGTGCTACAGTCGCTTTCAGGCCAACTGCTTTTACTGGCCGAGCTTTGATAAAGGGGACAGCGGTGGTGCCGGGCTTTGAGGAGAGACGTGGGTATGAGGTGTTACACAGTAAAGATAAAAAGGAAAGGGTCCATCCAAATGAATAATAACATTAATAACAACAGCTGGGCGGTACTCAGGAGTCCAGGCGGCATATAGGGCTGTCGTAGACCATCTGTAGGTTCACCTTGTGTCCCACCAGCTCTCTGATGTTGTTGATGCCGTATTTAATCATGGTGGGCCTGCGAGACAGAGGAGAAGCCCGCGTGAGCGGTTGTTCTGTTGGGAGCCGCGACTATGTTGTGTCTAACAGACGAGAGCGCAAACAACAGAGGTCGGAGTAGTAAAGGATTACTCGCCCTGGATTACGGAACATTACCCAGCTCACTCACTCCACGGTTATTAGCTGTGACAGTTGGTCGTAGTTAAGACTCAATTAGCGCTCGATTCAAACAGCAAGCTGAATACAGTGTGCGACGGCGCGACCAGCGAGCGACTCAATTGGGACGACTTCACTTTAGAAAAGCGGGAGTGAGCAAAGAGAAAGGCAGAGACTCACAGCCTGACCTCAAATAATTTCACAGGATAATAGAAATGAAACTCACGTACAAGCAGGAGTAATCCTCCACAGGAAACAAACCTACATTTCTTCAATGTGGGTCAGTTCAGCACATACACAAGAAGTGATTATGAGTACACACAGACTTAATCACACACCTTTAATCCCTACATGGAACATCTACTATAGTTTGGGAGATACGTACTGACGTCCTTCCCTTTTAGACTCATGCTGTGTCTAGCGTGGCTGACCTCTCAGTTTTCCTTGTAGCTAATTAACTCGTATTGCTTTTCATGCACGCTCACCTTTCCAGAGACAGGCCCCAGGCAATTACAGACACATCCTCAGGGAGGCCCATGGGAAGCAGCATCTCTGGTCTGAACACTCCTGAGTTTCCCACTTCCACCCACTTTTTTAATCCTGTAGACATGGAAAAAAATGACAAAAAACAGGGATGTCAAACTCATTTTTACTGTGTACAGCCCACCAACAAGGACAATTTCAACACTACATCTCAGTCTAGTGTAAAGAAGATCAACTAGATGATTATTGATTGCGATGTGTCACATGAATGACCATGGGGGAGGTCTCTATCATTGGTGAAAGCTATAAAACTTACAGTTAAAAGTCTAAAATTTATGTCCTCCTTCACATTTTCCAAAGCCTCCCAGTGGGCCAGATTGGAGTCTTTGACAGGCCAATTCTGGTCCCCGGGTCTTATGTTTGACACCCCTAATATACACCATCAGAAATGTCTATAAAAGAGACTACTAGGACGTTCTTTTGGCTTTCTTAAAGCTCAGGTTTCTGTTGTGTGTAAGTTAGACTAATAGTGCTACATAAAAACAGAGTTGCACTGTACCTTCATGGTAGCTGAACACTTCCATGCTGGGCTCTGTGTAGGGGTTGTAGGCAGGCTTGAAGCGTAGTTTGGTAATTCCTAAAAAAAGGCATTTGGTAAAAGAATAGGATATTGTAACTGTTTGTTTACATTTTTTTTTTTAAAGTGAGTATTAAGAGGCTTTCTCTAAACAACTATCAGCACATTTGTCCCTTCCAAACGTTGGTCTTTCAGTCCAGTGTCCTCTATCAGTCCTCACCTAGTTTGGTGAAGAACTGATGCAGAACACCCATGAGGTCTCCCAGAGTCAGTCCATAGTCGGCTACTACGCCCTCTATCTGGTGGAACTCTGCTAGATGGGTGGCATCGAGGGTCTCGTTCCTAAACACGCGGTCGATGGAGAAATACTTGACGGGGGTGAACTTCTCCTGGTTGTCAGTGTGAGGAGAAAAGGAAGGGGAGAAGAGTTTTAGAGTTATTGACTGGACACATACGACGTCAAAACAATGTGAACCCACACCTTAAACCATCTGCTGCTGCTGCTCTTCTATGGAGGGAATTACTCACATTCAGACACAGGAGCATTAGGGAGGTCAGGCGTAAGGCCTGGCTCTCAGTCAAGTTTCCAGTTCACTGTCCAAAAAGTCAGTGGGTGCTTAAAGGGCAGGTCTTAAGACATGGTAATGACAAACGCTGTGCTCTTGTTGTCTAAAACGTACTCTATGTTTTACTTCAGAAAACAAACATTATGTTGAAATTACATTTACTGACGGGGGAATTACACTCTTAGTCGTGAGCTGTATTATGAAGTGTTACCAAGAAATCAAATCACCAGACAGCTCTGATTTATATGGTCAGTGCAGCGTCCCTACAGTCTCACCTGCTGTGCCAGTTTATACAGCATGCGTGCGCTGACTGCTGTAGTGTGAGTGCGGAGGATGTTCTTCTGAGCCTCCTCTATCTTCCAGTCATACTTGTACCTACAAGAGAGATGATAAAATGCAATGAGATGCAGTGACAGCAACGACACTGTTACTTGTTAAGTGAGCTTGTGATCACGCCTCACCCCTGTGAACCGTAGCCTCCCTCAGAGTGGACCTTCTTCACCCTCTCCAGGTAGTCCTGTGGGAACTCGTGGGCGTGCGCTGGGTCTGAAAAACAGCGAGTGAAGGGTGATCAGAAATCATTCTCGATTGAACTCGCAGCTCATTTCCACCACTCGGTGACCTCGGGCTCACCGGACAGGAAGAAGGTGTCGTGCTGGTCTCTGGCTGGGTGCTGCTGGGGCTGGAAGAGGGAGTCAAAGTTCCAGAAAGAGCTTTCTATGAAGTTGTTGGTCGGCATCTCGGTGAAACTACAAGAAACAGACGGTTAACTGGTTGTTTTATTATGCGCATGTGTGCGTTTCTCCCAGTTTCACAGCTGCTCACCCCATCTCCAAGAAGATCTGCCGGAACTGCGTTCGCACCTTCATCAGCGGGTGTAGGTGACCGCAGTCTGGGGCAACACCCATGGCCTCAAAGTTGTAGGGCTTAAATTTCTTCTCTTTCCAGTTGCGACTGGAACACACCACATGCAGGGAGGTAACACAAAAACATTTCTCTCAAATCATTTCGCCATTTTTAATCTGTGGCTGAGATGATTGAGGCGGGCGAATCTACAGTGCACGTAATCAGCACGGAGCAGCACGCAGAATATCAATTTGAATTTTGGGCAATGCAACATCTGGATACTGCTTTTAGCCAAATCCTCTCTATGATATGATTTCATGCAAAAAAACAAAAGTGTGCAAGCGCTCTTTTCATTCTGTCGCTTTCAGCATGAAAGCTAAAGCATCTGTCCTGCCCTGCCTTTAGGACTGAGTCCACATCTTTGGACTTGTCCCCTTTTATGGGCAGATTTTTTCTCTGTCCTCACTCAGGACCCTGCAGGCTGACACTGACTGCCAGAGGAGGGTGGGCCTGGGTTGGAATTGAACCCAGGCCTCTGCAGTGAGGACTCTGTGCGCACGCTTTACCTGATGAGCTACTGAAACTCTGAGGAGAGTGCATCTCTACATACCTGGCAATCATCTCAGGGGTGAGCTCCGTCTCCTGTTTGGTGATGGTGGTGCTGAAGGAGTTGCCCTTAGTGATCCAGTAAGACTTCACAGTCCTGAACACAAATTAGAATGACCTCAGTACGCAGAAAGGTACTGCTGTTGACAATCTAAAGACCGTAAAAACATGCAGTTATTTTTATTTTGATTCATACTTTCATAGCAGAAAAATCATTTCAAAAGAAAGGATTTTAGGTACTTCTTGCATGAATTTATTGATTAGAATAAAATAAAGCAGAACATTCTTAATAGCAAGAAAGAAAATACACCTCTGCACAGGGCTGTGCGATATGACCAAAATCTCCTATTCCAATATAAGAATTCTATCGTCCCGATAAAGATATAAATCACAAAAATGTAACATTTTCTGTAAATTCTGTGAATCTCGGGCAGCTCGTCTTGTGGGAACTGTTTCCAGCTGCGCGTCGTGTAGCTGGAGTCGAGTGTTTTAACCGATGCATGAAACTATACATTTTTAGACATAAGTTGTAACGGCCGCCGTTTTCTTTGTGAGTATTTATTACACGGCGTGCTGCGGGGAAAAGCCTGTTCTAACGTTTGAGTCTAAGGTTTATTTTTTAGCACCTGGCGGCTCTTTTTTAAATTCTCATCCGTAAATAATCTGCTCTTTCACGTGATTCAGTTTATTTTGAAAAGTCTCAACAGGATCTTGAGCTTTATTGTGAAAGGTTTATGTGGAACATAAACAAGCGGACACGCGATGCTGTTACCGTCGTTGTTGCTAACCACAACGCATAAAAACAGGCGCTTGTCCGTCCATAGTGTGGTTATATAAAATATAAGCGAAAGAGAGAACTTTTAGAAATTAATATAGCCACTACAGTGACCATCAAAACGATGAAAAAAATATTGCCATAAACAGTTTATTTTGTGACACCATGAAACAAACGATAGTGTAAAATGAAACGATAGTCGTTTTTATATCGTCATCCGATATATATCGTTATATCGAACAGCCCTACCTCTGCATGGATTTGAACTTGTGACCTCACACTTTCAAGCCCATTTCTTTTCCTACTGAGCTAGTGTGGCATAGTGATAAATCCATTATGTACCACACAGATTAGTTGTGATGGCGTTCAGAAAAACAAACATGTGTTTAGCTCCTTTCTTGCAATAATGATCCAGATTTATCACTTTTTAAACAGACCTCCATTCTACATGGAGACAACACAAACATCCGCCCATCTGTGGACCAGCTTTGGCCCAGGAGATGACGTCAGGGTCTGCTTTGAATAACCAGTCAGAGGAGGAAAGACTGTCAGATGTGACCAACAGCTATATAGCCACATATATGTTCTCAAAGAAACATCATGTCGTACCCACGACATGATCACTTCCCTAAACTACAGAAACTCTGATGTGAAGCTAATTAGCAGAGATCCTGTGAGGTTAATACAAGAACCTCTGTGACAAACCTGCCATGCTGCCACATCACAATGTGATGGTTAAATCTGTCTCACATTGGGAGGATTATTTAAACATCAAACGTAAACATGAATAAAAGCAAAACATTTTTGTGCTCGGGGGGGGAAAAGTGCTGACAGGATAGCAGGGTCTCTAAGGAGATGGATGCTTAGTTGTGCTTTTGTTGTCTGGCGTACAGTTCATGAGCAATATTCTTTGTGAACAAGAAGATTTTGGAAGAATATGCACCTTGGAGTTTATTTAAGTGATCTAACACCAGGCAGAACATCAGCCATTAAAAGAGCAGGATGGAGACAGATATCTTTCTTTGCAAAATTTAGCAACACAACTTTCTTATTCAAACTCCCCATGTGACTTCACAAACCAATCAGGAGCTCTAGTTCTACACTTAGGTAAACATGGGAAAACCAACTAGGTAGATCCAACAAATCATTATTACTTTTTCTAGCGCTCCTCACAGCTGTTTCCTCACATCCATTAATCTTAAGCAGGGGCTCTGCTGCTGCTCAGAGAGGATGCAACATTTATGGACAAGAGTGTCATTTCAATCATCAGTTTAAATGAAGTTAAGCTGGTTGTTAAAGTTAATTTGTGCTGCTTTTAGGCACCTGTGGGCTTATTGGAGTGGTGCTGATGCAGGCAGGCGGTTTATTTGTATAGCACTTTAAAAAACACACCAGGCAGATCAAAGTGCTGAACAACACAGATCAAAACAACTAGCAAAATTAAAAATACAATAAAATTAATAAGAAAGGTGTCAGTTTCCTACACAGTTAAAAGCCAGGGAATAAAAATAGGTTTTCAATCTGGATTTAAAGACCTGCACTGATGACGCTTGTCTAATATGGAGGGGAAGGTTATTCCAAAGCATCAGAGCCACAGTTGAGAATGCAAATGTAAACTGTTAAGACACAAGAATCATTTCAGACCTGTATAAAAGATTTATAGAGCTTTTAGGGGAGCAGATCATATGCAGCTGTAATAATAAAAGGATAAAAGGCTTTACCTAAAAATATCATTATATAATATTATATTATCTGAACTAAAGCCATATTCCAAACACACACACACGCGGTTACTTTGCATCCTGGACCTGAGTGCGCTTTAGTACATCTTTATTTGTTCCACTTATTTTACTCCATCACTCTTCTCCATTCAAATGTAAACATCACCCCTCCCACCACCACGCCCACTCTAATACACACACACACACACACACATCGCAAGTGTGGTTGTTTTTAGCGCACAGTGACACGCCATCCGCTTCCATGCCTTACGGATTCATCGGTTATTTAACACAGTGATGAATTTTCCACTCAGGCTGAATGCAGCTGAATCACACCGGGGATCACCTCTTCCATCACATTTAATCAAATGAACCAGACTTACAGGGTCAAACATGCTGAGGCAGAGGAGTGTCAGTACAACCTTAATCTGATTAAGTAAAGCTCATTTTAAAGCTTTTACTCTGGAAATTGTAAGACTTTTTTCCACTTCCACTTTCCATGACTGGAAACAGCAGCAGCAAATATTTTTGGGACCATTTAAAAACATTTATATCATGTGTTTGCCCGTCCCACCCGCCTGTATGTAAGAATAATTTCTAACTCTATGAAACAAATCAGCTAACATGATTCAGACCACTAAGTGACATAAAATCTGATGGTTTAACACTCCTAGCTACCATTGCAGAGATTTGGCTGAAACCCCATGAGCAGCAGACTTCATAAAGAAATGTGAAGTGACAATATTGCCTGTTGCAATACTGAATGAAATTCAACACACTTAACTATGTTTTTGAAGACCTCTAGAGACGCCTGTCTACTTTGTGCATGTTCATCTCTTATTACTGCTGAGCTTGATGAGAACTTGAATCCAGTAATACCAGGCAAGCTGGAATGAGCAGGGAAACCCCTGAGTATCAATTAATCGTCTCCTGCCACCTACTGGCAGAAAAAGGTACACATTCAACACTAACTAAACAAGAGGACTTACACTTCAGAGAGCAGTTTTCTCTTCTTCAGCTCATTCTTTTCTTTTTCTTCCAGCTGAGTGCTGTTGCCTTTCTGCACCAGAAGCAGTTTCTCCCTGACCTGGTCGTCTATGCTCTCCACCTGGGGATCAAAAACACACACCTTAATGAGAAAACTGACCTCAATCAGAAAAGGCGACAACAAAAGGCGGGTATGATGGAACACCTACAGTCCTGAATATCCTGGGGCCACCCTCGTGGGCCTTGTCCACTCTTATCCACTTGCTGGACATGGCCTTGCTGAAGCCGATCTTCCCAAATGGCAGTTTCTACACAGAAATGATGGCAGAGATGGCAGATGGCAGAAAGTTGAACTGAAACATCAAAAAAGGCTGAAAATACATGAGAGATGCAGACATTGGGAAATTCAATACAGATAAAATACATACACGTAAAACCTGAACATAAACAGCCGAGTGGATGTTGTATTCGTAATATTGTGGACTTTCAGGAATATTTAAGAATCAAAAGCTTGCTTCTCTTAAGTGTGTAGCAAGTTACCTCCGTCAGGTACCTAATGCATTAGATTCTTTGTTATTCTGATAATAATTAACAATTTCAAACACTAACCATGAGATCGCTCTGAGCCAGGCCCTCCAGGGGGATACAGCTAAAGACCCGGGATTCATGGCTGCCCTGCTCGGCGATCTCGGTGCCCTCCTCGGTCAGCTCCCAGTGCTTGGAGGAGCGCAACTCGGCTGAGATTACCTGTACAGCAGGTAACAAACACGGTTGTCAGCTCAACCTATTGCATCAGTCACCGTGCATTTGACTGTGACAGCCTAACTTCCGCTGCTTCTTCGTGAAACTTACGTCACCGAGAGCCTGGAGACTCTTCACGGCCCCGACGATGACCTGATGATCCACCCCGAGGCTGGTCGCCACGGCCAGGCTGTCCACGCCGTCGTCCACCTTCTCAATCCGCTGTAAAAGCGTCTCCAACACACCGGTGTCCGCCATGCTGTAGCCCTACGAAGCCCGAAAGAGACCGGACGTGACGTCACTTTCTCGGAGGCCGAACAAGCAGGAGTAGCTAGGGCTTATCCTTCTTATTTCATTGTACTGTATATTGTTACTCTTATTTGCCCTGTATGTCTACTGTAAAAACTGAACTGGAATGACTCACTGTTCGCTTTATAATTTCAAATAAAGTTCAGAAAAAAAGGAGTAGCTAGGGCGACATAAAATGGGTTACCGTAAATATTGTATTTCTGTGCAATTTAGTTTTTGAATTTGAAACAAACAGAGAAATTGTTTCAGAATCAAATTTCTAATATTTTAATAAAACAAAATAAATACTTACTTTAGCTTTTTTATGGACACCAAATAGAAAGGTTTTTGACTGATAATAATAATAATAATAATAATAATAATAATAATGGATTGCATTTATAAAGCGCTTTACAATCATTACATTCACTCTCACATTCACACACTGGTGGAGGCAAGCTACAGTTGTAGCCACAGCTGCCCTGGGGCAGACTGACAGAAGCGAGGCTGCCATATCGCGCCATCGGCCCCTCTGGCCATCACCAGTAGGCGGTAGGTGAAGTGTCTTACCCAAGGACTCTTGTCACATACTGCTACTACTATCCACTGGGGTGGCGTCGGGCGGCATGTGCCACGTACAATAAGTCATGAAAAATTAAGTTTCAGTTTTTGGTGAAAAAATGTGTCCATGACAGTTCAGATTTCTGGCATTTTGTGTACATTTAAGCATGTAACAATTTAATTAGACAATAAGACAATTTAGTTAGACTTGTGTTTGTAACTGAACCACCTCATGTTGTGTAGCTGGCTAGATTTTATACTTATTGGGCTACATACTTATTTATTATACAGACTATACAGTACATAAAATCAAATTTCCCATGTTTTATGTAACTGAAATGTTTAATTGTGTGGGCTAAAAAATAAGACAGTTGTAGACTATATTTATATGAAACATGTATACATTTACTGCATTTGATGTATTTTAACCATGTATAATACATATTATACAATGTAACACCAGCATTTGTGTAAAGAAAAAAAAAGGCTGTGATTTTGCCACCCCATTTGATTTCCATACAAGCCTAAGAAAATTTCTCTAGATCCGCCCCTGCATAGCTAAACATTGTTTATCAGGCATTATCAATAGATGAAATTGGACCTATTATGCTACCTACAAGCTCCATAAAAGCTAGTTTTATTTTAGGACTCTACTAGAAAAACTTTGCTTGATGTACACCTCAAAGTAATCCTTACTTATCTTACACTGGGTCTTTGTGTAGCACCAAGTTCAAAAAGAGCGATTTAAGCTTCTTTTTTCCTTTGTAGCCACCGTCCTAAAGCAGCCTAAAATTGCGCTGTCATGGCAATCCAAGTATGGGCGGATGGTGTACAAGGTGGTCTAACATCCCCTTTTCCTGCGAAAAACGCTTTGGCCTCCTCAGCACATCCCTTTATATAACTATATAATTGTAAATAGCAAGAACATTAAATTTAGTGAAAGCTACTGGTTTAATAATAGGCAGATGTTTATGCATATAAATATACGTTTTAAAAGACGGACTCCCCACGTTTCTCAAAGTGGTTTGGTCCACTGCGCCGACCAAAGGATGAGTGAGTAAACGTTATTTCTATAACATAGTTACAGTCCGACTATATTTTATTTTATTGGTTACTAACCTTAAACCTTTCTGCTTCAGTGATGCCACTACATTACAGGACATTTATAACCCTAGGGGCATCTATGAACATTTAAAAAGAATAAAATAAAATGAAATCATAACTTATTTTACCCAGTTTCCAAATGCTTACAGCTGTAATTTTGGTAGAGTTCCCCGATTTCCTTTGAGCCTGCTTAATATTACCTGTGAAATACCCCACTTTATATGAATATAGCTGTTAGCCGATATCTTTAGTCAAAACTGTAATGAAGGCTTTTATTCAAAATAAAAGTCTTTTATTGATACAAACAGTTTGTTGTACATTAACTCAAACAAGTCCCACCCAATCCAAAAGCTACATTGAGGAGAAATGTGACTTTAAACACCAGAACGTAAAGTGTACTTTCCAGTAATCTCCAAAACCATTTATTAAAATAACTACATCACAGTAGGTAAATTACAAAATAAGCCAAAATTACAAGCACTGGAGAAAAGTAGTTTTTGGGTCCACTGAATTGTTACAAAAACAAAAGGAAAACAAAACACACAACCCTGTAGTTCAACACCACAAGATTGTACCAAATTTCATGTGGAAATAAATGCTGTTGCCACATAACTGTTAAAGGAAACCAAGTCAGAGCAAGCAAGTGATTTGTAGCATCGGCTTTCATATTTAGTGATGAGAATGGGGACTGGTAGTATCGATTTAAAAAAAAAAAAGAAAAAAAAAAAAAAAAAAAAAAAAAAAAAAAAGAAAATAATAATATAATTTTAAAAAAGACTAAGCACTGACCAGACCACTGAAACAGACCAGTAAATTCAGCCACAACTCGGCTCTGACACATCAAAGTCCAGATATCTCGTTTTGTGCCCACATGTGCTACATACAAACCAAAAGCACATACGAAGCAAACATAGAAAAGGCAGAGAGCACAGGCAAGCCGTCAATCACTTTCTTTGGAGAAGGCTTGAGACACTGATGCGGGGTGCTTGGTGCTGGAGATTCACAGATGGAGGGACGCAGTCTATCTGTACTGGTAGTTCATGCTGCTGTCGCCTCTGCCGTAGCCCACCGAGTTGTGGTACTGAGAACCAAAGCCCTGGTTGCTACCTCCTCCACCTCCCTGTGAGTTGTAACCGGACTGGTTGTTGAAACCTGTAACCAAAACGATGACAATTAGTGATGAAAATGTGTATAAATAAAATTTTTCTTAGAATCCTTAAAATCCCAACACTTTACCAGCGTAACTGTAATCTTGATTACCTCCAGCTCCTCCTGTCACTTGGCTCGGGTATGCAGTGCTGTACGAGTATCCACCTGCTCCCCCCTGGTTCTGGTTGAAACTCTTCTTTCCCTGCCCGTAGCCCTGGCCATACTGGTTATAGGAGCCCTGACCTGAGCCGCTGCCAGACTGGTAGCCCCCTGCAGGCCCACTATTTGTCCCTGGGGGACCTGGAAAAGATGCTTTCCCTCCTTTGTGCATAGGGGGTTTCTTTTTGAGAAGCTTGCTGGCAGAAGCGGCAGTGTAGGCTCCATCGTTCTGGTAGTATGAACCATAGGATCCCTGTGCTGGGCCCAGTGCTGTGTTAGCTGGAGGGCCAACCGATGAGCTGGCTGATGCCCCAGGTCCTCCGTTTGTACCTCCGTTATTGTAGTAATCTGTGAAACAAGGGCATTGCATGGTCATAAAAACAAACATAGCATGGCAGCAGCTGCACCTACTACATGTTTCTTAATGGCAATACATTGTCATGCACAATCAAAACAAAGCCTGCAGTAGCACAGTGATGAATGAAGTCACATTTATTTAAAAAAAACAAAAAAACAAAAAACAAAAACATAAAAACAGCTAGAACAAGTCTTCTCTTCACCAACACGCATCAGATCTTCCAATTCATCCACTGTCTTCCAACAGCTACAGTTCAGAACTTAATACAGATGGAAAACTGAAACCTGCAGACATCCCCAAAATAAGAACATCATGCATTCAGTGCAGTAATGACTTAAGTGTTGCTGATGTGATACAGAAACAGCAGATCCTTTTGTTGTTTTCGAATAGACCACATGATCACTTTTTAAAAGCAAACTGGAAAAAACATGAGTGTGAGTAAAAAGCATTAAGAGTGAACTAAAAAGCAATCCACGTGGAAATGTTCTCAGCATTTGCATCCAAGAAAACGTTATGAAGACAAAGAGAGACCAGGCCATCGTCGTGGTCTTGACAACAATCCAAAAGGCAGTCTAGTCCAGCTGCCAGCTAATCACACTCCAGAAACAAGCCCCGTCCCCCCAGTATGACGGGTGAAGATACTCGGCAACAAATCGGCCCTGCAGCTTGCAGAGATCCAGGAGTTTGGGTACATCCACGGCAACTTGAGAGAACACAAGGCGTTATGGCTACATGCATGCAAGTGGCACGTCATCTCCCCGAGGTGCCATGGTTACGACAAGAGGAACTGGCAAGACAGGGCAGTGGGTAGTTGTCACTTTGTTCCCAGGGTTGAGGACTTGGTGGTGAAGGGGAGTTCGTGATGCTTCGGGAAAACTACTGAGTATTTTGTCCGTTTTTATCCTCGCTACAGCACAGTTTTGGATTTTCTAAGACTGGGGGAACATCTATGTCGCAAACTCGTGGTAGCCATAGCAGTCTGAGACAAAGTCACCTAAAGAGTGAGACAGGGCAGAGAAGGGGAAAAAAATGATCAAAATTAGATTTAAATTTTAGTTTGAATTTTTTTTTTCCTGCCTTATAATGGTGGCAGGTGAAATACTCATTGGTCAGATTTTGTTCAAACTGAATTTTTGATTTGTTTTGGTCTTTTTTTAGATTTCTCTGCTCCTGTCACGCTCTTGTAGGTCAGTCCTCAGAACAGGCTGCCAGAACGAAGAAAGGGGTACTCATAAGAGGCGACTTGTCAAAACCAGATTCAATCCTGTGGCTTAAAGCAGAGAAATGTAAAATCACTGAACTGGGAACAACCCAGCATATGGTCTTGCTGGCTGGGGGAAAAACCATTTTTACATAATAGACTACATTTCCCAGAGTTCTAGCCAGATGCAGGAGGACAACATCTATGCTAACAAACTGGCAAAAATATGTAATTCTGAAGCTCATGGGGTAAATCAGAGACTAAATTCTCAAAGATTACATTCTTACCCACAACAAGATTAGAAAGGAAGAAATGGACACTCACTGTATCCGGAGTTGGCGTTGTTCCCATAACCATATGTTCCAAAGCCACCTAGGAGGAGTACATAAGTTTTATTTTCAAGAGATTTAACACTGTGTCAAGCACACTGACCAAGTCTACCAGCAGTACCAGTATACCCAGGATCTGTTTTTACCTCCTTGGCCATAGCCGCCTCCGTTATTGAAACCTCTGCCTCTTCCACGACCTCGCCCTCCTCTCCCTCTGCCCCTGGGGGCGCCGACATCTCCAGGTCCAGGGGCTCCCATCATGCCAAACCCTGGCGTGTGCTAAAGAGGAAATGAACATCACTTAAAAGGAGTTCAGCATAACTTTCTGCATACCTGTGTTTCAGTAATAATGACAAAAGTAGATGTTAGATAACTATATTTTACAGCTAGTCAACTTCCCCATATGAGTAATAACACTAGCAAATGTTAGTTATTCATCTTAGCGTTGTGCGGTACCTTATTTTCTGATATCTTAACTCTTTACGTCATAAAGACAACATTTGATGACCTCCCCTGTACCTTTAATGGCAAGTTTCAACACCTCAGTTAATACCAATAAAGACATTGATGACTATTACAGTAGTTTGTTTTCAAAGGGTAGCTGCACAGGCACAGACCACCTTCGCTAACTTCTGTTGCAAACCCAGTCAATTTGTTCTATAAGCAGGCCTAAAATATGACAGGAAGCACTCTGCGCAGAAAAGAGCTTCAAGGGATACTCATGGTAGCCTTTCAAGGGTAAAGAGTTCAAATCAATACCATTATACTTTTGCTATTAATAGCGTTAGCAAACAAAACAGTTAACCAGTTAGCTGTAACCTAGCCATAGTTCATGCCATTAGCAGATTAAGTAGTTACCAGATCAGCTCAACAGTCTGGGTAAACTGGCTAACAGCATCCACTCAAGATAGTATTTTGCTACATAACATGGATGAATTGCAGATTATCTTATCAGGAGAGCCAGCGTTTGCCACCATTAACCAGAAGATTTCCATTTATTGCAAGCCCTACAATGGACTAGAATTTTCTCTTGACAACCAAATCCAAGATAGCAGTGGGAGTCGAAGAGAGCATTGAAGAAAGATGCTCATTAAAGTGTTTTTCCCCCTTTGGTTTTTTGGCAGATACTTCTCTTGTGCATCCTTCAGATAGAATTCACTTGTCAGCCTGTTAAGAGGCAACTGTCTCATGTTTTTAAGATGTGACACAATCCTTTCTAACATCAGTAATTAACTCAAATAGATGAACAGAGCATGTTTAATTTTAACTCCTCATTTTTTTTATTTGAGCAGTAATGTGGCCATTATGGCCATGAGCTTATTTTGACGTCACATGACAATCTTCTTTTGGCACTTCGGCTGGTCATGCAGCTCTTAAGTTGGCGTGTTGTGTGTCCAATCGTTACGGCTTTTACTGCCATTTTAATATGATGTTCCAATACAGAACCCCCCCCCCCCCCAAACACAAGACCCTACAACTTTACTTCACTGCAAGACGCAAGATGTAAACTTGTTGGATGTTACTCTTTCATCACTGTCATGGTGCATTACCACTGAGCTGTGCAGGAACTGATGTACACAAAATACAACATGCACCACAGTTACTTTAACTACAAACATGCTTTAAGCAAAAATCTTGGGCCTGGACTTTTGAAATGGGATGCTTACCATGGGTGGTCCCTTTTTCTTTTTAGCAGCCTCAGGTGCTGAGCCTTCAGGGAAGAGCCGTTCCAGTGCAGCCAGAGCTGCATAAGCCTTAGCCACCTTTTTATTGGATCCTGTGCCCTGGAACTTCTGCCCGTCGATCTCCACCTCCATGACAAAACGTTTGTCGTGGCTGCCGCCGGTCTCTGATATGAGCTCATACTTGAGGCCTCGACGCTTCTCATTCAGCTCCATCACTGGGTTCTTGCCGTGTTTAGTGAGGATTGGTCCCTGCTGGCGAGCAGTCTGATAAGAAAGAGTTGGTGGGTAAAATGACACATTGAGCAGTACAGGAAACAACCCAAAAGCTGGTTGCTGACACACATACCTCTGCAGCTTCAGTGCTTTCTGCATTAGCTGCTCCTGCGGCAGCAGTGATAGTTTCGACAGGTGGCACTACTGGCTTCTGTTGTTCCACAGTGTTTGCTACTACTGCCTCGTCTGCTTTTACTACCGGCTCAGGAGACTTTAGTTCTACTCCAGTGGGCAGGCCCATGTCCTGTAAAACCTAAAAGGTGCCCACAGAAGATTCAGTGTAGGTTAAAAAGACGCAAGAATAAAGTCTAACTACAAAAAGACAGAATAAGAAAAAGACACTGAGGTTTAAGGCAACAATGAAATCTAATATGCATTTCAGACAGTCTTGCAAATGTTTTGCCTACCTTTACAGCTACGTGCAGCTTGGCAGTGCGTTTTGATGGGCCTGAAGCCTCAAATGTCTTGCCATCTACCTCTACAGCCATTGTAAAGACAGGAACATGAACTGGGCCAGTCTGGGAGATCAGCTTATACTGTAGTCCTGGCTTTAACTGATTGAGCCTCATTAGGGCATTCATGGCTTGGGGAGGCTCAGCCTTCTCCTCTGCAGCTGGTGATAAAGTCAGAAAAACAGCATTACGATAACAATAATAACATACAGTAAAATCAAAATGTTTTACTTTAATTATCTGACTAGTGAAATTTCTTTGACCAGAAAGTAATAATCTAGTTATAATTTTTAAAACCAAACATCTTTTTTAACCTATTGAAAGTGAACAAACATCAAAATTGTTAATTTAATTCAAAAAGAAAGGAACATATTTGAGTAACATTATCAATGACAGACACACACACACACGCATGCTAAAGGTTCACATGCAACTTGAGCTAAAAGAGCACTTACATTTCTTCTGCAGCTTTTTCTTCTTTTTATTGGGACTCTTGTCATCAGTACCCTCTTCTTCCTCGATAGGCCTCTTCATTGGTGGTGCATATGCTGTACTGGGTGGGATTTGCACTGAAACACAACAACCGAAGTTGTGCAATGAGATCATTCAAATTATACTAAATACATATTAAATATACACCATGCACAGACAAAACTTCCATGTCTAATGTGCTTTTGTAGACGACTTAAATCTCAGGTTTACCTGTGTAATCGATAGGAGTCTCAGGTCGAGGTTTCTTGGGCATCTTAGAAGGAAGTGGATCCATTCCAAGCACTTTGTGAAGCTGTCCAAAAGCTGACAGTCTTAAGGCATGCTGAGGACAACAAACACATGATGTTAACTATATACCCATTTATGAATATGCAGAACACAGACTGTATATGAAAGAAGGACACAGACACTGTGACATCACTCACTGGTTTATGAAGCCCTGTTGTTAGTGTCTGAGCCATTTCTTTTGTTTAGTCGTTTATTTTAAGTCAGAAGTGACTATTTGGACAACAGGGTAAAGTGCTAAGTCACCAGCTATGGCTAGCAAAACTCATCAGCATGCTGCAACCATAAACTGCTTGACTGCATCATAGAAACCAGTTAATTCAAGTTAAGCAATAGAGTTTGAAAGTACTGGAGTTTTTTGTTTTTTTTTTTCCCCCAATGACCCCAATTTTAAACCTAAATTTGAAATCAGTTAAAAATATAAAATAAACAAATCTCTCTCCATGTAGATCATGTTGGGCTGTTTTTTTGTACCAGGCTGTAAACATGATTTTTCTTCCTTTGCTGCATATTTGGGAATTTGAACACAGATGTTGATGGACATGAGCTTGCTTTTGTAGCCAGCCTCTTGGGGCCTTTTTGAGGCACTGCTGCTGCCACACCCACACCCACTAACTTGTGCACTTGCTGTGATGTCTTCTCTTTGCTGCTGGTCCAAATGACCAATTGCATCTGTTGGCTCCTTCTCACATGGATCCGAAATTCCAGGCCCATCTTACAACATAAACAAACGACAGCATTGGCGTGTGCTTAGAAATAAGCACACAAACTAAACAAGTACAATTACACTTGCACAATTAAAGTTTTGAGAAGAGATCTCAGGTGTATACCTGCCATGAGGATTCCTGAAGCCAGACATTCTAAAACCCTCCGCAGAGCCTCTCCTGCACCCATGGGCCGGTTCCCTGTGCCAATGGCTTTCTCACAGATCAGCTCCAATGGCTGCAAAGCATGAGAGATAGGATGCTATTTTTAAGCCCAGTTACTTACACAAAGAGATTTCAGGTCACAGTATTAAAACGTGAGATAGTGGTGTCTTGAAAGCAACAAAGGAATTTTAAAGTTTCTTTTTTGACATTTTCATCAGCCTTAGGCAATATTTATTCAACATATTTGATAGTCTTAAAAAGGCACAATCAGCGCATATCTATCTAAAATTTATTTTTTTGTTATAAGGTTTTCTTTTACTCACCCAGCCCCGGAGGGGGGCCCATGTTGGGACGCGGGCGCATAAGTCCCTTAGGATCCGGATGACAATGACACAGGAGCGAAGCCCATTGGCTCTAGCCTGAGGAAACAAGAAGGGGTGGGGGGAGGGGCACAAACAGCCTTAGTTAAACAAAAAACAAAACAACAAGAAAAAAACAAAAACAACAACACAACAGAAAAGCAGACTGTACGCAACAAAAAGCAAGATAAATATTCAAATATGTGGAAAGATAAAAATGAAGCCACACAGACTACAGCAGCTTAGCTTTGTCATTATGGTAAATGTCCAGAGAGATTAGGTGACAGAATGATGTTTGATCACTTTGGTGGAAAAGCCTAATTATGTCTGCAAATCAATAGCCAACATGATCGATGGTGTAGTTACTGCTTGTAGGAAAAAACGCATGCATATGAATGTGCGACTAAAGCCACCTCAAACTTTATGTCAACTTTAAAATGATTAACAAGTGTGTTATTTCAGAGGATATGCATACATGTGCTGTCATTAAAAGAGGCCATGACTAAGTTAGTGGCAAAGGAAGTTTAAAATATGACTCGAGGTGCAATATTTCTGCTGCTTTTGTGGCACACAGAGTAACAGAAACAGCCAGAGAGCAGAAACAGCTGAGGCCACATACTCTACAATAACAAGCTGCAGAGATGGAGCACTGATCGTTATAGTGTCAAAGCCAGAAATGAAACAGGCGAAAATACTACAATGAGATATAATCAAACACAGTTAACTACAAGGAACCCTTTCTCTACCAAAAGTGGAGCTTGCGACTTGCAGAAGTGTGAAAATAATGACAAAGCACTCACAGCAACACTGACATTAGAGAAATATTGCACCTGGACAAACCATGGATTAGTCCTCCCCCCCCTTTTTTTTTTTTACTGATTTGAGTTAGAAGCTGTTAAGCTAAATGTGAAAACAAAGAAAATCAGGGACCGAAAAGCAACAATTTCTCAGTTTATGAAATGATAAAGCAATAAAAATCTGTTATGTGAGTAAAACAACTCTACAACAGTGCGATGACAAAGGTTTCCTAAGAAACAAACATCCAGGTCATCAAGAATTACTACAGGAAGTACACTTCAAAAGAGTAAATTTAAAAAAAAAAGAAAGAAAAACAAAAAACACATGGAACGCCCAAATAAAAGACAAACAGCATAAAACCAAACTCAAAACTACTTCTGTTTTAGAGACAAATAAAGACAAGATCCAAACCTGGAACCACTTAGCGTGGCGGAGAGACGCCAAGGCAGTTAGGCATTTCTGCCTGTCCAGAACATCCGGGGGATCGTTGACTGAAAGCGTTTCTATTGGCAGGTGGAATAAGAAGACAAGGTACAGTTTGACCAAGGGGAGTTCTGTCAGCCGGCCAGGGGGAACACAGGCAGCCTTCCCAAACCACAGCCAGGAGGGGAAAGGGGAGGGGGACCCCTCCACTGGAGAACCACCAAACACTCCCAACCTCCCAGTTAATATGGTTTGACATGACCCGGCACGTAACAATTACACTTAAATTCCACCGGAGTGACTGTAATGCAGAGTGCGTTGTAACTGGAATATGTAAAAAATAAGAGATTACAAGAAATAAAAATAAATCCCTGACGTAGAAAGGCGACTTTATAAAGGGATTTATAGGTTGCATCAAATGGGAGGTTGTCTCTCCATAGCCGCTTCAACTCAAATGATGCTTTAGTTTCATTGCCTAAAACGGTCTAGTTTTCTTTTTCTGGCGCTAACAGGAGGTAGAGCCCCTCCCCTTCACCCCTAGATTGGGTACACTGCGCTTTGCCCCTTCCGAGACAGAGAGCGGCCAGTTGGTCAAAGGTCCAGCGTCCCTAAAAATTGACAAACTAGAAGGCTTGACAGAGAGAATCAGAATTGAAACCACAGGCAAAAATGATCAGATACACAAAAGGTGGGTATAAAAAAAAAAGTCCACACTGCAGCAAAACTGATGGCTTAAAAAGAAAAAATTAAACAAAGTCCCAAACTGGGCCTCACTGTGAGCACGAAGCTACAGATAAAGTCAAGGTAGAGGTCTATTGTTGAAAACTCAAAAAACGCAAAATACAAATGTTTTGTTGTATAGCTACCAATAATCCAAATAACTACATGTTTCACATTGCCATTAATTATTACTAGCTGACATGTGGGACCAACCCCTGGATTTTTGGGTGTGGTTGGACAGGCAATTTCAAGTGTCCCTTGTCATTATCTGTAACCCCGAGCCTTCCCTGCTCAACAACATCAGAGACTGTCAATAGCCCACTGCTGGGTGTCACTGCACGTTTTGCTACTCATTTTTGCTGCAATGCAAACTGTTCATCATCAATGATAAAACACATGCAAACAAAGTGGTCTCTCTTTTTGTATTTGGTTAAATTCTCAGTAAGCCTTCATTTCTTTGGTGACCTTGATCATTAAGGGGGAAGAGAAAGCCACGTCTTCAGAAGTCAGTAAACTACCTGCCCTATACTGTATATTGGGCCATCAAAAATGTCCAATTACATTACATGGAACTACGAGAGTGTCTAGAGAGCTATAAGCATAGCACACTTTCATTATGTGACTGCATTTCTTGTCCTCTAGCTCCATTGAAGGCCCAATAAACAATATCTGTCTAGGCTGGTTACCTGCCTGGCCTCCCTGCTGGAAACAGGGTGCCACTAAAAAGAGGGGAAAAAGAAGAAAGAAGAAAAAGAAAAGAAAAACACTGAGGCTTTCAATCAGGAGCTTACCTCCAGCTGCAGCCCTCTCAATCTCTTCACGGACCAAAGGGGACGTCAGGTGAATTGTGAGGGTGAGAGGGGGCTCCTTGGTGTTCTTTATGACGATGCTAGCTTCACGGATCTGTTGGGTCACCACATACTTGTCTTCTGTGATCAACTGAAAGAAAGAAAACAAGACAATCAGTACAGT
Source organism: Simochromis diagramma (assembly GCF_900408965.1). Taxonomy (NCBI): domain Eukaryota; kingdom Metazoa; phylum Chordata; class Actinopteri; order Cichliformes; family Cichlidae; genus Simochromis; species Simochromis diagramma. The sequence continues at coordinate 2,088,111 of NW_024387083.1, read as the reverse complement.
TAAAAAAAAAAACAGGAAAAAAAAAAAAAAAAAAAAAAAAGACTTGACACTGGTTTCTTTAACTTATCCAGTCATGGAGGACACGTGTAGGGATACCAAAGACTATACAACTGTAGGATTTCCTTAACAACATAACACTACTCAGGGATCCAGAATGAAAACTTGGAAATCTCTTTTTCCTCTAAATTTGGGTTTATAAAAAGCCCTAATGTCTTGTTTCATTTTAAAGATATTGAGTTATTATAGAAATCTATGAAGCTAGCAAATAGATTCTTGGTCCTAGATCATTTTGTTTTATTAAAACTGCTACCAGTAACTTTCCCCAACAGTTTACATACCAGTACAGATGTAATCTCAAGGCTTATATCAATGGATATGTTCTCATCCAACCAAATTCTCACTGGTGAGGCAATCGCAGATTTCACTTTCATAAGAACAAAGGCAACGACTAGCTTTTCCATAATACCCATTACTATCATTGTTCCCACAAATGTGTCTGTCTGCAGACACTTTTGGGTCAGAGGAGTTTTCACCCAAGCGAGACGCTTCTGATTACCTTATTTAATGCTTACATTTACTGAAATTTTAATTAAAGCGTACTCCCAAGTGTGAAGGGCTAACCCAAAAATACAAGCTTTCCGGGCCTAACACAATGTTAATCAATACGTTTAAAATACAAATACTGGCAGGCGGATGATTTCAGCCAAATAACATTTTCATTGGTTTACTGCAGCCTTGAATTCATTTAAGCTTTACATTTCCTCTTCCCAGCTCACAGAAACAGGGGCTGCTTTTTGGGTCGGAGTCACTGCTTGTGTGCATGCTGCCAGTGGGAAGTTTTGTTTGTCCTTACTGCACAGGATGACACGGACACCCAAAACATCAGTCATGTCAAAACTGAAAATAATTTTCCCAACTCAGTTTAATTTCAGTTAGCTTTCAGCTTCTGCTTGTTTCAGTTTAGTTATTGTTCTAAAATGGGCCGTTTTAGTTTTTCCAATTACTATAATGAGAAATATGTTTGATAAGGCTAAGACTTTACAGGCATTACAATACAAGTAGCACCACAGCCACGTAGGTACCCCAAGTCTCTATCAAGACATGACCCAAAGCTTCAGATTGATAATGCACCACAAAGACTAAAACTAATAGTTTATAAATGTTTGCTCACTTAATTTGCCTTTTTCTAAGTCTACTTTTTATTTTTATTTGTGTTAAATCACATCTAGTTTTAGTTTAGTTTCAAGTTATCTGAAATAGCAATGTTATAGTTAAAACTTTTCCGAATATAGAGTGAATCGTCACACTTCTCACCTTGAGCTGTGTAACAAGGTTTTCAGACACCTTCTTCAGCAGACTGATGGTAGGCTTGTCCTTACAAAGGAGCACCAGCTCTAGGTCCAGGTCCCCCTTCAGTAACAGGCCTTTAGCAACCAGTCCCACCCTCATGACGCCACGCAGAGAGCGGGTGGCCTGATCCTTATGCTCACTTTGAAAAGACACCGGATGCACAGTGGAGAAGAATAAAATGAAACAAAGTCAGATTTGGTTTTAAAAAAGTACTTGTTTACTCACCAAAGTCTCCAACATCTCACCTTTCTTTATCAGTCTCTGTGCCTGAGTCAGACTTTGTCGTCCCCTTTTCCTGTTTATCCAGCCAATCAGAGACGGCCTTGAGTGCTCTCTCTGTGTGAGACACCATGTTTTGTACACTTTCCAGCTCTTCCTGTGTCGGGTAGATGGCAGAGTGTTTTGCCATAACATGGCGGTCGTCATTCATGAAGACACGCATGGCGCGGTGGCGCATTGGTGGTGGCTAGTGGTGAAAAGAAACAACAGTGTGAATTTAAGGGAACATATCTGTCACATGGCTAGACGAGACTAGTTTCAATCAAAGCATTCCCATCATAACACTACCCAGACTTCAATGCATGACAAGAATGTGCACGAGATTTATTACCTCGCATTCCACAAATAAAAGTCTAACTTTTACTCTTGAAAATACATCAATACCTCATCTTGAATTACTCTGGGAGAATTAACCAGATTAACACATTTATGCAGCAGCTCCTCAAACTTCAGTTGAGGTTCTAATCAGACCAGTTATTCAACTAACTTTACTAATCCAGCTTTATGAAATAGCTCCTGCTCAACCTGGAAAAAACATTTATCAAGATTAAACGGGCCACCAAACTAAGACCGCCTTCCTCTGACCTTGTTTGATGAATTGAAATACTGAACACAGAGGTCAAGCTTCTAAAACTAGTCATTACACAAGCAGAGGGTATGCACAGGCAACCAAAGCCAAATTATGGGAGAGTGATGGCAGTGATGTGAAAGCAGCCAGCATGTGTTCCCAAAGCCCCGGGCATCATGGAACAACAACATGCTGGCTGCATCAGATGGGTCACAATCATTTGTCCTGTTAACACTGGTATTTAATATAAATGCCTGGATATCCTCTACCCTATAAACAACGCGCAGTAAGACTTGAAAAATGAAAATTTTACCATTGCTGTTGTGGAGACCGTGACGGCTGCTTTATCCAGTGACCCACAGTATTAAAATGGCCGTCTTGGCAGCAGATGACTTTGCTGCTGTCCGAGTCTGCAGGATGGAAATAAAAAAAAAAAAAAAATCAAAAATCAGGGCAAAATTAAAACCAACATTTTTTTTTTTTATTTCAAGTTTGTCGCTGTTCGACACTCAGTGGCTCAGAGGTGAAAATGTTTTTACACTTCACTGGCATCTCTGGCCTCCAGCTGCAGCAACATAGTTGACACAAATTTACAAGCCTCAGGCACTAAACAGGCCCAGCCTCGCCTGCTCCACAGTAATAAATAAAAGCGCAATTAATGCGATTCACTCGTATCTACAAACCACAATATTTCAGAATAAAGGGCAATCATGTTATGTTATATATATATATATATATATCTCCAAAATATATAACCAGACTGGTGTAAACAGATTAATGTGAGTGGAGGGGAACAGCAGAACCTTCATGGATGACTGAGTGTTCATCACTGTTGTCTGACGTGATGAGTGTAGCTGCTACTGTGTTACTACAGCAAAACGCTAAGATCTGGATCAAATAGTGGCGTGAAGTGGGCGGGCAGGACTTCTCATTCAATAATAACGACACACCCACAGGTCTCACATACTGTAGCATTCCCATCGTGGGTCTACCTTTCTGTACCTGGATACATAGCTGACATAACGTAAAAGAGCAGAAATCTTAAACACGGCTCGTACTGCCTCGTTTTCTACGCTCCAACCTGTCAACGACTTACCGAAACATGGCACAAAGCCAAAATGAGCTCATGTCGCACTCCCCACGAGCCACTAAAGCTTCACACTGAAACGTAACCTTTACGTCAAGAAACAACCAGTCCCCGAACCCTCGCAGCTCCAACTCGTGGATTTAAAAACAGACGCCATTTTAATTCGGCGCAGAGTCTGGCTGTTGACGGCAGCTAGCTCGCATCCCCGACAAAAACCGACCGACTGCGGTTTAAAGCTGCGCAGACATGCTCCACAAATCGGGAAACACAGCCATGTGTGTTACCATTATTCCTGCCAATTGCAAAACTCGATGATATGATGCACATTAACTGAGAATTTTGAATTTAAGTACTTGTCTGCTGCTTATCAGACACCAAAATGGTAGAGGAGACAAAACGAGACCCCATTGAAACCTCAGCTACAGTTAGCACTAGCATGCTAGCTTTGCCGAACAATGGCAAAAAAAAGCTCAACGTCTGAAATCTACGAGCCCAGGACAGAATATACAGTCGAGCTTCTGAACTACTTTTGGTAGGCAGCTTCCTTAGTATGTTCATTCCTAAATACTTAAAGTTATTATTTCGGATCTTTTCTTGTTACTTACCGTTGTGTCGTTAACACAGCGCTTCACGCTAGCTCCCGGTCTCGGCAGCAGGAGCACAAATGGAAACACCCACGATCTGGGAAGAGAATGGTGCTTATTGGACTAAATTTCCACGTGACTTGAATATTTACAAATAGAAAAGCGGAACACCGTCTTTGGGGCGTGGCTAATAATCAAGGCATTGAATTCTAAACACTTGGCTGATTGATTCAGCAATGTTTGGGACTAATGTTATTGTCACGACAGTTATATTACATAACAAATATTCGTAGTCATTTCCACCGCTTGTGTGTTACTGTAAGAGATATCCATAAAGTTTCCCCCGCAAGAATAATGACAGTTATTTAAGGATTTGGTCTAAAAAGTAGTGGAAAAAGCTACTTTAAAAAGAAAAAGTAGCTTTGGTATCTTGTATGAAAAAAGGGGTTGCAGAAATTATAAAGAAAATATCACAGAATACTTTTCTTGATCCAGGTATAGTATTACAGTCTGGAATAGTCTTTTCAAATTAAAATTGTCTCACATCTTATCAAACTCAGTTCTAATCAGCTCACGAAAACTCGAAACATTTCAGCATTACATTGTTACTGTGCTGGGTATCTGGAAGTCAAACAGTTGATTTTGACACACCATCAGATACTTTTTTATCAAAGGTCTATCACCAAGTTATCGTTATATATAATTTATGAAAACTATTGTTATTTTTGTGATTCAGTTCAGTTCCAAGACTTCATGCAAACTTTGAGAAAAACGCATTTAAGCACAATGTCAGACTCTGTGATTGGCTTTATAAAAAAATATATTATTGTGACGCATATAAAAAAATCTATCATAGGGTGAGAGGCAGGGTACACACTGGGTAGGTCACCAGTTGTGTTGCAACAACACATAGTTTACCTTTTAGGGAAATATATATCCACATGAACCACTGCCATTTCTAAGGTTTTCCAACTCTTAAAAATACACTTCTCTCATTTATATGATGTAAGAACCCATATGTGGGTTAGCAAAAAGATTGATAACAATGACAAACAGCTTGTTTGTGTTTGTCCAAAAGTGCAAAATCAGACTAACAGTCCCATTAAGGCTGTGATGGAAAATTCTAACACAGACTGAACGACTCTGTTCCCATAAGATAACGAGTGGTTAAACTGAGATCTTTTAACTTTTGACCTTGAGGAGTTTAGAGTGGTAGCATACACCTCCCTTTTGCTCTGGAATGCACAAAACTGTTTGAACAGCATTTTTTTTTTTGTTCTTTTGCTGTGCAGCCCTGACCGCTTCACAGCAGATTAACCTGCATAAAATTAATATGTTAAAGATTCACTTTCCCTCTTTGTTGCTACTGTCTTTAACTTTACTGTAGATTTTAAAAGCTAATGTTCACTAATTAACATTAAAGGTTTTCAGTTTGTAACAGTTGCTGTTGTAATGCAGTGTATCGTCGCACGGCGGCGCCTCCTGTCTCATGACTGGTGCGTCACCCCCGTTTTTGTTCTTCTTCTACCATCTCTGTAATGGATTCTTACGTGGGTACGCGGACTAGAGTGTTGTCAAGTAATGCGTGGTAGAGGTAGCACTTTTATTTTTGATATTTTAAATAAATGAGTGCTTGTGGGAAGTTAGAAGCTGTTACTCATTCGCTATCCATCTCCACCGCATGTTATAAGTACAGGTCAAGAGCATCAAGTCACTCTATATTGTAGGCTTAAGACACAACCCCCCTCCCCTCCACAAATTGAAGCTTTTATTTTGTAAGAGCAAAGAAATCTGTGCTGGTTTCAAAAAATTTGGACAGAGTGAGCTATCTAATGTGCTAAGCTAAGCTAACCTGTTGCCTGCTGTGATTTGATCTTCTTGCCTATCTCCTAGCAAAAACATTGTGGTTTACTGCCCAAAATAAGGTTTAAAGGCTAAGTCTAAATTTGAAACTGAGCCTAAAACATTCACAATAACTGCCATTATAAACTAAATTTTGGGAAATATTTTATAAATAAAGGAAACTTTTTCACATCTTGTACAAAAATGATCAAAATGAAAATTTAAAATGAGACAATACAACTTTTTATTACATTCCCTTTAAAAAAAGAAAACACAATGTCACATTCAGTTAGCTTTTGCAGCACATAGCTTCACTTCAGCCCCTGGACACTCGGGGAAAAGTAGATACACTACTGATACATTAACAAATACACAGTAAAGACGCTTATTCACATTCATGTCACAACCCTCCACTGTGCACATACGTGGAGTTTTTCACATCTTTTTGCTGTTGCCTAAGCATTTACACAAGTCATTTACATTACCTCAGAGAAGTAAAAGAAAAAGACAACATCAAAGGCCAAACTTTTTAGTTGAGATGTTTTCTTTAAGATTAAATAGTCTTTACTTTAGGAAATGGGAACACGGAAGAGTCCTGCTCATAGTGTCTTTTTCATTTTTTACATCTGCTTTCAAGCAGGACAAACTCTTCTCTTTACCGTAGTCAGCGTTTTTTCCCTTGTAAAACCACAAGAGGTTCTCCTTAGCCAGTAGGTGATCGTCCAGCTCAGAACATTTGACATCCCCACTCACAATAACAGTTTTATTTAAACCGGGGCGGCTTATGCTCTTTTTATTTAAAACTTTTGGGATCAACTTTTTTTTTCTCTGAGTTCTGAAAGGAGCCGAAATCCCAGCGCCGGAGAGTGCTTCCCTTGAAGCTGGCCTGCTTTTTAGTGATGCGGTAGATTTTTCTGAGGATGGCACGTCTCAGCAGGATATAAACCCACGGGTCCAGGATCTGATTGCAGGTGGCCATTCGGACACCTGTCATCATGAGATGTTTGTAAGTCTCTTTGTCACTAAATGTGGAGCTGGTGTAGGACCGTACAGCTGATATCAATCCAAAGATCTAAAAAAAAGAAGAAAAAAAGAAGAAGAACCTTTAGGCTCATAACAAATACATGCAAAGTTATGTAAGCTCATTTATCTTCGAACAAGCATAAAGCAATATTTAAGCCAACATCACAACTTTCATCAAACAGTCTGGTGTAGAGTCTCTCTCTCTCTCTCTCTCTCTCTCTCTCTCTCTCTCTCTCTCTCTCTCTCTCTCTCTCTATATATATATATATATATATATATATATATATATATATCTATATATATATATATGTGTGTGTGTGTATATATATATATATATACACACACACACACACACACACACACATATATATATATATACATATATATAATGGTGCCTTTAAATGACAATATAAGAGAAAAATACAAGTTTTAAAAGCTCATATTGGTGCTAAATGTCAGAAACTGTGTTTTGAAAATTCACACCTTTATCATATACTGCATCAGCTCTGTCAAACGTGATCAAAGGTCCCGCACACTCACCAGCAGAGGGCTCCAGCAGATGCTGGAAGTGACCATGATTCCGACCAGCTGGACCACCATCTCCGTGTCATGAGACCTGGTCGTGTACCGCTGGGAGCAGGACCTCTTTAGCCGGGCTCTCACCAGTGTGATCCCGCTGATGGTGTTGCACACAAAGGCCAGGCCCAGCGAGCTCAAAGCCAGTCCAGAGAATAATATCATAAAGGCCAGATCTGTGGCTTTAGTGCCCTCCATCACCCTGATAAAGCACCAAGTCCCTGGGAACTGGGATGTATAATCACCAAGACTGATGAAAGGTAGAAGTGCTACACACAAAGCTAGGAGCCAGATCAGTATTAGCGCCATCTTTGTCCGAGCTGTGGTCACCAGACGAGCGTGCAGCAAAGGACTGGTGATGCCCAGGCAGCGCTCGGCGGCCATGGCACAGCCTAGGAAGAGTGGGCACAGGCCAAAAAACACCATGCAGCCCCCCAGAAACAAGCAGGAGGCATCTTGATCTGTAGAATTATCTTGAAAACCCGAGCCCAGGCCGGCTTCTGCCTCTGTGCTTGTAGAGTATCTACTCAACACCAGGGATCCGGGGATAACATGTCCAGCCAGATCTGTGGCAACCAGGGAGCTTGCAAAGAGCAGAAACGACGCCTTTGTCCGCCGACGGAAACGGTTGTAAGCCTTGACAAGAATGATGAGGGCTACCACATTGAAAATGATGCCCAGTGTCATAGTTAGGCCAGCAGCTGTGGGGTTGTTTCGGGGTTGGGTGGTGTTTTTTGTTACTACGGCCTCCATCTTAGGCTCTTTTGCCACGGCGGTGTGGTTAGAGAAGGGAAGTAAGGCACTAATGCCTGAGGAGTTGGAGTGCTGCATTGCCAGCATCACCACCGGACTCTCGAACTGATGTGGGTCTTTTAGCTGTGGACACACTGAGAGGGGAAAAAAGGATTGTTAGCATGTTCTTAGGGTCTTCCCTCTGACTTACAAGCATAAACGTGAGACTCAGAAGCTTCCTAATTTAATTCATTTTTCATTAATTCATTCACAACTGTAACTGCACAAACCACCAGATATCTAACCAGTGTCGCAAAACTGACCGATTCATCAGGGGAGGAAAAAAACAAGTTCTGATTTTTACTTTCAATCCAGTTGATAATTTTAGGATTTTTTTCAGCTGTAACATTTCTATCCCACCCACACTGAACATCTGAAGAATATATATGACCTGAACGATGCTCCAACTTGTCTAAATTATGCAAATCGTTATGCATGACTGTCCACCACCACATAAATCCACTATGACCAAGCAGCATAAACTCGTTGCAGCTGTTTATACCACTGGTAAGCATCACAGCTGGCCAATAGTTTAAATTTAAAAAAAAGAAAACCCAAACAAACACCCTAATCCTCAAGATCCACACCCAGTCCGCCCTCTACTTGCTCTCTGAGAACATTCAAACAGCTCTTTCACGTGTTTAATCACCACGTACCCCTGGAGGACCAGCAGGTGTGTGTACATGGGAACAGCATTAAAATAACAACAACTGTTTATTTACTGTCTTCTCAGTTAGAGCAGGCAAAAGGTGCTCGGGATAACGTGACTTACATTTCGAGAGCCACAAATTTGTTCTGGGCACCCTCAGACGGCTCGGAGCAAATAGCCTCACTTATCTTTTCATAGCAGTCGAGAAGAGAAGTCTGAACAAGTTCTGACAGCCATCAAGACACTGCTACACACATTCCTTTAAAGTGTAGTTACAGTACAGCAGAGGCAGCAACAAAACTATCACTAGGTTAAATCAAAACAGAGGAAATCATACATGCAGACTCGCGCATGCTGCAGAGACAGCAATCTATACACAGGGGAGAAAAATTATGTCTTCTAATCTAAACACTTTGAGAGTCCATCTGTCCATCAAAAGACATTTAAAGATTTAGTTGTGGTTTGTTTCTTTATCTGAACCCCATATTATTCTGTGCCTGCTAACATATCATCAGAAACATGAGTAAAAAAAGAACTATTAAAAAATGCTGAAAGCCCATAGGGACACACAGAAGTTTAGTTTAGTCGTTTCTTTTACATTTTTAAAGAGTTTGCTTTAAAGTGGGCAGTCATAGGTTTTCTATCTTCTGATATAAAAGAAGAACAAAACACACACATTTTTCATGTAAAGTTAACATTTTAAAAGCTACTCTGCTTACCTGTGCAATGTAAAATCCATGGGAATGATTCGATGCACGTGAAAGCACGTTAATCCAAGCTGTTTTTTATTTTGTCTTGTTTTGCGCCCGAGAACGATGACTCCTTCACCTGGAGTGTTTCCTCATTAGAAAACTACGTAATGAGCGCCTCTCTCAGAACAAGCAGCCTCTCTGTTGCATTGCACAAGCATGTTCTCTGTGAGGCGCGAGTGCGACTGGCTGCTTTTATACTAAAGAGCTGCACCGTGCACACACCGCCTCTGGGAGTCTTAGTCATTGAAAATCACTTATTTCCTGCAGACAGACAGACTTTCATGAGTGCAAGGAATGAACGGGCTAGAAATCCCATGTCCCACATATGAATATTTTAAAATCCGGCTGTCTCGGGCTCCACCTCACCAAACAATACAGGGGCTCAAATGTTAAGCCTACAACTATGTATAGATTCTGAAATCTACATGGACAGACCTGCACAATTCTGCAGGAATACAAAAAGCTTCTTTAGAGTTTCTCTTTTCATGTGCAGTGATGAAGCTGCTGACTGAAATAAATCTGACTTTGTATGGCAGCAGTCTTCTAAGGATGTTTCAAATTATATTTTCTGTCACCGCTAGAAAGATGACTCTTTATATTAAACATATTAAACCAAAGTGTCAAAGAACAAACCCACAGTTTGCGCGAGTAATTCAATATGAGTCCCCTAAATTCCCCATTTCAGACACTTTTTTCTTCCCTTGACTCTTTATGATGTCACAGAGAAGGGCTAGCCCTCTACTGTGAGGACAGAAGTGCCACTAACTTGCTGTTTAAACCATATATTTTTGTGAGGGGCAAGTCAATCACGTGAAAGTCGGCTTAATGGCAGGGCGAAGCGAGTGAAAACAGCTTGTTTCACACTACGGGTGAACTGAGGGGCTTGAAGCATAAAGGCTTATTTTGCATTACTCAAGTTCAAGATGCAAAACATTAAGTTAGAAACGATTAAAATGCCTCCTTTGATTTACTTTAATCTGCATTTAATATTTGCTTTTGCTGCTAAAGAGATGTGTCCGTGTCTGTTGATCCTTTAGAAATTAAAACACGCACTCCGTTCTCCAGAGACTCATCTGAACAACATCAGCAGCTCTGTGGTCAGCTCTCATCAATGTAAACCAGCTGTGCTCCCACCGATACAAACATGTCTGCTTCAACCTCTGGGGCCCACAGCTGCAACATCGTGATTTTCCAGTTCGCCAGAGGACCAGACAGACCGCTGATAATAAACTGCTAAGACTGCACTCAGTTGATGAAAAGAAGGTATCCGGAGCTACTCGGATTTCCAACATCGCCAATCGGCCGTATCTCTGCACTTAAGAAACTAATGAAATTCCTCTTCGAGCAAGAGGACGTGTTATTATACTGTTACCTTATATCAAAACAGCATGAGGAATCTGCTGTCAAATGATAAGGCTAATGTACACAATACACCTCTATGTTCCTAGACACAATGCTGCTGCTGTGTGTGTGGAAAATCCGCTTTGACTGGCAAGGAAATGAAGTGAGGAGTGTGCATGTATACCGGATCAGTTCAATCAAAAAAACGCAAGTGCTCTTTCACATCTAAGCTTGTGAACTGCATGTGTAAGTGTCCCACTGAATGACACAGCATGCCATTAGAGATAGGTGCAGCTAAAGCACCACCACCACTTGGGTTAATGCAGTCCTGTCCGGTTTTAAAACCTTGCACACGTATAACTAAATGGATGAATTCAGTATTCACGAATGGGAAAGAGCTTGGGTGGAGAGACGGAGGTGCAGATGAGTGATCCACTGATGAGGGAGGCTGTTAGGATGGTTGGACAGGAAGTTTGCTGTGGGGAACAAAAAAGGAAAGGTTGCCAACTATGGACCGTTTTCCATCTACAGAGCTACGCCAAAATGAGCCATAACTGTGACCTAACAGGACGTCATTTTCTTTCCCCCTTTTTTCTTTAGTAGCAAAAAAACAGGCTGTTAAAGGTCTGTAACAACACATGCACTCATGCTGTGATCAAATATGCCAAAAAGATGTTTATTTTTCTTCTTTTTAGGCTTTATGAGTAACCGAGTCCAATTACAGTGCTATACAAAAATGTGTTTTATTTAGCCGTAAACATTTAATTCCAGATCACATGCCAAAACATACTTTAGGGAGAATGTTTCCTTGAAGATGCAAAACGAGATCAAAGTAAAAGCTAACAAACCCCCCCCCCCAAAAAAAAGGTGGCTTTAAAAACATCTTTTCCATCTCTGGATGTATGCTGGGCTGTGTACAGAAAACCGCACGACAAAAACAGCCGTAAGTACGCCTTTCATGTGATTTTGTGTCACAGTGAACAACAGACGTCAGCTAAGCAATAATTCTTACTGTTCTTAAAACAAACTCTACCTGATACCTTAAATACCAGAAGGCCCACCCATGCCAGCAGTCATGTTTTGGACCTTGAACGCCTCACCTCATTGCACAGGAATCTTCTAGGCTGAATGGCATTGCCCGTGGCCGAATATAAACAACAAGAGTTCATTAGAAACACTGACCTTTGCAGGAAGTCCCATGTTTTCCTATATTTACTCCTTGTTTGGACGTCTACTGAAAAAGTCAGTGCCCCTTCTTTCACCCAGTCTGTCTACAATGAGGATCATTTTGTGACAGTTTCAAGTATGATGAGGTTTAAATGCTGCTTGTTTGGCAGACTGATATCTGGAATTTATTTAGTAGGAAACCATAATTGCCATGTTTTAGAAACAAAATTTTTGCATAATTGCACGTTTTGCTGTTTGGTTTGGTCTAACTCAGTGAAAGCGTGTTTGTCGAAAACAGAGACTAGAAAATTTGGAGAAATTTTGACTTGCACTTTGCTTTAAGGCTCTGAAGACTTCCTCCAACTTTACTGTAACAGTTTCAGTACATAAATGAATGCAAATACATGTGCAGTGTATGTACGATTACACAGACAGCAGCATCCTGATGTCGTTGCTCGCTGTCATTTCTTCTGAGCTGTGTGGTTGCGACGCCTTTGAGCTTTTATGTTTCTGAGGAACATTTTTTTCTTGAAAGTGACAAAACAGAGACAACTCTGCCAAACAACAGTGTGGGTGGCCATTTCTGTGGAATTAGCCCCTATTAATCTTCACAAGTCTCTTGGTTCTTCTTCTTCTCTTCTTCTGCTCCTTTTTTGGTAAAAAGCCTTTAAATGCTGTCAGCGTTTAAAGAGGTGAAGCTCAACTAATGGCAAAATATTAAGTTAAAATGGAGTATACAAAAAATACTGGGCTGAGAAGAGGATTTCATTTTTTGTGGTTTTTTTTGTTTGTTTGTTGTCCACGGTGGCCTAGACACACACACACAAAGCTCACAGAACAAAAACAGTTACAGGGGAGACAATAACGCGATGAACCAGCAGCAGAAGTGACAAGCTAACAGCTAGCAGACAATAGCAAACATATATCTACAGTACTGTATGACTCATGTAACTAAAACACACATTAGAAGAAAGAAAAATAAAAAATAAAAATAAATAAATAAATAAATAAAATAAAATAAAAAATAAATAAATAAAATAAAACACACATTACCTGCATGTTTTTCTCCTCATGATTCAGATGATTTTGATTTCAGTTTCTGTCCCTTACACACTACACTTCCACAGTGCTCCATGAGATTTTGTTTTTTTTCTACTTTCCTGGTGTTTTATCCAACTTCTTTTTATTCAAGTTTAGAATTATATACCCAAAAGACACCAACGGAGTCACCAATTAGCCACCCATATGCTATGTAACTGAAAGAACCTGTGCTGGACCAGGCAGTGAAGGAAAGTCGGACACAGGTTAAAGTCCATTAAAGGTTTTTTATTTAACCCCAAAATAAAATTGGCTAAACTATACAGAACATTTTTAAACTTGGGCCCATAAAAGAGGTCAAAATAACAGAATTCTACTCAAAAGCGGGCAACAAACGATCCTGCTAACTAAAAAAACTGACCTACCTAACCGAGATACAGGAGAAACTTAAATAGTGGCTGATCAGCCCACAAAAGGAGTAAACCTAACTAAAACTAACATAACAAATTCTATCCCCCCAGCCCCTGCCATGGTCCAGAATCGTGGTATGACCCAATTGGCAGGCTTGCCCCGCCCCTTTTCCACCTCTTGGCTCATCAATCAAGGGACCGGAGCAGCTGCCACGGACGTAACTCAGAAAACAAGGAAATTAAATCATACATACATAACAGTGTAAACTAAAATGCGCACACTTATTTTATAAAACAGTATTATCTGAGTATGTAAATTAATTCTAAACCAAAACCAGTTATTTATTATCCTGTAAATTAAATCTTATATTTAAAGAAAGAAAAATGTGAGTGTAGTGTTATGTGTAAGCCTCTACACTGATATTTGGTCGATATTTCTACTGTGTGACTATAACTGCAGCCACCACAAAAAGCAATAAACAAAATATTAAATATTCCAAACGTTTTCGGCCATTTTGACATAAAAACTAATAATGACATTGGAGTTTACATTAATATGAGTTGTAATGCTGATAATCCACCGAAATCAAAACAATGCAGGGGCGGCAGATCAGCCAAAGTCAAAGAACACTGCCACACATCTCCCTTAATTGTTTTGTGGTTTGTTGCTTTATTGATCGCTTTGATCATGAAACTGTTCAGCTTCTACTCTTCCCTGCACGCAGCAAAGCCAAACAATGATCACAGAATCCCTCTGAAAGGCGTGACAACCCGATCAGAAGCACAGCGTTTCATCCAGGAGGCCGCAAGTTCGAGAGAAAACATCTAAATATCAAAGGTCTCCCTAAAGATCCTCGCATGTTGAGTTAAACACACCTTCAACAAGCGACCAGCAAACCACACTGTTCCTTAATGTAAGTGAACAGACTTATCAAGGCTCTTTCATTAAGAAACGGGAGACTCTAATGGATCATAATCAGTTTTATGAAATTAATTCAAAAGACAGTTTTAGTTTTTATCATCTCAGCTGCAGCCCTGGTGCTGTTTAATGTCTGATAGTGAAAAATAGTTATAAGAACACAACTCAAACATAGACTTTGATTACATGCAAATATAGTGATGATGTAAGGTCCACAAGTACAAATGGGTGCTTATAAAATAATGACATTGTTGTCAAATTTGCAGCCAACAGAAAAAAAAAAGAAATCAAGGATTAAAGCTGTGTCCAAGATCTAACATTTGTTGCTGGCGGTCACCACGGAAACACAAAGATATCTGACGCTGCTGAGAAACTTTCGACCCTCCTACTGTACAGATGTCCAAGATCTTCCCGGAACAGTGATGGTATTTCTTCCAGAAAACTGATGGGTGTTGATTTAAGACTTGCTGATCTCTAATCTTGAGGGTCACAGTATAAGTTACCAGTAAGAAGTGAACCACCTTCAAGGTTAATCCTGAATTTAATCCAGAGTAAGATAAATCCCTGCTTTGTAGTACGGGCCTCAGGAAGTAACTAAATACTAAACAGAGACAAGAGACTCACGTTAACAGAAAGTCAGAGACAAGGCAACAGTGGAAACCAAACAGAAGGAAACAGAACAATGAGATGGAAACACGTCCTCATCTGAACATGAGGAATAACAAACTTAAAATAGAGGCTGAAGCTAATTTAAGACCAAAAATTCAAGTCCTGCTATGGCAGTAAATCATAAACAGGCATCCACGACTGAAATATTAAAACAAGGCTTGAAGATAGCAATTAACTCATGAACCAAAACATGGGTTACATGCACATATCGCTTTATTATCAAAGCTTTCAAATGACACTGTAGGAGCAGGGACGCACTGACTATCAATCAGCTGCATTGCTGCAAACACATAAATGCTGCAGTGACACTGGACGCTCACTGGATTCAGCAGCACTGCTAGGTACTGGAAAATCCATTTCTTTTGCAGGCTCATTTCTATGCATCAACTTTTAAGAGGTGCTTTCCATCGATTGCTTATGGGTGAGTGGTTTATGGTTGGATTTGGGTGCGTAGAGGGTGGGATAGGAGGCACGCATTTCCAGTTTGAATGCGATCTATAAAAGGAACATTGCCTGCAGGTGTTCATGGGTTACTAAAGATATGGGGCCATTAGAGACGTTTGTGCAGTATTGATCCAACACTAAGTTTTATAAATGAGACCCGAGGTGTGCAAAGTTTGCAAATGCCAAGAGGACTCAAAGCTACCTGTTGTAAGAATTTACCTTGGATTATAAATAAATAGATAAAGCAATAGATGGATGCAATGTGGATCTATACTGTGTACACCTGATGTGTAATTATGCGTCGCGTGTAAGGCGATACATTAATGTTATGTGTAAAGCGAGCTCGACCCCTATCAAGTGACCATGAAAGCAGTTAATACTGCCTGAAAGCCACTTATGTTTTTGTGCTGTTTCCTTTCAGCCGCACAAATTCACACAACTTATCCACTGTCGTCCACTAATGTCTTTTTTAGTCTCTAGCTGGTCAAAAAGGGAAACTAATGCGGATTTGTTTGCTTCTAACATGACAAGGATCCTCTCCCTCTCCCAGCTGACCTCCCCACTGGGATCTTCCGGTCGCCACATGTCACTCCTGCCACAGCCACTGCACAATTAAATCTCTGCAGTCAACCCCGACGTGCTTACCATATAAAAACGGCATTAGCGTTGCAAATATTCAAACACGTCAAACACTTCTGGTCCACCTTCTGATCGCTGCGACTGCCTGGCTCCTTCCTATAAAACCTAGGTGTACTGTAGTCACTTGAACTGCTCACATCATCATTCCTGTCTTTCATCAAGCGGACTTAATGAACGGCCACTTCCCGTACTAAGAGAAGTGCAAAATAGCGGCGGCACAAGGGCGGACACCACTTATCATTCGCTTTCTGTATAAATCAAATGAAAACTCCATTAGTGAAAATGAATGTGAAAAAATCAGGCTCTATCCAGCGAGAGCGAGAGGCTGAATCATCCCGAAAAGGTCAGACACAGAAAGAGATGAGTCACCCCTGCAGACGACCTCAATGCATAACTCTATTTAATGCATACGTCTGTCTTGTTTCAGAGCAGGCCTGCTGCAGTTATGAGGCAAAACGTTGGTTCACGAGGCTCACGTGATGTGTGATTATATAATGGAGGGCCTGCAGGATACATTGCATCATCTGGGCCTGGTGGCTGTGGCTGTTGCAGTGACTCCTCAAAGTCCTCCACAGACAGTTGCAGTTCACTGACTGAGCCCCCTGGTCAACGCTTTTAAAATATTCCCTTTAAGTGGTTTTGACATTTTAGCAGTTTATCCTTACTGGCCTTCAAAATCCAAATTCCCTCATGATTATTGACTATGTCCATTAGTGTCACTGGAGTAGGGCGATAAGTTAAAACTCTGTGACAAGTCTGAGCTATTTTAACCTTGACTGCTGGTCATCCTCAGCCTCAGCTCCAGGCGGTGACATTAAGCTTGTTTCAGCTTGCCTTTGCCCCTTAATGTCCTCACATTGCAGAGAATACACAGTGATGGATGGTGTTTTGCTTGAATGTAGTTTGGTGACTGCATGTCGTGGTCCAGGCAGGCCTGGGGTTTGTTTCCTTTGTCTCTGTCTCTCTCTCAGGTGGAGAGTTGAGCTGCACCTGCCTGCAGGTGTTCTCCTCATGTTTCTGAGCTCCAGCCATCACACCTGTTGCTGCTTTGTGCACTGACTGGCTTGAGCAGCTATTCTCTAGCAGATCGATGTTGCCCTGGTGATGGTAATCAGCCTCCAGTGAAAGAGGCATTTGATCCTTCTCCTCACATACCGGGTTTGAGTAATTGGGCCCCATCGTGTCTTAAAGACCTCATAGTCCTATATCACCCCAATAGAGCACTTTGCTCTCAGACTGCTTACTTATGGTTTCCAGAGTATTTAAAAGTAGAATGGGAGGCAGAGCCTTCAGCTTTCAGGCCCCTCTTCTGTGCAACCAGCTCCCAGTTTGGATTTGGTAAACAGACGCACTCTCTACTTTTAAGATTAGACTTAAAACTATCGTTTTTGATAAATCTTACAGTTAGGGTTGAATTAGTTGACCCTGAATCCTGCCTTAGTTACACTGCAATAGGCCTGGGCTGCTGGAGGGTTTCCCATGATGCACTGAACGTTTCTTCCTGTGTTATTGTAGGGTCTTTACCTTACTACATAAAGGGTTGTGGTGATTTGGCGCTATAGAAACCAAATTGAATTGAATCTCTCCTGAAAACCTACAACACTTTCACAAGGAAGTAAGCCTTTCCTTCACCTCTAACTACTTACCTGCAACTATTCACCTGGCCTTGCATTTGGAAAAGAAAAAGATTCCACTAACCTCCCCGCACACTCTCCATCACATTCTCACCTGCTCATCTGAAATCCTCTGAGCATCTACTTGTTTTCTCTTGCAACCTTCTAAGAGCAAGAATAAAAACTAAAAATACTGCATAGGGAAAATTAACTTCCAAAATCCCCACCATACACAGACCTGTGTTCACCTCTCCGGCACATTTCCTTCACCATTCCAATCTCACTTACCTGCTGTTCACCTTATCTGCCTTGGAGTCTAGCTCTGTAAAAGCCTCAGTAAACTCACTCTCTCTCTGAGTCTGCTTTTGAGTCCTGTCACTTCAATCATGGTGACACTGCAGGAAGTTTTAATTCAGAGCTCTCTACAATTTTTGAAAATTCTAACCAAACTTAAAATGCAACTACACGTAGAAGTTACAGAAGTTTTTCTCCCCTTATAACCACACTTGGATAGATCAGATTGTGTGACTATTTAACAAACTGATTCCCTGCTATTCCTTTAACATCATTACGGCTGCATTAGCTGATAATTTGACAAGTGCAACAAGCTGTAAAAACACTAGTCTGTGCAAAGTATAAGCCGCTCTCCTTATAAAGAGCCACTGTGTCAAGAATTATTTTTGAATCTCAGTTTTATTGCCTGTATATTTGCACGAGTTCTTGCTTTGAAAGTGCTAAATTTAGGGGGACTACTTAAATGACTCATGCAAGGGACACACTGAGGTCTGCGGCCAGCAGTTTGCTGCTGTTTGCACCATTAGTGATGAGCCTGACGTAGCTGAGAGAGTTGTTGCTAAGAGGACTAATTTCTTTTTGGAATGCCAGGTGGAGATATGAACAGGACTGATGCCGATGGAACACTGGAGCCAAAGCTTTGGCTCTGTCCAGTAGCTTGTCTCCATCTCCTTACCTTAGTCATTTGTTTCACCTTTAAGCATCATTCTTTTTCAGGCTTTCTAACCATCAAATTTTACTCTCTGCCAACTCTGCAGAAAAACACATGCCTGTTTAGCAGCTGAGAAATTCCTCGACCCGCACTAGCTGGTTTCTAGCTTGCTATTTAGTATCACACACTGGGTTTATCACAGGTTTTTATCGCCTTTATGAAGCCACAGTGCTTTAAATAAATCAAACCCTGCATTTAAAAAAACACTGAGCTGAAGGACACCAAAAAGCTCAGTTTGTTGTGTTTTAAAAGGCTGCTGAATGAAGAATTGTTAGCTATTAAGCTGCTTTCAAAATAACACTTTTTTTGTTCTGTTTTATCCAAATTTGAAATGTCTTCCTGGTAAAAAATATTACTTTTCCATAAGTTACATAAAAAGGGGGAAAAAATGACCAAAGAATGACAGTTACACATCTCTACTTCAGGTCCTTTGACTATGGTGCTATTTCTCATTAGACCCCATGTAAAAATGACCTTTAGAAAATCAAGGGATATCCAGTTCTGTCCCCTGCAATTACTTGTTTTTTTTCCTCTGTCCTCAGTTTTTCCACAGCACAAGTCAAGTCACTTGCGTGAGTCGTACTGTCAACATGAATCAAAGTGCGCTAGCAGAGCAAAGACAGCTAACTGCAAAGAACCTGTGGAAACTTTAAGAATCAGGTGATAGTTATGTAAGCTCTGAATGTGCTCTCTGGTTCTTATGTTCATTTATCAGTCATCTATATAAACTTTGCCTTTAATATAATAAAGTAAGAAAATAACTTGGGCTACAACAAATCTTTATCCAGGGTCATAAAATGGTGCTAAAGTTAGCAACACTTGGTTGATGTTTGGTTCCATAAAACTGACAGATCGGTGACCCCTGCTCCTCTAGTTTAATAATGAGACTTCTAGCTTTGAATTAAATTTCCCAACCACTCCATAGATCCTCATGAATACTACAGGATAACTTTTAGTACATTTTTTTCTTCATCTAGGGGGTAAAAAAGCCAGTTTATGGTCATGTACCTTTAAAAAAACCTGTCATCAAATCTCTCAGTAACTTATTTACAAATATTAGTGTATATCAGATTCCCAGTGACAGGAAGCAATAAGATAAAGGACTATTTGTTCATAATCTGGCCCTAAGATCAATCCAGCCTTTAACATTTGATGGGAATGCGCTTGGCTGTAGACCTCACCCAGGGGAGCGGGTCACTGCAGCTCACAGAGTTGTTAGTGCCAGAGGTTTTCTCAAAGAACCACTTTGTTTATTCTTTTTTTTTTTATCTTCAACACTTTGCTCTGAATAAACATCAGATATCACAGAGAGGGCAGAGGCATGAATTCATTCTGGTAACAAAACATATGTCAGCTGGAATGATCTGCTTGAGAGAGGCCTCAGTTTGCTAACGACAAAACCTTCTGCTTATTTCAAGGATATTGCCAGTGGTTTTCTCCCTGTTTATAGTCCAGTGTCCATGAAGCTCAAACAGAACGATCCAGTTAACCATTTTTAGCCTCAGTGTTTTGGACCCTTGAAACTTTTCCTGCCTCACCTCCAAGGTTGTGTTTGGTTTCCAGTCAGCTGAGCGTGTTAGAAAAACCAACTTGTAAAGATCATCATCAGACTTACGCAGCACGCTCAAGACATCGCACAGCCGCAGCATGATGCAATTAGCTGTAAACAAAGTAGACGATTTCGCTGAAATACATTTTTCCAAAATTTCATGTCCAGCACCAATTGGATTAAACACGTTTCATATGGGATAAATGGAAGCATGCAAAGAGGAGCAAGAGAAAGATCTGCAGAAATGAAAACTGATCATTTAAGGTTGTTCATTCTTTGTTCATTCAATATCAGCTTTCCTTTGGAGATACAGGAAAAGTCTTTTTCTGCTAATTCTCCTTGTCCATGATTTGCTCTAAGTTAAGCTAATGACGTCAGTTCTGTGTAATTAACAGCGGATCTATAAATTCCATTTAATTAAATGATGTTTATAACTCCCCATCCCCCACCTATTACACATAAACTACCATGTGAGTTCAACATATCACCCCAGAGATAGAAAGCAAATAAATAAGTGTTTTTCTAATGCATTGTGCAGCGTTGGTGTCTCCCATTCAAATTAACAAATTACTAATCGGCCTTCCTTAGAGTCAATCCAGTAAACTCATACATGCACATGAGTCAAGAACTTCCACAGAGGTACGGATGACTTCATAAAATAGGTTTACTTGCATTGTTTCATCGAAAACTATCAGAGAGGACTTCTAGTGAATCAACCTATTGTCAGTTAAAAAGTTAAAAATCCCTTTCTTGCTAAATTAATTTGAGATAACAAGTTTAGACACTTTAAAGCCGCAGCGATGACACATAACATTAAATCTATTGCTTTGTTGAGAGTGAGTGAGATTTTAAACAGCTGACCTCAGAACTCAAAATAAAAAATTATCAAATATTTCAGAATTTGAAATGAATCTTTAAATCTTTGAATCTTTTTTGAGTTTGAGTCTAAAGTTTGACCTCATTAGGCTGTTCAGCTCTGTTAAGCTGATTGATTTGACTGGCACTGTGACAGGTAGCTGTTTTTCTTTGGTTAAAAAAGGAAACTCCTGGAGGGCATAGGATTTGGCAGTAAGCACCATGGGTGTGATAAACACTCTTGTAAAGTTGCTGTAAAGTTGCTGTCAAGCTGCGTGTGACTACAAGAATATTTTAAAAGGCCTGTGCGAGCTTGTTTTCAGCAGCCCCGAGGCATGCTCGCTGAATGACAAATGGAGGGCCGTGTTGAACTGTCTCTTAATTTGTTCTGTTCCACTCTTAAAACCCAACAAAACCGCTATGTTTCGTGGCTTTGAATCAGTTGGGACTTTAAAACTCTCGTGCTCAAACCAGTCTACCCACTGAAAACAAAGGGTTACAGTGGTTTGATCAATAATGTGTAATTACTATGTCATTACTATTAGTGTGACTTCTTCTGCTTATCCCATTCAAAGAGCAAGAGCCAGGTTCTTTTTTAATGCATTATCTCAAATCTGCATTAAAGCAAATCATCTTTGCCATTTTTCCATGTGGATTCTTAGATGTGAGGTCTCTAGAGCAAATTAGCATGTAGCAAACAGTGTTTTTTGTTGGGACAGCAGGGAAGTCTGGCACTAAACTATAATCAAATCAAACATAACTTGACAGGGCTTGAGTGGCAGTCTGCACAAGAAGCAAATTTCTATATTAAATTGTAAAGCATAAAAATAACGCCTTTGCATATTCTGCTGCAAAAATGTTGTTTTTTATGCAAGTGGTGCTCCTGAGGCAAAAATGACAAAGCTCTTTAACTTTGTTTACTAAGTCACTCTCTCTCACCTATCAAAATGTTTGTATATATATATATATATATATATAGTAGAATAATAAGGTCTTTGCAAAAAACGAATTTAAATGTCAAAGTGTGGTTTGAATTGGCTGAATCTGGTTTACAGAGTCACATCCAAACTCCTCATAAAGGCCTCATTCACAGCGTGCCAGCTTGAGTGTAATGGGCTCCCCTGCCTGCACCCTTCTTGATTGAGACCATATGAAGCAGTCTTCCCTTTGCAGCACATCACCCATACGCAACCCTCCATCTGCCCCTCCGTGCTGTCAGTTGAACACCTGGATAAGCATTTACATTTAATCTCTCAAAAGATGTGAAGTCATTAAATAGCTGTCATTCAGCGCTAACTCTGACGTCTCAATCTGTGGCTTCTTTAATGGCTTTGCTTACTGGAAATCCAAATGTTCCACCCTTGCACACTTTCCAGTGAGTTCAAAACAGTGCCATTAAATTTCAAGCCAGCGATGTTTGATTTTGCTGGTGGAAATGACAAATGTTGCTGTCTCGTTCGTTTAGCTGAGCGCTCCACTGGTTTGCTGAAAACACTGTTTCCAGCTACTGCTCAAGTTCTTAATAGTATTCCTGCGATGTTACCACAAGTGTCGCCTGCAAAATGAACATTGTGATTATTATTTCATATAAGAATAAATTGGCTTAAGTAATATAACAGCTAATTTTATCTGAGAGCTATCCAGTCTTTTATGGGAACAGAGCAGACACTGTCAAACCTCAAACTGCCCACAGTCTGATCCTCAAACTGCTTTGAATTGGATTAGCTCTGCTGTCTGTAGCCTGACGCAGTCTTATAGGCAGGTTACGATATGGTTAGCTGACTTTACGCTACAATGCACCAGCTATGCATGTGCTTTTCAGGTACAGTTACATGATTGCAAACAGTAATATTATCTTAAATATGTCTACTGGGCTGACTGGTGTATAAACGTCTAACGGTTCAGGCTAACAGGACTCTAAAATTCACAGTAACTGATAGCATTAGAAAAGAGTTAGAAAATGAGATGAGATGAGAAACATTTGATCAAATAGAAGATATTTGGGAAATTATTTTTAAAGCTGATGAAATGATGATCAAATAATAATAAACTATGAAAGATTTCTTATATCTGTCATCGTGACAGTGCAACTGCATCAGTCTGTTAGAGTTGTTCTGCTGCCAGTCCGGTAAGTGTTGCAGAGGGTGGTCAGGATTATCCGTGATTCAGGATAACAGTTGTTTAAGTGTAAAAAAAAGTGTGCAGGTTGCATCCAGCCTTACAGCCTGTGTTGGTCTTCCAGTTCAGCCAGATGAAAATGTGGATGCCCGGGTTCTTTTACCTTTCATCAGCATTGTGTTTCGGGATAAGACGTGGGTCGTGTAGCCCTCCTTTTCCTTTTGAAGTCAATCCCCATCTCTATTCACATTCAGAAGCACTGAATACATCTAGCTACTGCAGAATCATCAGAGTATTTCTGCAGATGGCGTGACCTGGAGTTGTCAGAGGTGAACAAGGTGCACAGGAATGGAGGCAGTTAGTCAGTAATCCATGAGACGGTGTTCACTGACATCTGTTATTGCTCTCTCTGAATAGCAATGACTGAATTGTTTTAAATGCACTTGAGACATCAAAGAAGGCGACTTTCACCATGTGGCCTTGGCACACACTGTATATGTACTTATTTTTAGAACTGATGCTGGGTTACGACCTAACACGCTCACAATCCTAAAACCGCCTGCCTAATACAGAAAAAGTATTAGGCAGGCAGGTTGTGTTTGTTACAGGAGTGGGTGAAATAGATACTGAAGTGGACATTATTATTATTTTGTATGCATTTTTTTTTCTTTGTAATGTTTACACAAACTGGATGCTGTCTGTCATTGAGGTCTTACCCATCACCGCTCAGCTGCTCGGATCATGCTCAGCTCAGATTGTCTTAGAGTCAGCCTTCATTTTAACCCCGCCCCCCTCCTCAATTCCACCCCAACTTGGGTGCCTACATTGTTCAGAAACGTATGGGAAGTAGCTTTCTTGGCTTTCACAACATATTCAATTAAAGCATAATGTTCTTTGAGTTGCAGTGATGGTCCTGGAGCAACATTGAAAAGATGTCATAGGACCAGCACGTACTAAAGAAGCCGTTACTTTCAGCTGCTTGCTTGTCACAAAGGGTCGCTCCGCATGTTTGATCTGGCAGAGTTTCAGAGCAGATGTTCTTCCTGAGGAAAACCCAAAGGGGATTTGTGTCTCCGGCTGGAATTGAACCAGCAAACCTTTTGCTTACCAAGAAAACATATAAACCACAAGCTCATTCAAAGAGCAGTTTAAATATACAGCAAAATCCCGGGAATTTTAGGGCGGTGGCTTCGTCTAAGTAAATTAAATGCAGACAAATCTGACTGCTTGACCCGCAGTGACTGTGACAGTTTATTATTTTAATGTTTTGTCTTTTTATTTGTTGATTTATTTGAAGTTTTGAAGTTTGCGATTCTGAAGTTTCAAGAGTTCATTTAGTGAATAGTATTTTACTCTTTGGTATCATTGTGTGTGTGTACGTGTGTGTGTGTGTTTGTGTTGCTTCTTGCAAAATCTAATTTTACAGAAAATTTACCAGGAAATGTTTTATTTTATTTTTATAATTTGAATATTTAAAAATAAATTCTGACTCAATACATTTTAAATAAATAAATGTTTATAAACACTGTAGCTAATGCCATTTATCACATCGTTAAATGGCATATTTGGGTGAAATGTGAAGGCTTAGGGTCAGGGATGTAGAAACCCCTGACAAACATCTGTGACGTGCTTTGAAGTGGACATTCTTTCTCATATTGCCAGAGAGTCTGTACACAAACTGAGACAATAAAACCATTGAAAGATTCTATCTCTCGTTTTTCCTTTTGCCTTCCTTGAGCTGTCAAACTATTTGACTTGCAGTCCTTTTTCATTTCTGTATCAGCCATCGAATCTCCTGCTGCAGTTTCCTCTTGACCTCGAGCTTGTTTCCTATAGTGCCGTGGTCCAAATACAATTGGGGAAACTTCCTGGAGAGGGCAGAGAGCAAAACCTATTTGTCTACACTACAGTGCATATGCAGGTACCATTTATCAAAATGTGTAATCACTTAGTTAGAAAATCAGCTAATTTGCAAGTATGTCATTCAACTATATTATCTGGAAAATGACTAATGCGCCCGCCAAACAATAACAGCACCCAGATACTTGCTTGGGGTAGATAGCGTCTTTAGAGTTAGAGGAAGGTTTCAGTGACTCACAACGCTTCTAATTATTTACCGGTATAATTGATACACTATTTTGCCAAAAAATATCTGCTCATCTGCCTTCACATGCACATAAGCTTAAGTGGCATCCGAACTTAACCTGTAGGGTTTAATATGGTGTCAGCCTGCTCTTAGCACCCTCAACAATAAAGATTGTTGTTGTTGTTGTCTGCTCTAATGCATCCCAAAGGGGTTCTGTCAGGTTGAGGTCAGGAGTCTGTGCAGGCCAGTCAAGTTCTTCTACACCCAACTTGCTCATCCATCTTTATGGACCTTGCTTTGTGCACTGGTGCGCAGTCATGTTGGAACAGAAAGGGACCATCCCCAAAACTGTTCCCATGAGGTTTGTGGTACGAAACTGTCCAACATGTCTCGGTATGCTGAAGATTTAAGAGTTCACTGGAACTAATGGGCTGGGCCCAACTCCCGAAAAACAGCCCTACACAATAATCCCCCCCGCCACCAAACTTTACACTTGGCACAATGCAGTCAGACAAGTATTGCTGTCCTGGCAAACACCAAACCCACACACAGGTTGCCAGACTGCGACGCATGATTCATCACTCCGGAGAATACATCTCCACTGCTTGAGAGTCCATGGCAACATGCTTTACACCACTGCATCAGACACTTTGCATTGCACTTAGCGATGCAAAGCTTGGATGCAGCTGCTTGGCCATGGAAACCCAAACCCTGATCTGTAGGTAAGATTTTGCTGAGTGTTTGGACAGGCAGGTATAACAGAGAGCACTAAAGAGAAGGGATTTGAAAGTACCTACAGGTCCTTTTGTTAAGGTTCAATGCAGGGAACTCAAACGCAGGACTCCTAAATCAGCTGGACACAAGGGTTTATTTACAGAGTTCACCAGGTGTATATACAGGAAGTGCAGGGCAGTGCTATATACAACAATGTGAGGGATGGGGCTCCAGGGAAATCCAAAGGGGGGAATCACTGGCTCTCCAACTCTCCACATACACGACTGCAGTTCCTTTCATCACACTTGACACACAGATTCACAAGGGAAAGGTAATCCAGGGGGTCTGTAGAAGAGGAAACAGGAATGAGTACGATATTCACAAAGACACTCGACTTATCTTGAGCTGTAGCTTGACTCGCACTGATGCGTGGTAGACAATGATCCAGCGAAGACCAGCAGTCACCTCCTGGCTTAAATGCCGTTCACCTTGATGGGCATCAGGTGTGTTCCTTTCCGTGGGCGTGGGCCGAGGGCGGAGGGCGGGGGAGAGGAGGAGAGAGAGAGCGCGCGAGAGAGAAAAGGAAGAAAACAGGCCGTGACACCTTTATGGACATGTTACAGACTATCCCCTTCTTCACTTCATAATGAAGTAGGGCAGACCACTCTAGAAATTAGCACTCATTAGCTGAAAAAGTACAAGAACATCAGGGATTAATATAATAATAATGATTTCATATTTTGGTTAGTTATTTGGGGCAGCGTTTTGTGTTATATTTGCGTGCTAACTCAGTGAATATGTTCTGCACATCTTCACCTAAGTTCATCTTTGTCTTGAACCTTCTTTACTCCCACTGCTTCTGTTACTAGCTGTTGGATGAGCTAATAAAGCAGCCACAGGAATATCCTCCTGCTCAAAGCTCACTGACTGAGCGCTGATAGTTCCAGTTTAGGATGCAGCTGCAGGAAGTTTATGTGTCATCCGTGATCTACAGCATTAAGCCCTCTAACTGTGCGGCGCAGAAGTGGATGACAAAACAATAAAGCACAGAATAAATCTGTGTCTGACTCACTGTATGGAAGTCATTATCAGAAAAGCCAAACATTCTGATGGGAATGTCACTATTTAAATAACTTCTTTGCAGTGATGTTTAAAATAATTCAAACCTCTCGCTGTAATGACTGTTTTTGAGGATAAAATCCTTTGGTGCACTTTCCTGACTAAACCAAGTTTTCAACCATTCAGCAGCCGCTCTGTGCATACTGCTGTCCACATCAGCTGATGAGCTGCAAGTGCAGTCTGTGCTTCTCATAACTTAAAGAGTTAGACAGAAAAATAAAATATGAAATGGGGCTTAATGGTCCTCAATCTTGATTTGGAAATCCCTTTGAGACCAGGTTACGCTCAAGCAGGAATACCATTTAATGAGTATCCCGTAATAAAGCAGTAATATGACTCTTCATGGCATCCCTCTGGACATGCCCATGCTGCTTTTCCAATAGGGTGAAGACAACCTTTTTGCCTTTAGTCTAAACAGCGAGGTCACAAATCAAAATAAGGAATGCTGACTGACCTCAGAGTCACCGAATGAGATGCCTGAGCAGAGACCCTGGGGTTAGGATCTAGTGCTCCTGAACAGCACCGCTGAGCTTGATCTTAAAGAAAAGTCCATGCCAAGCCTGAAGCTGTACTTTGAGCTTTAGATGATATGTGTATCTAAGAGTGCTAAGAGTGATTTATGAGCTATAGCTGAGGACAACAGAAATGATCTGCTAATGGACCGAGGGGACAATTGAAGTAATCACCAAAGCTTTTATGTCAGAGCAAATCTGATAATTCACTAAAGACCAATTACAATAATAAACTGCTGGGAGCTGTCAAACACATGCCAAGTCAGTCAAATCAATTGTTGTTCATCCTCCTTCATAAGAGATGTAGTGTGGACCAATGAAGTCTGAAATGATGTAACAATACATTATTTCTAAGAGCTAGTGTTTTTTATATTTACTTCTGAGTCTTTATAGGCATCACTCAAATTATTCTTCAACCTTAATAAACATGAAGCAAAATCAAAGATTTATTTATTCATATAATAAATCATTAAGGAAAATGTGCTTGGTATGAACTGAACACAACATAACAAAATTTACATGTCAGTCAGCATTTTGGGAATAAATATGTATTTTTATTGTATCTGATGATGTTTCATTTTCCATTTTGTGGTGAAAATAAAGTCGTAGTAAATGTTAAACGGTTCTTTTTCAGAAACAAACCTAATCAAAGAAATGCTTGTCATCGTTTCGTCTCCTCCAGCCTCGAAAGGGAAACTGGCAAGCGCCTGCAGATGCTTTGTCTTTTACTGGCAAATAAGCACATCAGCTCATGTAGCAGCAGCTCGTTTGCCAGATGCCTTTTAGATGAGGTAATACTCAGTGATTTAATCTGCCCTATCATCACGCACCACTAGGATCTTTTATTGATCAAAGTCTATTTAGAAACAGCTGCTGCAGTAATGCTGTATAAGAATCAAATTAGAAGAGCGGCTTTCTGCTGTTGATAGATTTTTGTTTCAGAATCAAGAGGCACTCGTTGAAAGAGTCGACAAAAATCTAACAAATCAATAAATTACCATCCGCCTAAAAGCATACACATGACTCGACTTGAAAGTGATGCTGCGCTGGAATCCTGCACATTCAAGGATTGCGGAAGAGACGATTTCCATCCATTGTGTTTGGTGCACATAAACAACATCCAACGGAAGCTTTTTCCTCCTGCCTGAAATATTAATTTGTTTTTCTTTAGTGATGATCTTTGAAAAGAAAGAGTCCATTTCTGCTCTGCTTAGTTCAGTTATTGTAATTTCAGCATCCTGACCTGTTGCATGTCACTTGAAATTTTGATAATACTTTATAATATGGACTGTGCAAAAGTTCTAATCTCCCTGTAATTAAATGGAATTTCAGTGTATTTTATTTGAAATTACGATGTGATTATATTTA
This sequence comes from Simochromis diagramma, assembly GCF_900408965.1. Lineage (NCBI taxonomy): Eukaryota > Metazoa > Chordata > Actinopteri > Cichliformes > Cichlidae > Simochromis > Simochromis diagramma. Next base: position 2,059,042 of record NW_024387083.1, on the reverse strand, counting down.
CTACAAATGGTTATTGTCATTAATTATAATGGTTAATGATTAATTATATTCCTTAGATAATTATGCTGTAAGTAAACGTAAATAATGTCGAAGTGATTTTACATAGTACATGAGTTTACAGCAAAGCAGACAGAAATGTTACTAATAATAAGGATTGCAAAATAAAAAAAACAAATACCGAATAATAGAACATCAATCAAGCTTATTAATTTAATGAATATTAAATAAAAATGAAAAATCGGAGCAATAAGAATTTACACATGTAAAATACATGAAGGTATGCAGTACTTAAAATAGCTTATAGTACTTAAATTTACTTACAGAATTATTTATTTCTCTTTTCCTATAAAATAACCAAAGTTATGCATTACTTAAAATTACTCATGCACTATGTAAAATTAGACATTACTTGCAATTACTTTCAAATTACTTAAATCTACAGACAGAATCATTATTTCTTTGTTTCCTGTATAAACCTGACGTTACCCCCGTATTCCTGTGTACCTATAAGTATTTGAAGGTAAATAGAACATTATAATTTCAGTTTGTGCAGGCTATACATTACGCTAATCCAACACCCCCTTAAATATTGATGCAACAGATGTTAAAAGGAAAGGTTCCCAGGAATCTCTCCCATAGTGGACCCAGGATATGCTGGCAAACATCTCTCTGTTAGTTGGCTTGAGGACATCTCTTCGTCCCCCCAGGATGAGCTGGAGGAGGTGGCCCAGAGAGGCGGGGTCAGGGCATCTCTGCTGTCTGCTGTCCTCACAACCCAGACACAGACAGAAATCAGGAAATTAAATGTTATTGAACTTTGGCCTCTTAGTACCAACTGAGCATAAACACCTCAGCCAACCTGAGCATCGTTGGTGACCGTGTCCATCCTTTTATGACCACAGTTCACCCATCTTCTGATGGCTGCTTCCAGCAGGATAATACAACATGTCAGAAAGCTCAGATCATCTCATAATGGTTCACTGTACTCAAATGGCCCTTACAGTCACCAGATCTCAATCTAATTGAGCACCTTTGGGATTCGCTGGAACAAGAGATTCACATCATGGATGTGCAACTGCAAATCTGCAGCAACTGCGATGCTATCATGTCAATACTGAGCAAACTCTCAGCTTAGACTTTTGGACATTTAAGCCCCTGAGTATCATCATTCTCATCCTTCTTTTGCACACCACTATAAAAACCACTGATCCATCCATTCCCAATGGCCCTTAGGATTAACTTACCACAGAAATATGGACGGCTAATGATAGGTGCATGTATCTAAATCTTCTGTTGCAGGCGTCTTATGTTAATCATTGTAACACTCTTGAAACTGGTAGATTTGTGTTACCAGTTTTCATTAGTGGGGAAGAAGGATAACTTTCCTAAAAGTTTTTAATGAAAACAATGAGAAACAGCTTGTGTGTCCTTCTGTGCTTCTATAAAAGACAATTGTTATTAAGTGGTATAGCCTCATTGGAGCCAGGGGACTTGTATAGCAGAGGCAAACAGCAGACTCCCAACAATAGTCATTATGTGAGAACAATAACCACTTCAGATACAGTGAAGCCCACTATCCCTGTGTTCCCAGCTCACTTTATCATTTTTCTTGTTCTGCCTGCAGCACAATAACGCAGCATTAAAAATAGGACTTGGATATGTTTAGAGATAAGCAAGCAGGGTGGTGGGAGGGTCTGATCCGTCACTCAACACTTTTCTCTCTTTGGCCACTGTGATGAGGGATACATTCTTCAGTGTTTCCAGCCAAGGATCACAATAATCCTTGTGTCAGGAGCAAGTATGTTAAAGATTGTACAAAAATAAATAATGGGGAAAAAAAGCAGATTTAATAGTGGATTAAAGACTTTAACAGATTATTAACATGACAAAACTTTCAAATATGTAAATTAGCATTTATTTTGAGCTACGTGTCTGGCCACTTTATAAATGCTCACTAATGACTACAATTTGCAGGGCTGCGCTTGGCATACGATGGAGGTATTCACTAAAAATAGCTTAAAACAGGGTGGATGAGTGTGATGTCCAGTTGTGGGCAATAAAACCAAAACAATGAACTGAAGGACGTCAAAGGCGCCATCAAGCATCAAACATCCTGTATTAGATTGTCCAGTGGGATCAGTGACCTCCTTGCCACACCTCACCTGACCTCAACCCATCATCCTGACATTCAAACTAAAACAGGGCACATCCAGCAATTCTTTGTCATTTTCTCAGATGAACAATAAAAAAACTCAACTTTCTGCAACCCCCTCTCCATTCCTACTCTGCCCTGAGGGGTCACTATCATAGCACACCTGATATTCTCACTCAAGTGTATGTGGGTGTATTGTGGGAAATGTAGGTGACAGGTATTGAGAAGTAGAATAATGAAATTCAGATAATATTAGTGCGATAAAACCAGAGTATTCTTTTAACTAAGAAGTGCATTGGCTCGGCTCCCATGTCGCCACGTGTATCGATGACTGATTAGGAATCTGACTAAGATCAAAGGGTTTGCTGTATTTGCTGAGGAGCACATGGTCTTCTGTGGAATACATTAATGTGTCAGAGAGATTTTAAACGAAGCCCATTCAGACTTATTGTGCAGCTCAAATGCATCTTCTTTTAAGAGTCCCGACGTTTGTTTTGCCAAGATAATCTCTCCCAATTTCTTGAATTTACTACATGACAGTGTGAGTCTCTGCTGTATTTTTCCTTTTGTGGTCAGGCTGCAGGCGGCCCTCCTGTTACTCTGCACAGCTGTGGAGCCTCACTGGAAGCTGCCTCCTCTGCTCATCCAGCACATTAGAGCTGCCATGAAAGGCTGCACAGAGGTCCTCCTCCCACAATACCACATTATAACCTGAAGGATATGTGTCACATATTTCCCGTTCTGCCATTTTTGGTGTGTCTTCACAGTGTAGCAGTCTTGCTGATATCATAAAAGGCGTGCTTTCACACATCGGTCGCTAGATTCCATTTTTGGCTACTGCCATGTTGAGTTTTTTGTTGTTTTATGAGCCAGAAGTGACTGTATTTGTACAAGAAGGTGATGTTATCAGCTAGCTGGTTATCAAGCTGTATGCATAACTATATGGGTGTCACACAGCCATAGATAACTGCTAATCAGTGCTACGTAACAACAGCAAAACTGGAATACAGAAAAGCTGTAATTCACTGAGTGTTTCACTGAAATGTTTCAGGTGTCCCCGACATTCCCGAGGTTCAGTTCTAGCAGATATCTAGCAGGTAGCTGTACAGTGGCTCTGAAAGGTCAAATGCACTGCATCTAAACCGCCCCCCCTCCAACAATATCAGAAAAAATATTTATGTCAAGAAATTAATCGGAAGTGTTTTTGGGGAGATGATAGTGTGATGGAACAGCTGACAACAGCTGCTAATAGTACGCGGAAAATAACAGACTGTATTAAACGAATAGTGATTAAAAACTGCATCTTTTGATTCCTCACCACACCAACGAATCCTCCACTGCTTTTAATCATGTCTCAGTGCAATCATTCTCATGTTTCAGTTTCTGTCACTTCTGCAGCTGTTCCATCATGTTATTGTCACCTCCTAAAAATAATAACCACCTCACTTTTTATTATGTTCTGCTACATAAAACCTTAGAACTGAGGGAAGGTGTAGTCTGGTTTTCATTCTGTTTCACATGACCATATCTCTGTTTGTGTAAAATGTGTAAAATGTCCCTTGACCACCTGCATAATCATGTATTTATACAACTAGATACTGTATACAGGTGGATGAACACCAGCATGACAAATACTACATTTCAAGGGAAATACCAGAACTGATTCAGTCATGCATTCGGTCTGTTTATTTTCCGGAAGCTCTGAGCTGCCTAGTATTCCCACCAATGGTGTCACTTGAGCTATTGCTCCTTTCCACCCACTGGATTCCACTCAGCTAATCAGTCCTGCAGTACATATATACACTCCCAGCCTTCTATCCCACTTTAGACACACTTTGTGCTGAGTGTTGTAGCTAGTTGTATTCTCACTCCTTTTGTTTGGAGTCAGTTTTTTAAAGCTTGATTTTGTAGTCATTCATTCTCCATTTAGTCCTTATATGTGGCTTAAGGTCAGCTTCTTTCTTTGGCCAGTTGTGAATGATGGCTGCCCATCATTAGTTACAGCTTCATAGTCATAGATTACATTCCTGAATCCGTGGGATTTTGGATGGGCAAAGTTTCTTCACAAATGAATCGTTTTGATGTGGATTTTGAAGAGTGTTTTCTTATTGATAAGAGAACAACAAATGCATTGTTATGTAACTGATTTTCTCTCAAATCTGGCACAAACGCAGTTCCCGTTATACTGTCACCAAGTGAAAAATTGCTCTCTGTGACCTCATCAGTAAGATAAATAAAATAAGATTGATTTTTGTTTTTTCAGCAGCATTTAAGCGTGAAGTACAGTGATGTTGCTCATAGTTGTTTAATCAGCAATGTAATTTACTAAGGTTTACCAAGAGAGGCTGAATATGACAGATGTTTGTGGACTCGCATCACTCTTATCTTCAAATGCCCTGTTTAGTTAATTAACTGCTGGTTGAATAACTGCTGGTCTTTTTTCCAAGTTTAGTCATGGATGAAAAATAATTTGAAAGTGAAAGTTGAACCAACATTGCAGATTCTGCTTCGATGTACTTCAAAAATGTCTCCTGGATGTTCTAATTTGGATTTCTACTAAAAGAAAGTTTTCGCTAAAGAACTGTTTTCTAGCTCTTTATTCATTAAAATAAAATAAAAATAAAAATAAAATTAGTGACTAAAACTTATAATCTCATGCCTTTTGGTGCACCATTTCTTCTACTAAGCTGACTTCACCTTTAGTAATGCCATTCATGCCTTTATGTTTCTGACATGGCAGACAGGTAAGGGAATAATAGCAAGCGTTGATGCGTTAAGTTCAAAACAACACCAACAAATGAAATAAAACTTATATATAAAAAGCTCTAAATAGTTCTAAAAGAGGTTCCAGTAAAATTGGTTTGTATGTGGTTCATCATGTGTTGACTGCTGTTGTGATTTTTACATATAAATAAGACTAAATTGAGTTGAACTGAATTGAATTGACAAAGTTACTGCACAGCTTCAAGGCCAATCTTTTTGCAGGTGATGAGACGCTAAGAACGTTTCTTCTGCATTCTTAAGCGCTTGAAATGAAGGCAATCATGTGAGTGTTATAAGTCACATGAGCTGAGTTGCCAGTCCTTTCTGAGGCGTTGCCCACCGCTCCATCACATGTCCTATTACGGTCACCTGGTGTAGGTGTGATGCTGCGAGTCTTTCCCAAATTAAGCGTGTTCCAGTTGTAAAGTCAGTAAAGCGAGGAAAAACAGGATTTGTTTTGCTCCTGCATAGTAGAGACATTCTTGCATCACTGGCATTTACAGTGGAGTGCTTGTTTTCTTGCTCTTAAAAACACCACTGCAGCACGTTCACGGATAGAGCCCGGTCAAGGGCTCTGCATATGACTCATTTAGCGAGTCAAAATACACAGCAATAGAATGACAGTTTCCTGGATTGTTACATCAGGGTCACTCCAACGCTGCTCCAACTTTTTGAGGTCGAAGCCTGACTTGGAAGGAGCATTGCAATTGAAAATTCAGACTAGGAACTCGTGAATCCCAACATGCAATTTCAAATTGAAGAAGTTTTATCAAGAATGGAGGTTGGAACACTTGGGACTGGGGAGGGATCTCAAAGGTGCGTTGTACATGGCTGATATCTGGTGTGGTAGGCCTCCACCTCTGTTCAGACATAAATAGGACATAAATAGCCTCATTTTCTCTTCTCCCAAACCATCCGTGTTCCAGTTACAAAATGGGCTGTATTTGTTTTACACCAGATGTAACGGGACTCAAACCTTCCAAAACTTTCAACTTTTGTTTCATCGGTCCACAATCCAAAATCAGTCCACAATATTTTCCCAGAAGTCTTTGGGGATCATCAAGATGTTTGGCAAATCTATGACGAACCTTTGTGGTCTTTTTGGTCAGCAGTGGTTTTCTGCTTGGAAATCCATGGATGCCATTTTTGCTCATTCTCTTTCTTATCTTGAATCATGAGCTCTGACCTGGACTGTTTAGTTCTTCAGTTGTTGTTCTGGGTTCTTTTGTAACCTCTTGGATGAGTCACTGATGCATTCTTGGAGCGACTTTGGTAAACTCCTTGGAAGGTTCACTACTGTTCCAAGTTTTCTCCATTTGTGGATAATGGTTCTCACCGTGGTTCAGTGGAGTCCCAAAGCCTTAGAAATGGCTTTGTAACACTTTTCTGACTATATGATGTTCATCACTTTGTTTCTCATCTGTTCTTGAGTTTCTGGTGGCCTGATGTGTTACTTTTAGCCTACTTCGCTTTGTCAGACAGTTTCTGTCTGGCAGTAATCAGGCCAGCTCTCCACAAATCTGGGTAATCACATTTACTTCATAATTTAACACAGGTTGGGCAATTACTTCAACACACAGGCCTTTTTTTTTTTTTTACAATAAGTGAAATAATCGTTTAAAAACTGCATTCACAAATATACAAAAACTAAGAAACTAGGAAAGGGGAAACTACTTTTTCACAGCGCTGTACATTTTCCCCTACACTGTTCGAATCGATACTCCTTCATATTTTTATCCAGTGCTTTTTTTGCATTAGCTTTATATGATGACTGGCACATTCGGTATTCTAAATTTTTACTGTCCAAAGAATCTGGCTCTTGGATCAAGCTGCTTATCTTAACATTGCTGAAAGCATGATCGCTTCAACCTTCAACTGAACCAGCTCCATCAACAACCACCAACTTCTGTGTAAGTGTAGTTTGGATTGCAGCTTTTCTTTACAAAACAAACGTCCTATTTGAGTGTTTTATCTTGTGATATCAGAAATATTCACATCGTTAAATAAATTCAGTTATTTACGCCAGGAACATTTTAAACTGGTATGTGTACTGACTTTGAAATATGCAAAAAATGTTGTTTAATTTTCTGTATATACAGTCTGACATTTCATGTCTGTTAGCACTGGCCTTTCCCTCCCTGCATTTAAAATTGAACAGTCCTATTCAGAGACACATCTGTGGCATTAATTATGCCTCACTCATACACAGAAAGCATCCATTACAGACCCATTAGTTTACATAATTTGTTATTCCCAGCAATTCTCACAATCTCGCCTCTGTTCAACCCTTCCGATCTGAGAGGAGACACGACGGGTCATATGAGGACAGCAGACAGGCCAAACTTACAGAAAATGTTAAACCTAAACCAACCAGTGAGCTTAAAAAAATAAAGAAATTTGACCCAGTTTCTGTCATATAACTTTAGAAAACAGACAAAGGATGTTTAATTTTCACATCTGAGGACATCTTGCCTCCATAACATGTTGCCCAAAACTCTACTTGTTAGTAAAATTAAACATCCTTTTGCTTAAGGAAGGACTGTGTCCCTGCTTCCTTTTTGATAGTGGAGCATTAAAAAAAAGTTTCCCAATGAGGCCTAAATGTTCACCAGTCCTTAAAGGGAGCTCAGAAAACCTGAAAGCATGACTCACCACTCTCGCTGACAAAAACACACAAACATCTGGGAGCTGGAATTATATCTAAATAAAGCAAGCTCAAACAACACTCAATCAGACAGACGTGATGTCAACTCCCCGTTTTGATGATGATGACAATGTGTATGAAACTTTTCGCCGCGGAATTTGGCGCTGAATGAGAACAATCATACGCACAATCAACGTAATGACTAAACAGTCTAGCGTGCTCCAGAATTACTCGCATCACACGTTTTTATTGATCAGACTCATGTAGGCCATTAGAGCCAAGCTGTAAAAAACACTCTGGCTCGCTCTGCGATTTGCTGTGGTTACCGTGTTGTGATCAAAGAATAAAAGAAATACCCATTAATAATGTCTGCAGTCCTTTCTGGACTATGGTTAACCGAGCTGGATGGCACGCATCCATATCAATTCCACTTTTAACACTCCCCAGCACCAGTGCTTTGAAAAATATTAATAGCTGTGCACATGTTCTGCCTTGAAGACAAACACTTCTTGTAACTAGCCGCTGATGACTTTTAAAACAATCCAAATAAAAGTTTTTGTGTGGAAATAAAAATGCAGTATACGAAATAGAGTGTTATTCAGAAGAGAGGTACGAAGTAGGACATTTATTGCAATCTTATTTCTGGTGTTTATACTTCGAGTCCTTTCTCTTTTAAAGACGAGAGGAATGAGATATACATATGTTTAGAGAGCACTATACAGAAAAATAAACCATACAGGACAACGGGGAATACTTACGCAAAAGTCTTAAGGCACTCCTCAATTCTTTTGATTTTTCCTTCCAAGGAGCCAGACTTACCGTATTTTTCGGACCATAAGGCACACTGGATTATAAGGCGCATTAAGCAAAACAAAACAGTCAGATAAGTCAAACTTTACTCAACTCTTTCTTCTTGCTTCCTCCACTTCTTTACCATTGATTCATTAATGTTGAATTCTCTCGCAGCTGCTCTATTCCCTTGTTGTTGCAGTATATTAATGACTAACCTCGTATTGTGGATGGATTATCTCAGTTGAAGTTTGGTCCGTTTACAGCATCCTGCCATGCGATTGCATTTGTCCATAATCAGAGATACTGACTTGCACAAGACTTGCAGGAAGTTACAGAAAGGTTTACGCTTCTTGATCTGTTGGATTGTTGAAAGGGCGCAGTAACGCAGCGTTCCTACGCTGCGTTACTGCGTTACTAAAACCGTGATTTTTTTGCGAGAATGTCTCATGTCTCATGACAGTGACGTAAGCGAGTGCGACGTTCGTGATAACAACCGTGATTTTTTTGCGAGAATGTCTCATGACAGTGACGTAAGCGAGTGCGACGTTCGTGATAACAGCTGTGTGCAGATCAACAATGGATCATATATCGAGTGCGGGAGAGAGTATGAGCGTGCAGTGTTTAAAGCGTGGAAGTACTGACCTTACTTTGAGTTTGATTCCATAAAAAGTGACAAAAACATTAGTGTCCGTTGTGCGTGGGAAGAAAACTTCTTTTTACACCGAAACCCCCCCCTAAACAAGCTCCGAGTGCGCAACGACGTAATGGGAAATTCACAGAGAAACTCGTGGATTCTTCAACTGACCGCTGCGGCACACCTGCACCAGAGCACACCTCCGCCTACGGCACTCCTGCTATACAGGTGAAAATAAAGCAACAGGACCGCTAGTCTTTGATTTTATTTATTTTCTGCTGTGTTTTAAAACAAGTTTTAAAAAGAGACTTTTCCATTTGTTTACATTTTGTATGATGGATTATGCAGAAAAAGTAGAATTGGGCAGACAGATCTATCGCTTTATCACCTATTCAGGTTGTAAATCGTGTTTTTAAAAATTAACTAAGTAACTAAGTAATTAATTACTTTTGAAAATAAGTAATCAGTAAAGTAATGGGATTACTTTTTTGGGGGAAGTAATCAGTAATTAGTTACTGATTACTTTTTTCAAGTAACTTGACCAACACTGTCCATAATCATCGGGAACCGTCACGTTAACTTTTATCGAGTGGAAAAAAGTTCATCCTCTAGCACATCGTTATATACCAGCTAGTCCAACTTCAGTAACCCTACAAACGTCACTGCTGTTTAGTTTTCTGTCTTCATTTATGTTGGAAGTGATAGCAGAGCTGTACGTTTGAATTTTTTTCAGAAATCTCTCAGTCAGAACATGGTATGGCATGTTTAGGTGGAAACTAGCGAGCTAACTTCCTGCTAACTTAAAATAAATTTAATAAATTCTGTTTTCATGGATGCCTGAATGTGAAACTTAATTCAGGCATATATATATATATATATATATATATATATATATATATATATATATATTTAAATATGTGTGTGTGCGTGTGTGTCAAAAAGCACACAAAACACAACAGAAATAGGAAAAACGGCAACTGAATTTTAAGTGTAATAGACTTTCTGAAGGTCTTTCAGAGGACATTGATTGCTTTTTCATTTATTTGAAGTCCTGTCTTTCTACCTGATAATTTTCATTCTTGTTTTCTTGTTTTTTAAGCCACTTAACATTAACCTAACTTGAGGGATGAACCAAAACATGCTTGCATGTTTCAATAAATCTCTGTATCTGTTTCATATCTTCTTAACAAAATACAAAGTGTTACGGATTCAAATATAGGGGATGGATACAAGAGGGAAAACCAAAAGAACAACACTGGTCCGGCCGGGTTAAGTCAAACAATGATTTTAATGATCACATGCGTGGGAGATGGACACCGTACGCAGACAGCATCAGATCTCAAAATGGTGGAGCATTGATCAAACTCTTATAGCCTCTAGTGGCCCCCACCTAATCATAAAAGCCTAAACATTCACATGCTTTCTCTCACACAGCGCCTAAGCTACAACCTTGGCTCCCTGTTTATCTGCTCCTGCTGAGATGGGGCAGAAAACTCCAGTATGTTCCGTTCTCTTCTAATCAGACAAATAAGGCGATGACTTTCTGCGAACAGTATTTCTTATAACTCAGCAGTATAATGCATCATAAAACAATATCATTCATTCACAATAAATCAGCAGTCTAATGTAATGCAAATCAGTTTAACAAATGCAATAGTTATCACCTTCTTCTAATTCAGGAGAATAATGCAAACTAAAACTACATAATAATTCACAATCTTTACTTAGGGGTATAACATGGCATAAAATAATATTATAATCTCACAAAAGGAATCTGTGTTGACTTTTGAGCAAAACTTTCAATTCAGCTTCAAGAGAAAAATTATAAAGTCTGAATGGCACAACTACAAACTAAGCGCAATGCACAGGAAAGCAGATAATGATATGATCCTTAGAAATAGTCAAATTCTCCTTCAGGGCACTTCCAAAATAATCAGGTCATCTATTGTATCTATGTGCATAATTGCTATCATTTGTATCGCCAGTCTCTTCTTCCAATTTATTTACGTACAAATGTAGATGCTAATCTATAATGTCTATCTGCTGTTTCTTGAGCATCTAGGGAGGAAATGTTCTTCACTAACATCAGTACACTCCCTTTTGAAGTAGCCAGCTTCCTGCTGTTAGTGGTGCTGTCAAGCTTCCTGCTCTCCCAAACCACAAATTTTATTTACATTTTTAACAGTGTCAGATCAATCAATCACTAAATAGTGAGAGAAGTGTAATTTGTAGTTATAGTTGTACGAAAAGCAGAATTCTAATATGAATTGTAATTAATTCAGTAATGTCTGAAAAAAAATACCTAAGCTGATTTTTTGTGTCCTAGTGTCTTAACTACAGGGAGAAATGTTACAGTAAGCATGTTTTCCATGCTAATTTAGCCTCATTTAGCACACAGTAAATGTACACGTATTTAAAATGTTGCTGTACTGTATCAACATCATAGGTATTAATAAAGGCTCATCAGAGTTTTTAAATTAAAATTATTAGTTTTAAAGTGTTGTAACAGTCATTCTGGTTTGCAGTGTTTGTTAGGCTAAGAAGGTCAAGGTTTAGCTAGGAATGGGCAATCATGACCAGGACTTCTGTGGCTTTCAATAATAACCAAATGAGGAATTGCATCATTGTCATAAAGAATGATAAAATGTAATTCAGGGTAAAATATTCTGTTTGCGGAGACTGAACAATGGTAACCAAGCAGCTCACAGTATTACACTACTAGTAATCTATTCCATATATTACTTTTTTAAACATGTTTTAAACTGTTATCTTAAATTACAGCAGATTGACCGTAAAATAATATGATGCTAACAAATCACCAGCAGGGGAGACCAGGTCGGGTGGCCACATAGCATTTATCCAGTGTCTGCTACAACAACCTAAAATTCCCATCCTCTTGACCTGATCACACCCATGTATGCAAAACACTTGCAAGCGATGAAGTGCTGAGGAGGGAACTTGTTCATTTTGTTGTATCAACAAAAATAAGTCCTCCTCCCTTTAAATACATTCTAGAACTACATTATAGAGAAATAAAATGTATATATTAATTTTGGGCCATAAAGATAGGAATTAGGTATGTTTTGATATTAAATTTTAAAGTCTAATTTTAAATATAAAGACGATTTTAGCACAGAAGTCTGTCTTAATATGGACAGAGTTGGTTTGTTCATGTGCAATACAGATATACATGGGTTAACTTATGTACATATAAATCCATGAAATAATTTATGTAACCACAGTTAAGAAAAAGTAATTATGTTTTCTTCTTGACAATTGTTTATTGCTCTGACACCAAAGCAGATATCCATAGATTGGGGGGGGGGGGGGGGGGATGCCATTATAATAAATAACATGGATATTATGAAGTTATAACTCATAGGTTATATTAATATAAAGTGTACTTTAGTTTCCATCAGGATTGTAGGTTCATTGCTCATAAAATTTTAATTTTCAGGACGCCAAGCAGATACTGCCAGAAGGTCAATCAAGATGAGACTGAGGCCAAGAAAGTCCACATAAACACATGCACACATACACATCACCCCACACGAGCTGCTGTTTGTTTAAAATACAAATGTGCATGTGTCTGCCAGTTAAAAAATGCTCATTATTTACCTTTGTCATTTCATTCTTTATATCCATGTTTTCACTATTTCCGTTGGTACCAGTTTGTGTTTTTTAACTTGTGACCAAGAACTATAAAACAGCGTGAAAAGTTTGCCAACTAGTCCCGCTCTCACATACTTTATTGCTAATACTTAATTTGCTGCAGTGCATGTTTAAATACAAATAATAAAAAATACTCATAAAACCGTCTGAGCATGTAAGAAGCTCACACCACAGTTTCATAACTGTTTCAGCAGAGAGCATCACTTATTTCATTATGCACTCTATTCATCATAAGTGGATGAGCAGATTATCTGTTTCCTGCTGTCTAATTAACATTTCACTGCATTTGCTTTTTATCCGTGGAGTGGCTCTGGGAGCACTCCTTTTCTTAATGCATCCCCAGACTTCAGAAAGCATCCAAACAGATCAATACTGGCTGGCAGAGTTGAAAGCATGTCTTTAGGTATAAGTCTGTAAAAAAAAAAGAAAGAAAAAAAAAAGAGGAAATAGCTCCCACTCATTTCACCCACGCTGTAGAAACTAGATGGACTGTAGTATGTCGGAGTGAAATGGCTCTCGGCATCAGGCCCTGTAATGACTTTTTGAAGCTTTTGAACCACTGAATGCTTTGCGGAAAATAACCTAGCAATCAGTGTGAAGAATAACAAATGAGATGTATATGAACCTTCCAGAAAATGTCACTATTTTTAAAAGGTAAGACTGGAACTCATCGACCGGACCTTTTTATCGCCTTACAATACTCAGCTTCTTTTACCCAATCAGATGTCGGAGGCCTCTGAAACAATCTGCTACCTCTCTGAGGTGCATTATATAGAACTAGTGTGTACAGCAGTTATAGCTTTTCACTTGTCCGATCAATTAATTTTCAAAATGTCAGGGCGCACTACCAAAATCCATGAAGCCGAGACATTTTATTTGAATTTTAAATTGCTGTTTCAGATTACACATAAATATTTAACCAGTTCAGAAAAACCGACAAAGCAATAGTAATGACAAGGTGAGCGAGACGAGTGGTCGAAGAAGCTGCCGAGGACAAAATGACCCCGAATCTGGAAAAACTGATGACTGAAAGTGGGTTGAAATTGATGGGATGTCCCCAGAAAGCGATCCTAACCTCATCTCCATGGGAGCAAGGGACACATTGTGACTCACAGTTACGAGGAAATTGCGTAACCTTTGATGCTCGCTGTGGAACGAGTGGATGGAACAAGCCATTATAAAGCAGGTGATGAGATGATAATGTGTTTTCGTGTAATCCTACTCCAGGGATACCAGACTTTGGATCTTTACAGGCTGTGGTCAATCATCATTCACCTCTCCAGATGCTGATTATTACATCAGCAACCTGGCACAGACCAACTGAAGTTTCCTAAATGGGAATATAATTTTTCTGTGTGCCAGTCGTAGCCATCCTGGCAACTTGTGAAATGTTAAATTTAGATCCCACGAAGCTGAAACTACTGTCAGCAGGCCACAAACCTAAACGTGATATCATTATGACGGTTTACTTTCTAAAGTCTTTAGCTTTTTATCCATTCCAGTTAACTAGATTGTTTATTTTTTCCACAGCTTTTTAGCATTTTGGGTTTTTTTTAGTTTTCTATAATAACCAACCAGCAGTCAAACACAAACCTGCACCGCTTAACTGTACAAACAGGAAATAATGCACCATTTCCACCAAGCCATGTGCAGCGGTAATCTCATTTCATGGTCTACATGGTACAAATCGTTTAACAGTAGCTGGGCGCAGTAAAATGAGTTACCCTGCTGCGTAGTTGTCTTTCAACTGGAATTCTTTATCGTCATCACTTTGGTTGCTTCTCCTTGTGGCACGTCTCCTAAAAACATTCGTAACCAACTTCTCGAAATGAGAGCAATACTTAAACCGCCTTCTGAATGTCAGCAAGACAAAACTGATGGTGGTGCTGTGTACAAGAAGGGGATGAGCATTTTCTACTTTCTATAGAAAGCTCAGATCCTTTGCCGTGTTCAGCAGCATGTTGGAGATCTTCTAATAGTCTGTGGTAGCGAGTGTAGAGCTGGTGCAAGGCTCGAAGCATCACTGGTCAGAATTTGGAGGCATTCAAGAGTGAGGGACACATCATCAGTGAACAAACTGCTCTCTGTCATGGCCAACCCTTCACTCTTGCTCCACTGCACACCCCTAAGGCAACAGAGCGTATTCTCCCACATCCTCGCTGCCAAAAAGAACGCTTCAGGAAATCATACCCGCTGTTCTCGAAAGAGATGTATAATAACTCTTCACTCTGTGAGACGTGAAGTCCTGTCAGGTATAAGATCCTAAACATGCTTTCATGTTACACCTCCATGCAGCTGTTTTTCTTACATTCATACTGTGCCTATTTTTTATTAATGCAGTTTGCACTTCTCTTTAACACGTTAGACTGACTGTTTTTACCTAACTTCATTTTTCTTTGTTTTTTGTAATTTCATGAATTCCTGCACTATCTCATAGTGTAAAGGCCTGCTGCACTTTTATTTTGACTTTGTTGTCTATTGTAGACTGTACTATTTTTACTCTTTATTATGCTGCGGTAACACAGGAACATCCTTTGTGGGACTAGTAAAGTATCTCTCTCTCTATCTATTACCTGTTATCATATATTAATTGTTTTCTTCTGAGAATAAAGCAAGAATTCAGTAAGTATGCAGAGAGAAAAAAGTCTGAACTGTAACCTTTTACTCAGATCTGAAAAAGAAGTCATGGCCCATAATTCTCAAAAGTGGTCCTAATCTTTTTCCAAGAAAAAAAGAGTCAAATGAAAGGGTTATAGTTATGAAGAAAAAAAAATCATAGGTCACAACTTTTTGTTCCAGAATTTTGAAAAAAACAAAAAGAAAGAAAATTTTGCTCCACTGCCCCCAAAAAGCCAGAATTCTTCCAAGAAGGAGAAAAGTTCAAAATAAAATGTAAAAAATTAAGTTAAATTAAACTGATGTGGTCAAATTATTTTTTTAAAAACGTATACCATGCACCCCCACCTCAACCAACCAGTCTCAAAATCTCAAAATTCTGAGATTACAGAATTTTTTTTAAAAAATGTACAAATTCTGACTTTTATTTTTTATCATTCAGGGGGAAAAAAAGACGTCTTGACTTTTCATCTCGGGATTTTAGAGAAAAAAGTCATTACCCCGGTTGTTTTCACTTGCCCTTCTTTTTTTATCAGACAGTGTGTAGCCTATACCTTATAGCTGCTTTATGTCATATGCTCACAAATGCAGCCACCATTACTGCTGCGGCACATTGGAAGTGAACCCATTTGGGAATAATGTGAAAGCTGATTGCACTGAAGCTGAGTCCAATGCTGTACGGCCTTCAGGCCTACTGGGACAGATTGCCATTATCAGTCCCACTGACGCTCATGAGCAATCAGTTTCAGCATCCCCTCATTCCCTCAGAAGAAATGCACCATTGTAATATAAACCTCAGACACATAGCATTACACTGTAAAGATGGAATTCAGATCAGGAAACATAAAACCAAGAAAGCGAGAGATATACAGACTTGAGTTTCACCATCTGGAGCCTGATCACTCTGTCTTTAGCAGAATCGTCGTAGTGTTTTAACTCCTGACTAGTTTGAATTTTATTGCATTTGAATTTTATTTTTCATTTCAGTTTAGTGAAGAAGATTTGAATAATTCACTATAGATATAACAAAAGAAACACAACATGTTTTGAATCCAGCTAGCTCAGTCATGTAGACATCTCAAATCTGAATCAAGATTTGCACCAAAGCCTCTTATCAGGAAGGTTTTGATAACAAATATGACTGTCTTGATGTACGCTCAATCATCCAAGGAAAGGAAATTCTTACATCCAGATGAAGGCTGATGCAGGACATCTGTGAGGACAGTGAGACCGTGGTCGGTGTGTGGTAGAAGCTACATCTGGGATCAGCTCTGAGCTCCTTGTCTGCGATGGTGATGGATGGTTTAACCAATGAGGTCAGGCAGGAGTCTATGTCGACAAAGATGTTTGCAGATGATACTGGGATCTGTAGTGATAGTAGAGAGTCGGTGGAAGTATGCGCTAGAGAGAAAAAGAAGGAAAATCAGTTGAAGTAAAACAGTATACATGTGTGTGAATGAGACGGAGATGGGTGGAACATGGGTGGAGTAGAGATCGTGAAGATGGGTGATCTGAAATACCTGGGCTCAGCCATCTGAAGCAATGGAGAATGCAGAGGGGAGATGAAGAAGAGAGTGCAGGCAGAGTGGTTTAAAGCAAGTTTCAGGGGTGATTTGTGGCAGAAGTGAAGGTTTACATGATGGTAGTGAGATCTGCAGCCATGTATGGTTTGGACAGCTATGATGGTTTCATTGGGAGTGACCACAAGGCAGAGAATTATAAAGGCATTGATCAGATGGACAATTCAGGTTGAGTGGTTTGGAGGTAAAGTTAAGAAGGCATGGTTGGGTTTCATTATCTAGGAAGCTACTTGAGTTATAGGTCCTTCAGATTTTTAGGGTAAATATCTGGAACTATGGATATGCACTGACACATGATTGAAGTTTCTAAAACGTTTAGAGGTCCTTGTCATAGGCCAGGTGAGTGCTGGGGTTTTTCCACAGAGTACCAGTTTCCACCCCTGGGTGGAGTCGCTGCGTTCCTGCATGTCTCCACACCTGCTGGCAATTGAGCTGCCAGTACTGAAGACCAGCGCTCACCACTACTCGTCGCCAAGTCTTCAGCTAACCACAGTTAGTAGGGGAGACCGGGGATAGTTGTAACGTGGGTCAGTTGTAACACTTCCAATTTCTCCAATCAGGGCTAAGTTTCAAATGATGTGACTCATCCTGTGCATGCCCAACTCAGTTCTGCTATCATATGTGAAAAATCAGCACATTTTGTCAAACACAGACAATTTAACATGAAAAAAAGTAATTTGTATGCCAAAAAGTAAGTTTTTCTACTTTATTTCAATGTTTAATAGCATTATCTGCTTTGCAGTTAAACTCATCAAACTTAAATTATGTTATTTGTATGTCTATGGGGATATATTCTGTGTAGGTCTTTAGTGCTAGTGTTTTAGCCGTTGGCTGTAATGTTAGCTATTTCATGGCTATAGGAGTCTGGGTCAGTTGTAACAGCAACAGTCTGGGTTAGTTGTAACAATAATGCAGATGTTACAACTTACCACACTAGTACTTTAACTTAAATTAAACAAGTTGGGGCAACGACATCAGCAGAGAGAGGTTCATTGGTCGCTTTTGTATATGCGGTTAATGCCATTGGCAACACAATTACTTCACTGTTTGTGTTCCCCACACATACATTATGCAGACCACTGTGTCAGAGATGGACCAGTAGGAAGTACTGGTAGTGGAAATAAATCAGGATGGGTGCAAGAAACAGATTTCCTCATCTTTCTGAAGCACTTTGCAAACCACAACAAGGTAAGCCATGAAAAAAAGTAATGGAATTGCGGTGCTGGTGAACAACTACATTTTTTCAGCTTCATTGTTATGTTCAAAATTGGTGCAAGAGTTGTAGGTTATAATGCCCACTGAGCCAATGAGGCCAAACTCAAGGAAGACCAACCAAAATTAATGAAATATTCAGTTGCAGAAAATTCCATAATTTGTCTTTTTTGGGGGGTTGGTATATGTTCAAAAGCTAGATTTCTGCATTCTGTCACACACACACACAGCTACATAAATGGATGTAAGTGTATTCATGTGTTGAATAAACAAAGATTACATGTTAATATTTTGTCAGTACCCTTATTTCATTGTGTTACATTTCACCCCAGGATATGTTACAACTAACCCAGACTATGGGGTTAATTGTAACATTTCACTCTTTGTGTTTGAGGCCATACCATGCAATGGGTAATTGTGCTGCAGAGAAAATAACTGCACTATTTAATAGCAGAGACATGTAAATACTTTGCATTACATTTTGAATCCACTACCTTAAAAGAGCTCCAATTTACAGACAGAAATGTCAAAAATGTTACAACTATCCCTGGTCTCCCCTACTGGCCACCATAGTGTTTCACAGAAAGAGATTTTGTTCATAGAAATATTTATTCAACCTGTGTTTTCCTACCCTCAGCCATCCTGTTGTCTGCCACCTCCATCCTCTGACAATACACTCCTTCCTGGAGCGGATTTGTACTCAGCAGCTCTTTGCATCATAGCAGCTCTTGGATTCACTCACCTACCTGCCCTCCTGTCGCAGTACTCAACAGATCACCTCCTCCTGGAGCCCAAACTGCCTCCTGGTCTTGTTTCCTGTCCCGTGGCCCTGTGCCAATCCCCTCTTTAAAATTCCCCAGTGCCTTTATAAATCTAGTATTTCACATAGTTCAGTATCACTCCTGTTTGTTAGGTTATTAAAGTCTCATGTTATTCCCCATAGTTCACAGTATTTTTTATAGTTCACAGTTGCGTTATTGTCTCGCCCTTAAAAATAACGTTCTGTTAATTACCCTCACCCGTGCCTCTGTGTGTGATCTGCTTTTGAGTCTTGTCTGGTTCAGCCATATTGTAAAATGGAAAATGAGAAGTATCATTGCCGTCCATGCAAAATGGTTTCCACGGGCCTCCAAATATTTTAGGGACCTCAAGCATCCATCATTCAGTGCTAACTTGAGGACTCCTGAGAGTACATAGTCATAGTTTTTGATATTGGTCCTTCAAAGAACATCTAAAAGCATACTTTTCCTTTATCCATTAAAATACTTTTTTTTACATTTTTGATTTTTTGAGAAAATTGATGAGAGTAGGGACCTGAAGTATTGCATAAATTATAATAATAAAAATTGGATCTTCTCCATGGAATTTTTTGGAAAATTCATAATAGTCAGATGGGAAGTTAAAGGCCATTCAACTGTTTACTCTGTTGATCTTGATAAATAAAATTCAGCAAAGTTCACAGTGAAATGACAGTTTGTCAAACGTAGTTCAAATGTTTCCAAGGAAATTCATATCCGTTATTAATCTCCTAGGAGCCTGCAACAAAAAACAAAACACCTCAGTTTAGTTTTACTGTTTCTCGGTCAAGTCTGTTTAAAGCTGCACATCACCCACTATAAACATATCTACTCCAGAGGGACTGAAAAGACAAACATTTTGCAGTAGTGCTGTGAACAAGAATGATACTTTAGTCAGCAGCCATAGTCATGCTGAGAAACCGGAATAAATAATGCCCACAACACCAGCACAAACAGAAGCCAGTATATTATACACATATGTACAGCCTGACAGTAACTGAGACAGCAGAATATGCTTTATGTTCATCTGAACAGGGGCATTGACAGTAAGGGTTGTCTTAATAGGACTGTGAGTCTGGGGCACATTATCAGATTCAGAAAGCAGTTTTTTAGCCTTAGGGAGCTTATCAGTCCTCAGTAAGGCCACACAGATAGCTGTTAGTTAAATATTGAAGTCCTAGCCAACCCACTCACGTATCCCCAGATGATGAATGATACCCTGGAGGCGTCATGAGGAAGATCGGTGCCAGACTGTTAAGCTGTTTCTGCTGCTAAGTGTCTAACTATCCTGTGAGTTTATAGAATTAAATGCTGAGAGATCAAGTCAGTAGCATAGGCCAAAAACTAAAAATAGCTTTCCTCCCTCTTCCTGCATTAAAGTTTATCATCTTAATACCTTCATGCAGTATGCTGGTAAACTCTTCGAAACCTTTGGATTTGTTTGCAGATGCAATATCAAATGCTTTGTATACAAAACATCTCTAAACAGCTGTCTAAATAGCTGGACAAGCTGGGGATTAGGTTTATTTATTTATTGAAAATACAGATTTTTTTATGGTAGCGTAAAACCTGAAAGCTGTTACTTTCAAGAAATTTTCTAGGAAGCCCTTCTTTTTAGAACTGATAATAAGGGCTCTTGATCCTGTCTGTAAAGTCTTAAAAGTGAACACATATTTTCCAGAATGTTAAAATAAGCTGCGGACAGAAAAAGTATATATAAAAGAAAAAATACAGACAAAAAGCAAATGAGCAGTCAGACTTTATTGTAATCGTTTAGCGACCGTCACTGCGGTGGAGTTCCTGCTGGGCAAGCAAGGCAAGTAGTGCTTGACCAGCGAAATCGGGGGGAAAAAACAGACATCAATTGAAACAAAGGGAGTGAAAGTGATTTATCTCCCTTTAGACCCCAGTATACCTGCTGCAATGGTCACTATGCTCACCACTGTAACATTGTCTCACACTCACTTATATTTATACCAGCCGTTAAGGTTCAGCTCTGTTGTTTATCATGAGTGTGTTGATGTCCTGTAAACAATGGCCTGAACTTGTCAAGCTGCAAAGCCTGCAGGTTTATCCACAATGAGAATGTGCACATTGTGGATAAACCTGTGCTCTTTGATGGAAAACTGATCAGCATGCTAGAAGAACTGCTGCTGGCTTTGCTTTCACTGCTGTAAGATCAGTTGCCATCTAAGCATTTGTGGAAAGACAGCCAGCATTAGTAAGTAAATGGGTTTCTGTGAGTTATCATCATACCAGATAAGCTTGCTCTTACAAACAACTTTCACTAATATGTGTAGTGTAGAGGAGTTAGAGAGTAATGTGAAAAGGTTTAATAACTCCTTCCTTTTTTCTTTTAATGATAAATCCTTGCAAATTTATTCCTTCATTATTAAACACATAACATCTCACATGTAGAGTGTACATATAGCCAGAGATGGCACGTAAAGAAGTAACAAATACTTTGTTACCTAACTATTTCTTTTTCTGACAGTTTTCACTGTCCTAGGTACTCCCTTCACACAAATATTTGCACTTTCTGTTCCTTGTATTTTCAAAATAGGCTCATTACTTGGATGGAAATCAGCCAAGGTAGCTCATGAAACATCTGTTTGCATGTCATTGAATTCAGTCGTGTAAATCCAGAAGAGCAGCAGCAGCACAGGTCAGCTGATCACATAACAAGAGCTCAGAAATTAGTGTGAGTTGTAGGGGTCGTGTAGGGTTCCCTCACTTTAACCCCTTACTGTTCTCATTTTTCTGCTTAGGTGTAGAGGCAAAGTCACCCTCTACAATGTGGGAAACAGAAAATAGTTTTGTTTTTTTATTTCCCTTTCACTGCTTGTGTCCTACATGGTAGACTCAAGCTGAGTCAATTCATTAGAATTAGAACTTAGACTGGAATAACATTTGTATTCTTGTGCACTGATATTTTACATTAATATATAAATGGGTTCAGTTACCTTTGCATCAAAGTACTTGATAGAATTAATCTTCAATGAGCAACTTTTTCTTTCTTATTTAGTACATTAGAGTCTGCACTTCTCACTTTTACTTGAGTAATGAAGTTGCTTCAGAACTGCCTTTTTTAAATGGAGTATGTTTTTCTTTTTTTACTTTGCTTCTACTTAAATAAAGAATGCCTGTACTTCTGCCACCTCTGCATATGTTCTGCAAATGTAACAAAGTTATTAAAAGAAGATTTCCTGGATCCAAACTGGAAGTTCCCTGACCACACACAGCGATCAGTCTCAATATTAAAACCACCTGCTTAAACTCAGGTCCCCTTCTTGCACCCAAAATACCTCTGAGCCACTGAGACATGGACTCAACAAGAGCTGCCGGTGTCCTGTGGTATGAGACATCCAATCTTGCCAGCATATCCTTTAAGTCTTCACAGCTGTGAGACGGAGTAGCCAAGGCTCAACTTGACCTTTCAGCGTCTCGCAGATGCTCAATCAGATTTAGCTTTGGAGAACTTGGAGGCCAAGTCAACTTGAACTCTTTAAATCCCACACATCATTCCTGAAAAGGGTTTGTGCTGTGATCTTGATGAAAGAGGTCACTACCTTCAGAGAATACTTTTGCTTTGAAGGGATGCACGTAGCTGCGGGAATGTTTTGGTAGGTGTTACATGTTCAAGTAGCATCCACCTGGATGTCACGACCCAGTGTTTACGAGCAGAAAATTACCCAGTGTCCTTTTTTCCATTGTAGATAACTCTACTATCTTTCCCACAAGGGAACAATTAACACAACACTAAATCTAAAAATGAAGATGTAATTCATAGAACATGGCTCCTTCTTCTATTGCTCCATGACCTAGTTTGACACTTTTATTTGGTGCTTTGGAACAAAACTAGAATCTATCTACCTATCTACCTACCAACCAACCAACCAACCAACCAACCAATCCATCCATCCATCCATCCATCCATCCATCCATCCATCCATCCATCCAATACAATTCCCTTAAATCCAAATGTCAGGCTTGACCTTTGACTTGCCTAGAGGAGAAGTCATTGAGTCATCAAAGTCCTCTGAAATTCATCAGTGTCTGTTGTGACACTGTTGTAAAGACTTGCTGAGATATTAGAGTCTGTTCCAAAGTGGTGCCAGGTGGGTCAGTATCACGTCGAACACTCGACTATGAATTATGTCTCATGAATCACCAGAGTGGACCATAAATACCCCTGACATGAGCTCACTGCAGGTTCAGAGTGGTCTCTCAGACGGCACTTTACTTCCACCATTATCTAACACTTTCATCAGTGGATGAGGCTTCAGCTGACAAATCAAACTGATGAATTTTAAACAAATGGGACATGTATTTTAAACAAGTGTGAATTTATGCCCACAAGCCAAAGAGAGCTGCTGGGAACTTTGAGGTGAAATGTTGTCAGTAGTACTTGTGATTGTCTGACCAACTTTTCAGTTTGTTTACTTCGAACTTTTTGACAGTCTGTCCAAAGCATTTCCTGCTTTTCCTAAAGTTTGTGTACGTTCAGGACATCTTGGTCTGTTCCTGTGTAAATTCCTAGGCTAACAATAGTCCGGTTATGACGTTTCAAGTGGCACCTCAGGGATCCAAAGATCTAATCTCTACAGAGAGATGGGAACTTGTTTTTACCCTCAGTTTTTTTTCATTAGCTTCTCCAAACTAAACTCAAAACTAAACAAAGGAGAATAGTTGGAAGCTTCATGGTGCTGGAAGCCCAAAAAGAGCCAAAAGAATATGCTTATACAGTTAATTTATTGAATGACTTAAAACTAGCCTTCACTTTTAATCCCCTTGAAATCATGAGAGCACAAAACAGTTTAAAGATAGGATTCTCTCTCTCGCACACCAAAAATGGACTAAAAAATTCAACGACACAGCTGAAGTATTTAGCATTTGGTTGACTGTGTTGTCTCGACCTCGTTTGACCCAGAGAATTATTCTTTATCCAGTTTTAATCATGTTGTAATTGTGTTTTTGAACTTTAAATTACTTTTTCAAATAAAGGATTTAAAAGTGATGAGGATAAAATTGGATTATGCTGAGAAGAACAAACATAAAGTGACTTCACATGGAAAAATGAAACGCTTCGACGTTTTGTTTTATAGTTATGGGTTCACGTTATTGATGGCCTTCTCTCTTTTTGGCTTACATTCCCAGTAAATCATGCTCAATATTCACATCATTACCAATATCACAGATATCAGTTATCTGTTTTCTTAACCACTTAGCAGTGGTGTGGGATGACATTCACAGAAGGGCGAGCAGGCATCTTCCTCCACTGTTTACACTGGATCTATTAAAGCATACGGTTTGTGTTGCCTGTCCGCTCTATGCAAACGTCCAGCCTGAAGAATTCTAAAATATTATTACTTCTTTAATTAAAACAATATCTACACTATTACCAAATATTATTTACGGTTAGCTGACGATGAAAGGTGGTGGAAGAATTTTTCAAAAAATTCCTTTAGGAAAGAGGGAATAAAACACTATGAAAACACCTCAGTAAACATAAAACTGTATTATTGGAAAGTGTAGAAGTAAAAATAATTATTCTGCAGAGAAATACCCCCCATTATAATTGATTAATATATGATATGATTATTGGGTTTTTTCTCTTTATGTATTATTGTAGGGTCTACCTTACAATATAAAGCGCCTTGAGGCGACTGTTGTTGTGATTTGGCGCTCTATAATTAAAATTAAATTGAAAAAAAAATGAATTAACATGACTGCTGCTATGTTTAAGGTTGAGCTCCTCTTGCTTTGGTATTTGTGCTCGACCCCTTAGTGCAAGTGAAAGAAACTCTTCATGTTCCAGCACACCGAGATATTTTGGACAATTTCATCCTCCCAACTTTGTGGGAACAGTTTGGGAACGGCCCCATCCTATTACAACATGACTGCACAGCAGTCCACAAAGCGAGGTCTGTGAAGCAAGTTTGGTGTGTAAGAATTTGACCTCCTGACCTCAACCTGACAGGACACCTTTGGAGGTGAGCAGAGACTGTGAGCCAGGCCTTCTTGTTCCGCATCAGTGTCCGACTTCACTAATGGTCAACAATTTCCATAAATCGGAGTCTGCGCTGCGGGACTGTTTTGATCACGCGGACTGGGAAATGTTTCACGTGGCTGCTAGGGACATTGATGAATACACAGACTCAGTCTGCGGATTTATCAGGAAATGCGTGGAAGATGTCGTCCCATCCAGAACAGTTAAATCCTTCCCAAATCAAAAACCCTGGATTAACGGAGATGTTTGCACAGCACTGGCGGCACGGAGCACCGCCTTTGCCTCCGCGAACACATCGGACTACAAACACGCACATTACCAACTCCGGAAGACGATCAAAGCAGCCAAACGTGAGTACAGGGACAGGGTGGAGCAACAGTTTGACAACCCTCGGAGTATGTGGCAGGGACTAAACACGATCACAGACTTTAGAGGGAAAACCAGCACACCGCAGACCACGGCCTCTCTGTGTGAGGATCTAAACGTATTCTACGCTAGATTCGACACAGCGAACACCATGAGACCGGACAGTGTGGGCACCGCGGATGACGTCAGTGCGCACACTGTGTCTGAGGAGGATGTGCGGAAGTGCTTCAGGAAGGTGAACGCACGCAAAGCTACTGGTCCGGACGGGATTCCCGGCCGCGTCCTCAAGTCATGCGCGGCTCAGCTGGCTGGAGTGTTCACGCACATCTTCAACCTTTCCCTCTCTCTGTCTGTAGTCCCAGCCTGCTTCAAAATGGCCACCGTCGTCCCTGTACCCAAATCCTCCACCATCTCCTCATTGAACGACTGGCGACCTGTAGCCCTGACCCCCATCGTAAGCAAATGCTTCGAGAAGCTGGTCAGGGACTTCATCTGCTCTGCACTACCCGACTCACTGGACCCTCTACAGTTCGCATACCGCCACAACAGGTCCACTGATGATGCCATAGCCCTGACACTACATACTGCCCTGTCACACCTGGAGAAGAGAGACACGTATGTGAGAATGCTGTTTGTAGATTACAGCTCAGCATTCAATACCATCGTTCCCTCGAAGCTGGACAGGAAACTGCAGGATCTAGGACTGAGCAGCTCCCTCTGCAGCTGGATCCTTAGCTTCCTGTCTGACAGACGCCAAGTGGTCAGACTGGGCAGCATCACCTCATCCCCCATCACACTGAACACTGGTGCTCCACAGGGGTGTGTACTGAGCCCTCTCCTGTACTCACTCTACACCTACGACTGCACAGCCACTAACAACTCCAACATCATTGTGAAGTTTGCGGACGACACTACAGTGGTGGGTCTTATCACCAACAGTGATGAGACGGCTTACAGGGAGGAGGTCAGCGCCCTGACCCACTGGTGTCAAGACAACCATCTCACCCTCAACGTCGCAAAGACAAAGGAGTTGATAGTGGACTTCCGGAGGTGCAGAGAAGTACACACCCCCATCACCATCAACGGCGCTGCTGTGGAGAGAGTGAGCAGCTTCCGGTTCCTTGGGGTACATCTGGCTGAGGATCTTACGTGGTCAGTACACACAAACAAAACAGTGAAGAAGGCGCAGCAGCGCCTCTTCTTTCTCAGGAGACTGAAAAGATTCTGCATGAGCCCCCGCATCCTCAGGACCTTCTATCACTGTGCCATTGAGAGCATCCTCACTGGATGCATCACCACCTGGTATGGCAACAGCACCGCCTACAACTGCAAAGCTCTCCAGCGAG
Source organism: Simochromis diagramma (assembly GCF_900408965.1). Lineage (NCBI taxonomy): Eukaryota > Metazoa > Chordata > Actinopteri > Cichliformes > Cichlidae > Simochromis > Simochromis diagramma. The sequence continues at coordinate 2,032,458 of NW_024387083.1, read as the reverse complement.
TAGTGCGGTGCTCTGAACGGATAATTGGAGGTGAGCTTCCCTCCCTCCAAGACATCTACAGGAAGCGGTGCCTGAGGAAAGCGGGGAGGATCATCAAGGACTCCAGTCACCCCAGCCATAAACTGTTCAGACTACTTCCATCAGGAAGGAGGTTCTGCAGCATCCGGTCCCGTACCAGCAGACTGAGAGACAGCTTCTTCCATCAGGCCATCAGACTGCTGAACACTTCATAGACACCTCAGCTTCACTACTGGAACTTTAACATTATGCACTCCATACTGTACAGTAATGCCACTGTTTTGCACATGTCTCACTCTGTATATTTTATTTTATATATTTTATTTATTGTTTACTCTATTTAATTTGTAAAGTATGTGTACACACACACACACGTAGAAAAATATTTAGTATACACATCCAGAAATGCATATACTATTATATATTGTACATATATTTATTAGTTTCAGATGTAGCCATTCTTGTATTTTGCTTGTTTACATTATTGTATTTTGCACAACTCTGTTGCTTGTGAAGCTCGCACACAAGAATTTCACTCACATGTGCTGTACCAATGTACCTGCACATGTGATGTGACAATAAAAGTGATTTGATTTGATTTGATTTAAACACACTTATGGACCTTATGGAAAGAAAGGTTTGAGCTGCCATGGGTGCACAGGGTGGGGCAACATTACATTAAGGCCTATGCATTAAGATTGGCTGTCATTCAGGTTCATATGTGTGTGAAGTCGGGCAGACAAATGCATTTGTCAGTATTGTGCAGCTGCGGTTTTGGACTCTGCATTTTGAAGCATAAACAGTATTTTGGCCGTTGCCTTATTAGCAATGTTGGTCAAGTTACTTGAAAATAGTATTTAGTTAATATCATAGTAATTACTGATTACTTATCCAAGAAAGTAATCATGTTACTTTATTACTTAGTTACTTTCTAAAAACATGATATATAACCTGAATACGTTATAAAGCAATAGACCTTTCAGCCCAATTCTATTTTTTCTGTATAATCATATAAAATTGAATCAAATGAAAAAGTCTCTTTTTAAAACTTGCACATCAAGCAAAAATTAAATTATATACAGCTGCCTTTGACTGGAAGAAATGTGTTTATACTCACTTTTCAAATAGATGCAAGTAAAACACAGCAAAAAATAAATAAAATCAAAGAGTCAGCGGCATTAAGTCCTGTTGCTCTTAAATCTATTTTTACCTGTTCAGCAGGAGTGGAGCAGGCGGAGGTTTGCCCGGTGCAGCAGCAGTCGTGTCAGTGGGGGATTCAGGGTTTCTCTGTGAATTTCCCAGCCCCATGGCAGCGTGCTCGGTGCTTGCTCAGATTTGAAGTTTAATTTTTCGCTGTAGAAAAAAGGTTTTCTTCCCACAGAGTGTACAGCGGACGCTCATGTTTTTGTCACTTTGTACAGAATCAAACTCAAAGTAATGTCGGTACTTCCAAGCTTCAGACGCTGCATGGTCGTACTCGCTACACTTCATATTATCCATTGTTGATCTACACACGTGTGTTGCTGCCACGGACGTCGCACATGCTTACGTCATCAGAGACACTCTCACAAACAAAATCCCGGTTTAGTAACGCAGTAACACAGCGTCACTGACATTTCAAATAGTACTTAAATAGAGAGTTTTAAGTCTTGAATTAAGCCAACAAGTGCTGCGTTTGTGTAGTAAAATATATTCTAATCATTGATATGAAACAATGCGGCATTCCAGGCTGCTTTGCATGATTACAACATTATGGCTCATAATCAAAATCCCTGTGTAAAATATGAAGACAGTTTCTACTTCTGGATCCTCTCTGTTGATCTCTTTGGTGCTAAATAACAAACTAATTAAAAACATGAAAAATCAAAACTGAAACTGTCCCTTACGCTCACAGCAGACCAATCTTTTTTTTTTTTCCTGTTTTACGATGCCAACATCATTTTCAGTGCTGTTTAGTTGGCATTTTCATAAACAGCGCATTCTCAGTGACTCGTAGCTCCTTTGTTGTCATGACGTAGGCTTTCCCTGCTTTATTCACAGTTATGCAATGAGATTTATTCAGAGTGTTCTTGAACGCAACAGTTCTTTTAGTACCGATGCATTTCTTCTTTCTCTTCCTTTGTTTACATCTCTTTGTATTGTTAGAGTTTGGTAGATCTTTCCTTTCCCAGATTTCCTTTGTTTCATTCCTTTCTTCTTAATTACTGAGTTTCCTTCGTCATTTCCAAGTCAAACTGGAACTGCTATTTCCTTTGGTAATAATCATTTTGCTTACAAAACTCTGATGAGTTCTGAGTGCTGGTTTCCATGCAAACTGTCTGTTTTAAGAGCTTTTCCGGTCTGACCTCTTCAAGGTAATAGCTTTCTAATCAGGAAGATGAGTGCGATGACTGTTTATCTTCCTCCGAGTCACACTGAACCACTGCTCACAACAGCTGCATCAGTTTCTTCCATCTACCAATAACTTGGTAGGTGCTAAAATTAAAAGAGCCTCTTCACTGGTGGGCCTCATAGCATCAGCTTCTCAGCATAAATCTTGCATTTATTTTTAAAGTTCATGCAATAAGACTTGAAAGCCCCACTTATATGTTGACTTTTGTTTTCCTGTATTCTGCAGCACGTGTAAAGTATTTTTCCCTTTCAGAATGGCTCCACTGTCTGCATATAGCACAGGTTTAATGGATGATTAAGCGCTGCAGCACTAAAGGGCTTTTTGCACTCTCAAAGGGGCAATGGTTCTCTTTCTCAAAATCCAAACTCCAAATTTCCTGTACATTCAGGTCCACGATCCAATCATAAAGAAATTTGCTTGATTTTTAGCTTTTTAGAAGTCAGATATCTAATACTGACTTTGCACATGCAAAGTAAAAAGAATGATAATCCCTGTTTCCTGTCTGATGTGCGATAAAGGAATTAGAACAGCTGCAGCGACTTGTTAAATGTGGCGACTCTTGCCAAGGGCACAAAGCTGGAGTTCATCAAAAGATCATCACTTTGGTTTTACCAACAGAGCATCTTCTGATAAAAACTTCAAGGACCTCTCCTGCTTTCATCTGAACCCCTGTTTTGGTTCGAGTTTCTTTCTTTCTGTTTTTTCCATAACAAAATGACCGCAGTCAACTGCGATGACCTCACTGAATTAAGGCCGCAGAGATTTCGCTCCAAAAAAGATTTGCGCTGCTGCTCAGGGATCGAGTTGTTTATGCGTTAGCTTGGTGCTATTTCTAAATGTTTACAGTACAGTCAGATACCGAAAGATAAATGCTTTTTTAACAGAAACGGATTTTCACATTCCTTTTTTGACACATCACGGTTGAAATTATGACGTGTGCTCTTAATGAACTGAATCCAAAGGGAATTATTTACAATATAGAAAAGTCATCTGTAACAATTACCATCTGTGCCTCGGTGACAAAGCGCCAGAGTTTATTTGGTGTTGTGTAACTTTTCTTACATGGCAGTCTTGTTTTTTATTTGGATTCAGACCGCAGCGTCTCATGTGCGCAAGGTGTTTGTGTACTGGCCGGCAGTCAGAGAGTAACATTTGCATCTGCACTAGTCATGGTGAAATATTTCTCTTTGTAGATCCAATCCAACACATAATTACTGTCAATTGAGCCTCTTTTTTTTATTCAAACATAAATAAAACTGTTAACAATATTTGTTCTTAAAGGACTTGATCCTTTCTTTTCTCTGATGGAATTTACTCTGGACAGCTCTAGGAAAAGTTGATGCAAACATCAGGCTGTGAAAGCTTTTTATGAAAACATACAGCGCTGGGAAAGAATCGCGAGCCATTTCATTTTGTTTTTGTGCTAGGAAAATGTGAAATAGGATCAGTGATTCTCTGAAATGTGCAAGCATTCATGGAAATACAGCATATAAGCCACAAAAACAATGCTAACAACCTTGAAAGTCAATATTTGGTGTGACCACCTTTATTCTTCATCACAGTCTGAACTGATGCTGATGGAGGTGGGTTGCTAAGCAGCTTGCAGGGTCAGCAGTTACTGTATTGATGTGAAAGCAGTCATCAGCTGATGTAGACTAGCACTGAGATCAACTGCTAGAACTTACTTAATTATGTCGATTAAGAGAGAGAAGCTGAAGAGAGAGAGAAAATTCTGGGAACATGCAGGCAGGAAAAGTAATCATAACCAGTAATCACAACTTAATCAGAGTAATTACTTCCATCAGTTAGATAGGTAGAATTCAACAATATATCAAAGCTATCAATTTTTCCTGGCCTTCCAGGAAAAGCAGTTAACTGCAAATGTATTTATAGCGCCCTTTAATCAAAAACTCAAAAGCCAACTGTAATTTAACAGTGGGCGAGTATATTTATTATATGGAGAATAACCCTGCTCTCACGCTGCTTAAAATCAAAACATTCTCCAAATATCAGGCAATACTCCCCCATCTTCCCAACATACGTGGCACAATCCCCCAGGAAGCAGACCATAAAAGGAGTCCAAAGGGGCTGGGACCAGTTTGGCAGTTCCTGAATCCAAACCGCAGACAGGTTAAGTGCAGTTTGGAGGAGAGATGAGAAACACATAAATTCATCAGTGACCTTTGGATTTTGTTATTAAAACTCTATCAAATTACCTTAGACAGTTTGCAACCGCAACCTGCTGTGTGGCCTCTTGGAGTCGTCTCATCTCACAGTGAATTTCCCATCACTGAAGAGGATAAAAACAATGTGATCCACACACAGATGTTCACAGGAACGTCACAGGACACTTTGGTCCTCTTGGATGGATGTGGGAGCAGCTTTTCCAAATAAAACAGAGGGGGGAAAAAGCACTTCTGGTCCCAGGATATTTTCATTCACTGGAATCATCTGCCCACGCTGTAAAATCTATACAAACCTGCTTTGACAAAGTGTGTGTGTATAAATGCGGTACACTTGTGTTACATAAGTTTAAAACAATAAATAAATGAATAATAAAAGAGATTTGAGTTTACTGCTTGTCTCTTCATGTAATGCAAGTGAGAGCAAACTCATCAACCTCATCACTGATCAGAATAATTGCTTTTGCTTGAAGACGTGGATCCAGGAGAAGATGTCCTGGGTGTCCGGTCACTCAAGTTCATTTACCTCTTCACTGAGAGAAAACGGTCACTGTTCATGAACACAGTTACTCTGAGTCCTGTTATTCTGTGATGAAACATTTCTATCTTGATGGAAATGATCTCCTCCAGGATGACCGTGTCTCCATTCAGAGGGTCATCCCATGTTTTGAGGAGTATGAAAATGATGTGAATCATCTGGTATCTACCCCGGTGAAGACTGAGGAAGAGTTCTGTCACCCATCTATACACAACCTGTTCAAATACCCCCTCCCCAAAAAAACGACAAATCCTTCACAGGATACTTTTTCAGATGCCTGGATCATTAGGAGAGTGCTGCGTATTTATACTCCTACAACATGTGCTCAGCAGCTAGATGCTGATTTATTCTGCTGTTGCTTGAGATATTGGGTCATGTGTTAGTTAAAATCCCTGTGAAGGCATCCATTGTGTGCTGATCAAGTCAGAAAGTGGAAAAATATAATGTGTATGAGATCATTCTGGAGTACTCATCATTAATTAACATCATTGATTTCACTTCAAGACATGAATGTGGCTAACAAACATCGATCCAGGAAGCACAAAACATTTAGTCCGTGTCTGTCCTGCAGGGTCATTTGTCTCCTCCTGGAGCTTATTGGCAAACATTCGTAGCCCCTCCTCCTTTTACTCTTACATCTTATCCATACTGGGGCGACCGTGGCTCAGGGGGTTGGGAATCGCATCTGTAACCGGAAGATCGCCGGTTCGATCCCCGGGCTCTCTGTCCTAGTCGTTGTGTCCTTGGGCAAGACACTTTACCCTACTGGTGTTGGCCAGAGGGGCCGATGGCGCGATATGGCAGCCTCGCTTCTGTCAGTCTGCCCCAGGGCACCTGTGGCTACAACTGTAGCTGCTTCCACCAGTGTATGAATGTGAGAGTGAATGAATAGTGGTATTGTAAAGCACTTTGGGTGCCTTGAAAAGCGCTATATAAATCCAATCCATTATTATTATTATTATTACTCTGTTGATGCATTTGGCAACCTTTGTGGACAAAAATGAACACGCATAAAATCTCATAAAATCCTCATACATTTTGTTCTGCTTTTTTTTTCATAAACCACTTAATCAACTCAAGCCCTTATCAAAATGATCAAAAATTATATCATTTTCACAATTTTAACTCTTTAAATGCCAGTTTAAACATTGAATTTTGAATTATTAAAAAAAAAAAACTACAAAGAACGAATTCTTTCCCATATAATAAATAGTACAGAGATGGAGCATTGGCAGTGATTAGAGTCTTGGACATATCAAAGATTAGCAACAAAACTGATTTGATTGGAATTTTTTTTGTGCAGTATCAGATACTCTCGACACCTTCATGGCCAAAAACGCCCCTTTCACTTCCAAGGAACATTTTTTAATCTCTGCCTTTGCAGTATGAAACTATTCTGTATAGTCAGTATTTCATTTTGAAGAAAACTAGTGATATCTGACATTTCTACTGTTTTCCATCAGATTAAACCTTGTTCACATTGTAGGTCAATAAATGAAATTATTGTATTTTTGCCTGTTATATTATGGAGCCCTGTGACCATCAGAGGCTCCAAGAGTGATTGAATGACACACAAATACGAAGCAATCTGAGCACTCTTAAAAGTATTTTACAAATGCGTACATCCAAACTTGAATAAATACTCACCATTTACACACAATTTATTATAAGTTCAACTCACAACTCATTTTACCTTTCTGTGCATACAAATGTCTAAAACTCCATGTCACTTCTCTAACTTCTCGCTCGCTCACAAAACCTATACGTGTGGACGAACCGCCTGATACGCACAGATCATGTCGCATGGCCACGTGAGGTTTTGAGACCTGCTTCACACAGAGCCACAAATTTAAGCTGCTTTCAAGTTCCAGAATAAAATTGGCACATCTGGACTTCTTTTTCTAAAAAAGAAAAAAAAAACGTCATTTACCAATTACGGACACTATCGGTAACCTATAAAGGTTAATACATGTTTTAAATAATCTGCTCGGCTGCAGATAGAGAGAACAACATGGGTGCACTGTGGCTCATCCTCTGGAGTCAGAATTTGCTAAATAATCTCTGTATTTTTTGAATGTTTGTTTTTGAGGACAGCAGAGGCAGAAGCACCTCTTCAAACTCATCCCTACAAGATGACTTTTTCAACTATCAAAATGTTTACAAACTCACACACTCTCTCACTCACACACACACACACAGAAAAATACAAAAAGTACAAGCATTTCATGCATTGGCCTGCAATGTGAGCAAGGTTTCAATCTGTTGGAAAACAGTAGAAATGTCAGATATCACTAGTTTCCTTCGAAATGAAATACTGACTTACAGAATACATAGTTTTAAACTGCAAAGACAAAGAGATTAAAAAAGTGGTTTCATTGGAAAATAAAGGGACGTGGACTGTGGACTATGAGAGGAAGCAGTACCTGGAGAGATACTGGCATTTAAAGAGTTAAAATTGTGAAAATGATATAATTTTTGATCATTTTGATAAGGGCTTGAGTTGATTAAGTGGTTTATGAAAAAAAAAGCCGAAAAAAATATTCTTGTATGAGGATTTTATGACAGATTTTATGCGTGTACATTTTTGAACACAAAGGTTGCCAAATACATCATCAGAGTATGGATAACATGTAATCAGAATCAGAATCAGAATCAGAAAGGGGTTTATTGCCAAATGTTGAGCAGGTTTACAACATTAGGAAATTGCTGCGGTGCTTCAGTGCAAACATAGTGTCATAAAGATATAAAAATAAGAATAAGAATAAAAGTGATACGTAGAAAGATATATACATTAGTGCAGGTGGTGATCAGTGCCAAACATGGAATGATGCAGTGACACAGCGTAGGGTCATGTGTTAGTGGTGGGGACAGCCATATGGTTATTGTTCATGTGTCCAACAGCAGAGGGGAAGAAACTGTTCTTATGGCGAGAGGTTCTGGTGCGAATGGACCGGAGCCTCCTGCCTGAGGGGAGCAGGTCAAACAGACTGTGTCCAGGGTGAGAAGGGTCAGCTGAGATCCGAGCTGCACGCCGCAATGTCCTGGAGGTGTACAGGTCCTGCAGGGATGGGAGTCTGCACCCAATCACCTTCTCAGCAGAGCGCACAACACGCTGCAGTCTCTGTTTGTCCCTGATAGTGGCTCCAGCGTACCACACGGTGATGGAGGAGGTGAGGATGGACTCGATGATAGCAGTGTAGAACTGCATCATCGTCCGTGTTGGCAGGTTGAATTTCTTCAGCTGCCTCAGGAAGTACATCCTCTGCTGGGCTTTCTTGATGACGGAGGTGATGGTGGGCTCCCACTTCAGGTCCTGGGTGATGGTGGTACCCAGGAAGCGGAATGAGTCCACAGAGGTGATGGGGGTGTCAGTCAGGATGATGGGGGGGAGTGGGGCTGTGTGCTTCCTGAAGTCCACAATAATCTCCACTGTCTTCTGGGCATTCAGCACCAGGTTGTTGTGGCTGCACCAGGACACCAGACGTTCAACCTCCCTCCTGTAGGCAGACTCATCCCCGTCCGAGATGAGCCCAATAACGGTGGTGTCATCTGCAAACTTGATTAGCTTGACAGACTGGTGGGTGGAGGTGCAGCAGTTGGTGTACAGGGAGAAGAGCAGAGGAGAAAGAACACAGCCCTGAGGGGAGCCGGTGCTGATGGTCCGGGAGTCCGAGACATTCTTTCCCAGCCTCACATGCTGCTTCCTGTCCGTCAGGAAGTCAGTGATCCACCGGCAGATGGGATCAGGCACATTCATCTGGGAAAGCTTGTCTCGGAGATGGTCTGGAAGGATGGTGTTGAAGGCAGAGCTGAAGTCCACAAACAGGATCCTGGCGTAGGTTCCTGGGGAGTCCAGATGCTGAAGGATGAAGTGTAGGGCCATGTTGATGGCGTCGTCTACAGACCTGTTGGCTCTATATGCAAACTGTAGGGGATCCAGGAGGGGGGGCCGTGAGGGTCTTGAGATGGGAGAGAACTAGGCGCTCAAATGACTTCATGACCACAGATGTCAGAGCCACGGGTCTGTAGTCATTTAGTCCAGTGATCCTAGGTTTCTTGGGGACAGGGATTATGGTAGAGGACTTGAAGCAGGCAGGCACATGACATGCCTGCAGTGAAGAGTTGAAAATGCCAGAAAACACTGGGGCCAGCTCGTTTGCACAGTGTCTGAGGGTGGCAGGAGACACGCCGTCTGGGCCGGGAGCTTTCCGAGCATTCAGGTTCTTAAACTGCTTCCTCACATCTGCTTCATGAATATGAAGAGTTGTGGTGGGAGGAGGTGGTGTGAAATCCTCTTTTGTGTGGGGTGAGGAGGGGGGTGTAAGAGTGTAAGAGTAAAAAACAAACATTTTGCTAAAAAGATTCCCTCAAAACGTCATGCCACCAGCTGTAGTACAGCCAAAACGATCACCAAATTTAAAATAAAATGTACAAAAACACCCGAGGAGGGTGTTTTTGTACATTTCTTGTACATTTTTGGTACATTTTCAAGGGCTACGAATGTTTGCCAATAAGCTGCAGGAGGAGACAAATGACCCTGCAGGACACGGACTAAATGTTTTGTGCTTCCTGGATCGATGTTTGTTAGCCACATTCATGTCTTGAAGTGAAATCAATGATGTTAATTAATGATGAGTACTCCAGAATGATCTCATACATGTTATATTTTTCCACTTTCTGACTTGATCAGCACACAATGGATGCCTTCACAGGGATTTTAACTAACACATGACCCAATATCTCAAGCAACAGCAGAATAAATCAGCATCTAGCTGCTGAGCACATGTTGTAGGAGTATAAATACGCAGCACTCTCCTAATGATCCAGGCATCTGAAAAAGTATCCTGTGAAGGATTTGTCGTTTTTTTGGGGAGGGGGTGTTTGAACAGGTTGTGTATAGATGGGTGACAAAACTCTTCCTCAGTCTTCACCGGGGTAGATACCAGATGATTCACATCATTTTCATACTCCTCAAAACACGCAGTGCCCTCTGAATGGAGACACGGTCATCCTGGAGGAGATCATTTCCATCAAGATAGAAATGTTTCATCACAGAATAACAGGACTCAGAGTAACTGTATTCATGAACAGTGACCGTTTTCTCTCAGTGAAGAGGTAAATGAACTTGAGTGACAGACATTAATGAACCGTCTTGTGACCGGACACCCAGGACATCTACTCCTGGATCCACGTCTTCAAGCAACAGTTTTGTCTTAAGCTTGGATTGCATTTTTACTTGTATTTGAAAAGCATTGCTTCTACTGACAAACACAGGAAGAATTGTTACTCAGTTCTCTACCTTCCATCAACTCCAGTATAGATTTTTAGAGTCTCTTTTGAGTCACTCTCACTGTTCTCAATGTCTTGTTTTACCTGCAGCAGGAAGCTATTATCTGTAAAATTGCTCTATTTACTGCTACTTCTTCAGCATCAAACCACAGACTGACTGAGTCAGCAGCTAGAGTTTGGTGTAGCTGAAAGGATAAACTGTTTCTCTCACACTGGTGAAGACCCAAAACAGGGTTTTCAAAAAAAGAGTGAAAGAAATAAATGTTAGTTGCTATGTCAAAAATAAACAAGCATTAACAGGGCTGTATTTAGACTCCTAGATCAACTCACCATGTACATGGAAAACCCGATCTGCAAAGCTCTCTGATGTGGCTATGTATTTGGGAGACGGATGCTTGGCGTTCATTTAGAGGCATGTTTATCACTTGGGAAATAAAAGTCCAATATTCTCTCTCCTTTAGCTGCTGAGTGCTCTGCTTTGTTCAACAGCTCGTTGCTACATTGTTTTTGTTGCTACTGGATAAAAGATGCTAACGTGCTATTAAGTGCTCCGCAGAGCTACAGGAACTGTGAAGCTGAGTGCAGGTAAACCTTTTCACACAGCACACAGTCAGAGTGCCACCTCTATCAGTTCTAAGATTGTAAGTATCAGGACATAAAAACAATCTGGTCCTTAGCAGGTCTAAAATGAGTTAGGTGCAACCTCGGTGAACAACAACACGACATATTACACTGTGTCATCGTCAGTGTTGGTTAAGTTATTTGAAAAAAGTAATCAGGAACTAATTACTGATTACTTCCCAAAAAAAAAATAATCCCGTTACTTTACTGATTACTTATTTTCAAAAGTATTTAGTTACTTTTTAAAAACACGATTTACAACCTGAATAGGTGATAAAGCGATAGATCTTTCAGCCCAATTCTTCTTTTTCTGCATAATCCATCATACAAAATGTAATCAAATGGAAAAGTCTCTTTTTAAAACTTGTTTTATTAGTTTTAATCTTTTAACTTTATGCATCAAGCAAAACTTTAATTATATGCAACATTCTCTGACTGGAAGAAATTTGTTTAACATTTAAACCAATTTTCTGCACATTCCAGCACATAAAATAAAATATTTTTTTTTGTGTTTATACTCAGTCTTTCAAATAAATGCAAGTGAAACACAGCAGAAAATAAATAAAATCAAAGACTCAATCTTCCTTGAAAAGCACATCCCTGTGAATTCACCCCGAGGTCATACCATGCAATGCCTAGAGAATCTGCAAATAACCCAAGACCTACATCTCAGACTCTGCGGGCCTTAGTTAGCATGTTAAAAGTTCATGAGAGTAAAAAGAAAAGAAAAACACTCAAAAAGGATGGCTTGTCTGGAAGGGATACCAGTAGAAAGTCTCTTCTTCCTAAAAAGAACATGGTTTAGGTTGGCAAAGCAGCATCTGAACAAACACAAAGGGGGTGAAGGGGTGATGATTTGGGTTTGTTTTGCACCCACAGGACCTGGGCATCTTGCAGTCAACGAGTCCAGCATGAACTTCTCGGTACACCAAAGTAATCTGGAGTCAAATAACAGCTAAAACTGGGCTGAAACAAAGTCATGGAACAGGAAACTGATCCTGAGCACAGCAGCAAATCTACAATAAAGTGGCTGAAAAAGAAAAGAAGCTTAGTGCTGCAATGGTCCAGTCAAAGTCGACCTGAGCGGGATCTTAAGACAGCTATTAATAAATGAATTCCTGCAAACCCATAAAGAAAATTCCTTCACTGTGATGTGAGAGACTCATAAAGTCATACAGAAAACAACTACTTCAACTTCTCACTGCTAAAGCTGATTGTACAGGCAGCTGGATCAGGAGCTTTTTACACGCTGCTTTTGCATTTTTGGTTTAGTTTTTTTTTTTTTTTGAGGAACAACACACGTCGTATGTCATGTGTTGACATTAATCTGAAGAAGTGGATAGTTTTCATTATATTGTGTTATAGCGTTTTTCTTTTTATTAACATCGGTCCCATGTATGATGGAGAAATTAGAGCATGCACAAATGTGTCCGCTTCCCCTTTTCACTTTACTCGATTTCCCAAACCTGCTTGAAATGAATGCAAACTGGAGCTTGTATTCTAGCTCCCCCTAGCGGTTTGATAAAACAATTAACCAAAGGCTTTTGACACAGCCGTCAAACATCACCGCCATGTGACGCAACAACATAACAATAAAGACAAAGATTCGGTGTCTGAAACTGAAATCACATTTATTGTTTGTTCTGGAGTTGATTTACTTAAAACTTAACCCTTCGTGTACTAGTACAGTTCTTTTCTTGACTGCATCTTTTTCTTCTCAGTTAACATCGTCATCTATCTTTTTTTATTAACACTCACACACACACACACACACACACTCACACACACGCACACACGCGCGCACACAAAACAGCCAGTTACACCAGCTGAGGCTTAATCGGGTGATCTTAAAAGGGAACTAATAATGCACCGGTCTCCAATTCACACCTCACGCAGCAGTGCAGCCACAAACCTGCAGGAGGCAACAGTGTCTATTACTCTGTGAATGCAGACAGGAAGAATTATATCTCACCTTGCAAAATGGTCCCCTTTAAGGCCCGCTTATTAGAGTCCTTTTGATACCAGGACGTGACAATCATATTAAAAGGTCTTCCTCGCGTTCAGTCACTCAACCAGCTCCCGACCTACAACGCACTCGCCAGCACCAAAAGTTTCAGCTTGGAGAGACTAACAGATAAAATAAAAAATACTCTAAGATTCACCTTGCAGGACTGCAAATACAGAAATGCACAGAGCAATAAAAAATACATAGCATCAAATGTTGAAATCAAATCACAATAGAGGAATTAAGATCACTTAATTTTTAAACTACCTCGCTAATAGAACTGCAGACGGCTCTACTAGCATCAACAGTTTCTTAAGTACATGTAGTTACTGTATATAGTATGCATCTATACTCCATAAAAGGGTTAAGGGTATCGTTTGGATCAAACAGTCATGTTTCAAGCATGGGCAACACTGGAACAAACTCTAAAAGGTTGCCCGCCTACATGGACCCTTTGAGTTACTGCTTCGGTTCAAGGTTGATATGAGAGAGACTACAGACCTCCGATCCTCAGGAGGCCGAGGCTGACTGCGTTTCTGCATTTGGACTGAGGGCTGACGGTTCTCCAGAGCCCTGCTTTGTAATCAAGTTTGGCTTGTGTTCACGTTTAATTGGAAAAATCTAACCCCCACGGAAACGAGAAGCCGCTTCAGCAGCCAGAGTCTTTAAAACTGGGGGATCCACCGTTGGTTCAGTCCATTGTTCTGCGTGGGGGGCCCTGGGGGAACCCGGTAGCTGTGCAGAGTTTCCTCCACCATCAGGTCCAATGTAAACAGCTTTTACAGAGGCAAGACAGGGAAGTAAACAGGCTCTTTGGCACATCCTAACAAGACGATGGATGCATGTAAGTCCAGACAGGCTCCCACATTTAGTTTGTTTTGACCTTAATGAGGTGTCTTTGTATCGAGCGCATTTACGTCTGTCTCTCTCTCTTTCTCTTTTAAAATGGGGAAACAAATGCACATTTGCTCTGTATGTACACCGACATACAAACGAACGCGCTGGCATAAAAGCGCACCGCCGGCCTATTTTCAAAAACATTCCTAAGTTATACTCTAGCTTTTAAATGACCTAGCTTACCACATTCAGAAGCAACATAATAAATAAATAATTTGGGTTACATTGAAAAAGGCAGGTAGAAAATGGCAACACTGTGAATGGAGATGTGTAACCTTGAACACTGTGGCCTCACGTCTCCAAGATTAAAAAGCAACTGCAGCCCTATCTGTTGAAAACAGCAGGCTGTGGAGTGGTAACATCGTGAAAGATAAAACTGTTACCTGATTTGTAGTACAGGGCCTGTGTTTGATTTGAGTATGAATGTGTGCGTTTAAGGTTTTGACAGGTGCTTTAAGCTACATTCAAGCGAAACATATATTTTGGGGAGAGTATTACTTCATAGAGTAAAGAGTTTCCCTTTTTGGGTGTGCTTCCACTTTTTGTTCCTTCAGTCAGTCGGAATGTGTCTTTGTCAATCCGCATTAGGGATGCACTGACTCCGGGACCTTACAGGTAACAATTTATCTAATTTTGTTTATGTTTTTGTTGTTCTTGGACAGGGGTTGCAAACCTGTGGTTCTTTTGCTCACTTCCTATGACACATTTTTTAAATTTGACACATGAACAATACAGGATTTTTAAGACTGACACCGGTACTGATATTTGGTGCTTTAAAAACTCGAATATTTTTGTGCTTTCAGACGCACGAAACATACGCAGATTTGTCTAACATTTGTTATGTGCAATTATTTCTTTGCCCTGCCCGACTCATCGCATCAGCTGGTTGTTGTTTTTGTGGCATTCTATACATTGTAGCCAAAAGTGAAGTTGCAGAGTGCCCTCTGGTGGCCAAACTGTGCAACACTCATAACATTCATAACATGAAGGGTGTTTCTCCCACCTCATCGTTAGTTTAATTTTCATTTACTGGTTGTTATAAAAGACAATATAGATAGGCTCAACTGGCTGATATCAGTGAGCTCAAGTTTAAATTTTGTATTTATTAGCGGATATCAATGTGATTGTTTGTAGATCAGATGGTTGATTGTAGCTGAAGGGGGAAAAAAGGAGCACTGCCTCCTACTAAACTAGATTTTAGTCAACATTAAATTTAAAATGGGGATTTTTACTTGTACTAATTTTAAAGCTGTTTGGTTGATGTTACTTTATTATCAAAAAGGTTTCTAATGCAATTCATTTGCAAAAACGCTAGCAGTGGCCTGCATAGCTTTATGTCTAATTTCAAGTAAACACATGCTAACTGAATTTTTTTCCAGTGCTTAATAATTATTTCATTTTGTTGGCAATCCAAAATCATAGTAATCAATTTTCACTGTAGTTCTAAAATTTTTATAAATGTTGCAACACATGGAATTACTGTAGTGCAAAGTTAAAGTAAGGATGATCACCGGTACCTCACACATGATAAAGATTTTAATTATTTACCCTACTAGTAAGGTTGATATGCTAATTTATACTTCACTCATGTCTTTCATTTTTAATTTAGGTTTCATTAAAATCCTCAAATAGGTTTGAACAAAAATTGCTCAAAGCCGTCTCTCTTGACAGTAATGGCTGCAGACCCCCGTTCTAGGAGAACAAAGAAATATTTATTAATTGACTTTTCAATATTTCCAATCTTTGTTACCTTAACTTTACTGTCTGGAATATTTATTCAAACTATGCCTAAAAATTTAGTTTATTGAACATTTTCTGATGGATAAACTGAAAATAAATTGCACTTGGGGGAAAACCCCACAGCTGAGCCAGTCAACCAGAAAAATTTGCCTCCTAGGTGATGCTGGCAATGTTTTCCATCTTTTACCTGTGGTCAATTCAAGCCACAATATTTCAAAGATCAGGCACCGTTTGAATTTTTAATTAAAAAATTTTGTGACTTTAGTCTGGATTTCCCATGCTGTGTCCCTTTAATCACAACAGGCCACCGATTCCTGTAAGTCCCATCTTATTTGCCAATGAGCAGATATCGTTCAATGAGGCCAATATCGACTAATATCAGTGTTAGGCCCATATATCGGTGCATCCCTATATCATATTAACCTATTCAAATTATATCATTAAGTGCCGAGTGTCCACATTAAAAGTGCCTTTATTAACACTAAGTGTTATCACATGTTTAAAGTCTGAACCGCAAGACTAGCATGATTAGAACTGTCGCTTAATCTCAGTCAGTCAAAGCTACCAACATCCTGGTAGCAATGGTCAAAATCTCACAGTTCTTTTAATGCGCTGTTCATAAGTAGAAGATTGGAGGGAAGGTTGTAGTAGACAAGGTGTTAAAGTTTAATAAAGGGTTATATTAAACCCTAAATCGCCCAGTGAATGAGAGAGGTACAGTAACGATCCACATCTGAACATTCAATATAAACAAGGCAAACACAAACATTAGTCCATCTCTCCTTATAACCTTGGACATTTCCCGTAATCACCCATCCCTGGTGTGCAGATAAGCCAGTGGAGCTTCGTTCTCATGGCAACGGGACTTAGTAACAGTCTAGAAAGCTGCTTCAAAAGGTGCTTGGGGCTCAGAGGGCTCTTTGGGAGGGAGAATGCTCCTCCTAAACACCACTTTGTGAAGGCCAAAGGACAGAAACGGGTGAACAAGTAGAAACTGGAAGAAATAAAATGAGTACAGGTGATGAATGTGAGCTTACGCTGTCTGGGTGGGGAGAGGAATAGGAGTTGGAGTTAGAGTTGGCTGCTCCTCTGAGACTTGAACTATCTCTGTGGCAGTGATGGCAGGAGCGCACTCGGCCACGGGCGAGGGGGAGAGGCTCTTGGGAGTCGTGTTGCTGTTTGAGGTGGAAGTGAGAGCCGGTGCGGTAGAGGTGGTTCTGGAGGTAGAGGTGGAGGCTGGGACAGAGGCCTGGACCGGCACAGGATCGTCAGCTAGGGCAGGTGGTTCGGTGGCTGTTGCTTTGGCAGCAGCGGGCTTGTTGTAGTTCATCTTGAGAATGTGCTGCTGGAGGTGTCTGATCCAGTCCTCCTGCACCGACAGTGGACCGTGGAACTCGACCTCACAGAATCTGATGAACAAAAACACACTTTTTAGGCTGGAAATTATCACTTACGGCGTTACCGATAGCCAGTAAAATGAATGCAACTACTTATGCTCTAACACAAAGAGATAAAACACAATCCGATGCCGCTAAGCCAGATTCTCTGTCTCTCAGGGGCGGCCCATTCTGCCACTTGTGCTGCAGCTATATCAGAACTTAAGCACTCATTCATGTTCCCTGAAAATCCCAAATGGTTCGCTCTTCTCAATATAGTGCATTAGCAACTAAAAGTGGAGTACTGCTCGACAGGGCGTGGGAACAGGGATTGCTGCTTGGGGGATTAACAGACTATTTAAAACATAGGCAGACAGTCCTATTAATGCTATAGTCTCCAAATTTCTAATGCTAAGAGCCCTGAACGGTTTTTCCTGGGTCCTGGAAAGCTATATCCCAAGACACAAGTTTCATATACCGGCACTTCAGGGTGTAGAACTTGCCCACCACTTTGACCAGCGGGTAGGAGGGTGGTTTGGGCACCAGGGCGGGGACGGTGCCTGTGCGTGGGGGCTTAGGAGGGCCGCTATCCCTCTCTGTCCCGTCCGGGCAAGATGGATGCTTCAACGGCCGACGCTCAAAACCTGAGCAAGAGGAGGAGGTAACAAAGGAGGTTGGTGCAAAGTAGAGCTGCACCAAAATGCTTCAATGTCAGTATAGCTTAGAGGCAATTCAGTCATTTAAAGTCAAAAGGGGTTCAGTTTTCTGCCTAAACCTAAAAGATGTATAACATTGTAATATTTCCTTAACAATATAGTGTAAAATGGTTAAACATTGACTGAAAAAAGGGAAAAATTAGGGTAATTTCGCCTGTCAAGGGCTTGTTAATGCCAGTATTAACAACTGATTTTTTGAGAATATATAATACCTTGTATATGTATGCACCTATGTGATTGAGAGCCAAGACATATGCTCTATCCTCACGTACCTCTAGGCAGGCGGACATTGAGCTCACTGCGCGCCACCTGTGCTTGAAGCGTGTGGCCGCTGCCGAGCCGCGAGAGACTGGGACTGCTGCGACCAGCCCTGATGGGAGCACCCTGGAAGTTGGTACCAGTTTCTTCCTCTGCAGTCTTGGAAGAGCCCTGGCTGACCTCGTGGCTCAGTGGACGCACCAGGCTGACAGCCAAAGAAGAAGACCACTGAGAGGAGGAGGAGGAAGAGGAAGCCTTCTGCGATGAGATGGGGAGGATATGATCAGAATCCGCAGTGAGCGGTGAGCTGCTCTTCTGGAACATGGAAAAAATGAGTGATCCTATCAGCAGTAAATTACAAAAAGACTGGCGAGTCCTGGTGTACTTGTTACCATGTAAACAGAAACACTGGCACATTAACAAAAGTAAATAAGAACCCAGATAAGACTTTGAATTTCTTCCTATATACCAATAAGGCATATGAACAGAGTAAATATGTAACTTGGAAGCAAGAGTTAGCTTAGTTTCAAGCAAAAAAGTAGACGGTTAGCTAGGCTGGCTCTATCCAAAGGTAACAAAATCTACCACCAGTTCCTCTAAAGCTCATTACTTACTAATTAAAAAGTTATGTGACTTTTTTTGAAGTCATTTTGGGGAGGATATCTGCCAACAATTTCCTGGCCTGGTGCTGGGACTGACATGCTAATTTAAGCTAGCCAGGGACTAGCATTAGCCTCCTATTTAGTGCAGAAACAGTATTTAAACTACTATAATTTTTGTTGTTTTATCTTCACTTTCTTTAATTTAAGTGGGTTTATATCATCATCATCTGTCTATCTTTTTTCAGTAGATTAAGCTTATATTGCTATAAGGAGAACTGTGCTGTAATTTGCCCCTTTCAAGTACACAGCACCCATATTAGTGGGGTTCATAAGTACCTGGACACAAATTGTTCTCAGCAGCTGTTAATCAGCACAAAGTTAGTTAAAAGATGATCACCTGTGTCTGAGAGGTATGAGGTGACATTTAGATTAATACTGACTTTGTCTCTTCATAATCTGACAAGTCCTGTGCTCGATTTTGTCCAGTTCTGACACTTTCCACTTTACAGTATTGTAGGGTGGCTCAAACTCTATTTGTACTTTTCTGCATTTATAATTACATCAATTCTAACAAGATTCCCAGAACCACTGCCTGATCCACCTCTCAGTGTCAGGTCTTTGTTGGATTTCTTAAGGACTTCAGCTATAGGTTGTTTTTAAGGCCCACTACATTTGTCCTCCAGTTGTCCAGTTTAATCAATTTAAGAACACACCATTTTAGCCTAATTATTTGTGGGGGTTCACCTTGTTGGTACAAAAATACTATTTTATGTCTCTCAAAC
The DNA here is from genome assembly GCF_900408965.1 of Simochromis diagramma. Taxonomy (NCBI): domain Eukaryota; kingdom Metazoa; phylum Chordata; class Actinopteri; order Cichliformes; family Cichlidae; genus Simochromis; species Simochromis diagramma. The sequence goes on along the minus strand of NW_024387083.1, from coordinate 2,013,041 downwards.
TGTGTAATCTTTGACATTTTTAATAGAATCAGTTAAATAATGGGGAAATTTTTGTTTTTTGCAACAGGCTAGTTGGCTCTTTGCTAAGTTGTCCGTTATCTGTAGACACAACAAAGAAATGTTCAAAGACCTTCAGAAAGCCTGGAGAACTACTGGACTCCTTGGAAGCAAGATATATAGAAATGAGGGGGTGGCTCAAGACTTTTGTACAGAATGTTTAAGCCCTTAAAATCTGAGCACTACATGTTAAAAGGGTTTTATCTCCTACCTAGTTCTTTCAGCACGTATGCAAAAAATGTGTAATCATGCACATAATTACAATAATTACAGTCTGGACAGTGCATCTAACTACAACCAATCTAGCTGTGTTAATGAATTAGGCAGCTGTAACAGAAAAGATTCTCTCTACTTATTTTAAAATTACCGTATTACACACTATATATCCAGCTGTCCCAGCTGACCTTTCTCTCACACCTGTCATGTATAAAGCACTAATTAGAAGTCTGATTACAATAAAAGCACTTAGAAATTAACAGACCCTCCAATGAGCTTTACAAAACAAATGGATGAAAAAAATGTGATTAATAAGGAAGGCAAAAGATCTGCAGACATATGGGGACCTAATTTGGGCTTCTACTGACACCAATGCATCAAATAACGGGGACCTATAGCTGAGCTGAGCATCAGACTCGTTCTATTAACATGGATAACTGCAGATATTGGCAACACTTAAAACTCACTGATGGAGTTTCTGATGTCACTGATGGAATGGCAGAATAAGGTGGTAACAAGTCAGGTTTTTACAGGAAGAAATTAAATAATCATACCAGTAAGTACATTTCAGTACTACGTATGCAATTATAGGTAGTACATGAGTAATTTTAAGCATAGCATAACCTAAGGTATTTTACAGAAAAGAAAACAAATTGTAATGTAATGTAATTACATTTAAGTACTGCATAAGTAATTTAAAGTGGTGTGCAAATTTATTGCAATTTTGGAGAAACAATATTTTGTTGATGCATCTTGATGCATGCTCAATCATCCAGGTAAGTAGATCTCCAAAAGTTGACTCTGTTCATCTGGGCGTAGCGTTTTGTGGGAGAAACATTTCGTCACTCATCCAAGTGACTTCTTCAGTCTCAGCTGACTGCAGGTTTCCCCAATCTTATAAACAGTATATTTGCATAATGACTGAAACCAGCACCACTGAAGGAACAATGGGCTGGGAGGTCAGTTCCTTAATCTTAATTATGCAAATTCTCATGACCATTGATCAACAACCACTGACCAAAACCCACTGATCAAAGCTGACATGTACCGTAAACCTACACATACGGATCAGTATTTAAGGTTTGACTCTCATCATCCACTGGAGCACAACCTGGGTGTCATCAGGGCGCTACAACACAGAGCGAACACCATCCCCACAGACACAGCGGCCAGGGAGGCAGAAAAACAGCACATCAAGAAGGCCCTGAGTAAATGTGGTTATCCCAGCTGGACTTTTGTCAAAGCTGGGAAGGCGCCAAAAGAAAGCTCCAGCCGATCCAGGAGAGAAGGACAACCGCTGCCCAAGTGAAAACCTGTAGTGATCCCATATGTGTCAGGAGTATCGGAGCAGTTGAGACGCATTTTTTCTAAAAACCGGGTGTCTGTGGCTTTTAAACCCCAAAACACGCTGCGCCAAAAATTGGTCCACCCCAAGGATCAGGTCCCCCGACACAAACAGAGTAACATAGTGTACGCTGTTAAGTGCCAGGAGGATTGCCAGGATTTATACATCGGGGAAACCAAACAACCTTTGGCGAAGCAGATGGCACAACACAGAAGAGCTACCTCGTCAGGCCAGGACTCTGCAGTCTATTTACACCTACAGGCCAGTGGATACTCTTTCAATGATGAGGATGTTCACATCTTGGACAGGGAGGAACGCTGGTTTGAGCGCGGAGTCAAGGAGGCCATTTACGTGAAAAGGGAAAGACCATCTCTGAATCGAGGAGGGGGCCTAAGGGTACATCTTTTGCCATCTTACAATGCTGTGATTGCAGCCATTCCCCAACTCTCTGTGAATGGTACTCATGGCCATTGATCAGTGGTTGTTGATCAATGGTCATGAGAATTTGCATAATTCTGATTAAGGAACTGACCTCCCAGCCCATTGTTCCTTCCGTTGGCTGGTTTCAGTCATTATGCAAATGTACTGTTTATAAGATTGGGGAAACCTGCAGTCAGCTGAGACTGAAGAAGTCACCTGGATGAGTGACGAAACGTTTCTCCCACAAAACGCTACGTCCAGATGAACAGAATCAACTTTTGGAGGAATATTTCCCAAACTTACATCGTACATAAGCTGTGTATTTCGGGGTGAGGGTCATGTTATGGGTGAATTAAACCACTGTTAAAACATAGCTTTTATAGAAAAGGAGTGTCTCTTTTCCTGTAAAATACCTGGAAGTTAGGCAATGCCAAGACTCTCCATAATATCACCCGGATGTTGAAAAGCACAGCATTCGATGCAAGATGGCGAAATATTATGTTTTTCTGCAAACCTACCAAGACATTCTGCAGTTATTAAAACTACTTACAGAATTATTTGTCTTCTTTCCTGTAAAATACCTTAAGTTATGCAATACTTTAAATGACTCATGTACTACCTAAAACTATTTCCGCAGTACTTAAATTTACTTAGAGTATACTAATTTGTTTGTTTCCTGTAAAAACCTGGCTAAAAAAACTTATTCCAGTGCACTTACCTTTAAATGTTTATAGGTAAATATAATTAAAACAAATAATAATGTGATTCCATTTAATGTGCTAAGTATGTGCTGCAATTGTGTCTATGTGTTTGTGTGGCAGGTACTAGCCAAGATATGCTCTGGCGCATGACCCCAGTGAAGCTAACTAGCTTTTAGCTAAATATACTGAAGAGACACGGCCTCTGGGTCTGAAAAGTCAAGCAAATGAGAAAGTACCTTAAACCTGCATTTTGAATAGGCGCTGAAGGAATGTGCGGCTGCATAATGATTGTAAGTCAGAATGTATAAAAGTCTATTGAGAAAATGACCCTTGATCTATAAGCTCATTAAACGCTTTTCTAATGAGTTTACCGCCTAAATTGCTAGTTTCAGGTTCTGATTCATATACCTCACTGTTCTTGTTGGGAAGTATGCTCCCATTTACAGTAAAACAGACAATAAAGCTGGATATGTGCACATCCACTCTTCACTTGTGTCATCTAGTCTCAAAGAATACACACTGTTTGCTATAGTGTACAGATACAAAGTTTTTGTAAATAAATACAACCTCAGAAAATACATTTTAATGATGTCAAACTTCCTCTTTTAGAAGAGTAGTCTACCCAACATTTACCTAAGAAAACAGCACATATACTATGAAGAAAATCTAAGAATCATTCCCCCAAATATCAACAAATCTCCAGCTTTAAATGTCACACAGCTGAGACACTGAAACTAAAGAGGCGACTTTTGCGACAGCACAGTTGGCCCAAGCAGACCTTAAAATCCACGATGATGTACTTGAAGAAACACTAAAGGCTTTGATGGGGCTCTTATGGTCCCCTGACTTAAATCATTGGAAACCTGTCATGCTGTGTATGCAACTGAGCCGAAAAGATCTCCAAGGACGAGCGACTGATCTCTCAATCAAGGACAGACAGGTTTAGCTCGCTACAGAAAGTGTTAGAAAGGCCTCTTTATCGCCCAAAGGGCAATACTGCCGACTGACTAGTGGCAAAACGTTTTGCCAAAACAGCTCCAATTAGATCAATTATCCCAAATAGTGCCTGGATCAGCAAACTTACTTATATTAGTTATATTGGCCTTACTGACTGGTCAGAATGTGTTGGTCTACATGTCTATAAAAAAGAGCTATCATCACAAAAGTTGTCCGAATGTGGGTGTTCAAAACGTGTGCTAATGCGGTATTTCTTCATCCAAGGCAGTCCAGGCTCACTGGGTTGATGACACCAATATTGTTTTGCGTTTTTTTCCTGTGATATTGGTTAGAATCATTCCAACATATCATACCAGTAAAGTGTAGAACCAGACAAATACTGAATTTCTGGAGCCAGTGTTAACAGAAGCATCAGGGTCGGTGACCCCCATTACAGCCAGCGGCAATGATCACAAAGAGAGAGACGGAACAAAAGATGAAACAGACAAATAAGACACAGGCCATACCTTTCCAATATGAAGTCTATACCTGCTTACAAATAGCCATATTTACTCCACTTTAAGACTTTAAGGAAAGTCTGAGTGCTGTGGTTCATGCATTTAATGTCTACCTACAGTGATGTGTGTCTTGAGCCACCACTCATTTCTTTATGTTTTGTTTTTAAGGAGCCAGACCTTCTTGCAATTTTGTAAAGTGGTCTTGTCGTGGTGTGCAATGAATCATTTTTTTTTTAAAGTAGAGCAGATGAAGAGTATCTCAAAGTCGTGTGAAACAGAAAAATCCAGCAAAGGGATGACACACAACTTGAAAGATGCATCTGGACTTTTAATTGATCCATCTACTGTTCACTGACGGCTCATCAGAAATGCTCTCAGTGGAAGGGTGGCTGTCAAGAAGCCATTCTTAAGGAAGGGAAATGGAAAAAAGCTGATGTTATGCCAAATTACACAAGAATCTGAACAAAAATCAGTCTGATAAGACTGATGAATCTTTTTTTTGTTCAAATTAACATTAATATATATGGATGAAGTAGTGGAGGCTTCATTTTGCTATGCCACAGTCATACTAAGTATACCTGGAAAATCCAAAACAGAACACCATCAGTCATGGATTGGCCTCCCCAGAGCCCGGACCTCAACATTACTGAAGAAGTGTGGGATCATTTTGACAGAGAACAGAAGGAAAGGCAGCAACATCCAAAGAAGAGCTTTGAATGTCCTTCAAGAAGCCTGGAGAATTATTCCTGAAGACTACTTAACAAGAAAGCTGCCTAAATATTACTTAAATATTTACACTGATGCTTGTTAGAATTGTACAAATTCTGATTTTGCCTCATGAATGTTTGCATGTTTCAATACATCACTGCATCTATTTTCCGTTTTCATTTTTCGTATTCTTTGTGTTGTTAAAGCATTGAACCCATTTATGACTGTAAACTTAATGTAGTATATAAAGACGTGTTTTTACTAGTCACTATTAGCTTCAAGCTAACATTAATGGGGTGTTTTTCCCTGTGGATTTTTATAAGTGGATAAAATCTCCCCCTAATTCAAAGATGTCACGGTACAATAAACTGTTCTTTATGTCAAACATATTAAGCAATAGGAAATAAAAGCGACACATCCTTTCCACTGAAAAGGTCAAATAGTTGCCCAGGTTTATTAGCTCACTAATAATATTAATGGTATTTATATTATTACACCCTTTTTAACCATGACATCAGTCATTACTTAGGCCAATCAAATCCTACAGCGAGGTTGGTTTGACTAAGTCTGTATGAAAAAATAATATGATTACAAGGACATTTAAAAGGTAATTCATTTTGTATGTGTGTCACATCACCACTCAGGGAAAAGGTGTGACAGTGACGCAAATGCACCAGAAACTAATTCAGGCGGGGAGGGAAAAAAAGGGGAAAAAAACATACATTTTCTTCTATCAACAGCATGCCATAATTTATCTGAAGATGAAACATAAGCTGCCAGGCACCCTGGTTACTATGGCAACTATCAAGTCAATAGCTGAGTTGTTCTGGCATCTGTCCCCACAGTGATTTTTGCTTGGTGTAAAAGACACAGGATCTACAGTAAGGCTCAAAGCTGCGAGACTACACGTCTGAGGCTTTCCATGACACAAAATGTCTGTCGTGCCACCAGCTGGGGCTCGTTAGATCTCCGAGCATGACGCCTATTCAAAGACACTGAGAGGAAAGTGAGCGTGTCAGGAAAGTAGCACAGTGGGTTATGATCTCTCGCTGCATAGCTGTGACACTTTTGTCTGAGGCGCGGGCTCCTCCGCTTACAACTCCCAGTTTTTTTGTTTTAAAATCAAATGTTCACAGCAGTCACAACGGGCTTTGAAGTATCACAGGCCTAAAATAAGACCAAGCGGCTCAGCTTGCTGCACTGATCTGAGTTATTCGGCTGAAATGCGTTACCAAAGACTGACGGCCACTCCTCACCTTCTTTAGGGTGGTGCGGTTACCCTGCATGTAGCTGCGGTGCATCTCCAACACCTTTTGCGGCCTGCTACGCATCCAAGCGCTAAGCGTCTCGATAGGGGATCCATTTACACACCACTCGGTCACGCCAAACTGCCTCAGGTGGGCTCGCGCGTGGCTGGCTAAAGCCTTACGGTTCTCAAAGAAGAAGCCGCACAGCTCACAACTGGGATCTGAAAAATACAGGGAAGGAGTAAAGAGAAGACCTTTTCTTAGTGGATAATGATCGGTATCAGATGAAGTTCGGGGCAAGTGGAGAAAAAACTGCATCTTACCCTGGTGTGCATGCTTGTCTGGGGAAGGTTTTCTTTTGAAGGAGAAATCATGTGGAAGGGATGAGAAAGTCTTAAGCTGATGTGGAGATGAGTGCGCAGCCTCCACTGACTGGGCCTCCTCAGACAGAGGCCTTTTCCCCAGTGGGGACATCCTGAAAAACTTCCCTGCAGATGGGGTAGCAGATGGGCCCACAGACCCCACACCCTGCTTATGGAGCCTTGACCCTGACTGCTGCAAGCTGAGAGGAGATTTACGGAATTTGGAGGACTGGTAACCCGAAGCGCCCAAACCCTCGGAGCCGCTGGCGCCCCCTGTGCTCTCCCAGGAGGGACTGTTCGCTCCTTGGCTGGACTCTTTCTTCACTCCTTGGTCTGACTGCGAGGAGCCACCCACCCCTCTCTTGTGCATAACCTCCCTCAGGGTGTCGATGGGCGAACCATTGACGGACCACTCTGTGATGCCCATCTGTCGCAGGTGGGAGCGGGCGTGGCTAGAAAGGCCTTTGCGATTCTCAAAATATTCCCCGCAGAACTCGCAACGGATATCCCTCGTAGGCTCCACCTCATGGGCCATGGCTAAAGAGATACCAGGTGAAAATGTGCACTCGATTATCACATACAGTGGATCACACACGACTACCGAATACAGTTATTTTTACCAGGAATACACTACATTTACATGCATTGTTTGTTTAGCGTTACATGAGATACACGAGAAGACCTGTCCTACTCTAATCTGTAAGACAGACTGTATGTAAAAGGTGGAAGTAACGGCCAGATGTCTTAAACTTGTAATTTTTCTAATGACCAGTAGGGGGACATTAGGTTATATGGAAGCCTATGGGCATGACCCACGGCTCACTTTAACTATGACCTCAGTAAACACTTTCCTGATGCATTTATGGGCAAAAGTGACTAGTAGTGCAGTTTTAGTGACTAAAACATGATGTTAATTTTTTAAACCATCGCCTAAAAGGACAATACAGTGGTCCCTCACTATAACGCGGTTCACTTTTTGCAGCCTCGCTGTTTCGCGGATTTACTTTGTGCAATTTTGCATGCTTTTTCTTTTTTTTTTTTCTACAGCGCATTTTGTTCTGCGTCCTGATTGGCTGTAGACCACTGTCAGTCAATCTCCTCCGTACCGTGTCTCCTGTACAGTACCGAATGCGTTCAGTCAAATTTACATAAATCTTCGATCGCTAGCAGTGTGACTCTGAAGTGCTGTACTGTATGTTTGTAAGTTTTCTCCCCAACAAACACAACAATGTCGACGAAACTTTTTGCACCGTCAAAGGCACCTGCGGTAGCATCCAAAAGGCAGAGGAAGATGCTAACCATCGCACAAAAAGTTGGACTTCTGGACATGCTAAAGGAAGGTAGAAGTTACCGTATTTTTTGGACCATAAGGCACACTGCATTATGAGGCGCATTAAGCAAAACCAAACAGTCAGATAAGTCAAACTTTACTCAACTCATTCTTCTTATTTCCTCTACTTCCGTACCATTGATTCATTAAAGTTGAATTCTCTCGCAGCTGCTCTATTCCCATGTTCTGGACCTGAAAGCAGGGTTTGATCTTTGGTTTCATTCTATAATACTGCACTTATTTTTTTTTACCAAGGTTTGAACTTCGAGAGTGTTTAAACAAGAGAGAAAAGTGTGGAAATGTTCATGCCTGTCTGAGAAAACTGTCTAAAGTGTGTAGTGAGGAGTTTTACAGCCTTAAAACATCTATAATAATTGTAAAAAATAAAGTTGGCTACTTCGTGGATTTCACTTATCGCGGGTTATTTTTAGAACGTAACTCCTGCGATAAACGAGGGACCACTGCAAATCAAGATTTGCTATAAAATTTGACTGAAAAGTGGTTAGCCCATGAGCAACCAGTGCCATCACACATATTTGCCATCACACAAAGATGCTGAAGTTGAGGCTTCAAAAAAGGACATTGCCAAATAATGGGTCGTAGCACAGTAGCTAAGACCATCTTTTATATACAGTCTATGCTTTGTAAAACTTACCACATATTCTCAAAAAGGGGGAAAACAGCCTGCATGCCTTAGTCCAAAAGTTAATCATAATTTCCCTACTTTTAAAATGTTTGTTTTTTTAAATAATTTGATCAAAGAACTAAAATCAGAAAAAACAGTTTGTGGTTTTATGCTGTTATTTACAGAGATGTTGCTTGGCTTGCACCAAGTAGCCACTGATTGTCTTAAAAAATGCTCCTGACTAAACTGAAGTTAATTCAGTTGGTGAAGCAAACAATAATAAATGATTAATGAATACAAACTAGACATGCCAGTACGTTTGAAAGTGATTTCCCTTATCTATAAATTATTCCTTAACAATTGTTAAATAAGCACTGAAGACAAAACAGGATTCACATACCTAAGTTGAGAGGAAACGCACTGTCAGAGCTCCTCCAGCTAGAGTTGAGAGACTCAGCTGAAAACCCTCCAGATCTCCCCACAGCTCCAGGCGTGGTGACCTCTACCTGCACCGGCTCCGGCTTCAGCTTGAGAATCAGCCCGCTAGAAGGCGTTGGTGGAGCCGAGCTCGACTTGGACACGGCGGGCTGAGGACTGGAGGGGCGGGCGAAGGCGAAGGGCAGGCGACTGAGGAGAGTAGCTGAAGGAGAAGAGGACACCGAAAGGGGGGAACGAGGCGGTCCTGGAGAAGATGGCGGTGGGGTTTTGAGAGGTTTTAGCGGGAGGGCGCAAGGCAGGCCCCGTCTCGTGATGATCTCCCTCAGGGTGTCGATCGGAGAGCCGTTGACGGACCACTCGGTAATGCCCATCTGACGCAGGTGAGAGCGAGCGTGGCTAGACAGCCCTTTGCGATTCTCAAAATATTCCCCACAGAATTCACAGCCTATCTCCTTTGGAGGTTCACCTTAGGGACGAGAAGGTTTGACCTTGTGTTAAACAGAGAAAGCATTATGCTTCTATAATCGTCTAATTTCATGGATACTACAACACTCACTGTGTGGAAGGGCCATGAGTTCCCCACTACTGAGGCGGAAGACCTGCATGGAAGAGGACTTGAGACGCTTGGCAGGTGGGCCAAGTATAGATGAGGCAGAGGAAGAGGTAGCTTTGGATGCTGATCCACTCCCGGTCGTGGTCACCTTGTACAGGAGTGATGAAGAGGAAGAGGAGGAGAGTGTCAGCAAGGATGGCTTTGAGGAGGAGAGCGTAGTGGGGGCGAGGCTCCGTGGCTCTGTGTGGTTGTCGAGCTGCAATGCACTGGCTTTGTGCTTAAAGTCATCCGTGTCGATGAGCCGGTTCAGGAGGCTGATGGGAGACCCCTTGGATTCCGAGTACTCCACCCCAAAGTGCCGCAGGTGAGCTCGAGCATGGCTGGATAAGCCTTTCCGGGTTTCAAACCAGGCGCCGCACAGCTGACAAACAATGTCTTTGTTGGGGTCAACCTCCAGTGCTATGAACAGAAGAAAGAAATGACTAAACATGAAGCAATGAAAAGATAAAACAGTCATCAGCTAGGACAGCGACACTTACTGAGGTTAAGAGGAGCATCATTCTCCTCTGGCGCCCAGAGGGGTTTGGCTGTTGCAATGGTTGTTGAGCCGGAGAGGTTAGAGGTCAAGTTTTTCATGCCCCCTGCTTTGTGCTCAGGAGAGCGCAAGGGGGAAGACACAGGTAGTAGAGAGGAAATGGGGGCTTTCTTCACTACCGAGGAAGGGGAGCCGGAGTGAGCCGGAGCTGGAGAGGCGCCCGGAGAAGGTGTGGAGGAGGACGAGAGCGGCACTGCTTTCGCTGCTTTGGCCAAGAGGGACAGAGGGATGGGTTTCTCGTCTAAGTCCATGTCCTCATCTTTTGGGGCAACGGACGGGGAGGGGCTCTCAGCTACGAGTGGCTCCTGAAGAGACGAGCTTATTTTGCGCTCCTTGGCAATCCGGCGGAGGAGCTCAATGGAGGTCCCGCTGCCGTCTGAAACGGTGATGCCCAGCTGGCGCAAGTGAGAGCGGGCGTGGATGGAGAGGCCGCGCTTGGTCTCAAACTGAGCTTCGCACACCTCACACTTCAAGTTGTTGTCTGCACAAGTGTGAAAGACGGCATAAGACTGGGTAATAAGCTGTGTCTTACAAATGTTATAAATGTTTCAAACCGCTACAGATGACATCTGTTTTTAGGCAGCTTGAGCACTTACATGGTGTTTTTCTACTCTGCATACAAAGCATCTATGCTACGAGCCTTATTCACACACACATTCATCATAATCTAACATTCACACTCTGATGAACCAGGTCCTAGGGTTCAGTATCTTCCCCAAGGACACTTTGGTATGCAGACTGGAGCAGTCAAGGATTGAACCACCAACCTTCAGATTAGCAGACAGCCTGCTCTACTTCCTGAGCGACAGCCACCCCAGTTTTAAAACCAGCAGCAGGTGGCTCGGGTTATTCTAGAGACCACAGATATCCCAGAATACACTTACACAGTACTAGGGATGCTCTAATTACCCCCTAAAAGATTTGTCTTCCTCTCAGGATTTCCCTTGTGATAACCCCCTCTCTTGTAGCATCTCTGTTACCACTACAGTTTTCCCACTGACAGCTATGATGAGGCTTGGCTGTAGCAAATCCAATCCCCTGTAAACACTCTGAGGTCAGCATTCCCACATTCCTGCCTCACCCGCGGTGTCTGCATCCTCCCCAGGAGAGAGGCTGTCCGTGTTCACGCCGCGCGGACCCGTTTTCCCGGGGCTTGAGCTCAAACCGTCCAGGGCTGAAAGCTGCTGCAGCTCCTCCTCATCTTCTTCCTCTGCTCCCTCCTCGTCATCGCCTAAAAACACAACCGTATCCGTGTTAAGTGCAGAAAATCCACAGTAATTAGGCTAAGTGATGAATGTCATGACAAATCACATTAAATAGCAGTCTGAGGGATGCATCTCAAAGCTAATTATACATTGGGGGAAATAAATAAATAAACTGCATCAAACGCATATGCACGCATTAAATGCATGTATATGTGGATAAAAGAAGAAAAGAATCAGGCTGTGAGCTGAAAAATCAGCTCAGTCCTGTGAGCTCAATGCCCTGTTATTTTCTCCCTCCTTGTTACAGCAGCGCGTTGTAATACATTCTGTGGGGGAAATATGCATAAAAACAATTCAAGTAATGAATCCCTGTCAAAAAAAAAAAAAAGAGCCAAAGAACAAAACAAAAAAAGTAATAACTGCACTACAGTATGAAACAAACGCGGCAGTCTTGGTTCCCCGCAGTCAGACATTCCTGGGACAAAAGTGCCATTTTCTGCGACAAATCGGTAAATCAAAAGAGACGTGGAGACAGACAATGCTTTTTGTCTGGTGGGCGGCTCTGCGCTTGTCAGTTCATCTCTTGACTGTAAAAGAGCAGCGATGTGACACCCCGGAACGCAGCGTTATAACACCGTTTATTATGCTAAAGACAACGCCAAATAATCACAGGGCTAATTTCTAAGATCGGAGGCAAAGTGGCAAACGCTAACTTTGTGCCCGTTCGGGCGGAGAGAGAGTGAGCAACCCGACACTTCCAAGTAAAAGTGATACTTCCATTATACTTGGTTGATCCGGATAAGTTGCAATAAGATTACCAGTTACTAACTGCTGCTACTTTGGGTCAACAAAGTTACCACGTTTCTCGACTATTCTCGCGGTCAGTTTATTGTAGGGGGAGAAAAAAAGAGACATGCACAAAAGCATGCACTTGAAGGCACAGCGTGTCCTCTATCAAAAATCAAAGCAAAGTAAAATGGCGAGGATTGGGCAACTGTAGGTAATTTTAGAGATCCTGCAGCATTGGAAATACTGGACGTCATTCGATACGTGTATAATAGAGGGGGGAAAGCACACAGACACACACACTCACATAAATATGTATTGAAAAGAAAAAACAAACTGCAACAATAGTATCACAACAGCCAAAATGCACACAATCTATCCCCGCGTGCAAAATCAGGAAACCCGAAACAATAACAATGACCCGCTTTATGAGCTTCTGACATGCGTGTCACAGGCTACCTGCACGCGACACTCATTTTTTTTACGCGGTCTCCAACGTGATAAAGAGTTTTTCTTTCTTTCTCTCTCTTTCTTTTTAATGGCTGTTATCTGGCTACATTGTGACAGAAGATGCGGCGCCAGACGTGCAGTGCGAAGAAGCCGCCGCGCGATCCGAGGGCACGCGGTGCACGGGAATTACGGCGCGCGGTACTCACCGGTCCGCAACCGCAGTGCATCGGACTCCCGGCAGCTGAAGCCAGACAGTTTTTCCGCTATTGTTTGGGTCTGCGGGGAGGTGGAAGCAGCCATTTTGCCCCCATATGCACCGCTAAGCTAAGGCGTGACCAATCGAGTGGAGGCGGAGGTTGGGATAAATGCACCGAGTGCCACATCAACCATGGGCATCAGGGATTCTCTCACTCTTTCCAGCTCTCTCCCTCACACACACACACACACACTCGCGCAAAGGCTGATTTTTCTCAGCAGCCACCTGACTCCAGTACTTCCCACCGAGGACAGGCAGTAACTTCAAAACACATTTCTCACTGCTTTATCATTATCTCCTTCTATCTTGGTTTTATGAGGCAACAGAGAGCCAAGCTCAAACTTCAAACGTGGACAAGGTAGTGACCCATCAGAGCCATCAGCAGCCAGCAGATTAATCACACAACCAATAAGTAAGGTCTGTTTATCACATTCCCATTTTTAAAGATGGACCAATAATAGAAACTCACCTTTACACTCTTCTGCTCCGTCCCGCTTCTTCCAGGATTGGGGAGATGCTGAAGGCAGCACATCAGAAACAGCAGCACTCAGGGTCCTTTCGCTTGTCTCCTCCTCCAGCTTTACTTTAACAATTCCCTCCCCTTCATCCTCTAGGTCTCTCTCGTCTTCATCATCGTCCTCGTCTTCCTCCACTGGAGAGCCAGAACTCCGAGGGGGAGCCGTGGGGATTACGAGGTCAGGCCTGCTGGAGAACAGCTCCCTCAAGATGTGGATCGGGGAGATGGTAACATCCCAGTTAGTGATGCCGAAGTCACGGAGGTGGGCCCGAGCGTGGCTCGACAGGCCAGCCCGGGTATCGAAGCCAGCACTACAGAACTCGCAGTGCATCACGCTGAAAGTGTCCGGGTCAAAGTTGGCAACTACAGGGGAAAGAAGCAATGCAAATGATTGAATGTAAAGTAAGGCATGTCATGCCAATGGTTCCCGACCTTTTGTTTGTTTGTTTTATTGTGACCCCCACAAATTGATGGAACAACTTTTCCTTTTAAAAACCCACACACCACAATGCTGGTGTGTTGGTCTGTTGGTCATTTGCTGAGTTACCACTTTGGTCAAGCCAACCACAAAAATAACTGCCATGAAACTTTGAATAATCATGGCTCTCAAGAGATGAATTCTATTCATTAGTGTACTGAACTTTCCTTTAGCACCCCTATCTGGGTGGTCTCAAGTGAAATCTCTCATGCCTCCACCAACTGTTGGGTTATTGTTGGATTTATCTGTAGGAACAGATATCTGGATATGAATATGCAGATCAAAGATTAAACTTTCTGGCGTCTGCTTTCTGCTTGTTAATAAGCAGAATATGAAGGTAAAGAGTCTCTATAAAAAGTGAAAGTCGGATTGCATTTATTAAAATGTAATTCTGATCTACTAACCTGGTATACACCTGCGAGATCTTTGAAGTCTGCGGACCAAATGTTCCTAGTCGTTCCGAGGTCCAGATTAAAACACAGAGGAGACTAGGCATTTGTGGTGACTGTGCCTAAATTGTGGAACACTTTGCCTCTGCATATCAGGACCTCCACAACACTGGATACTTTTAAAACCCATCTAAAGACTCATTTTTAAATCAGTATGAGCCTGTTACTATTGTTTTTATTTATCATCATTCTATAATTCTATTCCCTTCTACCTTTAGCCTATTTTATGTCTTTTGCCTTGACTATTTTTATTGTACAGTACTTTGGTCAACAGATGTTGTTTTAAAAGTGCTTTATAAATAAACTTGAATTTGAACTTGAACTAATCCAAAAACCGTAAACAAAGAAAACACGGGAAGAGACATGCAGGTTAACTTTCGGAGGTTTAAGTCATCATTGGTGATGATGACCCTAACACTAGCCAATTATTGAATTGTTCTTCCGAGTCTTGGCAATCCCAGAACAAAGAAAACTAACACACAAAAAATGTTCATACAGGGTTAGAGTTGGGTTAGGGTTATGAAAACTTGGGCCTCTAAGTTTTAACTTCTCTCAGTTTTGAGGTGAACAGTTGAAGCAAGGTTACGAGTGGCTGACATGTAAATTTATCAGATTAGCTACATGAACATCTGCGAACATCAGCTACAAAAATAGCCATAAATATGTGGACATGTTTTAAGCCAGAGAACTAGCCAGTAGGTTATAAACCACTTACCAGTTATATTATAGAAATTCAATATACATTTCTCAAAGTGTTCATCACATCAACAAAAAATTAAACACGGAGAAAAATATGAAAAAAATGTAAAACCTTGTATAATGTAAAAAAAAGGGTATTAAAGTGAGATATGATAGCCTACATCAGAGTCTTCATTGTAAAGATGTTTTACTCCAAACACAATAAAAAGACAGGGTTCCAAATCTGCAAAGACATCTACATAGTCTAAGAAACACATGCGACAGGGTGCTGACCTTTTTTTTTCTTCTTCTGATAAGAAAACTTCTTCTCAATCGCGTTGACTTCCTCCGGGGATATGAAGTGACGCACGTTGTAGCTGACGCCCACACGGTTCAGGTGGCCTCTCACGTGATTGGCAAGCCCAATTCCATTATGAAATCGATCGGGGCAGTAGGGGCATTTCCTCTCCACGCTCTTCAGCGCCTCTGTGTCCTCATCAATCTCGTCTTTGTCTTCATCCAGGACGCCCTCTGACAGGAAACGTCGCACGCGTTCCTCGTCAATGTCTTCGTCGTCGTCGCTGTCAATTTCTACAGGAGCGGCAGCGACCCTGGTGCTCCTCCTCAGAAAGAAAACCTTCCCGTCTTTTTCCGCTTCCTTCTTGTCATCGTCCTTTTCGCTCTTCTTGGTGGGGAGCGGTAATGGAGCACTCTGCAGCGATGAGCCATCATCTATCAAGGAAAGAAAATGAACTTTTGATTAAAATTATCACGAAATCTAACTCAAACAGTAGGCAGTGCATGCGCATCCAGAAATCTGAATAAAAAAAATAATAATAATAATTAGCTAATTTTTTGTCATTTTTATCAATCAATTTTACTCTGAAATTAACAATTGAGTTCTTATTTAGTCTCACCCATGTTGGATTGTGCTCTAGTCTGAGGCCTGACTGCCACTGATGAGCTTTCCTCTTCCCGACACAGCTCTGTCTTAAACTCTGACTTCTGATCTTGGTCCTGCTCTTCCTCTTCACTCTCAGGCAGCTTTTCACCATCCCCAGTGGTGTCAAGCTTGGCCTGATCAGTCCAAGGTTTGCCTCTTGTGCTGAATCTCCTGTTACAGACCACCTGTCTCACAGGCCGAGCTGTAGTGCCGTCTGGTGTTCTGCTGTCATCAGAAGCAGTAACTGCTCGCTGGCTTTTGCCTTGAGTTGCGTCATGCTGAGATCCGGATTCAGAGACGAACTCAGGGTCTAGGTTGGGTTTAAAAATTCTTGCTCCCATACTAGCCTTTAAACGCTGTCCAGACTCGTCGATCTCTCCTGGATGAACGAGTGCCTGGTGTTCCCTCAGTATGGATTCACTTGAGGTCAGGAAGCCACAGTGACCACAGGTCAGGGAAGTAGATGCCAAACTCAGTGGTGAGCCAGAGGAAGAAGAATCTGACTGGAGAGTGGGCTTTTTCCTGGTGTGGGTCTTGGAGTGATTAGCTAGTGCTTGGGATGTTCTTGTGCTGAAGTTACACTTGGTACAGATAAAGCGGCGACGGTAGGCAGAGAGAGCTCGGGTCTGAGTTGGAGTTCGAACTGAATTTGGCAGGGGTGTATTTAGGTCAAGGACTCCTGGGTCTATATCCAGTGTTGACACTGGCGATAGAGGTGGAGATTTGACCGTGTCTGGGTCTACCACCTTGCTTAGTATTGAGCCTGGGCCAGTATTTTCTATAACTGTCGGGTCTATGCTTCTATTTTTCAACACCTTGCTGTCCAGTGTCTGAAATTCTTTTGCTTTCCCATTTTCATTCAGTTTCTCAATTTCTTCCAGGATCTTCAGTCGTGACTCTTCGTGCCTTCTATGGTGGTCAGCAAGTGCAAGTCGATTTGGCAGGTTCCATCCACACTCAGTGCACCGAAAGCGGCTGCCCTTTCCTAACCGCCTGACACCCCCTGCGCCACTCTGATTGTGCTCAATCATGTGTTCTTGCAGGTGGACCTGCTTTTTAAAATAAATGCTACACTCGACACACGTGAAAATCTCTTTATCTGTCTCCACTCCACTTTCTTCTCCTTCTTTGTCTCTTCTCCCACCTCTGTCTCTGAACTTTATGGGTTCCACCCCTCCCTCTCCAAAGCTGACCTCCTCAAAGTCATAAACCCCTCCACCTCGATTTAGCTGTACTGTTTCAGATTTTTGAGGACTAGGTCTTGCCAATTTGGCAGTCTCAGGCAACGTACGCTTTAAGGTGCCAAGTCCTGAGAAGGGCCTGAGCAAGACCCTCTTTTTTCTGCACCGCTGAATGAATGTGCAATGAGCCCAGGGGGCAGGAGGGGGACTCTCTTGGTCTGAGTCTCCGGGGAAGGTGTACACATCTCTCTCAGGCTCCTTGGTTTCCTTTCCCTTGGGCTTTTTTTCTCCCTCCCCGTTGTCCAGCACCACCTCCTCCTCCTCCATTTGGCAACCTTCCTTTGGTTTTACTTTAGACAGGAATGGCTCAGCTCCCTCAGATACATTCCAGAATTTGCTGTCTGCTACTGCAAAGAAAGCAGGAGAATTCTCAGTGAAAGAAAAGATTTTAAAAACAAAGCTATCGAGTGTGCAGGCAGACTAAGTTTATTCAGTATGGTACTTACATTCTGTTTGGCCAGGCTGGGATGTATTTGGCTCCTCTGTCTTTGTGCTCTCATTGTTATCACTGTGACCCTCAGCGGGTGTAGACATGCCAGTCTTACTATGGAAGTGTTGCATTTTATCAGGTACTTGGTCATCTTCACTATCAAGTCTGGATGCCATCAGAAAAAAAATGTATTACATTATATTCGTAATAAATTTTAAAAAAAAGTATCTGCCTGTATTCAGGAAAAAATCAGAAATCATGTATGGCCTCATATTTCTTATTCTCAGGCCCATTGCCACCACTGAGGTCGAGTCCCCCATCTTTTCAGGGAATTTCGTGGGTTTTAGCTAACTAAGGGATGTGTAATTATAAACATGGAAATGCTGGGAATGTTTTAAACTACAGTTAGGCCCATAAAAATTTGGTAAGAGACAAGTTTTTTCTAATTTTGGTTCTGCACATTACCACAGTGATTTTAAATGAAATAACTCAGATGCAGCTGAAGTACAGACTTTCAGCTTTAATTTAGTGGGTTAAAAGAAAAGACTGCATAAAAATGTGAGGAACTACAAGCATTTTTAACACAACCCCTTCATTTCAGGGGATCGAAAGTAATTGGACAAAAATAAATATTATTATTATTATCATAGTTATTTCATTATAATTAAATAACTGAAAATAAAATGTTCATTTCTGATACCTGGTTGAAAACCCTTTGCTGGCAATAACAGTCTGAAGTCTTAAACTCTTGGACATCACCAGATGCTGGGTTTCTTCCTTTTAATGAGGGAACCCTTTTTTTTGCCAGGCCTTTACTTTCAGTTGCTGTTTGTTTGTTTGTTTGTTTGTTTGTTTGTTTGTTTGTTTATTTGTTTGTTTGTTTGTTTGAGGGCCTTTCTCTGCAAAGTCTTCAACAAGTGAAATGCATGCTCAATTGGGTTAAGATCAGGTGACTTGCTTGGCCATTCAAGAATAATCCACTTCTTTGGTTTAATAAACTCCTGGGGTGCTTTGGCTGTATGTTTTGGGTCATTGTCCGTCTCTATTACGAAAGCCAGCGCAACTGTATTTAGCTAGATTTGAGCAGACCGTAAGTCTCTGAACACTTCAGAGTTCATTCAGCTGCTTCTGCCCTGTGTCACATTATCAATAAACACTAGTGTCTCAGTGCCACTGGCAGCCATGCACGCCCAAACCATCACACTGCCTCCCCCGTGCTTTACAGATGATGCGTTGTCCTTTGGATCATGAGCTGTTCCACGCCTTTTCTTGACATCATTCTTGTAGAGGTTGGTCTTGGTTTCATCTGTCAAAGAATGTTTTTCCAGAACTGTGCTGGCTTTTTTTTAGATTTTTTTTTTTTTTTTTTTTTAGCAAAGTCCAATTCTAGCCTTTCTGTTCTTGAGGTCTTGCACCTTGCAGTAAACCCTCTGTATTTACTTTCATGCAGTCTTCTCTTTATGGTAGACTTGGATATCGATACGCCTAACTCCTGGAGAGTGTTGTTCACTCGGTTGGCAATCATCCACCACTGTTATCGTCCATGGATGTCCAGGTCATTTTTCATTGCTGAGTTCACCAGTGCTTTCTTTCTTTCTCAGGATGTACCAAACTGTAGATTTTGCCACTCCTAATATTATAGCAATTTCTTGGATGGGTTTTTTTCTGTTTTTCCAGCTTAAGGATGGTGCGTTTCACCTACATGGGCAACTCCTTGGACCGAATGTTGTCTGTTCAAGGAAATATCTTCCAAATGCAAGCAACAAGCCTCAAATGAACTCCAGGCCTTTTATCTGCTTAATTTATAATGACATAAAGAAAGAATTGCCCACATCTGTCCGTGAAATAGCCTTTGAGTCATTGCTTTTGGTTCTCTTTAAAAAGAGGGTGGCCTGCATTAAGGAGCTGAAACTCTTCATTGAATTTGACTGTGGATGCACACAAATGAAAGATGAGAGTCTACACATTATGCCCATTATATAACTATAACTGGAATACGTTTTAGTAAAGACAGTAGTGTGTTAATATGCTATCTTTCAAAGAATCAGGTAAGATGATTCTTTGATAGATTCCTGTGAGCTAAATGTAAAAGTTGAACATGCAAGTTCATAACATACAGTTAGGTCTAATTAGATTTAATTTTGCCTCTTTACATCACCACAGTGGATTTTAAATCAAACAATCAAAAAGTTACTAAAGTGCAAACTTCCAACTTTAACTTGAGAGGTTTAAAAAAAATTGCATTGACTGTTTAGGATTTACAGTCAGGTGCAAAAGTAATTGGACCATTCATGGCCAGGTGAGGCCTGTTCCTTTGTTATTCCTTGACAAAATAAGTAGATCTATATAGAGTCAATTCCAAGTATTCAACTTGCATTTAGTATCCGTTCACTAGAACTCTGAAAATGAAGCCCAAAGAGATGTTGCAAGTGAGGCGGGCCATCGTTTGGCTGAAAGATCAAAATAAACATATTAGAAAGTTAGAAGAAAGGAATGGGCAAGTAAACAGTTTGGTACATGCTTAAAATGAATGATTGCACTGGCCAACTTCACATCTCCAAAAGGCTTGAAAGGCCACAGAAAAAAGCTAAATTGGATGATTGCAGAATTCCTTTCCAAGTTAAGAACACTCAAAGAGATAGACGTATCATTGTCAAAGTCTACAATCAAGAGATGCCTTCATGAACGGAAACACAGAGGGTTTACAACAAGGTTAAAATGAAAAATAAAAAAGATTAGAAATATAGATTAGAAAAAATAAATATGTTTAGTGTACAGGCCTATACTCAGATTCAAATAAATCCTGCAAAACTAATGGAACTGCACTTTACTGTGTTAATGGATAATTACTCAGGGTAATTGAAACTCAGAGTTTCTCAAGACAAAGGAATAAGGATATTCTTAAATGTCCAGTTACCTAATCTCAATGCAGGAGAACAGTTTTCAGTTATTTAATACAAAGCTGAATGCAGACACCCACAAACAAGTATTACCTAAAGGAGCCTGCAGTAAAGGCCTAGCAAGCATTTCAAGGAAACACATGTTGATATGTCTATGTGGTCCAGTCACCTACTGCAAAGGATCTCATCTAGTATTCGTTGAGAATCTAGAGAATCTGCAAATATAAAGACTCTTAAGTCTTTATATTTGCAGCGAGTAAAATAAGTATTGAACACGTCACCAATTTTCTAAGTAAATATATTTCTAAAGGTGCTATTGACATGAAATTTTCCACACATGCAAAGAAATCAGACTATAGATGTCTAGAAACGATGTGATACAAAAGCCTTTGTTGGTGATGACAGCGTGAAAACTCCTCCTGTGTGGAGAAACTATGCTCAGGTGTGATTCTGGCCCATTCTTCCACACAGTGTTCACATCCTGAAACTTCTGTAGGTCCATTCTTTGAACCCTGAGCTTTAGTTCTTTCCACACATCTTTAATTGGATTCAGGTCATACGATTGGCTGGGTGATTCTAGCAGCTTTATTTTCTTTCTCTGAAAGCAACTCAGAGTATCCTATGCTGTGTGTTTTGCATCATTGTCCTGTTGAAACATCCACCCTCATTTCATCATCATCATCATCCTGGTAGGTGGCAGCAGATTTTTTTTTATCAAGAATGTCCCTGGACATGTTTCCATTCATCTTTCCTTCAATTATATGAAGCATGCCAGTGCTGTATGCTAAAAAACAGCCCCACACTGATGTTCCCACCTCCAAGCTTTACTCTTGGTATGCAGTGCCTTTTGGCCTCCAAACAGCTCAACTTTGAGCTCATCTAACCAGTCTACATTCTCCCAGTTTTTCACAGGCTTGTCTAAAGCGGGTCTAAAGTTCAGCAAACTTTAGACCCGCTTCATTATGAGTTTTCTTCAGCAATGGAGTCTTGTATATGGCGTGCATGACTTTTCATTTTCACTGGAACCTTCACTAGTTTAGAAATTCTTCTGTAACCAATGCCATCAATATGTTTTGCAACAATAAGGTTGCAAAGGTCTTGAGAGAGCTCAGTGGTTTTACTCATCATAATATGTTTCTAATGTGACACCTTGATAATGAGACATCTTTTATAGGCCATCATTTGAGTCTGAACCAGCTGATATTCATTTGCACTAAGTGGCAGGATTGCTTTCTGATTACTGATAGATTTCAGCTGCTATGACTTCCCATGCCCTTTTGAACCTCCCTTCTTCAATATTTTTCCCTATGTCATTTCTCATTATTAAACATCACTTAATTTATGGACATCTATGGTTTGATTTCTTTGCATGTGTGGACTGAATGAGTTGTTACTGACATCTGATGAGAATTTCATGTCAACAGCACATTTAGAAATATCTTTACTTAGAAAATTGGTAACGTGTCTAATATTTATTTAAGTGTAAGTATGTCCAACTGCTTCTGTGGCTCTGAAAATGGGGAAAAACATGTTTAAAAAATAACAGTAATTCCTAGAAAGTCCATTCAAAATGTTTGTTAAACAACTTGAATTAAAGCTCTGCACTTAAAGATTATGGCCCCAACTATATATAAGTAACTAACTTGTCTTATAAGGGGTACATAGAAGGAAAGGCCCATTTTAACATAAGACTGTTGTAGGCCTTCAGTTTCCATCATTGTTTCTTTTTTTCTCAAAGGTGGAAACCGAGACCTATGTTTTTCAAATGCTTTATGGTGCCTGTTTGAGAAGGTATACTAACTTTTACAGTATATATTTTCTTGCTACGTCAAGTACTAAACTCTAAACTATATTGCTGTAATTTAAGAATGTTGACAAGTTTGAGCACTTGTCTTATTAGGAAATGTTGATTGTTAGGAAAGCTGTAAGTGCTTTACCCAGCAATAATAACTCACTTAGGTAATAGGTAACAGAAGCCTTTTGACAGCTAACTAGATACAGGGAGCTAAAATTTATTATTTTTAGCTAGCTAAAGGCATTTGTTGACAATTCAGGGATGAGCTGGGTTTTCAAAATATGAACACTGCTCTATGTAAAAGCTGCAAACTAGCCTGCAAATAAATCTTCCAGTGAAATTAAAAGCAGACCATCGTCTTGTTTATTATCAGAGCTGACTCTCAGGGCTGTAGTTAGCAGTGTTGTCAACTCCTCAGTAAGGAAAATCGCCATTGGCTGTCCTAAAAGTCGCTAGAAGTCGCTAAATGACTTCATCGCCTAATTTGCACAATTGGTCATGCTTATGTCATTGTAACCTACGTTGTTGGAGAGAGAAATAACATCATGGAAGAGACATAAAGTGAGTAAAAAACGCCCTAAATGCATTTAGCATTTATTTGGAATTACAAATTAAATTTATTTTAGCAATTATTGTTTTTTAATGTCACAATTCCAATCCTGATCCTTTATCCGGGCTTGGACTGGCAAAAGTGACCCGAAATTGGCACTCTGGTGGAGTTACTTTCTGTGTGTGTGTGTGTTTATAAGTAGTTTTAAACTTTATGATCCACAAAACAGCATAACAGTGAAATAAGAACCGACTGCGTTACAGTCAGTGTGGGAGCAGCGGCTTCGCTCATGCGCGATTCATTTGCAGTTTGGACGCATAGGTGTGAACATCTTCTGCCCTGATAGCAGCTGGGGGAGGACTATCCTCCGCCTGTGAGCGCTTTGGCACGGGCGAGGTGCCCACGGCAGCACCCGCTGCTTGTTGAGAGTAAGAGCGATACGCGTTTTCACGTCAAAAAGTCGTCATAAATAAGTCTCCAGAAAAAGTTGCCAGATTTGTCGCTAGTCACTTTTTAGAAAAAAAGTCGCTAAGGGGGTCTGAAAACTCGCTAAATATAGCGACAAAGTTGCTAAGTTGGCAACACTGGTAGTTAGCTTATAGCATCTGTTCAAATTCAAATAAATTCAGTTCAGTTTTATTTATATAGCTCCAAATCGCAACAACAGTTACTTCAAGACACTTATTATTGTAAAGTTAAAACCCTATAATAATAAAGAAAACACCAACAAACAGATAACCGCCATTGAGCAAACACTTGTGAAGGACAAACTTTGGAAGGAAAAACTCCCTTTTAACCGGAAGAAATGTCCTGCAGAGGCTCAGGGAGGTGCAGCCATCTGAATAACTCATATTGCACTCAGTACGTTCCCACAAATAATGCAATAAAACACAAAAGCACCTTCATCTTTATACAGACTAAAGTTAGCCATAAACTGAGCTTGGCTTTTAAACGTTTGTGCTTTTATGCTAAGCTAACAGCTGCTCTCGATAACTTTGAGCCACCTCTCAGCTAAAGAGTGTTGCTAATGTTGAACCAGTGTTTCTTTCAAATGTTCCCACTCAGTAAGCAATGAGTTAATGTAAGTAACTGGTATCCAGGCCCACTTTGCCTTATGACCTCAGTATTGCTAAAGTCTTTGCTGCATACCCTTATAGAAAAGAAAAAATCATGAGTGATATATTATAGTTCTTTAAAGGATAACTACTTATTCATGAAAGTTGCCCCTTTTCTCTGTAAATTCTTAAGATATTTATTAAAAGCTAAATATGACTCATGTAAACATTGTGCTGTAAATAAAAAATGTTAAAGGAGCACCTTTCATGACTAAATATATATCTCTTGAAATTAATGGGACTTTTTAGAATATTATATTTCTTTTCTATGTGGGTATTCATTAAAGTCAAATTTCATCACCCTTCGTCCTACACCACCTCCTCCTCACCTTAGTCCAGAAGAAGGAGATCCTGGACTGTGAGCAGCCAGACCGTGAGGGTTAGAAAAGTTCTGTAGCTCCTCCTCTGACGCACGACAGCGCACAAAACAAACAACCACAGAAACATCACTTCACAGCTTCACAGGTAAAATCCACAGTTAAAGAAAGTGCTGGGCAGATTACAGAGAGAGCAAACTGAAAGACTTCTGACTACAGCACACTGGAAAAACATTTAAAACAGTAAGGGGACAACAATGATAGGCACATAGGCTCAGTACTAGTTTAGCTTTCCAGCAGAATGCATTGCTACCGTTGTCTTTACATGCGTGCAACAGGTGTGTTACCATCTAGTGTTTCCTTCTCAGAGTCAGAGTCCCAGCTTAAGGAGGAAGGAAAGGCTGAGGATTTGAATCTCCTCTGTGCGCTCCTCCCTTGGTTTGCACTGGACTGGGGGCCCTCACTCTGCTTGGAGCGCTCCTCCCCAGTGAGGCCCCACAAGCATTTGGCAGATATCAGGCCATCTCTCAGATTTGGAGAACATGAAGACTAGAAAGTAGTAACAATAAACAAAGAATTTATTGTTGATGGGGGTGAAAATGGCAGCACTTATGACCACATAAATATATAAATTTTTATATATATATATAAAATATATATTTATATATAAATATATATATATATATATATATATATATATATATATTGATGCCTTACCTCTAAGGTGCTGTTGAGGAAAGTTGGGGTGACGGGGTTTTGTGCTGAGTCGATGGGTGCGGGCCCATAGCTGGTCCCTGGGGTTAGGGGTTCCCCTTCTGGCTCCATGGTCCCCCCCCCCCCCCAGAGAACAGTATGGAGTCCCACTAGTAAACAGCCTGCCTACATCGTGCAGCCTCCTCTCCTTCTGGAAAACATTCACACATGAACTCGCACTGAAGTTTTTCCGTGATGGAAAACTTTCCTGGAGCTAATTGCACGGAGAATGATTTTTAAACCAGCATAAAACACACCATGTATCAGCCTCATTTAATGGCTTAATCTGGAGAATCTGTCGTGGTTCAGCTGTCTTGTGTATTTTCTCTTTAAAAAAAATTTGGCAGCTGCAGCTTTCGGACTGTCTGACCTATTTTCACAATATGTCTGGTTTTAAAGAATGAAACGGAGCGCTCGAATGGTTACATAAATAAGTGGCCTTTATATTCAGGCCCTTGTCCTCACTGCTGCCCCTCTAGAAAAAAAAGACAGGAAAATGCCCGGGCACATCAAGGTGTCCCACGGGTTGGCCTCTGTCGCTTCAGAGGACGTGGCTCTTATCGATCCGGTCGCTGTCAGGTGATTTGGAACAGCAACGCATCCGTGCACGTTGCCTTTGAAACCCAGACGCCCATAAACTGCAGGTTTTTTTAGGGTTTTTTTAGTGCAAATACTCACTGAAATCGGCCTGGTTTGCGGATCGCAGGGAAAGGCTGCCTCTTTAAGCACCGTTCGTCATACTTTGAGGACGGAGCTGAAGCTTTACGCACCGCGACGATGCTGGCAAGAAGCTTTGACTGCTCCCATGGAGGAACTTGCTCTTTTTAATCGGCGCTCGGGTGTTTTGCAGGGATCCCTTGGAGATGCCAGGCAGAGGACTCCATGTTATTTGGCTTGCAGGCACGCCACGGCTGCGTACGTAAACGTCAGCGGGGAGGGTGACGAGAAGAGTTTCGAGTAACCCACCGGAGGCAAGTTTACTATGTCAAACTTTTACGAGTGCTTCGATCGCAGGCTCATTTCTCTAATTCTGTGCGTATTTATGTGGCGGACACTTTATTCACAGCGATCAAATCACGGTGACTCTGTTTTTTTCTCGGAGGGAAATGCACGCGTGAGCAGCGTAAGCACGCCACAGTAATAATATTTCTTTAAATGCGTTTTATTTTGTGTAAATAGGTATACTATAAATAAAGGTTATGCGGTATCTGCGTACATTTGTCAACACCTATGTGGCTCGCCATAGTAACGCTGTTGTGAATGACATATTTGCGTATCATAATATGTAATAACACTGTGATAGTAACACCTGAACAATGTTTGTCGGTTACTTTGTGTATCAAAATCCCCCAAATGCTAAACAAAATCAATATACGCCTTTCCGATTGTTATATGTCGTCAACCTGCGCCCCCTGTTGGTCACACCTATCTGTAAATATCCATATCTCGTTGCATATACATGTAAAAAATTGTAAGGCAGGATTTATGTCAGGATAGGGGGCAAACAGAAAGGGGAAAGTGATGATTATGAGTTACTAAATAGTGGAAAAGGGGCATTAAGTAAGCTAATGCTTCTTCCTGCTCCTTTTTGAACATGTTATTTATTATGATTATGATCATTATGTTTTGTTTCTCTTTGTTCTTGTATTGTTTGAACATTTTCAAAATAAGGCTACAATATGTAACTTTTCAGAAACTGTGGGTCAGTTTCTCCAGATTCTCTGCACGAAATGAACGAAGGTCACTGCTTTGATAAGTTATTTTGCATCTCTTGCAAAAACACGTTCCATTAAATTGTTTCCTTCCACAAAAACAATACACACAGCTATGAAAAACTGACATCTTGCTGATGGATTTAAAACACTACCGTCAGAAGTAGTCAGTATAGGCTTCTTGAGGCCATGTTACACACACACACACACACACACACACACACACACACACACACACACACACACACACAGAAAGCTCTTCAGCTGAACTGACAAAAAAATAAAAAAGCAAATTGCCTGCCACTGTCTGTGTTCCTGCTGCTCCATCTTCTTGCCTAACACCTGGATGAGTCACTTAAGATCCCTTTTGTATTCTGACACATACTGAAATGTTCTTCCGATTGACTTTGCATAAATGCAGAATGAGTAATTGGAAATCTGCATTTTGAAGCCCAGTGTTCATAGGTGAACAGAGCGTGCTAAATGATGCAATTTGAGTTTGCAAAACTGTGATTTAGAAAGATATTTGAGTAAGACCAACAGAAAAGGGCAATTTGGAATCGTCGATACGTGAGCTCAGTGTTTTCAGCACTGTGTGCATGATTTCATTTGTTAAAATAAGCAAAACTGCTGTAGTTAAACATCAAAGCAAAGGCATACTTTCAAAAAATACATTTTTCTGATTAATTAATATGTACATCACTTAAATGTTGCAGCTGATGAAGGTGTTTTTTAAGTACCTTGTACACTTATAAGCAGTTTGGGAATTTCCTCAGTGATATATAACACTGTAATAACCACTGCTAATACATTTTTAGTTAATTACACTTTACTGTACAGAACGGTGTCACTGCTTATTTTGTCATTTTGTAATGAATAATTATATTCTGGTCTGCCAGTCGTTAGTTATGCTATTATTAGTAGTATCTTTGTTACAGGCTTATATATGAGTTATAAACTGTGTTGCGTGTTGCATCATAGATGATATGAGACAATGACATCTGTACACATAACACTTTATACACTGTGTTCTGTGTTTGGTTAATGATTACAAATGTTATTATCTGTTTTGTATATTACTGATCAGTGAGACTGACCTTACTGTAAATTCATTGTGTTTTGATTCAGTGGACAAATTCCAATCTGAACACAACTGCTTTTGTGACTAAACAGGACACAAACTGCAGTCCCCAGTGTTGTAATGTATGGCGGTCCCAGTACCCCTGCCTACTTATACATAGCATATGACAATAATTTCCTACAAAACAACTGTTACCAGTAAGTAAGCCCTAATATTTATGTTGTTGTTAATGTCAGTTTACCCTTTAGTAATAACGGTTATTATAATGTATTGCCAAAGAAATGATGTAAGTAGTACCTTAAAGTTTCAAATAATTGAAATTTAGTATAGTCAGTGTATCATCTGCAAATGTATAATGAAACAACTGAAAAGTGAAGTACTAAGGTAAAGTACTGTGAAAGTATATAAGCTGAGTAGAGTAAAGTATTCAGATTTTTTTTTTATGAAAGTAAAGTTTTGTTTCTTTAACACAGTTTCTATAACACATAGTATATTATTATTGCCAAATAAAACCCACAAGTATACAGTCATGTGACACACTCCATCTCATGGAAATCAATGCTTCGCTGTATAGTTGAAAAAGCAAAGTCTTGATCGTTTTAGAAACAGAAACAGGATAGATGAAAGTGACAGTCAAAAGAAAGAAACATCAGACAACCTGAAGTATTTCCATGATTCCAGTAAGTATATTTTTTAAAATACCATCATTAGTCAGATCCACATTCAGGTATTCCAGCCCAGGGTCCTGTTATTGCAAACTTCTTATATAAACTGTTGACATCGCCGGTCTGCCGTCCTTTTTGCTGTTGAAGTGTTTGCTGTTGCCACATCAAGCTCTGAAGAGACCTTCAGCAAAGCATTTGACTTTAATGTGAGTTTAATGAGGCATTTTATTCAGATATCACCACATTATTTCAAATGACTAATTTCACTGTTAAAAAAGAAAAAAAAAATGGCTTGCCTGGGAAAAAAGAAACAAAAAGGAGTCTTCACAACAACCCCAAAATGTCATCAGAGGACTTCCTCTTGTAAGTGTTGATGTCAAAGTCCATGTTTCTAAAATTCTGCCTGCATGGAAAGCATGCAAAGACGGAGAGAATGGCTTTGTATGCCAAAACTAGCCTGAGGGAAAGGCTCAGATTTCTGGCCAGAGCAAGTTGGTAGAGGCTTTGCATGCTCTCATGTAACATACAGGCAAAGAGGAGAGCAGCTTCTGGTCATTGATTCAATTATGTGAAAAGTCTGAAAGTTAAACCAGAAATGGAAGTTTAAGCAGAAGAGGGATCTTTAGGACACTGGTGAATCCACCGTGGAATGGCTCAAAAAGAAGAAATGGAGGGTTGTGAAATAACCTAAGATCTGAATCCCACTGAAATCTTGTGGGGGATTCGGAATGGGCAGCACATGCAAGAAAAGCCTCAAACATGTTGCAACAGAAGGAATTTCACATGGAGAAGCGGTCAGAAATTTCAAGCAATGTCAGCAGCCAGAGAACACTTATGCAAATCAGCTGTAATACATGACTTCTGCTGAAGTCGCGTAGAAGAATATCAAAAACTAACTGAAGAAAAATAACAGTCTCTGTTTCAGGAAGAATTTTTTTTTAAAAGCCAGCAGTTTGCATTGGATGTACTTCATCATCATATTAATCGCTCTTCTGATGGAATCCCAAAAAAAGGTACTTACTTAATGCAACGCATGCCACAGAGTGAAAAAGAAATGACAACAAAGCAGCCCATAAAAATAAGTCTAATATTTGTTGTGTGATGTTCTGGTCTATCCCAGCCTCTTTATTTCTGGACATCCTAAGAAAAAGAACAAAAGAAAAGAAAGTAAGTCATATAAGAAGGCCGAAAAGAGTGGAGCATTTGCAGAAATAAAAGTAGGGCTGCAACAGGTCTTTAAAGACTCTGTATTTCACCACATTCATGCTTTCATCAATTCTGACCTGTTCCTACAGCCTCAAATCACCCACACAGCATGATGCTGCCACCCTATGCTCTGCCATAAAGGCTCGATGAATAAAATGAAACAGTCGACCTTCACTCAGGTTGCACCGTCTTCACAAAGAACTTCTGAAGGTTCCTTCTCTTTGAGTAACCAGGTGGGAGGGGGTTTCTCACCTCCCTGACTAGGAGCTACATCAGGAAAAGTTGTGGATCCAAAAACCTGCGCAATTATTTTAATGCTGCTATTTAAAATCCTTAACTTGAGCTTCACAGCATCACAGTTTTATTACCTACATGCTGCAGAGAGTGTCCTCCCATCTAAACAGAAATTGCTGCATGGTGAGGGTCACCTTCTTTGATTTCTCAAGTGCATTTAACATGATTCAGCCACTGCTACTGACTGCAGTTTGTGAGATTAGATACGGCTCTGCCTGATTTGGCGATGTGCAGTGCGGGAGCTCCTCTGGGGACTACACTTTCTCCGTTCCTGTTCACCTTGTACACCTCAGACGCTTTCCATAACTCTGGGTCATGCCACCTACAGAAAGACTCTGACAGTTCTGCAGTGGTTGGATGTGTCATTGATGGGAAGGCGGAGGAGTAGGAAGCACTAGTGGATTATTTTTGTGGAACGTTCTGGGAGAACTCGTCTACTTCTGAAGGTGAATAAGGCCAGAGAGATTTGATCGACTTCAGATTAAAGAAAAAGTGCTGCGCAGTGATGAGTCACGTTAATGACCCACAATGGCAACAATTTGGAGTATCACATCAGGAATAGTTTTAATATACATGTGGGGAAATAGGCATTTTAACTTATAATGCTCTAAATGCTTACTAAGGCATTATCAGAGGACAATCACTGAATTAAACAAGCTGCATAGCAACCCATCTAATGTCTGATAACACATTTCATTAGCTGATATATATACAACAACCCCTTAGTAACCCTAGAAGAAAGACTAGATTACCATCAAAGTTTTTTTAGTAGTGATGTAAGGATCTGTCTAAACATTTTCAATTAGTTGGCACATTGTGGTGAAAAACGCCACACACACACACACACACACTTCAAAATTCCTACATACCCCAAAATGTTTCCAGGTCTTGATCTCACTGTACAGAGCATCTCCTGGGCAAGCGGTGTTCACCATCTGTCTGTGGCCCCTCAGGGTAAAAGTGGGTATGAGTCGCCCGCCATTGATAGCGCAGCTTG
Organism: Simochromis diagramma; assembly: GCF_900408965.1. Lineage (NCBI taxonomy): Eukaryota > Metazoa > Chordata > Actinopteri > Cichliformes > Cichlidae > Simochromis > Simochromis diagramma. Next base: position 1,982,172 of record NW_024387083.1, on the reverse strand, counting down.
CCAGCTGGTCTCTCACCAGCCCCATGGCGTGCTGAGAGGGCAGAATGCTGCTGTAGTCTCCAATGAAGGAAACGCCGTAGCCGACAGAGTTGTAGCCGAGGGTGTGGGCTCCTTGCCAGTACCATCCTCGGCCCTCATAGATGTTCCCGTCGGAGCCCGCAACGAAGCTTTTGGAGAGGACAGAGACTCTTAGACGGTGTGAGCTGGTTGCAAAGATGTCACGTGTGAAAACGTCCACGTACCTGTATCCGATGTCATCCCAGCCTCTGTCCTCCTGATGAAAACGCTGCATGGAGCGCATGTCTGCAGAGCACTGCTCAAAGGTCAGACAGGGCTGGCTGGGTGTGCTAGTGTGGTGGATGAACATGAAGGAGAGAGGCAGCGAGAGGTTGGTGGGTGTTCCTATGTACGGCTTTGCACCCCACATACACCGAGGAACGATGGGTGGGCAATCTGAAACAGATCAGAGTTTGTTACATGTGACGTTATGCTCGTATTTTGATGGATCTTCTTAACTTTCTTATGTAATGGTCACAGACCACACTGCTGTTCTAAAACCTTTCACTTGGTCTGTGTTTTAAGTTTTATGCTCACCCATGTACATATGGACAAACTCCTTCATCCCCTCCTTCACCTCTCTCATCAGCACCTTCTTCTCCTTCCTCTCCATATTTGACTGTCCTGTCAGACTCTGCTGCAGCTGTACAGATTTCACCACCTGTCTGGCCAGCAGCAGCGGGACAACCAACTGTCTGAAGTTCTCCCTGCGGCGTCGGCTGATGAGGCGTGGGGCGGTGTCCAGTCCTTTACCCTCCAGCTGGTGGCAGTAGTACTCTGTCAGCAGACTGCTGAGCTTGAGAGGACGTCTGGATTTGTCAGAAACCTCCAACCCCAGCACGACGCCATCCATGCCTCCGTTGACTTGAGCGGTGGTGAGCAGGGAGGGGCTGTCCGAGAGGGTGAACACTTGAGGAGAGCTTAGGTTGTCCCAGCAGCCGTCGGGTCCCAGACGCCGCGTCACAGTTGGACTCTGCCTGAGGGAAAGGCCCAGATCTCTGGCCAGAGCAAGTAGGTAGAGACCTCGAACGCGTCCTCGAGTCTTGGCGAGTAAACCGGCCTCGATGCCCAGGAGGAGCGGTCTGAGGGCAACAGTGGTACCATCAGGAGTTAGGACCACCCCTTCCTCTTTGGCGTCTTCTGTCACCCTGTGATGCACAGCTTTTCTAATGTAATCTGAAAGGTTAGCAGCCAGTTCAGGCACTCCAGAGAGATCACTGAAAAGGAAGTACTGAATAAACGGGTCATTGACCTCAGCTGCCCGCCGCAGCCTCTTCAACACAGCTAGCGGCTCTGACCCAGGGTCCTCATCTTCCACCTGCTTTACTGCACTGATGAAGTCTTCCATCCGATATGAAAATGAAGCTGAAGAGAAGAAAAGAAAAATTGTCATTCAAACTAAAGCCCATCATTTCTCCCCCATACAAACCTTCCTTTGTTTCTAAGTTTAAACACAAACTGATTTAACCAAAGGAGACGTGGCGAGGAGAACAGCGGCACTAAAAGACTTTGACTGAAGAAAGGCAAATATTGCCTGCAGTGTTTTTATTATGCTCAACAAGTGGGAAGTAAAGTGGCCAGCCAACTGTTCCAGCAGTTGTCTCGATGATTAAATGAAACCAACAGTTGGAGGAAAAAGCCACAGAAATCTTTTTTCAGCATAATCAGAAGTGACTTTAGGCCAAGCTACAGCTGACATTTCTCCCCCTATCAGGCTGAGAACGATTTTGCCCATTTCTTGGTCTCAGATGTGAAAAAGAAGAGTCAGAAAAAAAGTCTTACACAAAGCCATTTCCAAAAATACTTTTTTTTGTCTTTTCTTTTCTTTTTTTGATTGGTTGGTTGGTTTTTAGGGCAGATTTTTCTTACTTCAGCAAGAACATGTCAAACCACATCCTGCATGTGTTACAGCAGCACAGTTCGGTAGGAAAAACCGTCCCGGTGCGACTAAACTGGCCTGCACGCGCCCCAGACCTGTCACCCTCCAAAAAACAAATGAATCACGGTAAAAACAGCAAACATGACAAAGGAGGCCCCAGCCTGTTGGGCAGCTGAAATCTTTATTTTGGCAAGAATGAAAAAAGATTTTGTTATCAAAATGATAAAAGCTGATCGCCTCCTTGGAAATGTATGTTTTCTATTTGCATAAGATTAGAATCGAGTCCTTAAACTGAAAGAAGTTTGGACCGGTAGACACACAAGTAGAGCGAGGAATTAGTCAACAAGGGAAAGAAAGAAAGAAAGAAAGAAAATGAAAGCAAATACAGTTTCTTGATCTGAATACATGCATACAATCGAGCTCATAAAACAGGTGAAAACAGTGAAGCAACCCTACCCTCCACACACGTGCTGACCAACAGCACCAGAAAGACCAGGCTCAGCTTCCAGCAGACTCTGTCCATCTTGAGATGTGAACACCTTCAGCTCCGCACTTCAAATGTGTCTGCCTTAATGGCTCTCTCTTATTTATCACATGCAGTAAAGGGAGTGGTTATGTAACAGTTGTACACGCACACACACAAATACACAGAGTAGATAGGCCTCAGTTTAATCTGTTGGTGTGGCCGTCTGAGCAATGTGGGAAACTGGCACCTGTAATACAAGCAGCACGAAGTGGTTTGTCCTCAGCGGTCAAGGTCTTTCCGTGTACCTCACAGTGATCCACTTGGACATTTTCGAGAATTTCTCAAGTTCTGTAATAAATCTCAGTCATCTCGTTTTGCGTGCCGCAGCTTCTGGAAATAACAGCAGCCTGCAGAAGAGTGTTCACTACAGTACAAATCACTGGGAGTCCACTGTGAGGCAATACACATGTTCATGTTAGTGTGGAGAAAACACACAGCGCTGGGCTGCAAAACTGTGGAAGTCCCCCCCAAAAATATGAATCACGTGTGTTCTCAGCAGCAGCCGCAGAAATGTACAACAAAGATCTTCATGTTCACTGAGGTTTATATGGTGACACGATCATTGCTGGAAATCATGTCACAGTACATGTGCACGCACTGCAGAAAGTCAAGAGAAAAAGTTTCAGACTGGTTTTTGCAACTGTGCCATGATTACAAGAACAGGAAGTGGAGGTCCAAGTGTAAAGTCCAGTGCAGAAAGTCTGGGATGCAGATAATAAAGGTCAGTGATGTAAATAAAAAAGATCTTCTAAAAGCAGAAACGAGAAGGACATGGTGGAGTCAGTAAGGCCAGAGTAATTATTTAAAATTAACTGTGCTAATAGTAATATTATTATTATTAATAATGATAATAATAATAGATGTGAAAAATTAGGTCATGTTTTCGGGGGGAAAGGGAGACGTCAAAATGGTTATGGTCGTTAATGCCAGATGAAGATGGCTTGTTAAAAAACAAATATAGGTAAAAAAAAGTAAGGAAAGCAGGGTGCAGTGTGTTGTTGCACACTGCACCCTGCACACTGCCACTAGATGGCGGTATGCAATTTAACTGTTGGTAATGTTGAGCTGTCAAAGCAGGAAGAAGACGGAGAGGAGGAAGAAAAACTGACCATCAGCTGATTTAGCTCTGACAAGGTGCGTTTATGTTACACAGACGTCCCTGAAAATGAGTAAACCTGCTACAGAATATTATACTCTCTGTGTAAAAGCGTAGCTTTTCATTCCTGCTGTTTTATGTGTAAGATAATCTTTATCGGTAGTGCCGGCTAACAGTTGTAGCGCGATGGCTAACAGCCAGCTGTCGTGTCTGTAGAAACTCAGCAGGTCCATTGTGTTTGCAAAAAGCTTGTAACGTGTGTCTGTGTGGTGAAGTCATACCTGGAATCACATTTTATAATGAGAGGTCTGTGAGTCTGCGGTCACACATTTATTCCCATGTTATTAGTGCCTCCTTTTTGTAAATGTTTAGCATATCAGTATATAAAAGCTAAATTAGCACCCCTGCGGTTCACTAATGTATATTGCCTTTACTGAACATCGCAAATTGTATTCGCATGAAAGGCTAGTCTCTAATATTTGACACAATAAACTTGTTTCACTACTTGAGGGAAAGCACACCAGGCTATGAAAGAGGAGATACTGGAAGCTGGTGATGTGCAACCAAAAAGTAATCAAATGACAGAAGAGCGATAGCACACTACGCTCAAATATAAATGCTAGCAACTTGTGCAAGCGATGTCTGATGGTCTACATAGATTCAACACAAAAGTATAAAGCCTTTGCCGGTTCTCCACTAGCTGTCATGAAAGTGCCCTCCATAATCTTGCCAAAACAAAAAAAGTTAGTTCACGGTGTTGAACGTCTGCATCAGAACATGTAAACCACTGACTGCCATTACTCCCCAACAGAAAATGGACACCCGTTTCACTCGAGGGAAATCCAACATCCTTGAGCGCCCTCTGACCCGACCCAAGACTGAAGTCAGTCTGAGCGCCTTTGCGCTCCTGTTCTCCGAGATGGTACAGTACTGTCAGAGCCGCGTGTACTCCGTGTCGGAGCTGCAGACACGCCTGGCAGACATGGGCCAGAGCGTGGGAGCCAGCATGCTGGATGTGTTGGTGCTGAGGGAGAAGAACGGGAAGAGGGAGACCAAAGTGTTGAACATGCTCCTCTTTGTCAAGGTGAGCAAATGTAATCACACGCATGAGTAACCTTTTTTATTTTCAAACTCTTAACAGTCATCTTGCTTTTAGGTTAATGTGTGGAAGTCCTTGTTTGGAAAGGAAGCTGACAAGCTGGAGCAGGCCAACGATGATGACAAGACGTACTACATCATAGAGAAAGAGCCGCTTATTAATGCGTACATCTCCGTGCCCAAGGAGAACAGCAGCTTGAACTGCGCCGCCTTCACCGCGGGCATCGTGGAGGCCATCCTCACACACAGTGGCTTTCCCGCAAAGGTCACTGCCCACTGGCACAAAGGCACCACGCTGATGATAAAGTTTAACGAGTCAGTTATAGCCAGGGACAAGGCTTTGGATGGCAGATAAGAAAGATCGGAGGGGGGGAGTTGTTATGTAAATCTGTACAGGATGAGGAGAAATCACGGAGGCCCAGGTTGGTGTTTGTATCTGAAGTGTCTCCTTGTGGTAACTGATGAGACAGGGTGACATTATAAATGGATCACTGTGCTGTACTGAGCCTCATGAGCAGAAAATATGCACCTACATGGTTTTGTGGATCATCTCCTTCCCGTTTTGCTTCCTGGGCCCTATTTCAGGAAGCCGGTTTAGAGCAAAATCTGAGTAAGTATACCCTGAGTTAACGAAAACTCTGGGTTTTCAGTTTCACAAAGTGAGTTTAGATTAATTCCGAGTGAGTTACTATGACGACACACTCCGTGAAGCTAACCTGCCCCCTAGCAGGTTTACTTCAACTAACCCTGACTTTCTCCGCCTCTTTGTCGGAAACCTGACTGTAGGAAGTGTCAGACATGGCGTGCTCCTTCCTTGAAGAGCCAGTAGATGTTGAAGCCCAAATTCTCCGCAGAGCTCTCCGCCGGGAGAGAGTGATTAGAGCGCGTTTGGACATTTTATCATTTCCTGATGATTTTCTGTGTGAACGTTGCAGTTTTTCAGCACAATCTATAATTTATTTGAATAACATCCTCAGGCCTAATATTGCTCATGTGACACATCGCGGACATCCTCTCAGTTCTGTACATATTATTTGTATTGCACTTCGCTTTTTTGCAAACGGGAGCTTTCTGTATAATATTGGTGACGCTGAGCACGTTTCCAAGGCTACCGTCTGTCGGGCAGTCAGGAATGTTACAGTTGCACTGAAACGTCTCCTGTACTCGTTTGTGGTGTTCCCCGGTCATAGACCCAAACGATTTATCAAAGAGGGATTCCACAAAATTGCAGATAGCAGGATGAACAAAACTTAATTCATGATGTGGTGATACTTGGACTACTACTTAAATTTTACATTTATTTTCAGGGTTCCCAGGCGTGATTGGCTGTATAGATGGCACTCACATTCCAATCATTGCTCCTTCAGTAAATGAAGGAGACTATGTGAACAGGAAGTCTTTCCACAGCATTAATGTACAGGTACATAGTTCCCTGTAGCATTTCAAACTAACAAATTATTTCATTATAGTAATGGATGCTAATTTGTGTTCTCTGCACTGTGAAGATCATATGTGATGCTGCCAACATTATCACAAATGTGGAAGCCAACTGCTCAGCCTCTGTGAGTGGTGGTGGTGGAGGACCCCCACGTGTTTTTCGGGCCTCCGCTTTTTTTTCTGTTGGCTATAACGGGCATACAGTTAATTTGAGCATACAGAGTAAGCAAATATACGTACTTGTAATGTGCTCAGATAATTTCAATAAGTGCTTACAGAGGGGAAATTAATGTAGCCTCTAACTGCAATTGATTTACATAGGACAAACAGACCAAGCACTATGGCTCATAATACAATTACACCTTACCTGTTTGGACTATATTTTTATATTTCATTTTTACTTGCTGCCAGGAACGTTTGGGGCCTGTTGGGTTGCACCTGCGCTCAAATCACATCACAAAATCAAATGTATAAAATAAAAAATAAAATAAAATATAATAAAATAACGTGTTAAATGGGTGGAAATCCCTAGATCAATGTTTAAATTAACACTCACGCATTGACTCTGTCGGCTATGTTTTGCCATGCATGCTCCCTTTCTTTTGCAGCTGAGGCTGTGTTATTTTTTTTCCGCAAAATTTGCATGTTATCGGCATATGCTGCCATCAGAATTTCGGCCTCAAGCGCTGTAAAATACATTGACCGCGCCTTCTTTCCCTCCGTCTCCATGGTGACTCGCTTAATCTGTGCTCCACTAATCAGGGCTTTATGTATCCTCGTGCGCGCGCTTAATTTGGGGTTAAAGCAACTCCGCGTTGATTGAACTAATTGTTATCAGCCTTTCTGAAACCGAATATTCCGAGTTGGACAGTTCGGGGTTACTCAACCGTGAGTATAGTTTTTCACTCTGAGTTTTCTAAACCGGCTTCCTGAAATAGGGCCCTGATGTGGTTTTATTTTGTAGTTTTTCTTTTGTCACATATTTGCAACAGACAAAAGTTTAAAGCGTAAACATACTGCATAAACTTTCATGCCACAATGGTCACCGGAATGTAAAAAAATTAAACAAAACATTGGGGCTCTATTTGACAGCCCTTTTACACCATTTTTAAAAATATTTGATTATTATTGTTTTAGTTTACAAGCTGGCTACAGGAGGCCAACAAAGTAGAGTACCCCTGGTTATGATAATATTAAATCATAACCAACAATGAATCACCACATGATTTGTTTTTAGGGACAAAATATTTTAAGGAGACAGGTTCAAGGTTTTCCCTGCAACCCTGAGCTGGATAAGTGGGATCAAGTGGATGTATGAGTCCATGGTTTGTTTTCTATTTCATTCCAGCTCAGCCTCAGCTTTTGTTTTGTTTGTTTTTTAAATGCATTCATAATCTGGGGCTAGTAATTCTGTGCTAACAACGCAACCACCAGGCTACATCTTACAAATCTATACATTTCTTGGGCCCAGAAATTTTGCGGTGCTAAGCTGAGTTGTTTTTCTTTAAACAGCATCTGTGGAAAAGAGGAAGTAGTTTAGTGTTATTTAAAATACATTTTTGTATTTTGTGTCTTGTCATCGAGTCATTATGTAATGTAACACAAAGATGTTTACATGTTACAAATAAAAACTGGAAGGTTGTGGTTGTTTTTGATGACATGGCTGCTTTTAAGCAAACAAAAGCTGCTTAGCTTATACTAACACAGACATATTTAAAACATGCGCTGAATATTATAATTTATATTATGTCCAGAGGACATATTTGTTACACTGAGGGAAATAAATATGGTCATTTCCAGGTCTGACTGTAATGTCTATAGCAATAACTAACATTGGGTTTATTTCATTTTTTTTAAATAACAACAAATCGCAGCACTAGTGAATGTTAGTGTGTGAAGAAAGCTCCCCATTTACATGAACTAATTCAAATCTTCACGATAGATATGATTCAACCCACTGCAGCGCAGAACCATTAATATCTACAGTGTGTTCTAATTTCTAGTAAAATATTGTGTTCAACAGTATTAAACGCTGCACTGAGGTCTATCAGGACTAGGATGGGCTCTGAAACCCGAATGAATCTCTTAAAATAAACCATTCCTCTGCAGATGGTGAGTTAGCTGAATGACCATTTTACAACTCTGTAGTTTCAGCCTGGGAGCACATCTATGTTCCTAGAGCCCACCAGTAAGCAGGCTTAGGCGTGACTCCTACAACCACACAGCCCTGATGTATCTGACAGAAGCCATAATTAACCTGAAATGGACAGAGACTCGTGGGAAATTGTGTTCCAAATAAGCCATGCGGCATTAAATGCTACTGAGGAAAGCTCCGAGTATAGGTTTACAACTCATGCATTTGTGTCCCTTAATAAAAATATGAGAAGTATAAGTAAGAAGAGGAAATTGTGGTTGTTTGATTTAGTTTGGTTCTGGTGTTACCCAATATAACAAAGACATTTTGAATGCGGAAATCAGAAGTTGTGGTTGTGTGAATAGAGCTAGCATCCCTTTTGTTTCAGCCTGTATGCTAAAATAAGCTAACAGTCTGCTGACTGCTTCATATACAGACATGAGTGATATCTCTATACAGTGGCTTGCAAAAGTATTCGGCCCCCTTGAACTTTTCCACATTTTGTCACATCACAGCCACAAACATGAGTCAATTTTATTGGGATTCCACGTGAAAGACCAACATAAAGTGGTGTACATGTGAGAAGTGGAACAAAAATCATACATGATTCCGAACATTTTTTTTACAAATAAATAACTGAAAAGTGGGGTGTGTGTAATTATTCAGCCCCCTGAGTCAATACTTTGTAGAACCACCTTTTGCTGCAATTACAGCTGCTAGCCTTTTAGGGTATGTCTCTACCAGCTTTGCACATCTACAGACTGAAATCCTTTCCCATTCTTCTTTGCAAAACAGCTCCAGCTCAGTCAGATTAGATGGACAGCGTTTGTGAACAGCAGTTTTCAGATCTTGCCACAGATTCTCGATTGGATTTAGATCTGGACTTTGACTGGGCCGTTCTAACACATGGACATGTTTTGTTTTAAACCATTCCATTGTTGCCCTGGCTTTATGTTTAGGGTCGTTGTCCTGCTGGAAGGTGAACCTCCGCCCCAGTCTCAAGTCTTTTGCAGACTCCAAGAGGTTTTCTTCCAAGATTGCCCTGTATTTGGCTCCATCCATCATCCCATCAACTCTGACCAGCTTCCCTCTCCCTGCTGAAGAGAAGCACCCCCAGAGCATGATGCTGCCACCACCATATTTGACAGTGGGGATGGTGTGTTCAGAGTGATGTGCAGTGTTAGTTTTCCGCCACACATAGCGTTTTGCATTTTGGCCAAAAAGTTCCATTTTGGTCTCATCTGACCAGAGCAGCTTCTTCCACATGTTTGCTGTGTCCCCCACATGGCTTGTGGCAAACTGCAAACGGGATGTCTTATGGTTTTCTGTTAACAATGGCTTTCTTCTTGCCACTCTTCCATAAAGGCCAACTTTGTGCAGTGCACGACTAATAGTTGTCCTATGGACAGATTCCCCCACCTGAGCTGTAGATCTCTGCAGCTCGTCCAGAGTCACCATGGGCCTCTTGGCTGCATTTCTGATCAGCGCTCTCCTTGTTCGGCCTGTGAGTTTAGGTGGACGGCCTTGTCTTGGTAGGTTTACAGTTGTGCCATACTCCTTCCATTTCTGAATGATCGCTTGAACAGTGCTCTGTGGGATGATCAAGGCTTGGGAAATCTTTTTGTAGCCTAAGCCTGCTTTGAATTTCTCAATAACTTTATCCCTGACCTGTGTGGTGTGTTCTTTGGGCTTCATGGTGTTGTTGCTCCCAATATGCTCTTAGATAACCTCTGAGGCCTTCTTATTCTTCTTCTTTCATGTTTAACGGCAGCTTGCATCCAAAAATGTTGCATTACTGCCATCTCCTGGCTTTTAATCTTGCTTCACTCCTGAATCCTGAGATCCTCTTTATGAGACCAGTATTTCTCAAAAAGCGAAAAAACCCTTTCCCTTCACCATGACTTAACTTATTAACTACTTGCGCAAACGTAAGTTCTCTTCAATAAACAATAATTATTTTATCTTAAGTCTTAATTAATAAAACTGTCATAAAACATAAAACAAAACAAAAAATGAGTAATAACCGGAACATTAGCTCAACATTTGCCCTGAATTTAGTCTTCCCAGCAGCAATAGCTTACAGGCTAGGCATTAGTCACATGATGGAGTCACGTGGTCATAAGGAAGCGGCGATGTGTTTACCTATGTGTCATCCGCAGACTGCGACAGCAATCGTCTTTTATTTTACGATGTAAACAAATAATATGACCCCGCGTCTGCTCTCTACTCGCTTTTTATGAGTGTGATGTACCCTTCCGCGGCTCCTGTGCGAACGTGAATGCATCACCATGGCATCTTCTAGTTACACCTGCATCCAAGACAGCGCCACAGGTTTGGCAACATTCAGTCCTCTCTTTTATTATCTCTCTTCACCTGTATCATTCTTTATACCACGGATTGGTACGCATTTATTTGCTAGCATCATATTACGTTATTTTATTTTTCATGTATTTGTTTATTTATTTATTTTTAAAGAGGCGGGTCCATCTGTGAAAATTTGCTAAGGTGTGATATCGAACAATGAAAGAAACACGTCCGCTCCTTGTATTTATTCACAGGTGACTCGAGGCTCAAAGGATCATTCCGCCGATTTTGGACATTTAAAGTTTTATTTATTTTTATTTTTTTTTATTGTTTTGAAAATAAACGCTTTAAAGGTTTCCGCTTTGACATCTACAACCGGTGGTCCTTAAAATCGTCACAGTTAGCGAGCCCAAGATGACGTCATCGAATAGCATGGACAGTTCAGCCATGTTTGTTTTGATGATAATCACATAAAATTTTTCTACAGTCAAGCAATTTATAAAATTCTATTAAGAGACCCAGCAGGATAATTCGAATTATTTTTTATCTTATTTCGACTTTGGGGGAATTACCATTCAGATACAGTATAAATACTGCCTGTCTGTCAGTCTAGTTGAGAACATGCAGTTGCAATCAGGGGAAGACTGCTGACTTGATAGGCTTCCCTCTATGCCAGCAGGATGAGCCACAGACAGCTATTTTGCTGTTCACAGAATGCATGTTGATAAAAGTTGAGGAAGGAAAATAAAATGTCCACAAGCAACAGCGGTGACTGCAACCTTGAGAAAAGTCAATTCAAGGACTTGGCAGAGAACGGAGCTGCGAGTGTCACGTTCCTGATGTCAGACCGCTCCTGAACCAGAGATAATGTCAGAAGAGCTTACCTGGGGCACAGAACCCAAGGTGTTTGAAGTCTAGTGTGACATTTCCACAGTCTGTGGTGACTTGGGGTGCCATGTCATCTGCTGGAGTGGAGCACTTCATGCTTCTGACTGCCAAGCTTTATGGAGATGCTAATTTCCTTTTCTAGCAGGGTGCCAGTGGGTCCAAAACTACTACCAAATGGCATTTAGACACGTGCTTAATTAGCAAACCAATTCACCTGATCTGAAGGCCACACAGAATCTGTGACGTAGTGTTTAGACGGAGATGAGAAACACTTGACCCCAAACACAGACGAGCTGAAGGCAACTATCAAAGCAACCTGAGCTGCAGTGACACGTCAGCAGTGTCAAAAGCTGATCGCCTCCATGCCACAATAATTCATTATGAAGAACCAAAGAAGGATTCAGTGTATAAATAAACATGCTTTTCAGAACCTGGGCTTTTATCTGTTGTAAACTCTTTTTTATTTAATGATTTTATGTAATACTCTAATCATTAAGATACTGGATTTTTGTTTTTCAGGAGCTACAAGTGGTAATCTTGGATCATGCTTGGATCATTTTTGAGCATTTACACATTTAAACATGAAAGTTGTCCGCCAGCGTTAGCTTGGTTATACTAAGCTGTGAAATTGCACCACATACAGGAAGGGAGACCAGCTAACACTGCTAAGTAACAGAATTAAAGACACTCTCCAACCACTTTTCCAGGATAAAAGGGGTTAATTCATATTGTCACTTGTTAGTAACCCAGCAATGTCTAATGTCTTGAGTACCTCTTTAATGCTGAGCTTCTTTCCAAAATGAATGATTTTATTAACAGAGAAGGACAAGCTGCTCTCCTCTGTATCAGGCTATGGCTCCCAGGATCTTCTTGGAAGTGGCAGCTCCCGCCCTCCTACCCTGGTGGGCTCCAAGCTCCTCCAGCAGGAGGAAGAAGGAGAGGAGGAGGCCCTGAGGAGGAAACTCAAGTATTTCTTCATGAGCCCTTGTGACAAGTATCATGCAAAGGGGCGCAAGCCTTTCAAACTTGGCCTGCAGCTGCTGAAAATCATCATTGTGACTGTGCAGGTAGATACAGCCCTTTGATTTAACATGAATACTCTGTAGGCTCAGAATGCAAATACCCAATCATGTCCTGTGTTTTATTCTAACTGTGCAGCGACTGCTTCTCTGCATTTGCCCGAGTGTTTCAGCTCATTTGTCTTGTGCCTGTGCTCTCTGGCTCTGTCTATTAGTTGGTGATGTTTGGACTGAGTAACCAGATGGTTGTGACGTTTCAAGAGGAAAACACAGCGGCATTCAAGCACCTTTTCCTGAAGGGCTACAAGGACAAGATTCCCCACGCTGTCCACACACAGATGGAGATGTGCAGCCACATCAACTTTACCATAGAGCAGGTAGCCTGCTAATAACCATTTTAAGAGACATTTTGAGATCTCTTGATTTATTATTATGACCAGAATTTTGTTTAATATGATTTTTTTAATGATTTTTTTAAGCCATGCATACATTAGATATGCTTGATATTAATAAGTGTTTTTTCATGGTATTATTACTTACAATGGACCCTAATACACTGTTGTAACACTGACTGCAGATTTCCACTCCACACAAAAACCCAAAAAAACAAAGGTCAATCATAGGCTTGAGGGGAAAACAGGACTACTGCAAAGCTAGCTGAGCTATTATCTTTAGCAGTTGTATTGTTCACAATGTTTACTAGCTTAGCTTAGAATTGAGTGTGTGAATAAGCGCAGAAACACAGACTGCAAATGACGTCTGTTTGTCTGCATTTGCAGACAATGAAGAAGTGGATGTAGTAGTTAGATGGAAAAAGTTGCTGCTGTAGGTTATGCACAGTAACAGATGTGGGTGGGGGGAAGTCAGTCCAATAGAGTATCCCAATATTTTTGACATTGATCACTACAGGAACACCAAATATTGAGATTTTATTAAATACATTAAATTAGTCTACGAGCGAGAAGGCTCATCTCATGCGCCACCATCCTGAGATGTTGTTAGCCAAGCAAACTTACATTAAATGGGCTCAACTGAAAAACCATCCAACACTGAACACACTCAGCTTGTTAAAGCTACCTCCTAATTAAGAGCAAGCTAATGGCTCAGTCACATGACCACAAATAGGAAAGCAACCTCCTTGCATCCATAAAAAAAGCAGCGGCTGCCTGGTGATTGTATAGATTTTTTTCGCATTCTGCAACTGATTGCACAGGTCGCCCAACAGGAGGCAACCTTTCTGCAAACAGTTTCAGTCTTACTTGGACTGACTGCAGTCACTCTCAGAGAGATCATTGAAGGTTTGCAAATAACTGCTGTCTAATTTATAAAAGCAGAAATGTTGCCAACATGTTGCCATCAGTCTGAATGACTCTTTGTCAATGAAAACAACTCAAGTGGGCTTGACTCAACTGGTTGGCAGCTGGTTGTATTGTGGTTATATTCCTGTAGAACAGGAACATTACTGAGCGCAGTTAAATATACATTCCTGTTAAATGTGAATTTCTGTTTATGTAGACAGCAACAGATGCGATTTCAGAGAATTTATCACAGTTATTTGGTGTATTACCAGAAACACTTTGCATGCAATTGCAGATTGAATCTTATGGCAACATTAATGCAGGTTTTAGTGACAGTGCTTGTAATCTCAAATTAAAGTAAAATAACTTCATTGTATTGTGTAAAAAAAGATATTGACAAAGTTCAACTTGGTGATAAATTGTAACATATCTTATTCCATACCAAGCACATAACACAAAGTTAATAAATGTGATAAAAATGCAATAATATTTTGGGGTGTCTGGTGATTTCCACCTCTAGTAATTGAGACATATTTCTGGAAAGAGATGCCGCTGTCGTGTTGCCATCCTGACTGAACAGCGTTCTTTTTAGTGAGAGCTTCATTGTTACTTTCTGAACGTGAAAAGTTTAACATCGCATAAAGAAGACAGATGTTTTCTCGAGCTTAATTCCACCTCTCGGCTTCTCTTTCCCACTTCAGTACTTGGCTCTACCTCAGATCTCACTGGGACGGTACGCTTATGTGCCGGGTGTCGGCGTTAACGGAAGCGCGCTCTCCCTCTGTCAGAGGTACTTTAGGAGGGGCACCATCGACCCCGTCAATGACACGTTTGACATCGACCCACATGTTGTCACAGGTAGGATAATCCTTTTGATTTTGTTTTTCTTTATGTTTTAAAGTCTACTTGTTTGTTACACGTTTGTCTGCACATTCTTCAAGTGCCAGTATTTCCCTTAAGGAACCAATAGTGTCAGTGAGTCACTGTGTTATTGCTCCAGTGCCCTGCAACTGTGCCCTACTTTTAAAGACTTGAGTCCTGTAATGAAAAACACAGACCTTTTTTTTTTTCCACTTTAGTAGCAAAATACTGTGTCCGGTCCTGGGAAAGGGGTTATTTGCGCACATCTGCTGATTTGGCAGATGGCTATGGCTAATGCATGATAAATGTAGTGGTAAAAATAAACCGTGGTGTGGCATTCATGTGATATGGAAAAAATCATGTATGACTTAGTTCCTCTTTTGCTATTTCTGATTTTCCTTTTTCCAGATTGTATTGGACTGGACCCACTGACGTACAGCGCTGCTCCAGGAAACAGTGACTACAAGAATTTCACTCTCCTGTTTTACAAGTTAGAGACTCTGTTATGTTTGTGTGTTTTGGTATTAAAGAGGTATTACTTTTCTTTGCAATGTGAATTCTGCACATTGAATCCTCAGCATGTCTCTTTCCTCCCCAGGCTGATCAATGTCACCATTGACTTCCAGCTGAAGGCCATCAACATTCAGACCATTATAAATAATGAAATCCCGGACTGCTACACCTTTGCTATCACAGTGAGCTCCTCTATGATCTCAAATTCAGTCAACATCCCACAGAATAGAAAAACTAAAAATGTTGTTTTTTACATGCTAATTGTTACGTGGTTCATGCTTTTGTCGTCAGATTGTGATGGATAACAGGGCGCACAGCGGTAAAGTTACGATCAGTCTTCAGAACCGTGCCTCCATTAAGGAGTGTAAAGACCCTAATGTGACTGGACGTGGTGAGTGACTGGTGGTTAGGGGTGATATTTATTTACCTGCCGCTTCATTTATTTTAATTGCCTTTGATCCCTTTTATTTCTGTCCTCTTTTTTCAGCCGAGAATTATGCGCAGGAGTTCTTTGATGTGCTGGTGGCCATCGTCTGCGTGCTGTCCTTGCTGCTGTGTGGACGCTCCATCCTCAGAGGCATCCTCCTGCAGCATGTAAGAAAACTGGCCAATAATTTCTGTATTTTTTTGTTTTTGTGATGTTAGCCTATGAAATGTATATTTTGAAATGGATATTGCACATAGCACGACTGACATTGCCTTTTTGAAGCCTTGGGTTTGGCATTTTGGCCGTCTCAATGTTTGCCTCTTTTGGACGTGAGAACATATAACCTTACTTGGACAGGAGAACAGAGTGATAGGTTATCAGTCAACATTACCTAGCTTGGATACCAAGATGCATCCATAGACTGCATGGGCCCTTTGCACAGACACAAATACCTGTTAAATAGTGTTCAATGACCTACAAAAGTGGAGCTCAGATAAGGACAGGCTGTTTGTGTATGTAACTGCACAGTAATGCACGAACACCATGAACACAAAAAAGGAAGTGAAGCCTGGTCAAAAGAACCTTCCTGCCAGACTGTCTAGCTTTTTTAATAATGCATACATTAAGTCTTAATACAATTTACAGTACTGAGTCTTGTCTCTTACAGCAAAAGTCTATTTTTATTTATATTTTGCTTTCAAGGAGACAGACTAGTAGTTTTGAGCGATAGTTCTCAAGGATTTCTTTCTTCTTTGGACATTCGCTGATTTTTCACTTCTTTTTAGTTCCGTCCTTGTACCTGACCATTTTAAGAGTATTTTTTTTTCTTTGTTAAGAAATACTGACCTATGAGAAAGTCACCTAACTCAAGGGATGAGCAGGTGTTGTCTCTGCACACCAAAAAACAGTTTGTTCCAATTTCTTTAGCTGAGTCTATGAAAAATATCACAGTTTTGTGATGAACACAAAACCATATTTTTATATCAACAAGGTGATTCCCGGAGATCTATTAGTGGAAAACGTTCCCTATCTTGGCATGCTGCGCAGTCACTTAAAACACTGAGGAAACTGGACAAGTGTAAGACAAAAAGGGAAGTATCAGGCCTAAAAACCTGTCTACAGCAGCTCAACAGTATCTGAAAATCGTGTCTTAACCTCCTAAGACCTGAACTCTTTCATGACATGTATTTTCAGTTTCTCTTTGCTATTTGGGCTGATTGGAACCTGATGAATGTAAAAAAAAAGAATTACCGGGGGGGGGTTGTTTTTGTTTTTTACCTGATTTTTGTTTCTGAGAAAAATGAGATCCACATAAGAGGACATTTGCCTTAGATTTTGATAGAACAGTGGCAGTGTCTTTTATCCTGTCTTCCTTCTCTCACCCCAACCGGTCGCAGCAGATGGCCGCCCCTCCCTGAGCCTGGTTCTGCCGGAGGTTTCTTCCTGTTAAAAGGGAGTTTTTCCTTCCCACTGTTGCCAAAGTGCTTGCTCATAGGGGGTCATATGATTGTTGGGTTTTTCTCTGTATCTATGAAGCGCCTTGAGGCGACTTTTGTTGTGATTTGGCGCTATATAAATAAAATTGAATTGAATTGAATAGTGTACTCGTAAGTGGATATCAGGCCGTTGTAGAGCAAAATTTAATACTTTGGTCTAGACAACCCAAAATGTGATATCCGCATATGTGGACGCCAGGTCCTAGGAGGTTACGAAGTATGAAAAAATTCCAGCACAGACCTTCCACAGTACCTGAGAGATGCATCAGGTCCTTTATCCAAATTTGAAAATTTTGGTTCAAATGCTCATCAGTATGTACAAAGGAGGTCAGGAGAGAGGTACAACAATGAGTCTCTACAACTGTAAAGCATGGTGGAGGCTCTGCCCTGGTTTGGGCTGCATGTCAGCCAGTGATGTTGGATATCTCGTCAAAAACCGATGAAATTACGAACATAGAAAAGTGACATCATCATCATGTTTTGATCCGCCATTGTTCAAGCATCTGATTGGCAACAGCTTCATTGTTCAGTATGACAAAGATCCCAAACACGCTGCTAGTGTAGCATACCTGGTCATACATGGTCATACCATTGGCTTATCTACTCTATTTCCATGTATGTTTGCACATGTTTCAATAAAGTTTTGCACCTATTTTACTCACAAAATATAAACCAAAAAAAAGAGGGGTGACTCAAGACTTTAGCACAGTAATGGAAATGGGTGAGATATTTCCAAATTTAGGAGGAAAATATGCTACAGAGACCAAAAGGAGGCTGTAAAAAGTTTCACTTCTCCTCTGATGTCTTTCAAAATGGGACCCCAAGTGGACTGACTGCTTGAAGTTGCAACTTTTGTTGAGGTACTAATTAAGAGTCTGCATTGCACTCGTACACTTTATGGATAACTTAGCACTTCTCCCTCTCATCCAAATACAATCGCATTGGTTACATTAAAGCCTCAAATCGGAGTCTAAAACCAGTGGGTGAAACACATCTTTCACAGTGTCTGTGGAAGTGAACCCTTTTTACAGCCAGCCTCAAGTGTCATTTGGGGAACTGTAGTTTCTTATGGTGTCATATTAACAACCAAATGAGGACACATAAAAAATATTGCCAAGAGCAGATGTCCCTAATATGGCCATCTCAGGTACACAGCACTACCTGTGAGCACATAAGCCCCGCCCACCTGCTGTTAAGATCTTCTGTTTTTCACAAGCAGCCAATCAGAAGAAAGTTGGCTTAAAGGTAGAAGCAAAAAAGTTTCAGTGGATGAACTGAAGTGCTGCAAAGAGACCCAGGATGAGATGAATTGTTCTGAACAGCAAATCGTGCAAAATGAAAACCTCAGAAAAAAAAATATCGAGCCGCAAATGAGCTTTCAAATCTTTATCATTACATTTCTCAAGGGTGCAGTGTATCAAGTTAGTCATCGTGCGTGAAATGTGATTACAGAAGTTCCGATTTTTGCTTGCCACCGTGAAAGATGAGGCTGGTCTGCACTGCTCGCTCTGCTGGATTGTCATTTTTCTAAGCGCTTGCCTGGAGGCCGTGGCGCTAATGAGATCACAGCAAAACTTACATCCTGCAATACAAACACTGTTGCCCCCTGATGCCATATATTCAACACATATAATTTCATAATGATAACAGTCACGCAGGCAAAGAGAAGTAGTTAAATGCCTTTCACGGTCTCCCAGTTTTCCGGTTGTGTGTATCACATTTAAAGCCCCATTGATCATCTCCCATCTCCTTACCCAGGAGTACGTGCAGTTTTTCAATCACAAACTGGGCCGCAGCGTGAGCTGGGGAGACAGGATGGAGTTCATCAACGGCTGGTACATTCTGCTCATCGTCAGTGACACGTTCACCATCATCGGCAGCTTCATCAAAATTGGGATAGAGTCCAAGGTAACAAGATGTGAGAGGGTGTGCAGCTTTGTGCACACTGTAAAAGAAGCTTCTTTATTTATTCACCTACTGAGATGTAAAATTCCCAGTTTTCAGTAAGTTATGATAAGTAATGATGTCTTCCTTGTGATGCAGAATCTGTCATCATATGATGTTTGTGGGATCTTGCTGGGAACATCCACTCTGCTGGTGTGGGTGGGAGTCATCCGCTACCTCAGCTTCTTTCAGAAATACAATGTATGTCAAGCACACACACACAAATATGGAAAATATTATTTAACACAATTTTTTTTATATAATATTTTAAAATGTATTTACAGTTAGTTAATTTGGTCTCTTTCTCCCACAGATCCTGATTGTGACTCTAAGAGCTGCTTTTCCCAATGTCATCCGCTTCTGCTGCTGTGCGGCCGCCATTTATTTGGGATATTGCTTCTGTGGCTGGATAGTGCTGGGGCCCTACCATGCAAAGGTAATGCACGGACACACAGCTGTGTCTCTAAGCAGGAGTGAGCAGGCGTGAGTCACTCAGAGCAGAATTGCATGTCAGAGCATCCTAATTATGATAAACTGCCTCCCAGCATGTCATTTTTTAGCTATGTATAATTAATGGGAGGAGAAAATTGATAGTTATTAAATATGAATCAGGCAGCATTTTGTTAGGATATTGCTTTTTGCATGCAAGCAAAATAATGTAATCAATTCTGGTGGAAATATATGGAGGGCCAGCTTTCCTGAAATTAAAAACAAAATGAATAAAATGAAATAATTAAATGACTCAACAAAAAAATAAATATGCTAATATGTGCATCAAAAATACCGTACATTACCTAATTCAATGAATGTGAAATTAATTGATATTTGCCTTTCACACAGAAACATTCTCTAGAAGTCAATTTTGTAGTCCATGCCAAAAAGATAAATAAAAACACTGAAAGACTGCAAAACTTTATTTTTTAAATGATTGTGCTAACTTGGACTCCATGTATCCAGTTTCGCTCCCTGTCCATGGTGTCAGAGTGCCTGTTTTCTCTGATCAATGGAGACGACATGTTTGTAACATTCGCTGAGATGGAGCACAGCGGCACGCTGGTGTGGACCTTCAGCCAGATCTACCTTTACACCTTCATCTCCCTCTTCATCTACATGGTGCTGTCACTCTTCATCGCACTCATCACCGGAGCTTATGACACCATCATGGTACAGTTGCTGCTTTGTTTCTTTATTATACTGTTGGGTGGTGGTTTGAGTGCTTTTTCTAATCATATGAATTGGGTTACAGAAATGCTAAAATCTAAAAACAAAATTTTTTCCCATCAACGTCTCCTCTACTTTGCCAATTTCCCAGTGCCAATCTGCTAAATCAAGATAATGATCATACTTATTGGTTAATACTGGTAAATGTGATCCTACATTAATGCAGGATACTTGTGCAGTTATGTATTGATTTATTTTTACTGAAAAATACGGGGACTTTATTTAGTAAGTGACAATAGCAGTTTGAAAATTTGCAGCTTTTTTGTCTTCCTGCAGGCCCAAACACAGGAGCAGGCACACATCACAGATCTACATGCATTCATTGCACAGTGCACGGACACGCCCAGTTCTGGCAAGTTCCGTGCACCCGAAGCCTCATCGTGCTCCTTCCTCTGCTGCTGTGAGTGGTGAGGACAGTGACCTAGTAGAAGCACAGAGGGAGTAAGCAGTGTGTACATTGAAGGACATGGGAGTCTTTCTTTCCCTCCATCTTTAAAGCACCATATTTCCACTCCAGTAGCTGACTGCTATTCCACTCCTTTTTCCAGACACCCAGCAAAGAGGGACGATTAACATCTTGAGGCAGAACTGAGTGACCTTGGACTACTTTGTCCCCTGCTGACCCTGTTTGAATTTTGCATTTTAATTTGTGCTGGAACGGTAGATTGCACTGAACACTTAAAGGCCCAATTACCTGCTTCAGCTTTTGTACTGTACTGTATGAATAATTTATTGTCTTTCTGACTTGTCAGGTTGGTCAGGCTTTGATGGCTAGAAGCATAATGTCGGTAAACAAAGGCTGGACACCGGGTCTGTCGGGTCAAATTAGGATGCATTTTCGCTTGAATGATCCACCATTTACAGGGTTTTCATGATCATTTTATTGTTCGCATGGCTACTTAGGCAAAAGGATTTTCATACGTCTTGATTATGTAAATATATGTATGTCTTGTGGAATTTAGGCATACGGGTGAAGTCAGGCAAACTGGAAAAAAAAAAGATTGATCATTAACTGCAGTACATGTGCTTTGGCTAACAGTCAAGGCCATTCTTTCACTCCAGTTCAGTTTTCTTGCTCCTCATCTCCATTGTTCACGTCCTCCTGTGACTGGAAGGAGATGATAGCCGTGCGAGGAAGGACAAGCCCTACGGCCAACCGGCTAGTCATCAATATGTATGAACCGTTTTCGCTATAAGGTGGCAGGTGTAGGTCTGTGCTAATGCCCTGCAAGGCAGGGTGTGCTTTGCTAGAACATGTGAGGTTAATGTGCTGCCTTACAAACACACAGTAACTACTGAAAATGATAAATAATTTTATGGCTTTTTATGTTAATTGGTAGTAGACCTTTTTCACAGCAGCCTTTTTAGCAATGAAATATGTAAATGTAGGCATTGTCTAATAACATCAGTGATTTTTTTTTCCCCCCTTAATACCTGCATTTATGTTTATATTTAATGTCAGAATGGCTGCACTAAAAAAATCTTTAAATTTGTTGTAGCTGTTAGACTAAGAAAAAAATGAAGGAAAAAAATGAAGGAGACTATTCAGTACCCAAATGAATTTTTGATTCCCCTTCCCTCTCTTGTTCTTTTCAGCCAGTGACTTTTAATGGTTTAAAAATACATTCAAATGTTTGATTTAAATGTAGCTTAACCACGTGATCTCACAGGAATTGCTCTGGTTCTGTTTACTGCTACTCTGCTAAGCTAGGCTAATTTTGTTTTAGTGGCATTTGTTTAGCCGGTAATGTTTTCTCACCCCTCCCCATTACAGTATTGACTTATTTTTGTATAGTTCAGTTACTAAGATGCCTGAATATCAAAACTGAATTTTCATTTTCTTGTAAATGAGAAGAAGTTGGCTAAATTTGCTTTAACTAAGGCAGTTTTGGCTAGTAGCTTTTATAGCTACGTTACAGTCACAAGATTTTGGTTTTAACTGTTCTTGTTCATTTTTACTCTTTCCCCCCTCATTTCTTTCCTAATTACACAGCTGTACAGTATAACAATATTACAGGGAAAATCTCCAAAAGTCAAATGCCAGTCCAAAAATCTTCCTTTCTAATATTTCTTGAAATATATAGCTAATACTTTTTGTCTTTGTATGCTAGTTTGGATTGTAAGCAGCATAGTTGTGTCTCTATTTTATATAATGGTTCACTTAGACTCTTTCTGTTGAAGCTATGTGGGAAATGGCTCCATTATTTTATTCATGAATGGATAAGGACATCTCTTGAAGTACCTATATAAACTTGAAGTAGTGGTGAAGATGCAGTATGCTGCATAGGGTGATATGAACGGCTTTCAGTGCACAAAAACTGGATCAGAACAACAGTAACAAGGGGGTTTTGAAATGCAACAGATATCTGGCATTTGTATTATTTTTAATGTGAACTGATTTGTTTTCTTTGATATTGTTTACAATTATAAAGAGGGGTTGTTTTTTTTAAATGGCATTTCTGCAGACGTATTTATTTCCTCTTAATTAAAGACCGATGCACAACCTAGAATAGTGATATAATGTGCCACATAGGAGTTGTATATCACAGTGGAACAATGCACTATAAATGCAACATGTTTGTTAGTGTTCTCCTGACACTTGTGGAAAAGCTCTTTAAGTCTGTTTTGATTTAATGGGAACAGCTGTGCATTGTGTTTATTTGGCTGCTTTTTTTTCATGCTGTCTTAATTATTTTTTACCTAATTTTGAGAAAGTGCAAGATTGCCAGTCTGAGGAATTTGTACAGGTTTTTACTTTCTTTTTTGTGAAGATGGTGTCTTCTGAACGCAAAATAAAAAAGAATATAAAAAATGTCGTGGCTCGGTCAGCACTGATGACATCTCTTGGATTAATCCTAAATAAATTGGGCAATTTATGTGAATGAAAACAAATAACACAATATTTTCATTTCAAAATGTCTGAAACTTAGCAGCTGCAAAGTTTAAAAAATAAACACTTGCACTGCAGTCTGATGAACTTGTGCTGTGTTGTGGTAGTCTGGCACCACTAGAGGGAGAGAGCAGGCTCTTGTCTGAAGCCAACTGCCAACCAGTCACAGGAAATCTATGCAATACGAAGCAATAAGGAAATAACAGGAAGCCAAAACACAGGCACTTTGGTGGACAAGAGTGGGGGGATAAAACATCACCCTTATAAAAGCTAAATTACGCTGAGTAGAGTACTTAAAACTTTGAGTCTGCCATAATCACAAACTACCTTGCAACTCAGCATGAAATAAATAGAGGAAGCGGGCAGCTGTTTCAGCTAAATCAAAACCACACAGTGAAGATGGGAAGTAGATAGCATGTGATAGACTAAGATCAAAGCAGATGCTCCTCTTAGTGAGGTGAGCTGCTACAGCTTTCCAATATCCTCAGAACCTGCATCAATTATTCACTCAAAGATGCAGCCAAGGGCTGGCTGAGGAACTGGCCAGCCTGCTCTTAACATCATCAGATTTTAGCCTGGAGCTGATTAAACAGTCCCAAAGAGAAAGCAGGCTGCAGGGCGAAGCCTTGCAAATGGCTTCTACCTGGTCAACTATATTTGGCATGCAAATATAGTTGACCAGGGCCTTTTTGAATAAAGGACCAGAGCAAAAACCACAGTGGATATGAATCCTTGCAACGAGATATGACTGTCACTATCATCACCATCGTGCTCTGTGGGCGACAGATACACACAAAAGAACACGCCTGCTGTGTGATGATGGCGCGTTAATGAGGGTCTCGTTGCCTTCCTTCATCACATGTTGCCTTTTAGTGGCTGTAGAAGCATCCTGTATGTTAATGACATGCAGTGCTGGCACGTTGTTGTCTTCAGGGAGTCCACGCTGTGCACAGAGAGCAGCAGCTGCACTGGCGTGCACTAACCTGCATCCACTTGGTATTTGTTCACACGTACACACCCTGTTTGTGAGATAATGATATTCATGCTATTGGAGTGTGAAGTGCTGTGCAGGGTGATCGCTCTCATGCATTTGGGAGACACTTGTCTGAAAAGGGGGTTGATTTGTGAATATCTTTAGGGGAAAATAAAGGGTGTGTCTCTTAGTGCCAGCTGCTTTCCTGGGTGGCTCGAGAGGGCTGGCAGCAGTGGTGTGCTATACTGCAGATTTTGATATTGATCAGATAACAAATAAATGGCGCCGGTGTTGCCGATACCATTACCGATGATTTTTACTCATAAAGACAGCTTATGTACAGGAGAGCAGTGCGCCATGATTTATGAGATGAGGTTTATTTTTCAAAACAAAGGACAAATGTGCAAATTCTGAGCCTACATGTTGCTGCTCAGTACCGCCGAGTCATGTGACTGCACCACAACTAAAAAAAGCAGAGCAGGGAGGAGAGGGCAGCGCAAAGTGTGCCAGCAGGAGAGGAGCGGTGTTTGCACAGACATGTCTCCTTCTGAAATTAGAGGAGACAAATAAGCTAAAGCATCGATCATGTTGTGATGATATCGATCTAATACCAATACCGGTGTTGGTATCGATACTATCGACATTTGGATCAATCCGTCCAACCCCTAACTTGCAGGCGGTTCAGGCATCCCAGAAGTATCATCACACCAAACCCTAACCCCATAACCCTAACCACAACCACATTCAAACCCCCAACCCTAACCCCGACCCGTTTTTGTTTGTTTTTTCCACATTGGAAATCTATGACATCATAACAACATGACTGGTGACTTGCACTGCTGAACCTGGACCAACATTAATTATAATGACACAGGGACGACACCAACACTGGGATGCATCAGATACACTCGAGATTCAGACCTCTGTGCAATCTGACTGCTACATGCTGGAATATGTGAAACACAATTAGAGCATGCCTGTATCTGCTGCTTGTTAAATAACTAATGTGTTGTGTAAGAGTTTTGCAAAAAAGGTAGCAGACTCTTGACCAGCGGCCAGATTTGTTTGGTTTTTGTTGATGGGGGGGCTTGACTGAGCGCCAGCCCCTTTTGTGCTGCAGCCGCCCCAGCTGGACTGCGGGCTGTGTGGACAAAAAAACAATGAGGTAAATAACACGGGAACTGTGCAGCAGGGTACACGGCCCTGCCTCTTCCTGTCTCCGGTGCCGCACACCACCGCCTTCCTCTCTTTGTTGCACCCGGTTAACCATGCCAATACGTCCGTCAGCATCAACTTAGCAGGCATCGAACGCACCCGAGTCCCTGCCTTCTTCCTGGTCTCCTTCCGTTTAGTTGCATTCTTTATTGACGCGACAAAATTCACACATTTCTACAGTATGTGGCTGTAATCTTCATCTGTCATTTGAATAAACAAAACAAAAAACCAACTAACTAATCTTGCAGGATTTCTTGTTGGTGTGAGACAACACAACACACCCTCTTCAAACAGACAAATCTGAGGTCAATCCACTTTGCAGGAAGAGAAACAAAGCTTCCTCTGGACATCTGATCGAGAGGGATAAAGGGTGAGAACAGGTTTTCATGCAAGCAGGTGATCGGCGCAGTGTCATACATCGAGTCGTACGTTTCCGCCCTGAGCTCAGGCGAGAAACACAAGCCTAAATAAATCTCACCTCTGCAGCACTTGGAAAAGGAAGAGCACACCACAGGCTGGACATGAAAAGAAACCTATCTTAGAACAGACCAGCACACAAAAGCCTGGCTCATGCAGACAGGAGGCAGGCGGCTGCTGGGAGCTAAGCAGCAGAGGCAGCAGCAGCAGCAGCAGACAGGCAGACAGACAGACAGACAGGCGGCATGCCCACCCAGACTGTGTCTGATGAAAAGCTCTGTTCTGGTGAAGAGCACGCTGCACAAGAAACAAAAGCTTTTCAGGGAATGAAACAATGCCCTCCGGTATCTGTTTGTGACTTGAGAGAAAACGTGCAACTTTAACCAAAAGCCAGACACACTCTACGCTCTGCTCTTTAGTTGCCTTTTCCTTTCCCGCTGGCTGCCTCACCCTTTTCAATTAGTGTCATCCAATTTGAGATTTGTTCGCTCCAACTGGGACAGGCTGACGCGACGGGCAGGTGGGCATTTGGGATCTGGCTGGTGGAAATGTGACTTTGAGGACAAAAGAATGTTCAAGACCTTCCGGAAAAAACAAAAGAAATGTAATTTCAATTTGGAAACGCCTTGTGGGAGATGAACCTGTTAAGGAGAAACATGAAAAATATTCCAGATATTACAATCAACAGGTCTGAAATTCACTGAAGGTTTTTGAATTCTTGATGCAACAGTAGCACCGAGGGCAGACAATGCAGGCAACTTGATGCATGGGGTGCAGCAGTAATGTGTGTGTGTGTGTGTGTGTGAGAGAGAGAGAGAGAGCGTGCATGAGTGTGTGTGTTCAGTCGAGCATGGAGAATGGAAGAAAAGGGTCTGAGGGGCCTAGAGGGAGGGCAACAGACAGCCACGAGAAACTCGGATAAGAGAGTAGGGTGACTTGCAAGAGGTGACATCATCCTTTATTTGAATAATCCCCCAGCCTGGGAGGTGATTGGCTCCTCTTAGAGAAAGCAGAGCTCCTCTGCTGCTATTCACCCTTTTCAATTTCAGTATGGCGCGCTGTCCTGGTCAATGCTGCCTTCAAGGACTCATAGCGAGCTCCTGTTTCTGAGGACGAAAAGAAAGACGTACTGGGAGTGTAAGTTCCTCTTTTCCCTCAGTGAACATGTGGTGTCGGGATGTGCTAGATGTTGCCATGCAACACAGAAAGACCCAGACTCACAGAACGATAGAGAGTAGTACTTTTTTTTTAACATGATGCAGTTTACAATTGATCTTCTTCTTCTTTCAGCTGTTCCCTTTATGGGTCGTCACAGTGAAGCATCTATATCCCTAGCAACCTCCTATGAAGTTTTCCTCTTTTCTTCCTGCCTGGGAGATCCATCTTCAACATCCTGACTTTGTCTCCAAACTGCTCAACAAGAGCTGTCTCTGCGATGTACTGATTTCTAATCCTGACTATGATGCTCACTCCCAGGGAAGATCTCACTATCTTCAGGTCTGCCACCTCCAAGTCGTCCTTCTGTCTTTGTATCAGTACCACCGTCTCCAAACCACTCATCATACCAGGTCTCACTACCACTCACTCACTTTTAAACTTCTCCTTTGACTCTTTCTGCTATCCCTCTGTCACAAATCACCCCTGACACTCATCTCCAACTGCTCCACCCTGCCTGGACTCTCTTCTTCACCTCTCTTGTGCGCAGTCCATTGTCTTGGATAGTTGATTCCAGGTATTTAAACTCACCTATGCTCACTATCTCTACTCTTTGCAGCTTCACCTTTCCATCCATCTCCCTCTCATTCACACACATGTATTCTGTCTGGATCCTACCGCCTTTCATCCTTCTTCTCTCCAGTCCAAACCTCCACCTGTCCAGGCTCTCTACCACCTGTTTCGTGTGTTTCACCATGCTTATTTCTCAATAAATGTGGAATTATACAGTTTCAGTGCTAAGAGCAGGCGTGACATGTCTTCTGTGGGTCTGTGGGAGTTTTGTTAATTCTGTTTGATTACTTTATATCTCATCAACATCATTACAGGAAATCTTTTTTTTTTTTGCTTTGCATTTGTTTGCTCTTGAAATAGTCAATCCTCATAATCAAACAATTTAAAGTTTCAAATAATAAAGCCAATATATGTATCAATAATCCCTGTGAGACAACGTGTCAGCCTTCAGTGTCTTTTAAATTCTCCGTTTTAGACAGGCCTTATCTGCTCATGACTCTTTATGATGTCATAGAGAGTGAGTAATCCTAATATTGTCATCTCAGGCAGGCCTCACCCACCTGCTTGTTCAAACCTACTTTTTAACATGAAGCTAAAACTCTTTTTCAGACTGAACTCAAAAGGGATGCCAGGTATAAGAAAAACTGGGTTTATTATCAGATAACTGCATGGTTGCATGGTGGTGCAGTGGTTAACACTGATGCCTCACAGCAAGGTCCTGGGATGGAGTCCTTTCTCTGTGGAGTTCTCCCCTGTGTCAGCATTGGACCCACCTACCTTGTGACAGCTAGGGCAGGCTCCCTGAGGAGGATGGCTGTAATTATGTTGATCTAGTTTTCAAAGAATAAAAACATGGAGTTAAAAATGAGCATAACAAGTAAAATAACATAAACTAGCTCACTTGGGCTGAATCTATGGTTTGATAATGTCCTAGGATTATCTTGAAATTTAAAAAAAAAAAAAATAATAGTGATAATAATAATAATAATAATACGTGTTTATTATTATTGTTTATTTATTTGGTGATGGTTGTGGATTTTGTTACCCATCGTCAAAAATGGTCTACCTGCTAACCTGCTGCAAACTGAAGCTTTATGTAGTTTATTGTTCTTCGAGACATGTAAATGGTATTCATTTTATTAAGTAGCATTAACTGACGGTAAAACGGCAAAAAACGAAACAAAAATTCAACGATCCCTTCACATTATCAGTATCAGTCAAATATTACGAATTGCTCTAGATACGTCAACAGATTTAGTTTTTTTTTTTATAGCGGGTCTCTCATACGGAAGCCTTTCACAATTCCCACTTTTTCCAGGGGCACATGAAGGCGGCGTCAGCCTTCTCCTCAGCCTGTCCATCCATCCGTTCACCGGTCTACTATCGTGTGTGTGTGTGTGAGGAGCAAAGCCTCATTCTCCTCCTTTCTTCCTTTCAGGGAACGCGCATCACTTGTGAAAAACGGCGCTTGAGACCTAGAAGTTTTTTTTGTCTGACGTCTCGGCTCTATTTGCTCAGCTCTCCCGCGATTTTCCGCCCCTCATTCCCGGTTTCGTTTTTAATTCCCATCCTCACTTTCTGTCGTTATTTTTTGCCGGACTCGAGGATCCAGTCTGGGTGTACCGGCTAACACTTGGGCGTAGCTGGAGAGGATTTTGCTAGCTCGTCGCTGCACTAACCGGTAAGGTCGAGATTTCTTTAGCTTTAGCTAGCATGCTATTGTCAGTCAATAAGTCATGTTTAGCTAATTAAAAGCCACAATTTAAAATGATTTTCTGCCGTCCGTTACGGAGTGTCTGCTCTGCTTACTGTGTTATTACTCGTGTTTTTTATATTAACGCTAAGCAGCGCAGTGGAATCCGGCTTGCTCTTTGTGTGACTGGATTTGCGTCGGAAATGTACAAACGGGTTTGTTTTAGTGTCACTTCATCATTTTTGAGGGCGAGCCGCTCCGTTTCAGTCACTTTGATTCCCGTGCAAAGGGGCTTGATGGGGCGGTGGCAGGCTGCATGGTAGCTTCAAGTGCTCATAGGACCTGTTAGACCAAAGCTAAAAAAAAAGGGAAAAAAAGCTAAATGCCTTTAAATCCACGCTATTGTTTATTTTCATAGTGTTTCCTCTCGCTGTGTGACTGTTTATCCACCTTTTTAGCCTCTAAACTTTCTCTTCTTCTGACCTCTCCTTCCTTCTCCATCCTCCATCGCGGTTGCCCATTGTTCTGTGATGAGCCAACTAGTGTGAGTTGCTGAGCAATGTTTCAGCCGTCTCAGTGGGGGGAAAGAAGCTGGCAGATATCGTGCTAATAAATTTGCAGCTTTCGTTTTAACTCAACAGACCAACTTTGGGCGTATTTGGAGCATGTTAAAGCAAATCTCTGCGCAGATCCTGCAGGGAGAGTGTAAATCTCAGAGAGAGTTTGTGCACAGTCTCATGCTGGCATGTAATCAGAGGTGATTAATGTCACCACCATCACCACAACCTCGTCTCCAAAAAGTGATCAGCTATTGTGGCATAAGGCTGGAGGGGCTCCCTCACTGATTCCTTTTTTTTGTTTGGGGGGGGTGAGTGAGTGCAGCAAGACAGATTAAGCCCCCTCTCTGCTGAACAATAGGGAGGAGAAAACACTGACAGTTCCCAAAGCCTTGCCAAGAGCGTTTAATAAACTGCAAACATGCAAGCATTAAAAATCTTTATCCTCAGCCTACAAGTGTATTCTTTCCCCCAGCGGTGGCTCAGACAAGGGACATAAATTGTCTTGAGCTCTGTGGCCTTGGTGGGCACGGCTTGGTCAAATAATGAGCAGCGATCGACCGTGAGGAAACGCCATCCCAGGGCAACTAATACGGACACTTTTCAGGCTTGGGGTTTGGAGACCCTCCAGGACTCTTAAGTCAGGGGGTGGGCTAAGCCATCCGTGAGTCTGCCGCCCCCCCTTGTTCTCTCTCTGGTGCGTGGATGAGAGAATGGCTGACTCATGGAGTCAGTGGGATGAGGCAGGCAAATGGAGGACAGACATGCAGCCTAATGCAATCATGTGAAATTAAATTTATCTGCCATTGAAAACCACACTCAGCTTTATGAAGTTATTTAAGATGTTTCAGAAAGATTATTACTTGGAGGGTGGAGATTAATGCCAGAGGCATTGTGTTTGTGTGTGTGTGTGTGTGTGTGTGTGTGTGTGTGTGTGTGGAGGGAGATTTGTCAGAAGCTAAACAATGAAACCGATCATTGTAATTAGGAAAAATCTGATGGAGTTATCTACTTTCTTTCTAGTTTTATCTTCTCTGTCTTTGTTTGTATTGCATCTTTTAGAAAATTAACATTTATCCCTCTGTCGTTTGTCTACTTTTGGAGCTGGAATCAAGGGTGTGGGTGTCTACAGTGTTAGCGGTGCACGAGGACTAAGCGTCGCTGTCTCAAATAGTCTCCCATAGCCCGCACCGCTACTACTACTATGTGTCCACTAAATGAAATGAAGAGTTGCTTCAGATTTGTACTTAATCACTTTAAAATAAACCTGACCAAAGTTTTAAATGATAAAATCACCATATGTAACACTAATCACAATGTCTCAGACTGTTTTTTTTTCTACTCTCGGCTTTGTATGATGTCAGTGAGAGCAGGTAGTCCTAATATGGTCATGCTCAGGCAAATAAACCACGCCCATCTTATGTTTTGCCAGGTGCAGCCAATCAAAAGACATCTGCGTTTAAGATAGTGGGAAGATGGCTAAAAGAGCTTTTTTCAGACAGTGGATGAACTAAATAAATAAAAATAAATAAAGCAAAATAAATTTGAACTGTGAATGAGCATACTTATACTAGAGCCCCGTTAACAGGAACCATGTGGTAATGAGATTCATTAGCTAACTTAATGGTTGTAACTCATATCTTTTAAAGAAGGATGTTATAAATGCTTTCTTAGGTCTTGCAGATTCACTGAGAGAAACTGTGCAGTAATTGTTTCTCTCCCCCTGCATTTGTCTGTGCAAAACATACCTAAAATATCTGAAATATGCATACCTGTTTGAGTTTTTTCAAAGAAAAGCTCTTTCATAAGCATTTGTTTCAAGGCCATTTAAATTCTAATGACCTATTTTGCCCTAAGCTGGCCTCTCGACCCATGCCTCGGTCTTGAGAGGGGGAGATGGTTGTTGCATTAATAGACCTGTGTGTCAGCTCGCCCTTAGTCAAAGGCCTGGTGTTGGTGGGTGTGTGACTCAGAATGACACCCCCCCCAGCTCTGAACTTCTCAGCAGTGACAAGGACAAAACTGGCCCTCTGGTCATCGAGCTTTTTTTCGGCCTGAACCCATGGCCCTTGCACTTTATGGCCTCATTAGAAATTACCACTATCGCCCCACAGCTCTCTTTTAATCCATGGCAACAGCTGCACAATAGCTTCTTGTTTGGAGATTATCAAAACACCAACAGAAACAGTATGTTTGGCTGCATTTCCTTTTGTTTGCTGGCTGATTGAGGTTTGAGGAAACCGCCGTGGGCACCGCATTGAATTTTCACAGTGAGGACAAAGAAGAGATAAACTTTGCTGTCGTCTGGCTGCTCTAGCCTTGATAGCAGCCTTGGTTGGTGGTGTCGCAGTTGTCAGGGCATGCAGTTGGCAACTGGCGACGTGGTTTTGAGACTGTATTTGCCAGCAGCTGCAGTAATTTGCTGTGTTTGGGCTCTCTGAATTCCTCTGGTGGGAGGCTGGATAATGGACATGGTTCACAGCCCTGTTGCTAGGCTTCAAGACCAGATTTGTCATTGCACATTGTGTTTGTGGCGCCTTGATTTTTTTTTTTTTTTTTTTTTGCGTTTTGGTGCAATCTGGTCACCGATATAGTTTAAAAAATTGGTCCAGACTGATGGTTGCTCTATCCTTAGTCATCCAATCTCCTCTAACAATTTTGGCTCTGAGATAATGGAGTCAATGTCGTCGTCCATACATCGCCATTGCCGTGTGTTTGTGGCTAAACTGGTCAAGATTATATTAGTGTCTAGCCAGCCTACCCTCACCACAGGCTCAACAGGAATGATAGGCATTTGGGCCTGACACTGGTGCTTACCATAAGCAGCTGTAACAGCCAATTTATTTCTCAGTCATATCAGTTTACCCTGTTGACATAAATCTTGCTTTGCCTTTTTCATTCTTTGCTCTAACATAAATCACCAACTTCCTATGAATTGCTCAAATAAGTGTCTCTGTCCTGGACAGATGTGCCGTTTTAAGGCCAGATGTGTGCTTCTCAGAAGGATGTATTTTGTAGGTGCAGATCAGCCTGACCATGCAACCTGTCTGCCATCCTGCAAGAGATCAGATTCCATCTGGAACGTGCCACGTTCCACTTAAAACGTGACGGCATAATCCTCTTAAGGACAGAGACGTTCCGGTTGTACATTGCGTGCGGAAGTCCGTGTCCCCCCTCTGTAAATCTCAAGAGAGCACCAGAGCCTCTTGGGCAGTAGCGTTTCTGCCCTTCTCTCCAGATGCCTCTGTTCTGGTCTCTTCCCCTGTCTCTGTATCTGCTCTATCTGGTGTCATTGATCCAAGCCACCAGCTGGTCCTGGGCTGGCCTGATCTCATTTACCCCCTGAGAGGAGCTTGTTTGTGGGCAGACGGCCCATTATGGAGATGATCCAGCAGCTCTTCAAGTTACAAATTAGCTTTAGATTCTCTGTTAGGTCCCCCGTCTCTCTCTGTGTCTTTCTTTTTTTTTTTTTTTTTTTTTTTTTTTTTTTTAAAAAGCTGTCCTCTCTAAAACCATGTCATCAACATCTCTCTTATCTCCCAGGGGGAAGCGCTAACAGCATCAGAGGAACCTGCCTCACTAATGCACTTCCTCTGTCTGTGTCTGTCTCCTTCACTGCCCTGGCCATCTGTGGAGTTGCCTGCTTGGCTCCCCACTTTCTCCTGTGCGATCGATATCCACACAGTGGAGCTCTGCGCTGCCCTGCTGGTTGCCCCTGCAGGCGGTGGAGCTTAGCCAGACTGTAGTAGGGCCTTCGCCATTGGGGCCGTTGTTTGTAGTTGGGCTCTGTCTCCACCCTTATTGTTGTGGGGCTGATTGCCCCTCTAGCCTTGGCTCCACACAGTATTGTCTACTTTCTGGGACATACTACGGCCCCTTTAACTGCTTCATATTCCTTCCTTGTTCTTTCTTGCCTGCCTTCCTTGCCCCTCTCTCTGTTTCTGTGGACAGTTTGTGGACAGTTGAAGCTAACTGTTCAAGATTAGCATCTCTCTTTGTCCAGGGTTAATGAGCTCTGTCATGTGTTAATCTTCCTGTCCCCAGGGTGCTGAGTTTCCCTGTACCACACCACACTGTGTTTGCATACTGTGTATATGTTTTATCTCTTTTCTTTGGTGTGTGTGTGTGTGTGTGTGTGTGTGTGTGTGTGTGTGTGTGTTTTTTTTTTTTTTTTTTTTTTAAACTATACAGCATGGACATATTGGGCGCATTATTATTATTCTTTACCCTTTGCTTTAAAATTGTTCAGTAGTTGTTATTATATATATATTTTTTATCACATTTACGACATTAACAAAATATTTTTATAGGCTTGTAAACTCTTAATTCAGTTGCTCACTTGATGACATTGTAAAATCTTAGTGCCCCTGAAGAGTCCTAAGGATTAGTGCCAGCCTTTCTGATCACATGTTTCTGTGATCCAGGTGACTGTCACACAATCTGCTGCTCCCTCTCAGCCAAGAAAAGTAGAAAAAAGACTTGCAGGGTATTTCTCATGCCTCACTTTGTCTCACTGAGCAGCCCAGGGAACAACTGGAAATCACTCGGTAGGAATGACTATACTATACACCATTAAGGAGTTCACTTGACAAGGAGCAAAGAAGGCGATAGGTGTTTATGTTCGCTTTGGTCGTGCCATCTATAAGAGGTAGGTCTGGAGAACTGATGGCATCCACGTCCTTAAAATATTTCTCTTTTAATCGTATTTCCATCCATTTGGGTACATTTTCCATGTGATGTCTGGGAGAAAAATGCTAGATATTTTAATGCCTAGCAAGGGTGTAAACATCATCAAAGGAAAGTGGAACGTAAAGATGCCAGGCTACAACATAAATCAGACTTAAGGTAGTAGAGTACATGACTCTTAGATCAAAAGGAAAATGCATAATACTGCTCTCTTGGATCTTGTGTGCACACAGGAAAAGAGTAAGAGTGCTGCCATGAAATGCTAATGAAAGTCAGCAACTTGTAGCAGGTACAAGGGAACTAAATGTTGGAGATGTTAAGTGGGTCAAATTTGAAGCACTTACCACTGACAGCAAAGGATATAAATTTGTTCTGTGAGAGGTTGGTAAATAGAATAAAGGGTTACAGAGCCTGTAATGTCCACAACCAGCTGGACAATCACAATCAAAACACATATAATGTGATCTAGTTTTGGAGTTTTGGGAATACAAAAAATGTTAAAAGAAGAGAGGAGTTAAAAAAGAAACAAAGTTGCATTATCAGCCAGATTTCTCACTTTGCAGAAGACTTTTTTGGAAGCTCACTGTGTCTCCCTCCTCCCGTTTGGCTGTCTCCTCACTCTGTCTCTCTCCCTGCTCACTCATCCCTCCCACGGTCTGTGGGGAATGCCATGGAGAGCGGCAGGCTTTGTTTGCACTTTATTTGTGTGTGGGACAGAGGCGGTTTTCCTGACCTCATGTTGGGGGTGTTTGAGGGGGGAGGGGAGGGGGGGGGGGGGGGGGGGGAGAGAAAGCTGCGATTAGCATTAAGGTAGCGGCGCCACTCACAGCCATCTAGCTGGATTTATCGGCGTCTCACGCAGCCACTACATTGCATACCTATCAGTTTATTTCCTTCATCCTTATGCACATCCTCATCATGCACATGGGGATTTGTTTGGTATTAATCAGTCTCTTATCTCATGGATGAGCTGCCAGCCATTATGTTCAGTGCTGAAGCTGCGGAAGAGGCAGTCACATGCAACAAAACCAGCCCACTAAGTGGCACAGGCGTGAGTCTGTGGCTGCAGCGATGAAGTGATATAAACTTTAACTTCCGTGTGCCAACTGAGTTATAGTCATAAAGGATACTATAGAGTACCTGCTAGTGTATAATTAAGGAAATATCTCATCTCTGGGTCTGAATCAGTGACTGATGCTGCTGTTGTTAGTACTCTGCCAAGACGTGGCTGAGAGTTGATGAAACATTCAGCAGTCAGATGTCTCTGATGTGCATCGCTGCCAGCCTCCTCAGCATCATTGCTATGTATTTGCTCTTCTCCATATCTTAAACCCACATTCTGTATCAGGGCTTTATTTGTACACAATTGAATCCCTGTCTTATGAGGACTCAAATAACGGCTGGTATGATTTGTACCCAACTAATAAATGAGTTCTTCTACCTCTTATTTTGCATTATTATTATTATTTTTCAACAAAGAAACATATACCAGTGTTACCCACACATATAAGCCCAGATATATTTGCAGATTCACTTTAGTATTTTTCTTGCAAGCAAAAGAATGGCCACGCTCTTTTTTTGAATCTTCATTCGCTTCTAGCCAGTAGTTATCCCCTCTTGGCTGAGCAGTCTCTGTTGTGGCGATCCTCTGTGTCATTCAAGGCGCCGCTCCAGATAGTCTCCCCTGGTCAGATTCCAAGTGCATTGTCCTGGGCCGCAGGTGGCAGTGGTAGTCCTCAAGAGCTTAGTGGCCACTCCATTAGAGAACCTGCAGCAGGTGGAGAACTCGTTCACGTGTCCCTACACTGAGCTTACCAAGACTGCAGAGCAAAACGGAGACCGCTGTCTCCAGCTGCAGTCCTGGACTGTGGTACACCTGCAGGATCAGAGGCTTACTGGAGAGGCAGCTGATTATTGGAGATTTGTTTTTTCCATATTTGTAGTTTAGAACTACACTCTACTACAGACACAACCTAAGTCTCTTGAACCACTATAACTTTTAATGGTATAAAAAATGTTTTCTAAAAAAGTTTGGAAAAGCTAGAAAGACATTTATGGGTTTTATGGAGGATCATGCAAATATCCATTTCAAAGATAAATCCAGTAAATGGAGCCCAGTGTTCGTGATTGGGGATGGAGAGCTGACTGAGGCTACTTGTTGTAATTTAGACTAGGTTGAATGGACAATCTGAGGCACCGTGCCAGCGTGTGGCATCTTGAATGTGTCATTCTCCCCCCTTCTTTGTTTTTTCAGAGAGCAGGAGTTATACGTAACCGTAATTCCATGCCTACGGTCAACCTCATTCGATAATTTCTGGTCGCAGTCACAAGTAAAGCTGCGTCAAGTCTGCATCAGCCCGCTCACCCATGAGCAGTGAGGCTGCAGGCAAGTTAGCCGTAAATTATTCAAGCAGCTCTGCAGAGTTGCGCGCTTTGAAGACAGAAGTTTGGAGCTTTTATGCCATTGAATGTGAAATGCAGAACAGAAGACAACGTTAGATTGACAGCCAAACTGTGTGGCATCATTGAAAATATGAATATGAATTTACTTGATTTTATAAATGCAACAGTAAATCTGCAGTGGGCAGAGGCAGGAGGGGTGTTAAAGAGCACACAGCACTCTCCTTTATCTTGTGTTCGCAGTTTATGGAGACAAAAGCAGGTCAAATCCAGGGTCAAAGGCCACCGTATGCTCATTAAAAACTAGCCCTGACCCACCAATGTCCCGTCCTCTCACTGCTCACCAGAGCTGCTTTGCTTTGCCACCAAAATCACATTGAGGATTATTTTGGTTAATGCTGAGACCATAATTCACAATAATTTAATAGTTACTAAACATAAAAACTGCAGATTTCATTGATTGTTTTCTACTTTCTCCAAATCTTTGACTAATAGTTCTCTTACTGCTCTTTAGGCTGTTCTAAATATAAAGTTAAGTAAGCGGCATAAAGCAAAGATACTGAAATTATATTCATCTTCATAGAGAAAGTAAATGCTAAAAATGAAATAAATTAAAAGATTGATTAATCACATAGATTACAGCTTGAACCATCTATCCTCTTAAAGAGACATCAGTTATGCCTCCAATGATTCGATCAAGCTCAGGCAAGTGCGTGTCAGCGTTAGCAGCGTGCTACATCATCCACACAAGCTCGCTTTTTCTTCTTGCATCTTTTCTTGTGTCTCCCCTACCCCACCCCCACTGCACTCATCACCATCACTGCTTCCTCCCCCCACAATCCCTCCCTTTGACTACTATTTAGAGTA
This sequence comes from Simochromis diagramma, assembly GCF_900408965.1. Classification (NCBI taxonomy): domain Eukaryota; kingdom Metazoa; phylum Chordata; class Actinopteri; order Cichliformes; family Cichlidae; genus Simochromis; species Simochromis diagramma. The sequence continues at coordinate 1,944,548 of NW_024387083.1, read as the reverse complement.
TACCCCGAGGAGAGAAGAAAGCTCACAGAATGCATATGTGTGTGTACACAGTTGTGCACTGTGAAAGCAGACTTGTCTTTCCACCACAGCTACTCATACACGCTCTCGGGCAGTTGGTCGGCTTTGGTAAAGGTGGGATGGGGAAGGGGGTGGGTGTGGGTGGGGGTGTCACACTTTGATTTTAGTCTTTTTGTGTAGAATAGGCCAAAAGTCTGCAATTAGACGTGAAGGCAGACCACAGTGCTGGAGCACAGTTGACATTCGCTTATCATTTAGCTTATAAGCGACGCTGCATCTTATTAATTTTAATCTGCATAATGAATCAAAGCAACCCTGCTGTGATTAAGAACATCTCTCTCTTTCCCTCTTCAGTCTTTAAATGTAAGCTGCTGTGTTCCCAATAAGCACAGCTGATATATACACACATACACACTGTAGTAGATCGTAGTCGATGGAATAAAAGCACAAAGATAGGGGTGGGGGGTGGGGTTGAAATACCGGGTTTCCGTTTAACTATGCTGATGACCTGATTATTCACAAATGCCATTTTTGTGTCTAGACAGTCAGAAAAGCTTCGATCCCTCAGCAGAGTTGGATGCCTTCCAGTACTGACAGCTTTGGTCTAAACACTGTAGCGTGGCTGGGATACACGCACAAGTGAGAACACACACATATACGCACACCCTCACACACACGTTTTGTTTATGTCCCAGTGTGGGAATTAGGAAGGGATGATGCCTAGGAGGATGATCTCACCTTGCAGAGCTGGCTGGCCCATCATCAGCTTAAGGCTTATTAAGTGTAATAAAAAAACCAAATAAACAACATAAACAAATATCACAGTTTGCATGAAGGCAAACTTGCAAGAGGCTGGGTGTAGACACAAGGCCCCAAAAACGAGATCAGCTTCAAAAACACCAGCTGATAACAGCGTTGGCAACATTCTGTGTTTATATATACACACACTCGCAGTACACAGAAAACTATATGAGGGATTTTGGACTGTAGTAGCTGAACTTTAAACATGGCCATGAATCTGACACAGGGGTTATCACACCGCCTGTATGTGATGGACGGCCAGGGTGGACCCCGCCTCTCGTCCAGTGAATGGTTATCACACAAAGAATGTGAGCTGTGTGTGTGTGAGGGTGACGATGGGAGGGAGGGAAAAAAAGGAGTCCATTTTTGGTCTTTGCTGATTCCACGCTTGAACCAGTGCATTTGTCTTTGTATTTGTGTGGGTTTCTTTTGTTCTCAGTTACTGCGCAGCTCATCATTGAGGCTCGCAGGGAATTCGGTGTAGGACGCCGCTTGGACGCTGCGAGCATATGACCCACTGCAGAGGCCGACAATCACATTTTTACAAAGTCAACAATGCTGAAAACACAGAGGGTGGACATTTAATGTTTGCTGTGAGATAATCACTCAGACATAGAGGGTGGAGATGTATGTTCATCCTCTGTCGGCAGCTGTTAACTTAACTCTTAACCTTTTTTGGTTAACTGTAAAAAAACAAAACCCCAATAGGACATTTTCAGCTTTCTCTTCATCTGTTTCTGTAATTTTACACATTCATTTCTTACAGCTGAAGTCACATTTCTTTCATTTACTGCAGCACTGTTTCTTTTCATGTCGAGAAACTAAGAAACACTGTTGAGATGACATCTTTTTCTTATATTAAGACATCTCAGCTAAATGTGTAGTTAGATTTCTTTACACTGACAGAAAGGGGAGTTCAGCCAGGATGTGGCCCACCGTGTAAAATGGATTTAACATCCCTGCTTCACTGCATATTTGTTTCTTCAGAGGAGCTGTTGTTTCAGCACTGATGAAAAAGGGTCACAAGTGCAACAAGCCAAGCAGCTAAATTAACCCTTTAAAAAGACTCATCCTTGTTTCCTTGTTTAGTCTTTACATTTGAGCATTTGTTGGTTTAAATCTGTTATATTCTAACCCGGTGTGGTCTTCTGCTGCTGTAGCCCATCTGCTTCAAAGCTCGATGTGTTCAGAGATGCTCTTCTGCTCACCTTGTTTATAACAAGTGGTTATTTAAGTTATTGCTGCCTTCCTGTCAGTTCAAAGCAGTCTGTCCATTCTCCTCTGACCTCTGACATCAACGAGGCATTTTTACCCAAAGAACTGCCGGCTGGTTGCTGCAATGTGATTGGATTACTCAGCAGCTGAACAGGTGTACCTAACAAAATCTCCCTTGGGTATATATTACTATCAATTGTAACTGATGCCTTATTTAGGTAAATAAGAAAAATTAACCTTTTATGTAAACAAAGTTAGACTCAGCCAGCAGCTGATCTAACCCACTCTTTGTGAAGGAAGTAGTTCTTCTGCAGCAGATCCCTCGCCCGCACTCGTGTGCTGCTCAGGCCACGGAAGGTCAGGGCAGCTGATAATGTGCAGCTGCTTCTTCTGAGGTAGTTTGACCAGAAAGTCTCCTCAGATTTAACTGTTTTATGGTGTAAACATTTCACACAGTGCACTGTGCCTAATGTGAAACATTTTTGAAATGGAGCTGACAAAGCCATCTGTCTCAAATCTAAAGACATTACATCTCAGGTCATTGAATACATTCTGTCCCATGTGGGATAAAAATGCCTGCTTGTGTATTATGTAAGATTTCACAGACGGTGTGGGTTCTTGGCACAGCAGCACAAGTGTTAGGGGCAGTTTTACCTAGAGAATGCTCTACCTGATAAACTCAACATAGAAGATATAGGTTTAGGACTTACACTGTTTGCAGGAGGGGAAAAAGCAAGTCCGTCATTATATAATGTAAGAGAGATTATTGTAATCTCATTGTAGCTCTCTGAATGTAAAACCATCTCCAGCTGCTATAGTTAAAGTGCCAGTGAAACAAAAAAAATAATTCCTAGTTGCTTTAGTAAGGCTGCTCGGAGAATGCCAGAATTATGCCTCACAGCTGTACAAATGTGTGTCATCGGAGGAAATGTAAAGCATGAAGTTGGAAAGGAGGTGTTCCTAATAAGATCCTCCGTAGATAAATAAAAAAGGACCAGACCGAATGGAAATCAACTATTATACCCAGCTTGCAGAAAACAGCTGTCCAGTGTTTTGTAACATTATTTTACAAGGTCTGAAAAGGCTCATTTATCACGCTTAGCCTTTAAAATGTTGCCCCCACAGCAACAGGAAAAGTATAACTGCTTTTAATTTAATTAGGCTTAATGAAAACCTGTAATAGCATTAGTGCAATGAAGATGTTTCAGTTGGGAAAGACACGTTAATTAAGGTTGAAATTTAGGATAGTAAAGCTGTTGGAACACATTGAGGAAGACTGTATAGCAGAAATGTTTAAGCTCAAGGGCTTAAATATGGGAAAGTGCACACTGTAGTTTATAAATGAGTTCATATTTCTTAAAATAGTCCAAAAACAACCGAAAAAAACTGAAGCCAAGGAGTTTAAGGGGGAGGAACGTGGCAAGAAAAGGCTGATGAAAAGACAGGTCAAATAAAAAGCAAAACACTAACAGGATACTGGAGTATTAAAGGTCCAGGAGGCAATTTCATTTTGGCAGCAAACTAAACATGAACTCTTAAACTTCAGTTCTGTTTATTTAGCTTCTGGAATCACGATAGTGTATTAATGTGGCCTGGATGCCTCACTCCGTCAGTTTCTCTGAGAGCGAATGGGGGAAAAAACATACATTCTTGCATTGGTTTCCAGCCTGTTTATGCCTACCATTGACTGATGGTCCTGATGACGCAGGGAGGGTGTGTGAGCCAAAGAGCCAGATAGCTGTGAGTACAATCTCACAGCTATCTGGAAACTTGCAGGAGAAAGAGAAATGTTCCTGTGGCTGTGAACATGCACTCAGGATTTATCTCCCTCTATAACACGCACACACAATTTGGAGAGGAGCAGTGAATTGAAGATCATGGCCAGATGCTGTAGTCTGCTGTGGGAAGAGCGGCAGTCAAACATAAACTGCACACCAGAGTCTGAGAAACAGAGAGGAGGAGGGAGTAGTGATTAGATACAGTTTTATTTCCTGGTTCACTTTGGTGTCACGTTAGGTCACAGTGTTAATAGCTATTCCAGATTTGTATTAAAGATTAAGGAGTACCAGTGTGGTGAGTTTGAATAAAATGCTAAAGGGATTAGAGTGTCAAGATCCTGCATTGTGGCTTATTGTTTTTACAATATGTTTCTTCTGTCCCTTTATGTTTTATATATTTCTCATCTGTCATTAGTGGGCCAAGAGTGACAATTTTAATTAGAGCCTGACTATATTTTGGAGAAAATATCTTCACCAATTTTGTAGGTGAAAAATTCTAATATCAGTATCTTTTAGGAGGCTGATATTCGCCTAAAGATGTATCGGTCTGGATCTCATTTTAAGTTTATGATTGGATGTTTTTTGCTGATTTGCACTCTTGGGGTCATTTCTCCTTCACCGTAACCCAAGTGGCCGAGCATCGTAACCCTTCCTGAGTCTGGTTCTGTTGGACGTTTCTTCCTTCCCACTTTTGCCAAGTGCTTGCTCATAGCAGGTCATCTGTTTGTTGGGATGTTTTCTGTATTATTTAGGATCTTTACCTCCCAATATACCTTGAGGTGGCTGACTAGAACTCAATTTGAATTGAACAGATTTTTTTATACACAGGCTTTTGTCTTTTACTTTTTTTAAACAAATATTTTGTTACTTTGTTATTAAAATTGTTACTAGGGAGTGTTTTCTTGCTGATTCTTCGTGTAGTATGTCATGTTGTAGGTCACCTACAATCTTAAATTGAAAATAAAATGGTCTAAAATAACTGCTCTCATATAACAATTTAATAAAGAACCTGATGTCATTACCTGAAGACTTAAACATTCACTTGTCTTTGATATGTCTGGTTGTTTTGTCAGACATATCTAAACTAGCTGTGACTACTTTAGCTCTGTACTTACTCATGGACTTAACTCTGAAATGAAGCCTTGACGTTTGGGTAATGAAACTCTAGATATACAAAGCTGATCACATGGCTTTCTGTTAACAAAGGAACTGCCCAAGGTTAGAAGTGGGACAACTTGAATGAGGTTTTGTTTTGTTGTTGAACAAAATGTGGAAGTGTTCAGTGCAAAGTGTATTGTCTTGCTACTCTTAGCCCCACACGTTATATTGCTATAGAACACTCTTCACCTGTGGAGCAGGGTTTGGAATAAATAACATCAGATGGTTGTTTCTTCAAAGAAATAGATGTTAGGTGCCCAGAAGTTTACAGTTCGACGCCCCTAACACCACTTTTGGTTGTAAGGAAATTCCACCGGTCACCTGACTTAATTATTAACACAGACATATTAACAACATATTGCAATCTGTTTTGGCACAGTCTGTGGCTATGAGCGGAACAACTGTAAACTGGTTGCCAACTTGTTGTGTTGTACACTGACTATAAAGCAAGGTTGCCAAGCACATATATTTTTTATGCAGACTCTATTTGTGGTGGGATTTCTGTTTCAAATCTATAGAGTTCTTGCTGGAGTCTGAATAAAAGTTTTAAATGAGAAAGATTGTGTATGCAGATGAGAAAGGATTTGCAATTTTTGCTGATTTAACACAGTTATCACCATATTATTGCAAACAGATTGTGTCCACTTGACTCCGTTCAATTGTAAACTGATAGCAGACTGACTTTTCTGTCTTTTTGTTGTCTTATTGCCATCTTGACGTACCAAAGTCACTTTGAAGATGGAAGCCAACTATGAGTGGTTACAGGCCTGGTCCCCGTCTTCAAAGCAACCATTTCAGAGGCAACAAGATCACAAGTTTATTGCACACGTTTGCAAATATGTTGTTCATGGCTTGGCCCCCCAACCGCCATTGTAGCATAACTCTGACTATCTAACTGGATCTTGCAGCCAGTCTGCTCTATCAGCTTTGCAAAAAAACCCAAAAACTCTTAGCCTGGCATTTGAATACTGCACATCCACATCCACTTTTATGAATCATCCCTAAAATCTAATCTTAGGCAAAAAAGCAGATTAGGGTTTTTCCTAAAATGTTGAATAAGACAAGTGCGGATGATGAAACCCAAATCTTTTGCTTCAGAGCTCCGTTCCCTGTTCATCACCCACCCTGCCCTTCTGGTAAAATCTGTGACCAACCACCCACATTTTGTGGCATTTAAAAACCTTCCTGTGACCATGAGTCCCTCCCAGCAGCTACCCGTCAGCTCCTTCTCAGCCTGTTTGCTTGTTTTGAGCAGTGGCCTGTTGCACTAGCTGTGTGTATCTGTTCTTATGTGTTGTTTGGGATACACGGATCCTTTTCTCCTTCCCCCTCTGGCCTTGCTCAGCTGCTCCGGCCATCTGTGCAAAACCAAACAGAGAACAGAGGGGATGGAGGGAGAGAGGGAGCAGTTGGGGGGAGGAAGGAAATTGAAGGGGAGTGGGTGGATGGGGGGTATGGTTGGGAGAAAGGAAGGATCAATAGAGAAAGAAAGAAGGCCTTTTGACATTTGAGATTGAGTTTAGGGGATGTGTAGTGGATGACCGAAGATGAGGGAAGGAAAGATGAAGTGAGTGAGGGAATTGTTTCCAGGAAGCCATCGGCATAAAGATGAAGTCTGTCCTCTCGTCTCGAAATAGGAGAGTGAGTGTGCGCATACAAGTTTAGATCAGTGGAAACTGGGATGACTACTGATGTCTGGGTCCTAACGTCATACCAGCAAACATAAGCCAATAGTGATCTCATTTTGTCTTGCGTTTTTTTTTCTTTTCTCCCCATCTCTTTTCTCCCTTTCTCTCTCCCACCTTCTCTTTCTGTTCCCATGCTCTACAGGCCGAGCCTCTTCCTCTGGGCCGGCCTCTGTATTGCCTAAGCGTTTGTCTCACTGCTTAGCCTTCCTCGCAGCCGGCTCCTTGCTCTGTTTGTAAACTTCAGCAGGCCAGTTTCCTGCTTTTCCCAACCCACCCCGCTCTTAAACTTGTGAAGGTCTGTCCTTTTCTGCTGATCCATCCCTGCAAAAGTAGCTGGGGAAAAACTAGATATGTGGACCTATTTTATTGTAGATTGTGACCTTTTTCAGGCCTCATATGCTTCATGTTCATTTATGTCTTTGACTGCTCTGTTTGCATACCATCAGTCAAACTGCCGCCTGCCTTTGGGCTTATTGGGTTTATTGTACTTGCCTTGACCCAGTTAGCAAACACATCCAAGTCTTTCTCCCACCTCGTGTTACTTTTCTTTTTATAACCATTTTAGCCCGGTAGCGGGAAGCAGGCTCTGTTGACTTTTCTCCTCCATTATAAAAGTTGACTGTCTTAACATTTATTACAGGTGGCTTGTACATTTGTGTGTGTGCATGCAAATCTGCATGATAAACATTTTTTTTTTTTTGCACTCCCTTAAATGTACTATCCTAGAAAACTAGTCTTCCACACTAGTGACTTTGATGTCTTTTGCAGTAAGAAAAAACCATCACAGCAACACTGGCCAAGTGTGTCACTGAGCTTTTTCGTGCCACAGAGGGGACCGTTTGCAACTGCAGTGCAGCTGCCTTTGAAATGAATGAAGGCTATTAGTAGAATGTGTTGTTTCTGCAGTAAACATGTTGTTCTGTCCTTCCCTCTATAACTCCTGAGACTTCATGCACATTTTGCTATTAGTTGGTACTAATTTTGTCTGTTTTTCATATTCTGTAGAAGTTTAGTCCCCCTTTATATACTTTAATGAGACATACTGTTCTATTTCTGCACATTTACAGTTTTATTCCACCTCTCTGATACTTATGTAAAAGTATTTCTGAATGTGTGGTGCTGAAGCTCTTAGAAGATATAAGCTTATCCTTTATCTGATTCCTGAGGGTACCAACATTCCTGGGCCTCCATCTATTGATAGCAGCGAGAGCTGTTCATGTCTGGTCTTGCTGCTGACTAACTGAGCTTCTCTGTGTATTCTCTCCTTCCAGACTAACCCTTAACATCTGCAGAACGCATCTTGACCTGTGGCCGTCCCGCGCAACTTACCCCAGTCAGCCCTGCCTTGCAGTGTCAGACCACGGCCATTCGAGGGGAGATGAAGCCGGATGGAGTTGCCACGGCAGCGCTGGAGCCAATGGAAACATTGGAATCCAATCCCGTGAATGATGGCGCACCACCCGGGGACCAGGAGCCCAATCAGGCAGCCAGCGGGGTGGCAGAGGTGATGCCACAGCAGCTGGGGGGTGAAGGAGATCAGGAAAAACCACAGGGAGACCAGGCCAAGGAAACCCCAGCTGCCAAGACCAACAACAAGACCTCGGGAGACCCCAAAGCCAAGAGTACCAACAAGACCGCGACCAAGATGAAACCCGGCAACACCACTCAAAGCAAGGCTGCAACCGGCTCACGGCCCAACACATCGCAGAGCCGCGTCGCAAATGGTGTGTCCAAACCTCAGACCAACGGTGTTGCTAAGAAGACCACGCCTGCAGCGGACAAAAAGAGCACCCTGACCTCAGCTTCGTCGAAAAAACCAACAGGAACTGCCGGCGCCCCAGCCTCCAAAACATTGGCTAAAGTGTCTGAGAAGAAAGCCACGGGGGCCGCTCCTGCCACCAACGGCGCAAAGTCAACCACCGGAACGACAGCAGCCAAAAAGACCCCATCCACAAATGCTAATGGTGTCAAATCCAATACCGCTGCAGCAGCAGCAACTAAAAAGCCCCCAGGTTGGTGAAAATGTCATCAAGATCAGCGTGAAAAGACAAATATAATTCTAGCATTCTAGCAAATGTTTTCAAAGCTCTAATGAGGAGTGCTCATTGTAATGTGATGATATGCATATAGCTGCTCATCAGATGAATTCAGCTCACATATTAGACATGCTACAGTGACTCCTGCTAAACTATAAATGTTTTTGCCCTAGATCCTTGTGACACACTGGATAAAAGCTGTCTGCCTGACCTATATCTGAGGAAAATTATTATTATTATAAACTTCTTTACTACAGCATATAATAATGTTCTTATTGTTTTACACTGCTGTCTTTTTCTTTTTCTTTTTTTTGCTTTTTTCCCCTCCTCTGCTCTCCTGTCCTGTCTCCAGCTCCCAAGCCTGCCTCCACCAAGCCCGGCTCTGTTGCCTCACCCAAACCCGATAAGCCCCCCGTTTCCAAGACAACCAGGTAGGTGTGACATTTGCGTTGGATTGAAGCCTCAGCCGTGCTCAAGTGTGTGAATCTGTTTACACATACAAGCACACACAAAGATACTTTCTGTGCGTTTGTAGATAGCACAGGCTGCTATCTATAACGCAGACGCAGACTCCTCCAGGCAAAAATGTTCAGTGTTCTTTTCTTCCTTTTGAAAACTGCTACCAAATTTCAAAATTTGCTTTAGAACAGCTGCAAATGCAACTATATGACCAAACTGATAAGAGTTGCAGGGACTGAGCTAAGCACTACAAATCTCTTCAGTGCCAAGTGAGAAGCAGTTAGTTCAAAAGGCTTTCACTTGGCTACAGGTTCAAAGAGGGCGCTGTTTAAGAAAGAGCACCCTGGGGGAATCGGGGACAATGGTCCCCCACATACAGGCTCACAGGGGCCGGGCATAAGTAGGCCAGCAACGAGGCAATGTCAGAACAAGCCTTAGAGTAATGCCTTGCAGGCTTTCATCATTATACAGCATTATTAATAAAACAAGTTTGGGGAGGGATTTAGAGAGAGGAGGATGAGCGTTGGGAAGATGAAACGAAGAACAAGATATTTTTCTGGGGGTGTTGTTTTTTTTGTTTTTTTTTTTGTTTGTTTTTTTTGCTCTTTCTGTGTGGCAGTGTGTGCTGTGACACTATGTTTATGTGGAAATCAGATCAACATGTGTTCCTCACCTGAGTCACGCTGTATGCATGGTGCCGAATCCTGAGGTGACTTGGCAACAGACCAAGCGAGGAGGCTGAAGGAGGCCTTTGTCTGACGCCGCGATGATCATGATCAGGCAGAGGAGCCTTTGGGACTCAAGCTGCTCTTTGAATAGCTGATCCTTCTGCCTCGTCTTTGACTTTGTTTGTTTTGTTCATGCAAAGCCTCCTTTTTTTTCCCTGTCGTGTTATGTCATCTTGTTGGTATGTCTGTGTGTAGACCCATTGTTGAGTTCGAAACACCATCTCAAAGAGATTGCACTATTTGGAGTAAACAAATAGCCTCTGAGAGATCGACCATGTAAGCATTCCCAGGAAGATGCTAAAAGTTGGAGATTTTAGAAAATAGTAAATTGGAAAGATATCAAATTAAAAGGAAGGAAATAGCTAGCCTAGCTCAGTTTAGAGGTAATAACCATTCTTGGCCACTAACTCCTCTGAAGCTCACTAATTACAGTATCTTGTTATAACATGTTTTTAATCCACCCAAAAAGCAAGTGTCCAAAAATAGCATCTTAAAAGAGTTCAAACTAGACACAAAGTGCTTAGTGGGCTTAGAAAGCATTAGATCAGGTCGGGGTTAGATGTTTCTTTCTCATATTCTTTAGGCTAGGCTAAGCTAGCCCACTACTTTTTGCAACTTTGTGCTAACATGACGGCGGTAACAGTATATTTAGAAAGGTTAATAACAAGAAAGACCAGCTAAGCTACTTCCTCAACAGCAGAAGGGTCTGTTCACTCAACATCCAGATGAACAGAATCAACTTCATTGGATTTCCTTACCTGAATGATCCAGATAAACCTCTTTATTACGTTTCTTCAATACCAAATTAAGGAATTATAAACAGTCAAATATCATAATTGCTGACATTAAAAATGCTTTTCAGACACACATCTGCTGCTGTAACAGAATGGAAGACAGCCTTTTTAAAGCCTTTTCTTTATATTGGACAGCAGAGGGAAAACAAGAAAGCTGGGAGAAAGTGCAGAGCCATAATAGCCTTACGGTGAGCTATACCCGCTCCCGAAGATGGTCCTTATATGACCGAGGAAAGCTCGATTTTGTTTGTAGCTACCTCCCCTGTTCTCTTCCCTATTAAATCACTGACAGTATGTTATATATTGTATTAATACTATTCACTATACTAACATTTTCCTTCCCAGCACACACTGGTTTGCCAACCACTTTCTCCCACCTGACCCGCAAAGTGTTTTAGATCCTCCCCACCCCCCCCCCCGTCCATTCTCTCACTCTCCCTGTGCCACAGGTAACAGTTGGATTGAGGAGATTACACTCAGATTACAGCTTTATGCAATGGTTGATGTACAAACATCTTATTAAAACGAGTTACACAAGGGCACTTTGATAATCTATATTGCGGTGCACAGTACTCATGTGCAGTGTTTATGAACTGCTCTGATGATTTCATTTCTGTTATACTGACTGGCTCCGTCACGTCCCACCATTGTGCATCAGTCTCCACTCCTTGGAAATATAAAACCATTAAACACACATGAGCACTATCAGGGTTAGGGCTGTATTCAGTAGTTAGTTCATTACCAGTGTTTAATCAGCAATTTATCTATGCAGATGAAACTCACTCGCAGGTGTTTTAGTTGTGCATCACATAACACTTTAAAACATGTAATAATAATTTTACATTAGCTTTAGAAATCTGTAACACTCTATATATGCCATGAATAATAAACAGTAAATTGACACACTGATCACAGGACTAACGCCTTGTGGGTATCTCTAACACGCCAGCAGCTTTGACTAACCAGCTAGTGTTTCGTGGCCTGGGTGTGAGGTCAGGCTCACTGATGAATAATGAAACCTTTATCACAAACCAACAACAAACACAGAGTATATCAATACACAGCACAGACAATGTTATATGTCCCAAAGTAATCCGAATCTTGTCGTTCCCTCCTTTTATTGGGCACCAAACATAACATTATATAGAATTTATTGATTGGTAATAGTTAAAGTGAATTAACTATGAATTTAACATTTATTAATTATTGGGCACTGACTAATGATTATTAGATGCTGGATGATTTTTATTTACTCGCTTACACTGCCGGATCCTTCTCAGATTATTGTCTTTGTGGGATTGTGTGTTGCTAGCTGGGACACTGTAAAGTGCCCAAACTATGGGCGAACGATTTATTATCAAGACTCGCAACACAGTTGCACGTATCCCGCCTCTTCTTTACTTTTTAAAATTTCATTTAATGGCTAAAATCTTTTTTTTTTTTTGCTTTTCTAAAATTGAATTTTGCTTGAATTTAGTAACAGGTTAGCTAATCGTTGTTATTAGCCTCCTGTTCCAGTTGAAAGAAATTTTAAAAATGCATCTGTTAAGCTGATATCTCAGGTACACTCAGGTCAGCTAAGTGCTAATTCGTTGCTTTGTAAAAGTAAGGTTACCAATGACTCACTGCTAGAGATTGGAAGTGGAAATAAACTCACCCGTTTCACTCTTTCCTGTCAACCATAGTGCTCGTGCAGACATCCGCTGTTCAGTCTGTGTCACACAATTAGCATTATAGAGGGTGGATATTGTTACATTAATCCAGCACAGCATTATTAGCTAACCGCCCCACCTCCACACACATCAACCATGTCACGGTTTGAGGCCAGATTTGCCATTTCAGACATTTAAAGGCTGCTCTGTTCCCACTTCGCCTCCATCAGTCATTACAAAGGCTTTGTACCGCAGAGCTGGCAGGGTGAAATCCATTTATTATCCAGCGTGACTTCAGTCTTCATGTCAATCCATGTCAATATCCATGTTTTACATTGAATTCTTAACACATTCTCTGTTATTATTATCATTATTATTATTATTATTATTATTATTATTTGTAAGCATGCCAAGCTAAATCTTTAGCTAATAGCCTGAGTAGGTAACGTGAACACTTTGTTCAAAAGACTGAGCTGAGGTTGTAATTATAGGCATCTATAAGATGCAATATTCAGTGCTATTGGTGCATGTGCTCATGCATTGGATGTGTAGTCCAGAGAAGCCTCCTCCTGCAGTAAATCTCCATGAATCCCCATGAGAGAAGTATAACTATTAGTCACGATTGGCTCTTCTGACAGCCCCTTGTACCCTTGTGGGCATGCTTTGTTAAGTGTGTGTATGTGCATGTCTGCTTTAGTAAATGTGATGTGCTTTGACAGGGCCATAAATTTCAGCTTTAATTAGATTTTGCCCTTTTCCTACCTCACTCACTCCGTAATTCAGGCCTACCATCGGCAGAGTGGGGGAGAGCTCAACAGACACATTAACTGCCACATCAGACGCACTCTCCTCCTCCTGTTGCTGCCGCACACACACTCAAACACATTGGGGCTCTCAATTTATGCAGTGTTACTCAGTTGATTTAATTCCATCCAAAGCAGATTTCACTTATCAGACAAACAGCAAATGCTGGTTCACAGAGTGACATCAATCTATGTAATTTGAGGCCACTTATAAATGTTTTCTTTCTCTATTGAGCTGGAGGGTTTGGGGGTTGTTGTTTTTTTTTGCAAAATTGAGTTACAAGAAAGAGTCCCTGCTGTGTTTAATGTAACTCATCCTTTCCGTTCTCTTTAACCTCGTAATCGCACTCTTAAAGTTACCAGAAAGATGGCTTTGTCAATGAAGATGAAGCCTGTTGTGTCAGCAGTACATCACCAGCATCAAGCTTAAACTTAAGCTAAGCATGTTTGCAATGTGCATGAGTATAGCTACCTGCTCACTTTATAGTATGTGCATGTCTCTGTTTTTCATAAAGGTCTTGTGTCTGGACACTCATTAAATTGTGTGTACGTGTTATATGTGCACCTGCTGTTTGATGCTGATTGCATACAGCATGTAGCATGTGAGGGAAAATATTTGTGTCAAAACACAGGAAGTGGAAATCACTGTTGGATCTTTGAACATTATATTACCTACACATGCAGCAGTGTGTGTGCTAGTAGCTTATGTCCCAGGTTGTGTGCATGAATATTTACCAATTTCTTGCCTCTCTCTTGTTTTGCATTGAGACTTGAGTGTTGGTGTCTAGCATGAAAACCGCCCAATAGGAGACTGCAGCACACTGTGCATTCCCCTTATAGGTGCTTTTGTGTGTGCACGGATGATTGCACTGGAGAAACAGCATGTCATTAGAATGCAGAGCATGTGTTCATTTGCCGATATATTGCTGTGTATGATGTGGACTTAAAGGTGGGGGGAAGGGAGGCGTACGCGTGCGCTCGCTGGACACGTAGTACACGGTCACAGTGACGCCGAGCCGGGTTCTCCCGCTTGCTCTGCCGTCTCTAGCTGCGGCGTAGTGAAGACAAAAATGGTGGCGGTGGAGTATGGATGCTTCGCGATCGCATACGTCACTGATGAGCTCCCGTCACTGCTGCCAGAGATGCATGTCGTGTTAGGGCTCTACATGCAGCAAATGAGTGTTTGAGAAAGAGGCACAGAGGTGGAGGAAGGAGGAAGGAGCAGAGGTTAACTCTGCTTGAAGCAAAAGGAAAGAAATTGCCCTGTTGGAAATCAGAGGACAGATCAAGGGCATTCAGTGCTATATAAATGCACTCAGAGAAGTAGATGTGGTAGCCTTTGAGCTATCAGGGTCTTTTTTTTCATCACCTTTATGCTGCCCACTCAGCTGCCCATGTTCCCACATTAGTCATGGTGTTTTCCTCGCCGATGGTCCCTCGGGGATGATAAATTTTTATTGGAGGGGAATGAATGCAGCCCTCCTCGTCATCTAACAAATTACTGCTGATGTAACGGTCCAACACCGGTTTATGTGGTAAGCAGCAGCTCGTCCCACACAGTGTTCAGCAGTCCGATATGAAGACAAACAACGCACAGCGCAGGCTGTAAATCTTCCCTCGTGCCACGGGTGTGGCCAACCACTCCACGAAGCAGAGTCCCGCTGCCATGATGTTATTAGGGAGCAGCCGCAGAGCCAATTACTAAATGGATTTAGTAATCGGAGGGAGGGACAGAGTATGATTGAATGTGAGGCAGACTTGTTTGTGGGTGTTCCACTCATGATAAAGACATGTGGCAGTTCTTCAAACACTGCAGTTTTTAGTCAAACATTTCAAAGACTAGAGAGGTGATATGTTTTTATCCACCCTGCATCCTGGTTAAACAGGTCAACCACTGGAGATGTTTCCATTTAACCCAGCCTGTATTTATCATGGTTCTGGCAGTTGGCCCATTTTACGAGCACTCTATAAATGACCTTAATGCTGTTACTGTTTAAGGTAGAAAAAAACTGTTTGGGGAGAAGTTGAGCTTTACAGGATTGTTGGGGTATCAAAGTAGCATTTTTTTTCAGCCTGAGTTATAAAATGAGGCCAGATGTCCTGTATGATACTTCTGTGATAAAGAGTTAAACAAGAGGAAACTAGTCTAGTAAGAAAATAGAAATCCACCAGAATTGAGCAAAATCTAACAGACGTGTTAAACACTGTCAACACAAGACAAGATGTGTGGCACTTTGAAGCGTGCATAAATCATTTACAGCTAGCACCGGCAGTCACATCCACACGTGAGCGCAGAATACTTTTGTCAAGTGCTTATACGGCACTTTGCTCTGACGCAGCCTGCGTGAAGTACAACAGCTGATCCGTGGATCAAAGTACTGCAGAACCATCAAGCTGTCGTCTGTGTTAGCTTCCACCTTACTCGTTTGTAACTTCCCCTCAGAGTGTGTGAGAGCTGCAGCGGTGAGTAGTGGCGAGTGACTGGATAACATGTTAGATCTGACATGTATCTGATCCTGTGCTTTCATTTAACCAACTAAGTATGCCGAGAAGTCGCACACATCCCTCACATAAACTGAAGTGTAGTACCCTGCCTGCAGTGATCATTCTCTTCGATTCACATTTAGATAAGGTTTAGATGAAATTTCATCCAGGTTATGAATCATGGAGCCTCAAGGTGCTCATTTCCTGCTGCAGAGCAGTGTAACACCTGCATTGCTTAGGGCTACCCTACTGCAACCTTTGTCTTAAATAAAAACACCTTATTAAAGGAACAAGCGCTCTAAGGAGCAGAGCTCTGATCAGGTTCATTTAATGGAGGGGTTATCTTGCCTCTTTAATTATCACAGCATCATACTTTAATTTATCTGCTTGTCTTTGGAGAAGGAAGCTCGTCTCCACCGTAGATGGCCGTCTGTGCTGCAGGGAAGATGTCTGCCTGCACGGCTGCTTTGCTCCTGATTACTCATTTGCCTCCCCCTTTTGTCGATCTCATTATTTAAATCATAGCCCCGAATCCCGTTGGATCGCAACAAAGCACCACCAGCAGGCAGCCATGTTTTTGCACACAGCAATCCTTTCTCAGCTGAAGTGTCGTCAGTGATCCTCGGGCGTCTTTAAGTATTTTTTACAGCGCGCCTGTAGCAATGAGAGTCATCTGATTTTTCAGCTTCGGTCCATTTCTCGGTGTCGCGTTGAACAATTTGCTTTAGCCCCAATTTATAGTGTTTCTCTGAGCGAGGCCTGTGGTGGGATGAGAACAATAAACAAAGCTTCTTTCCCTTAGCACAAGCTGCCCTTTGAGTTAAATGTAGGCGCATCATTTAAAGACTACAATGAGTCCTGCAGTCTTCTCAGTCATTTGGCTGACAAGAGAGCTTAATTACAGAAGCAACATCACCGTGTTTAGGCTTCGTCACCACAAGCCAAGTTGTGGTGAACTAATCTTGGAACACACAAGATCTAATTCTACTGTGAGATGGAGTCTTACAATACTGTTGGATGTGGAGACGGCCGTGTTTAACAATGAGGAAGGAAATCATGATAATAAATAATCAAAACCAGTGCAAGAACAAAAGAACATAAACACAAGTAAAGAAATACTGATCCAAGTAAATTGGACTGAGAGCCAGTAGATACGCATTACAACTCAACAGAAATCTCCTTCACTGTGTCTGTCTCCATCTCCGTCGCGCCTCCTTCTTTTTCAGTGACCTGGTTAATTTCCAGCGCTCTTTAAAGTCCTCCTGCCTTTTTGGATTATCCACATTCCTTTTATCAGGCAGATTACTGTGAATGCTCTCTCTGAATATCCCATTAGCATACTTCATCTCTAATGCCAGTCTCTATCTCTTAATTCTCCCCATTCTCTTTTCCCTGTAATTCCCATCTTTCACTCTCTAATTCAGACATCATCTTTTTTTTGTCCTGAAGAACAGATTCTAAATTTGAGAGCTTAAAATCTTAGTATCTTACTCACTAAACTGGGATTTTACAGTTGAGATGTGGCTTTTACGCTGCCTCCATAGCAAAATTCACAGCAAACGCACTAGAACGTGAGCAACATCAACTCCCAGATTTAGCAGAAAACAGTCGGCGTCAGACATGCTAAAACAGTGAATCACAGCTCAGAATGATCAGCACGATCCTGACATGATCCAGCAGCCTCACTATTAGTAACACACCTTCACTGCCCCAGAGCTTGCATGATGTGAATCAACTGCAAAAGCTTCTTTAAACCGCTGAGTTCACCACACCCTTATCAGGTTTTCACTCTCATTTCATGTTGCCACACTGTATTCCCGTACATTTGCCAGGCTGTGAATAGCACACGCTACTTCCTCGCCTTTACGAAGTGAGCGTGCCTTTAACATAGCCCGTGCTTCCAGCTGAGGGGAGGGGTGGTGCTGGTGCTGCTGGATTTGGAAGAGTTATATTTGTTCTCCTTTCAGTATTAAAGATTAACATGGTCCCAGCCATCTTCACTCTCCCTCCACCTCCCTCCCGCTGCCTGTTCTCTTTCTGCCAGTATTAACTCAATTCTTTATTTAGAAACAGGCAGTTAGTGTAGCGTGGGCCCGAGAGACTGCACACCACAGCCCTGTCAGGACTACTAGATGTAGGTTACTTCGCTCAGACGTGACATAGGAGCCAGCATCTAGGCCAGGAGAGCCAGAGCAGGCAGAGCTGACGCACGCTGCCCCAAAGAATCACCCCCATGTGAGGAGGGAAGTGGGCAAGGAGGGATCAACTGGGGTCAGTGTGCCTCTCTGGGGCCGCTCTGACTCACCTTCAACAACTTGATTGTCCCTGGAGGAGTTTGTCATGGACTTGGAGTCAAAGTTTTCTTTCATACTAGTCCAGTGGTACTTCTGAGTAAAAGAAACTCATAAAATATGTATGTGGGGTAATCAGGTTGTTAGTTCTTAACTGTTGCAAATCTGCAACGTCTGCCTGGAGAGGGTTAATTGGCACTTTTAGGTTGGTGTCACGTGTTTTCTGACTGCTCCAAAGTTTTTGTCCTGCATCTATAAATAAAAATAAAAACAAATGAAATGAATTTGTGCCAAAGCACCTCAGGGGCTGCCCTGATGGTGCATTACTAGTGTGCCTTTTGAAAATCCTTACAAAAACTGACAGGGAACTAATGTAAAGGCTTTTAAATCAGTACTCAGGCAGCTCTGAATCATTCATGTCTACCCTCCTGTCCTTAAGAGGTAAGTCTCAATAGGTGTCTACCTTATGTGAACCCGTTGACTCATTGAATTTAGCGTTGCTGCAACAGCTAATCAGGTCAGTGCGTTGGCTATTTGCACATGCTTTAATTTATTATTACAGAAGATGTTTGCATTACTCTGCACTTCATTTTTAAAATAGATGGCTAGCCTTTGTTGTCTAGAAAGATTGCAAATCAGCCATTATATATTGCTTTCATTATTAATATTATGTATGTTTAATGTTAGTGTTGTGAGCTATGCAAGCATTGTTGCTTGTGTGTGCTCTTTCTTAAGGTACCCTTTAGCAGTAGAAGTGTCTGCTGCTGACATGTCAAGCTCTTGCTCGCTGTCAGAGCCGTTCTGAAGCACTCGGAGCACAGGGTTGATCAGCACACAGTCAGGGTGAGACTTGATGTTTGCCCCAAGATGTGGGTGACTTTAAAAACTCAAATGCTTGAGTCACTTTCAGTTAATCTCCATTCCCTGAGTTCTGTAACCAGAGGATTCACTGTCTGTTAAATTCATTTCACTGTCGGTCTCATTCGTGATTTGGACATATTGTGTAGTGCAGCTTAGTATTTGCTAACCCTTCTTCTCTGTTATGTCTCTTCAGGCCTACAACCGGCACAACTTCATCCCCTCGTCCTGCCACGGGCTCATCTCGGCCACCTACTAGCAGCAACGCCAAGAGCTCCCCTGCTACAACCAAACCTGCCACTCCTAAAACTCCCTCTGCCGCCGCCAAGCCGGCTACCCCCAAACCAACCTCCACTACCCCCTCTGGTGGCAAACCTCCATCTCAAACATCCAAAACCACAACCCTTGTGAAAAAAGGTAAGGAAAAAGAAATGAGAAAAGAAACACAATAGCATTTGATACCAATTAATAGCAAGTATTATGACTACTAACACAAAAGAAAAAGAGATGTTTTTAAGATGCCAGTGATGAATAAAGCTCTGGATGACGGGTACTTCCATAGTTTTGGGCTAACAACTGACACCCCTTGATTAAAAATAAATAAATGAATGAAAAAGCAGATCTGGAAAAGTTGTGATGGGGTGCTAGTCTGTACAGAAGCCTGCTCGTCGCATTTTGCACCAGCTGCAGAGGAAATGGGACTACCTGTAACAAAACAAGAGTCGAGATGATGTTTCTGACAAACATTTTCCATGCACTAGTAGGTAAACACAGGGGTGAATAATCGTTTTGATAAAAGCTCTGCACTAAATACAGATGAACGTTAATTAATGTCATTAGTAACACCTGTGTTTCCCTGCTGTGCGCTGGGAAAATGGACTTCTGAATGAGTGTTTATTCAGGGATGGTGTGTTAAAGGTCTTTCTCTGTGTTACTGGGACAAAAGGGAGAATAAATAACCACAAAGAGAAAATGAACAATACAACTACTGTTACCATCAGCTGTCAGCCCACCACTGGCATCTGTGCCTTTTAAACCAAAGACAAAGAGGTTTTGGAGCAGTAGCAGAGCTGAATATTAAGACTTCATTCATGTTTTGGGTCAAATACATGACATTGTCACTACCACTTTAGGCATCCACAAGTCTGATCACCAGGTTTTAAATCGAAGGTACAGCTGGGTGTCATCGGTGTAAGAGTGGTAGGAGATCATCTGTTAACATATCATGGAGTGGAGATAGAGAAGTACTGTAGGAGTACATTTTAACTACACACATATGCATGCACATGAAAGGCGTCACAATTCTTAGTCTTAAATAAATAAGTAAATTGTACCGTAAAGACTGTAATTATCAGCAATGGAGCGGCCACTGCAAAATATTCCTCATCCTGTGGACAGACTCCAAGCAGCACCAGTCTGGTTAGAGTGGCCCTCCAGCAGAACTCTAGAGCAAAACAAGACATTGAATTCTGGCTTTGAAACAGGATCAGAGACACTGATACTCGTCACAGCAACCTGTACAGTCTGCCCTCCTGTGACAAAACAGGCTGGTGAGCAGTGGCTGAACTTTAAAAACAGGAGTGAAGTGTTGTCCAAAGTAAAGTGATCACATCATTTCCTCAGATGGATGTAAAAATAAAACATTAAAACATAAAATGTGTTTATGTCTGCCCGCTCTAGTATGTTATAATTATGTGTAAGACTGATATGTGTTTTATGGCTCTGAGATCTCACAATAAATGAATAAATTAATTAATTTCAATTTTATATTCCATATATTTGGCCTGATTACAGTGTTAACTACAGAAAACTCAGTGGTGACTTTGAAGGGATCAATAAAACGTTGTTTGTCTGCTTCCTGTTTACAAGGGGTTCCATAGCAGATGGATCCACATGTTTGATTTAGCAGATTTTTATAGGGGATATTCTTCCTGACACAACCCTTCTAAGGTTTTTTCTTCTGGGTCTTGACTGTACATTATGCAAATGTGTTAAACATTACACTGTGGGTTTAATCATCAATGATGTGTTTTAATTTTCTACAATATCACATTGTTAAACCACCCCTTGTGTGCTTTTGTGCGTTTTTTCTAGATGTCACCAAACCCTCCACGCCAGCAGCCAAAAAGCCTGCAGACTCCCCCCTTACTCGCCCTTCTTCTACAACGAAGTCAGCAAAATCCGAGACTTCCAAGTCCGCTTCAAAATCAGAGGTCACTGCCAAAAAGCCTGCTACTAACAAGCCAGCAGACACCAAAACACCTAACCGCCCCAAAACACAAGAGAGCAAGCCTACACCAGCTAAGACTCCTGGCTCCAAAACCAAGACCTCCAGCCCCAAGAAAACTGTGGGAAGCAGCACACCAACTCCTGTTAAACGCGCCCCTAAAGCTGCCACAGCCGCTGAACCTGAAAAGGAAGTTGCCGCAGCTGTAGCTGCTGCAGCAGCGATTGCTGCCACAGCAGCTGTTATTGCTGCGCCAGAACAACCAGAGCCTCCTGCAGAACTAGCTGTGGAGCCATCCATTACAACTCCTGAAGAAAAATCAGCAGAGCTCACACCAGAACCAGAACTAGTCTGTGCACCAGTGGCTGAATCAGTTTGTGAACCAAAACTAGAACCCGCACGGGAATCCATACCAGAACCCGCCAGGGAACCTACACCAGAACCTGCAAGAGAACCCACACCAGAGCCTGTCAGGGAACCCACTCCAGTATCTGTAAGAGAACCCACACCAGAGCCTGTCAGGGAACCTACACCAGAACCTGCAAGAGAACCCACACCAGAGCCTGTCAGGGAACCCACTCCAGTATCTGTAAGAGAACCCACACCAGAGCCTGTCAGGGAACCTACACCAGAACCTGCAAGAGAACCCACACCCGAACCTGTAAGAGAACCTACACCAGAACCTGTAAGAGAACCCACACCAGAACCTGCAAGAGAACCTACACCAGAACCTGTAAGAGAACTTACTCCAGAGCCTGTCAGGGAACCTTCACCAGAGCCCGTAAGAGAACCAACACCAGAACCTGTACAAGAACTAATTTCACATCAAGAAGAAGAACCATCCCCCGAGGCATCTGTAGATCTCCTGTCTGACCCACCAGCAGAGGAGGAGGCAGAACCGGTCCAGGAAGCAGTGTGTGGTGTTCAGCTCCCTGCACAGATAGATCCTTTCAAATTTGAGGAGCCTGCCAACGACTCCCTGGGTACTACCGTCATGTCTCCTCCTTGTTCCCCACAAGGCCCTGCTTCTCCTGTCAGAGACCAACAGAATGCCTACTCTCTCCTGGGCACCCATGTCCACTCTGATCCCTGGAACATAAACCAAAGCCCAAGCGGTATGATGAACTTCCAGAGAGAAGAGGAACAGTGCCAGCAGTTTGAGGCTCAGGAGACACAAGAGGAGGAAGAGGACGAAGAGCAGGAAGAAGAAGAGAAGGAAAACTTGTTTATGCATACCCCCGCAGCTCCCGAGGCCTTTAATAACACAGTGCAACCTCACTTATTGGGTGCCTCCCCTCTGGATGATTTCAGCCCCAGAGGCCTGATCTCTCCTCATGAAAAGGAGGAGGCCGTGGAAAAGGCTGATGAGGAAATCAACGAGGATGATGATGAGGAAGAGGATGATGATGATGAAGAACAAAGGAGACTGGGCTATCAGCCTTCGTCTTTGATCACTGACATGAGCACGTCTCAGCCCTCTGACGACTTCCAAGTGCGCTCCTCTGCCTTTGGAGGTTCAACAGGGTGGCACGGTGACGACTTGCTGTCTGGGATGGACTCCGAGGATGTGAGCAGCTGCACCAGCAGCCGACAGCAGGGGGTCTCAGACCTTAGTAGCACCCAGCATACCGCAATTCTAGAGGGCACCCAGAGTTCAGATGCCCTGGTTGACACTAGCCTCCGTGGTTCTGAGGGAGATGGTAACCTCATGGGTTCTCCCAATGTGGAAACCCTAGCCAATGAAGAAGAGGACGAGGATGATGAGGATGAGCGGGTGGACGATATGGATTTGAGCTCTGAGAGGGTAGACGAACACCATAAAGTTTTCCAGGAGCAAGGGCAAGATGAGGAAGAGGATGAAGACGTGGAAATGCGCAGTGAAGGAGTGATGGAGAGCTGTGAGAATGAGGATGACTTTAATGAGGAGGCACATTTAGATAACCTCAATCAATCGGGTCCTCCGCCCTCCATCCCTGCATCCTCCTGGGGCCAGACCAACCCCTTCTGTGATACCTGGGCTCAGCCAGCCTCACTGCTCTCCGTCTCCTCCCCCAGCCCTGTGTCCGACCACGGTGCTGCTGAGTCTGAAGCGCCCACCCAGTCTCCTGCCCAGGCATGTTTGGACGTCAGCGCCCCATCCTTTGCTCCTGAGATGGAGCAAGAAACCAACCTTCATCAGTCATCATATGAGGAGACGAAGGGCTCAGTTCTTGCAGAGGCTCCCACCCTACTTGCTGCCCCACCTGTAGGCATGTCCCAGTCCAGCACTCTAAGCGGCACGGCTCTGGCAGCCCAGAGCAGCAGCGAGACAAGCACACCAGAGGAACTCCGTGACTATGACAGCAGCTCTGGAGTCGAGTCCCGCTCTGACAAGCAGCAGACCCCAGTGCCTGCTTCGGTTCAGCCTGACATGGAGCAGGATCTCGGTATTCACTTAGAAAAAGGCGACGGAGAAGAGGAGGAAGCCGAGACGCTGCCCGCCGACGAGGTCCTGGGCACCGGACCCCCAACTGCTCCTGCATCCGCCCCTTCTTCCCCTTCCACCTCGGGAGACGAGGCCAGCGATACAGAAGGGGAGATGCAAATAAATGACCCTGAAGCACCCATGATGGTAGATGAAAGTGCCGGGTTTGAGAGTCCTCCTCAGACGTGTAGCCTGCCCGCTCTCGAGGAGGACGAAGAGGCTGGGGACACACCAGCTGGGGAGGGTGAAGAGGATGGGGGCGGGGCCACCCCTCAGTCAGCCAATTCTGTAGCGTCTTACGGCTTCGACTGCACTACATCCAACTCCAACGCCCACTCCATGGCTGAGAGCTGCGGGAAGAGCCCTGGAATCTTCTCCTTGGAAAACGAGGAGCAGCTGCCAGAGGAGGCCAAAGACCCCTCCCTCATCAAGGAGCTGACGCTGCCATCAGCTGCCACCTCTGCCCTTACAGAGGACCTGCTGGGCAGATCTGTGGATCTGATGCCTTTGGGTCACCCGGAGGACAACCATCCCAGTCTAGATGACCACCACTACATGCTGGGAGGGAAGATTGCAGCAGACCAGCTGGAGGACATCGATCCAGTCGAGGCCGAGGAATCTGGAGGCACCGGCGACAACCAGGCATCCTACTACTCTACCATATCTGATAAGACTGATAGTTTTCTGGCAGGTAACGTATAAGTCCCTCCTGTTACCCCCCGGAATGCACCTTTTCCCTGCAACCCTCCCCCTTTTACCTGTTTTCTTCTTTTGTTTTCTCTCCAATTGGGTTAGATGGTTAGAAGAAGAAAAAAAAGGAGAGCAAGATTGTAGGAAAAAAGATTTTAAAAAAATGAACAAAGGAGAAGGAAAAAAAATGACTGTAGCAATTTTTAAATGAAGCCTCCCTCTTTCATACTGTTATGGTCACGGTTATGAGTGTATGGCTTAACTCCATTTTTCTAGTAGGATGTTCTTTTTAAGTAACCCTGCTTATTCTGTAGCCCCTGATGGGGTATTGACTGATTGGTCCAATGTGACTGAGCTTTTAAACCGAAAAAAGGAAAAGGAAAAAAAAAGACAACACACAGACGGAATAATATGGACTCATTGTGTATTTATCCTACTGTTTTTACCAATCAAATGTCAATGATTTTTGTTGTTGTTTTGTATTTGCTTATTTTTTGGGTTTTTTTGTTTTGTTTTGGTTTCTGTTAAAACCTGGTCCTCCCCTTCCCTGTGTACACACACTCCATGTTCAACAGCACCATAGCGATAGTCGCTTTTTTCTTTTATTTGTTTGTCTTCTGCTTTCAAGACTTTTAGCTATCAAAATAAAGGCTAGATATTAACACAGCAGGTTTCATTTTGCCGTTACGGATTAGTTGAAGTAGGTGTGTGTGCGGGGGGGGGCGGTCAATAGATTGCAGTTGGTGACGCTTTTAATGTGTGCTTCAAGAGGTTCTACTGCTCTTTGCATAGGTTGTTAAGGTATATAACGTGCAGTCACGTACAGTATGTGTTTCAGGCGTTTGGTTAAGTGGCTTCAAGCTTCGAGCCTCAGTTAGCAGATCATTTGTGTTCCAAGAAGAGACTAACGGCTAGCCTTTTTATTCGTGATGAGACGCTACATAATCTCCACATCACAGCTTTACACTCTCTGAAACCTTTTCATAGTGGGCGTTTGGTTTACTATTTCAACAGTATATTGCATGTTTAATTAACAAAGACTCTGTACTACCTGGAAATTTGCAACAATTCTACACTAGACATGATGTTCAGAAATGAATGGTTCACATTAGGTTATCTTTCAAAATTCCATTAAAACATCATTGCAAGGCATTTTTGTTCCTGTTTCCTTTTTTCCCTATGGATCCGAGCATGTCTGAACTCGTCTCCTTGTGTTTGTGTGTGTGTGTGTGTGTGTGTGTGTGTGTGTGTGTGTGTGTGTGTGTGTGTGTGTGTGTGTGTGTGTGTGTGTGTGTGTGTGTGTGTGTGTGTTTATGCAACAGTATTTCCCAAGTGGCGTCTCTTATTCTTCGCCATGGGAACTGCTGTTAAACAGGAAGTGATGTGGCCGTTGTTCAATGGTGTTGTGTCTAGATGGAATTTTGGTCAAAGTAAAAAAGGCGATCCAAGATCTTCAGCACGCTTACACCTTTGTCAACTTTTCAGATCCACCAACACAATGTTCAGCGCACTCTCTCTCTGACAGGCAGTGCTCACTTAAGGTTCTTGTAAACAAACAAAGCTGTTCTGTGAGAGACGCATTTGTCACACCTCAAAAACATTTAAATGGATCTATTATGATTTTCCGTCACATACACACTGTCACACACTGATGGATGTTCATATTAAACATGGCCACAGTATTAAGTATGGTCAGTAGAAGCATTCTAAATACTCTGTTTTCTACTCCTAGAGCTGTATAATAACCTCAAAATATACTTTTCCTTAATATGACCTTAATATGTTCACGTCAGGCTTACAGCTCTGACTTGGCACAGAAGCCCCACCGAAAAGCAGCAGCCAATCAGAAGAAGGTCAGCTTAATGGGACTCCTACACTACAAACAAGCATTTAAGAAGATCGCTTAAAGTTCCTCTTCCTCCTCGTCTTTGCACAAGCACATTGCTACACTTCTTGTCACATTGCCACCATCAGTTGTCACAGCTGTAGTAGCAGATTGTACCCATTGTTTCACAAAGATAAAGGGGCCCAGGCATGAATTCATCGGGCTACCAGTGCTCAAAAACTGTACAGAACACACTTAGCAGCATTTCTGATTATTCTCCCTCCTGCAGTAATGCACAAGGGGGGGGGGCGTCTCTGCTCTTTATTTACATACATGCCAAGAAGCCCCCCACCTCCAGAAAAACCACTTATGATGAACATGACATTAAGTCAGCAGTGATATAAATTGGGGAGGTGGGCTGCAAAGAAGCTTGCAGGTATAAAACAGTTGGATGACTCGTGCTGCTTAAAATGCAGGTCCAGTTTGAGTTTAGCCAATCAGATGCGCAGAAGGGCATGAGGTGAATCTGCATCCTCGTTCGCTACATATGCAGCTATAAATAGTACCATCTCCTCTCTGGTCTGGCCTCGTGCTCTTCCTTGAAACCCTGACCGGAACATACCCCACAGCACACACACTGACACAGCTGTAGCTTAGATGTCTCTAAAATCCCAGCTTTTATCATTTCCTAAACACTAAATTTACATTCATGAGACCATGAACGACTTGATTCAGGTTTGTGCTTCCCTGACTTGGTGATTATACTTCAGTGATTATACCGTTTCTTCTACCGTACACTGAAGTTACTTTTCCACATGATTAAAACCACACATTATCTTGATATGATCAACTTCCTGTGATTATATTTTTTATCAGTTCTATCCCATGTGCCCGTTGTCTGTACTCTACTGTGAATCACATATATGACCACTGTCCTGCATGACAGACATCATGTTCCTGAGAATGACACCTCAAATGTGAGACTGGGATTTTGGTGCAGACTACTCAACCGAGTGGTCCTATATGAAACAAAGGTGTGGCATTAGAGGAAACATGTTGCACTGAGTGTTGTGTGATGTGTTTCATTGTACCGGTTTGTAGCTGCGGTGTTCAGCATCCTCTGTCGCTTTTATTTTGGAAGCCCCTTCCCTTGTTTTTTGTTCCTTTTTTTTTGTTACACCTTTTTGCATTTGTGTCAGATCTCTCCTCCTTCCTGGCCCCTTGTTGTACCACCCATTCTGTTTGATGCATGCATCTATAACGGATGCACCAAGTGATCTTGACTGTCCCACAGGAGATTGGAAGAGATATGAAGTGGATGAAGCTCACAGATGGCAAAAACACTCACAGGAAGACAACCAGAACCAGAACCACACTGCTGCAGCTCCCATAGCGAATGGTCACTACTTGGCAATGGTCCCGGGCAACAGGAGGCCCATTGATCCGACTCTTGCTGCCCATTTTGCCAAAATTGCTCCCCCTCCATCTTTGACCGGTGCTGCTGCTGATGGTCACGCTGGCGGAGAACAGCTGAAGAGGCTGGAGCAACACCAGGAAAAGCTGAGGGAGATGCAGCAGCGCCAGGCGCAGGAGAGGCAGAAGAGGCAGTGGCTGGAGGAAGAGCGTCTGAGGCTGGAGCAACAGAAGCAGCTGGAGAAGCAGCGCAGGGAGCTCCTCCAGCTGCAGCTGCAGCAGCAACAGCAGGAGCACCGCCACCGCAGGCAGGTCCTGCAGTGGCAGCTGGAGCTGGAGCAGCAGTACCGCATGCAGCAGAAACAGATCCAGCAGCAACAGCAGCTCAGGAGGAGCCCGACCGGAGTGATGCTCTCCCCTTCCTCGGGGCTCTGCACCATCTACGAAGCCATGGAAACCAGCGACGAGGAGGACGAAGCCAGAGGGGAGGTGAGAAGGAGGGGGCGGTCCCCCCACCGGCAGCAGCACCTGCGCCCGGTGCCCCCACAAGAACTGGAATGGAATAAGAAGGTGGACATGGTCCAGCAGCTCATCAACCAGACCATGGTGCTGTCTGGTGATACAGACTGCCCTCCGCTCCTCCTCCTCCCTGTGGGGACCGGGGGCACCCTAAGCCCCCTGGAGAGCAGCATGTGGCCCAGTTTGTTTCCCCAGTTCAGCCCTCCTACCGCTACAGTCACATCTGTCAGCAGCTACTCCCCAGACAGCCAGGGCAGCTCCCCAATCAGTGACTGGACTGTGGTCGAGGTGGAGACCCATCACTGAACAAGGGAGGCGGAGAAGCACATCAATAAATCGGTGCAAGGAACAGTTTCACATATTTACGAATATCTGTTTTTAATTTTTGGCACAGGGTTAGGTGAGAAGATTGATACGACTCTCACTGCTGTTCAGCTCAGTCGAGCCACAGTTATTCTAAGAAATTGAAAGCTACTGGCAAAGATGGAGGGAAATGTATCCAAATAAGCTCACAAATAAATCTGTATGGAAGCAAAGCACAAAGACGACAACTGACCTTTATTTGATGGGGTTAAACGGTCCCCTCCTGTGTGATGAACTGCTGACACCAGGATTTGGTGTGGATTTCTGGAGGCTCTGAGTTCATGTGATGAGGTTCACCGATGGGAGGGGCTTGGAACACAAATAGGAGAGCTGCAGGAAGCATTTTCTACATACAGCCACACACCAGAGCCAAAAGGGTGATATTGATCTACTCGTCTAATGCTGTGCCAAAATCTCACGCTGTTATTCATGAGCAGCGTGCATCATACGACTGAACTCCTCTCACAGATCTGATCTGCTTAATTTAATGTGCCATCGTTAATGAAGCCATACGAGAATTTCACGGTTAAGCCGGATACTTGATTTAACCATAAGACCATACCAACCTGGTCTTCAACAGATGTCATTACTTGTAGTAGAACATATTCACTGTAGATGACCCCATGTAATTGATTACTGTAACCCAGACATGCATACTGTCATACTGTCGCCTCACATTAGAGCATGTTCTCCTTACCAGAAGCACTTAACATCTGTCCTCAGCTGTTTTACTCTGAAATGCGCTGGATCTACTTTAGCAGCCCTGTTGTCTCTTGTGTCGTGTGGGTGCAGCGCTCCACTTTGTTGTCTCTTTTGTATCTAGACCAAACACTGGTCGCTCTCTCAAACGAGAGACTGAGCTATGACAAATTGCACTGGTTTTCTACCGTTGTTTATTCGCTGTTATGGTCTTTGCCAAAGTATTTATACAGGTAAGTAGTGTTGTGTTACATAGCCAGTACTGTTGATAGATGAATATTTTTTCTGGGCTTTTACATCTCCCCAAATCCCCATAGTGAAATACCTAAATCGGTGTATTATGTCCCCCTACAAACACCAGTCTCTGCTCAGTGTTACTGTGACTATACTCGACAAGCAGGTTTTCATGGACTTAATAGAGCTGTCAGTCACGGAGGAAGAGGGAGGCGTTAAGGAGAAGAAGGGCGCTCCTTGTTCTGCTGTGAGGGGTGAGGGAAGGCGTACAAGGGTGCAGGGCTGGTTGGCGGGGGGAAGAGTTGTCCTCCCTCACACATTCCGAAGTTATAACCTCATTTCCTGGGTCACCCAGTGTTCAGGGAGTCTCCAAGGTTACAGATGACATCATGGTGGGGGGAGAAGAAGAGGAGATGCGGAGATGAGACAATGCACCCACTCTGAGGCTGTGGGGATTGGAGGGTGGAGGGCAGGCCAAGTACCAACCTCTATATTTCTTTTATTAAATATATTAATATAGTCTGTGAAGAGTTTCTATATATTTCCCTTTGTTATCATATTTTTTAAAAGAGGTGTTTACTTGGATCAGTCAGGTAATGAGAACATAGCAGCCTGTCTGATATTTAAATGTGTTGAGTGAAGAGAAAAAAAGCACCTGTGTTTCTCTTTGTGTCTGCACAAGGTAGGTGATGTCTGTCTGGGATGATCGAAGTGAAGAAACACTGCCACCTGTTGGCAGCACGTGTGGCACACTGACCCATTCTCCCACTTACACAGCCTGTGAATCTCTTGCAGTGACATCATTTAATTTGTGTTATAGCTAATAGGCTTTTCCTTTATCTACTGCTACTGTAAGCAAAGTGCCCGTTTATATGAGTCTGAAGTATCCTAAATGAATATTGTAAAAAGCAGATTATATTTCAAAGTGCACACAGAATATAGTTTTCCAAAAATATTTGTACTACAGCTGGACTATGCATGTGTTATGTGGCCTCTGCTGTCGTATGCTGCTTTCTATCATATCATTAAGAGTTTGTTTTTTCTGAAAAGACCAACATACAAGCAAGCGTAACTAGTGCATGTGTGATTAGAGTAGACTTATATGTGCACCTTTATTGTCAAAGTACAGTCTACTCCGCCTCAAGCCACTTTACACAGATATTTTTGTGTACCTTTGCTATTGAATTTCATATGAATCTATACAAAATTGCTGTTTACATTCTCAGTATTTTGATATTCAGTGTGCGAGTGATCGTCATCCTCTTCTTTAGTACTGGAGAAGCTTTCTTTGTTGTGCCAGTGTTCCAGATCATTTTAAAGTATAAAATGTCAAAACTTTTATGCTTTCAATATTAAATAAAACTGCTTTAAATCAATTGGTTATAGTCTTGTTTTAAAATTCACGTCATTTGAAAAACAAACAATTAAAAAAAACGATGTAAATGAGAAGCAGCTACTCAAAAACACTGAGTCGGATTATTTTCATACAGAAGAGAAGAGGACCTTTGCTCGGGGTTACATGTGTACGGTAGCCAATGAGGGGTTAACTCAATGTACACTCACCAGCTGCTTTCTTCATTTAAGCATTGTTTAAACACTGCAGCCTAACTTAGTATTGTTTTTGACCATGCCCATCTCTTATGACCACAATGTCACGAAGCTAAAATCGCCATAAACTGGTTTCTTGAACACAACAAGTCTCCACGGCCACCAGATCTCAATCCAATGGAGCATCTTTGGGATGAGGTGGAACATCACGGAAGTGCAACAGACAAATCTGTGCTGTGAAGTATTGAAGTGTTTCTGAAAACAAAAGGGAGTCCAACCCAGTACCTGAAGACTGTGTGTACACTGTAGATGGCACATATTACACATATGATTGCACTG
Source organism: Simochromis diagramma (assembly GCF_900408965.1). NCBI lineage: Eukaryota > Metazoa > Chordata > Actinopteri > Cichliformes > Cichlidae > Simochromis > Simochromis diagramma. The sequence continues at coordinate 1,913,464 of NW_024387083.1, read as the reverse complement.
CTTAGTGGAAAATATTGTTTTCCATAAAAATCCCAGGTCCAAATATCACCAGTTGTCTGTTCATACAGAAATCTGTATCACAAATAAAATCCAGTTCTACTCCTGCACTCTGAGCTCAGCCATAATCCATCCACAAAGACAGTGTGGGTGTACACAGTCTGCACTCACCCTGTATGTCTCCCTCAGCCGTCTGTTGGGTTTGTTAGACCAAGGTGAGTTAACTCGCTGTGTCATCAAACCCTTTTATAGTTTGTAGTTCTTTAAAGTTGTTTCCATTGTATTTTAAATGTTGCCTCTACTCAGCTACATTTCAGATGCAAAATCACACTTTTTTTCACTACATATCTAAAGTTCAGTAAGTTTGCAGATTAACATGTCAATAAATACATACAGTACGACCTCATTAACTTCTAAACAGAAATAACTATATTTGCTATCTTTTTAATAGGAGTTTTGTTTTGCTGGTATAGTTTGGACCCATTTCGCATCCCGATGGGAGTGATCGCTTTTCTAGGATGCCTGCCATTAATATGACATAAGCGGTTTCTGAAATTACATGAAATGACACAATAAGTAACCATGTCACACATAGCTGGATGGTGTAGTGGCATCTTTGGAACAACAGGTCGAGGTTTGAATCCAGCAAGTCTACCTCACAACATGAGCTACAGTGTGTAACATGAGCTGTGGTGGCTCACACATCAACTAACCTTAACAACGTCTGTGTCAGGTATGTGACAATATAGTGAGATATAGAGGACAATATGGACATAATGATCCACGTGTTACGATTACCACAAGGATCACTGTTGCCTTCACCCTCTACAATTTTTCTAGTTGAACATCGTTTAGCATGCAGGGTCAGAGGTCACATTATTCTCTGAGAGCTGACAGCATAGCTTGACATGGCAGAAAAACACACAGAACAGCATAAATAATAAAAAACCACGCTGGCCTGGTTATTTGGTCCTAAATAAAAAGCGGCATATATACAAAACTGCACTCTTTGGGTACCTGGTTAAAAGTGTTCACTCACAAAGTGTGCATTGTGGTTCATTCATAATAATGTAATGCATGAATAAGAAAGAGGTTCAAAGTTTTTCTTCCTTCTGTCTTCACTGAGGAGATTTGGCTGCACAGTGGTCATATTGTTGCTGCAGTGACATCAAATTCGCAATTCATCATTCATCTACAGCTGTAGTGTTCAGGGTAAGCAGCCCAGTCTTCCCCTCTGGCATGATTTGGCAATGGCACCAGGAGCTGTTTGATCCTGTAGAAGAGAAGGAATGCAATACACTGGTAATACATAAATAAACATAAATGAACTGATAGTTCCTTTATAGCAGCTTAAAGGGCCATTACACTGATTTTATAAGAAGAAGAGACATCATCAGTTTATTTTAACTCAGACCTACACAGTAAGCTGCAGTGCACAAATTCAACAGATCACACTTCATACAGTCACACACTGACTGTATGAAGTTTAGTGTTCCTACAACCAGGTTAGCACGGTGATGCGTTCAAATGTGATCAACAGGTCTCACATGAAAGCAGGAGGGCGCTCGGCTGCCGCAACGGTCTGCGCCTCTTTCCAGCTGCGTCAAGCTGACCAAAGAAGTCCGCAATAACAGCAGAGCCAGGCTGTGCTGGTTTCAAAATAAAATCCCACATGACTTCGCTGCCAAATTAAAGCGTTTGATGGGGGGATTATTTATTAACTGCTGGGACATACAATTCGAAATAAATGCCGTATGCTCCCACAAGAGCTCAAACAGTGATATCTCCTCTTTAGTGTGTTTATGCCGCTGTGTTTAATAGAAGTGGGAGAATCGATCCAAATATTGATAGTGTTGGTATCAGCGCTGGTAATGGCATCGGATTGATACTAGCGTAGTAGGATCGATACTTTGTCTCTATCCTCTAACTTCGGTATGTGGCCCACTGGATTATGTTGAACACATTTATTTTTGGAAATGAAAAAAAAAAAAACTTAAACACGCACTGTGAAAAATGTCTGAGCCTTTTTGTGTTGACTGTCACCTCTATTTTATTTATAGCCCGGAGCAGAAAGGTTAAGTGTTTTAGAGACAAACATACCAGGTTTTCAAAATACACAATAAGCTGAACGGTGTATTTTATTGCGTTAATTATTTATTTACTTGGTGTCAGATCTGTACCACAAATAGCAGTAAAGCACAGCATTAGTGTTTAATGCAGTACTGTCTGTCCTGTGTGACTGGTCTGTTATGTGTACTATTCATTCTCCCTGTGTACTCATACTACTGACTTCCTGTTCTGTGGTGAGTTGGTTAAAAATAAATAAACGCTTGTTTTAATGGTTTAAAAACGATTCTGTGCGTATGCTCCAGTTTCTATACAAATATCACTGTGAGTGTGGCAGCTATAGAAAGTCTCCACACGGTTATTTTAACCTAAAGTTTTGTAAGAACCAAATTTCTTTTGCATTCCGTGCACTGTGCGTGTTATCGCCGATGCGTATTTTATTTTGAAGGTCAGAGCAGGAAGTCCCATTTTTATATTCTCTGTATTCCTTCAGCGCTTGTGTTCCCTACCCAGCAGCAACAGTAACCGGCTCCCAGCTTCCCGCAGAGCCGAGCCGGAGCGCATCGCTTCGGGGAGAAGATGGCCTCTGTTTGCTCCAGGCAGCAGAGCTGGGTGTTTCAGTGAATCCTGGCGGGTGTTGGGTTTCCTCACAGGGCTTTCCTCCCCTGACGATGAGAAGGATCCCCGCAGCAGCGCTCTCCCTCACACTACTCCAGGACAGCCCGCACTGTCTGCGTGATGCAGCCCGGAGTCCGAGAGTTAACGTCCTGCTACCAGGAGGTGATGGTCTGCCCCTCTCTCCACTGTCCACCTGCTTCTCTATCGTTTTTCCAGACGTTACCATGTTAGCATTTTATTCACCCACCTTCCCCACATCAGACTGCGCCTTTACACGGATTATTTTTTTAAACTTATTATTATTTTTACAGGACTTCCAACGTTGGACTCTTTGCATTTATCCACTGGTGCCGCAATGATCCGAGGGCTGTAAAGTAAGACAAACGGTAGCAGAAGTCATCTCATTTGTCGCTGGCATGATGGCCAATCTCAGTGAGCTACAAGTGAGTTTCCAACTTTTCCCTGCTTGCTGTGTGAAAGCTGCTGTGTGCATGCACATGTGTGTTTTTAGCTGACTCCCATCACTACAAGCTCGCTGTATGTGTGGCGTCTGTGATAGCAAATATTACAAACCTTAATGTTTTTGATGCCTGATGATGAATTTGCTGGGGTACATCCACAGAGTTGAGATTTATAAAAGGCACATTTCCAAAAAAAAAAAGTGTACCAGGTAATGCCCACTCACTGCCCAAAATGCTAGAGGCTACAGTTTGCATTATACACAGTTCGAGACAGCTTAATTACATTTAGTGAGAGAGTTAATTAAAAGATTTTATCTCAGCTCAGATGCTGATAGCATCCAGGAGTCGTGTGAGTGGAAAAGCTGAACCAGAGTCAAAGATGGAAATAGTTGCTGTTCATCCACTGAATCGTTTTACTTTTGATCCTTGTTTAAAGCTATGCTGCCTGGCATGGCCTTTTAAAGACCTTCTATTTGGACGATTAGAAAATCAGCACCAAGTCCAGTAAACAATCCACATCTGCAAACAGCTTATCTGCATTTAGTCATATTATTTTCAGGGGGGGGGAAGTGCTGCTCTTTCTACTTCCACTCCAGTTTTACTACACTTCTGATTTGCCAAATTAAGCGGCAGGACTTCCCTCTGTGGGACACAGCAGTTGCCCTCGGGTGGAGTCAGGGGTGGGTCATGGAGGGTGCTGTGGTGTCAGAGCTGCAGGTCTAGCTCGGAGTGGTTGGCTCACAGCTACCCTAGTATCAGTTCAGCACAGGACACCGTGGAGAAGGATGTTAAAAATTAAAGGACGCTTCAGCTCAGCTCTTTCCAGGAGCAGGTTAAGCAGCAGCACTCTGCGGTTAAGAACCCCAGTCACAAAGTTAAACTACTGCAGAGAGCATGTGCAGATTTCTTTGTGAGTATGAAATACTTTTACTTGATGTGGACAGCTGAAATGGCTATAAGAAAGGCTTGTGATTGATGTGTGACAGCGTGCAATTAGAACCACAAAGCACTCACATTTCCTGTTTCTGTACACAAGCATTAACCTGCGCGTGTTTGAGTTGACACCCGTCTTTCCTGTGGCCTTCAGCTGCAAGTGCAAATATGTTTTGTTTTTGTTATGTTTTTTGGGTTTTATTATAAGGCATCAGCAAGTGTTTCTCTCAGAAATCCACTTAGTCAGATCGCAGTCATTATACAGCACTGCTGAATCATTTGTTGTGAGCGAGAGCTCAAGTATTCCTTGACATTTAATGGTTTTTTTCAAGGAGAAGGTTCCTTTGATGTTTACTGGAAAGCACACTGCCTATGTCTGGATCAACAGAAGCAGACAATATGGGCCAAAGACGTTTCAGTTTGCCTTCAGTCATGTGTGCTTTCAGAAGAAGTACCTTACTCAAATTGCCACCAGCATAAAATGAAAATTGCGATTAGAGAAGTAGTTTGCCTTTATGAACTAATTATAACTTTAATAATATATTCTTTATAGCGGTATTAACGCTGGAAGACGGTGGTTTGGTGGTAAAACAGTATAATTTTACTCTGGCGAGTTTGCCAAGTTTTAGTTATCCTGCATTTCTACCATATTTTTCATCCCAGTATTACTATATCGTGACTGCAATGCTTGGAAAAACAACCTGTGTTGGAGTAACAGTAGTAGTGCAGTTTCCTCTGACGTAGGCACAAATGACTTCCTCTTAGATTAAAAAACTAAGGGTCATTAGGAGAAAGACACTATTTCCACCTAATATAACGTAATGCTGATGTGGACTGTAACTGACGATGATCAAAGAAATCATTAATCATTTATGACTTTTACTCAGATATCGACATAGGTATATAGAGACATATTTTTAGTAGCAAACACTCCATTGTTTCTGTGGCATGATGAAGTGTTCATCATTTATCAGTGATTTATTTGATCATTATAATCACCTAACTGTTTTAGTATAGCAGAAAACTGTCGTGCTCGTTAAAGAAGCAATGACTAAATGCAGAAAACAACAGTTCACACACAGGTGTGTGCTACTCCTTTCACAGAATAGACCAAACTGAGTAACCAGAAGAGAAAGTTAAGAGTGAGATGCTGGTGCACTTCTGAAAAGATGACAAGTACATCTGAGTGTTCACTTAGAGTAATCGGATGCTTCACAGGTACTCAAATGGCAGACTTACATGTGCCTGTAAGCCAAATTGTGCTGTTCTGTGGAGGGAGTAGTATGCACTTGTGTAACCCGGGACCTGTGGTTCTCTAAGGAAGTTTCGGGGTGGCTGTAGCTCAGGTGGTAGAGCAGGTCACCTACTGATCGGAAGGTTGGTGGTTTGATTCCTGGCTTCCTCTAGTCTGCATGCCAAATATCCTTGGGCAAGATACTAACCCCAAATTGCTCTCCGAAGCATCCATCGGAGTATGAATGTGTGTGAATGTTAGCTAAAAAAAGCACTTAGACAAATGTGCTTGTGTGAATGGGTGAATACACAAGCTGTATAAAGCGCTTTGAGTGCTCAGAAGAGTAAAAAAGCGCTATATAAGAACCAGTCCATTTAAGAAAGTTCACTTTTAGGTTTTAATCAAACCCCAAAAGGCCAGACACTTTACTTTCCATATATTGTTGTGTCTTGCACATCAGGTTCAGCTACCCTAACATAGAATAGAATAGAATAGAATAGCTCTTTATCGTCACTGTTAGAAGAACAATGAAATACAGTTTGGCATCTCTCTGTAAATCTACAAAATAACACAGATATTTACATTTACACAAGAAAGATATGTACAAGTTATACATGCACATGCGTACGGATACACCCACACATACATACACAAACATACATGCATATATGTATATATATATACGTACACATACATGCCATCTGAGGAGCATAGGTGCAGTGTGATCAGTGATATTGCACATTAACATAATTGATAAAGACATAATGATAACATAATGATAAATGAGCCTTAAAATATAATAAGGCTGCATCAGTGTGTCGCTGGAACAAAGGAATGATGGTTACTGAACTCAATTATTATCTAAATTAACACAAATATTCATGATCACTGATTTCATCAATATACTACTGTCACAGTAATGACCACTGCCCTTTTAAATTACATAAAAATAACTGTGCTTTTAAAAAAATGTAAGTAGCATGAGCAGTAAGTTTTCCCTTTGTTTCCTAAACTTCACACAGAGATGATAACTGACTGGTGACCGGTGCGTTGATGACACATTCAAGCTTATAAAGCCCCCTGACTGAATCCATTATTCCTCCTTCGTAGCCTGGGCTGCAATTGAGCTGTTTCTGTCCACTATGATGAATTCATTCTCCCTGCGTAACAATGACAAACGGCTCAGTCATTATCCCGGCAGGCCAGCAGCAGCAGCGGCACACAGCCAGTGAGCAATGGCTGATTGAGATCAAGGGGCCATGTTGGTAATGATGATAGGACCTGTCAGATTGGACCAAGACACATCGATGTGGTGATTGCGCTCGTTTGATCGCATTCCCCTCCTTTTAGTTCTCCTCAGAATGTTATTAAGGCAGCACTGATGGAAGAATTTGGTCTCACTCTAAAGAAAACAATTAAAATGACTGTTTCTCTCTGAATGAGATCGCGAGATCATGAGAATATAGCTTAACTATTAGCGCGTCTCTGCCATCTCTATCCTGCATTTATCGATTTGCAGCCTCTTTATCTGCTGACCCACCGTCTCTCATCAGATGGCTGTAAGAAGTGTAAATCCAGCTTCCTGCACTGAGCTGATAACATAGCTTGGGAGCTGCTATATACACTCTGTGGCCTCTCCCTCATGAATTCTTTATTTCTGTTGGTTTCCTGCAGTTATTATCTGTACGAGGCAAGTTAGAAGAGTTGCCGCTGCTCCTTCTCTCAGTGTTGTAGGAACGAGGGCTACAAATTACTTTTTTATCGATCATCCAAGAGAGGGGAAGCGGCTCGGTCTTTAATGGCATTTGACGACTTTGAGAATACTCACGTGCAGAAGCGCTGCTAGATGAGGTTGGCTAATGGCAGCACATGTGTCGTAGTACTCGGTGATGTCTTGCATCACGCTCAAAATTATGTGTCCAGCTGCCACTGCGATGGATAATAGGATTATGAGACTGTGGACTTCAACTCTGTCTCTGACCTCCTTGGAGGGTAGCATTAGAGCCCTCAGTCACCCATGCAGGCTCACAAACACATATACAACCACCTCCCCCCCAGCATCCAGCCCCTCCTGCCTCAATCCAGGATTACACTGTGTATGCAGAAATCTGTCTGTCTCACAGGCATGCCAGTCGGCAAGCTTCCTGCTGCATTACAGCTTCTGAAGTATTGATGGACAAATCTTAATGGCATTCATAAATAAAGCCAATAGATGTGTCTAGCAGTAGCACTGCTCATTAGGGTGCAGCTACGAAGTCCCAATTAGTGCCAGAGAGCAATACTAACACCTTAAATGCCAGAGTAGGAAAAAAAATCTGATAAATGTCAGCTAGAATTCATGACTCCCCGTCTTCCAGTCTAATGGCTGCACCTCCCAACAGTTCACCAGTCATGTTTAAATTCAGCCGACCAGTCTGCAAACCAGCTGATGCTGCAGTCACCCGGCAGACATTCAGAGGATTAGTTATCTATGACACCAAGCAAAACTATAACTACAGCAGAAAGACTGGAGAAAACCATCAGCATAGACTGTTGCTTTTTTTCTAAGCTGGTTTGGTGAGTGTTTCAGAGCCTTAAGGGATTGTGGTATTACACGATTGTGCCGCTAAGAAGGACAAGCTGGAGAAACGATGTTAGCGCAGCGTATTGTAAGTTCCTTCTGGAAGTGGTAATGCTGCCAGTATTACCCAAGAACAGGAAGGTCACAAAGGAAGGGAGCCATCAACGCCGACTGGTTGCTAAAGTAGTTTTGTGATGCCAGAGGGCACTGAGGCTGAGGTGAGCTTGTGAAACAGCTTGGACTGTGTTTTTTTTTTTTTTACCTCAGCTTGGCACTGCCAGACCATTCACTGAGGTAAAAAGGAGAAGCCACAAGATAGATAACTCCATATTTTATCATAAAAACAAAAACAAAGAATAAATAAGAAAAAACATTTTCAGTGCAGTTTGTTAAGAAGCTGGAATAATCTTCATCAGTAAATATGAGTTTTTCCACGTGTCATAATGTGTACTAGATGTTCAAATGTCATCTGAATGAGTCTTTTCATGGATTTGTGGTAACATTATTTCCTTAAACTGTGTCCGAAGTGATGAAGCTTGAGCTTAAGATATGATAAATTAGTAAACCATTTGTTGTCCTCAGACAGCAAAATCAGATGTATAGTACTTTTTTAACCTAATTATTGTACTGCAGGACAGGAAATACAACACTGAAGAAGGAAATTACGTAGGTAAAAATTATTTTTACTTTTGACCATATGTGGTCTGGCCCTTTCTCTGTGTATGGTTTTGTCACTGATGCCGGCTGCTGCACATTCGTTCACATTTAGAACAAGTTTATACTCGGGGGGGCAACACGGCCAGCAAACACCACATCCACCACAAATATTAGATGAAGAAGCGCTGTTAACAAACACATGCTTGACGTCCCTGTAGCTGAGGTGAAGTCTAGACACATCCCTAGCTACACTTTAAACGTGTATTTTTTTAAAGTTAGGGACAATAATATTGGAGACCATAAAGACTGAGTTGTTTTGTAGTCCTCCTCCAACCTCAACAGTCAGATGACCCCCAGTGAGCAAGCGCTTATACTGGGAAGAGAAAAACTCCAGGGATGGGCAGCCATCTATGTATAAGCACCACTTTGCCTTCATTTTTCAAACTACTTGAAAGATATTTTCATTTTTTTGTAGCCAAATAAATGTATCAGTTTTATGTACGAAATATCTAATCCTGGTCACTTCCACTGGACTTCCACATAAAGTTAAAACTGGTCATCTTTATTGGCCAGTCCTCTCTCTTGTACTTGATATTGATCCTGTGGCTTTATTAATAATGTTGTTAGTACAATGCAATTTTAAACTAGAGCCATTTGCTAACAGTACAAGGATCAAATCAGCTAGGGGTCTGGAGTTAAAGCTCATTTTCAACATCAGATTGACTGATTAAGATCTGATTGTTTGGGGGATTAATCAATAAAAGAAAACAGACTTGGGGCATCAGCAAGCTTTTAAAAGCGTACGTTTTATTTCAGAACACTCAGACTTATTTCACTTAAATCATGACAGCACATGGCAGCTGGACGCCGAGACCTTTGTGTTGCAAAATGACGTACATGGTAGAAACGATGAAGTTGCCACATGCTAAAGTAAAGAGAAAGAGGAACCTGTACTATGTGACCTGATTGTGGTTACACTTGAGGCAATAAGATGAGCTGCCACGCTACCGTGCAGAGGTTATGTGATAGCCGGTCTGTAGCGCTGCAGGGGTGGTGTTGGATTTAAGATGCTCGCCACGCTGAGGCTTCGTGGGAACAGCAGCGTGGTCGGCCATGATGTCGCTTGCAACAGCGAGCTGTCTGTTCTGTCCACCCAGAGGCCGTAAAAGTCTGAGAGAAGTGGAACAAAAAATTCTGTTATTACCTTCTTGAGAGGGAGCGACAAAGGTAGTAACTGCTTAGCCCGACAACAAGCCCACCCTTCAGAATGTAACCCAAACTGCAGCTATTGTTAGTAAAGTCTCTGAGGTTGAATTGCTGGAACAGTGGGATACAGAGGAACAAAAAGCACCCAGGTGCCATTGTTAGTTTGGGCTTTCCCCCCCCCCAAGATATCAACAATGCACGGGATATGATGAAAGCTGTAACTGGAGAAGCATAAATAGTCTTTAATGAAGAGGGAAAGCCAACAGAAGACAGAAAAGAGAAAGCTTGACTCATAGTTCTGGTACTGAACTAGCTGACAGGCTGCACCAGCTTTGATATGGATACGTATTGTGATATGCTACGGGCAGTCTCGGACTTTTATGATCCCTGGCTTGACCCTTTTCTTCCGATAAGCTCCGACCAGCAGTACTACATTGTATAAAAGAATTGCTGTCACATGGCTCTAACTTTTATATTTTTCTTCTTATCAACACACATGCTGAAATTCCAGAACCAATAATAAACTGATTCTACAAGAAGTGTTATCAGTGTATCCAAAACCTGTGTCCCCACAGACCCTCACTTTTCCAAGATGCACTTCTTGATTTGCTGATAGACTGCAAACAGGTGGTTATGTGGTGATTAGTAATGATAGAAAGTCAGTCATATTCAGCAACTTCAAGCTGCTGAAATGGACTGGTACTTTAGAGCAGTTTTCTACTCTAGCTGAGCACTTATACCCAAAGTCTTTTTCACCCATTCATACACACATTGGTACTGTGCTTTCATTCTAAGGTTCATGCACAAACTCACTCCAGTGGAGCTGCATGCATCAGGGGGACTTGGTATTCAAAGTCGTAATCAAGGACACTTCGACATGCAGATTGGAGGAGCTAGGGATCATACCACGACCTTTCAATTAGTAGACCCGGCTTAACCTCTTGAGCCACAGCTGTAGCGTGCCGGTGTTGTGAAGTCGGTCTCGAATACATTTTTTTCTCATCTTCACAGTGAGTGATTGAAGTAAATACTAATGAGAGCACAGGATCCTTTTGACTGACGTATAAACCGCCCATAAGATGGGTTTACTAAACAGTAGGACTTTTTGAGCTTTTGGTAGAATGATTTAGCATTATTGTTTGCATCATTAGCATGGCTGTGAGCATGGTTGGACTGCAGTTTTTCGGCTCTTCTGCATTTTTTTTTTTTAGCTCTAGTGGTTGCTGGTCAGACGTGCTACTTTAGAAATATGAACAGTGTTTTATTTTGAGTCATATCCACACATGCTTATCTGCTGCTGGTGCATGAATCCACATCTGAAAATAGTCCCTAGATAATGCTTTGTTAGCTATTTTTTGAGCCTTTTTAAAAGTGAGGTTCATGCAGTGCTCCTAAGCATATTGAATAAGTAAGTACTAAGTATTCCCTTGCAGGATTGCACCGTTGCATAACCCCAGATGAGCAGCAGAAAAATCAAAGTGCCACATCATGTGCAGACTACTCTCTGCAGACTACTTTGACCTGATGAATGGGGTCTTGTTTTCATTAGCCATTATAGTGCAACCAAGATCATACAAATCTGCAAACATTTCTGCATGTTTGTTTTTTCCTCCCGCTCCAAGCACTTCGCTGTCATAATCAACAGCATCAGTAAAGAGGGATAATCGTCTGCATTATAGAATGGACCTCTTATCCCCCTCAGTCCTTCTGCCATAATCATTTTTAATCTTCCTCGTCCATTACCATCATGCCGGTTCAGCCACTCCATTACACAGTGTGTCTCTTTCCGCTCCCTTTGTCCTCTGATAATCACTGTAGGTGACATGTTAGCATATTGAGTAAAGCATGTGTCACAAAGCCTGTTGTTGACCCGTTAGATTCAGGAGCAAGAGGCCGGAAGACGCTGCGGGATGACATCTTAATAACCTCAGATTTAAAACACATGATTTTCTGATGAAATCTCTCATGGACATCCATGCATGATTTACACAACATCTGAGTTTGGATTTATACCAGGAAGTTGGGGGGGAGGTGGGGGGAGGAAGTACAGTACAGTAATGGGGCAAATCCTGCAGCAGTTGTAGTTCATTCATGTTTTAGGCTGCGGGATTCCTGTGAGATTTCAGTTATGGAGCATCCACAAAGAAGCACTAAGTTGAATTTCTTAAAATCGAATCTGCAGGAAGTTACTTCCTGCTAAATGGGGCTGTACCATCTACCTGTGTGACTTTAATCTATAGACCGAATCAGCTTTTTATTTCGTCTCCCTTCAGGCTTCTGTCTTTATGCACATTACCTCACTTCCTACAATACCTGATATCACATGCCTTTTCTCCTTTGTGACCTCCCCTGCGTTTTCTCCTATTTTGAGAGCTCTTAATATTCCATATATTTTCAGTCTTTTTGAGTGTAATGCACCATACGTTCCCATACCCAACTTGAAATCAGTTTTAAATATGGAGAAAGGCATGGAGTTAAAGCAGTTCTGACTGCAAAGTGCCTCATGGGTTCTCCTCTGAGTAACACCCTTATGCAGGCTGACTGTTGTAGGTCAACAACTTTGTTTTCTGCCTTTTTTATATGCAGGTGCGTCTCAGTGGTGCATTCAGGGAAAAGTGGGTTATGTCTGTTGCATTTATTTCCACTGACCTTTTTTACCTCTCAGCCAGTCAGGGGCTGCTCTTTAAAAAACATACTGAATAGGCTAGCCTAAAAGCAAATAACTACAAATCTCCAAAAGCAAAGCGTTTGTTCGTGTACACCAGGGGTCAAGCTCAGCCAGCAAGCTGCATAATACCATCTCATGTAAGCTGATGGCTCAGCCGATACCCTTCTGTGTGTATTATCAAGGTTTTGCAGACACGTGACCACTAAACACGTGACACTAACTTGTCTGCCATGTTGGACATGTGACGATCATAGTGGCAGCATAGGCTCAAGTGAAGCAGGCCAAAATCATACAGACGTAGAGACTGGTCTGCAACTACCTAGCAACCACTAGCTGTAAAGCAACTTGTTGTTGCTGGCAAACAGTTGGGGAAGGCACTAGGAAAATTATGCCTCTGTTGCTGGGGCTATAGCAATCATTTTCATTTCATTTTCCCCAACTGGTTGCCAGCAACCACAAGTTGCTTTACAACTAGTAGTTGCCAGGTGGTTGCAGACCACTCTCTAGGTGTGTGTCATACAGACCTAGAGACTGGTCTGCAACCACCTGGCAACCACCACCCAAGTGAGACAAATGAGTATTCCCCAACCGATAGTCAAAAACGTATTTTGCTGCGGTTGTAGTTTGAATGCAAGGGATGGTCTTGAAATACTGTCCGAGCTGTTTTAAAACTGCGAAAAGTGCAACACAAACCAGAAATGGAGACTGTTTGTCTTCAAAGGAAAAATTGTGCCTTTTAAACACGTTGGCTACAACATCTCCATTTTCTATTCGCTTTGCACTTTCTTACGTTTTTCTGCCACACAGCTAATAGGTAGAGAGCAGACAAACATGAAAAACTACAAGCACATGTGGAAATGTGCTAGCAACAAGATCAACCGTCAGGAACCACTGCAAGCCAGTTTGGAAATGCTTATTTCTGCCTAGCAATCAGTGGCGTTACCGTGTCAATGTGGTAGACAACTCTTGAGCAATGAATGTCACATATATGACCTCAAATCTCATGTACGGGTTGCTGCTTTAGCTGATTCAGCATGCATACAGCTTTGCAAGCCACTTTACAACCCGCTTACATACGAGCTCCTCTGATTCATGTCCTTTCTTACTTAGTTAACGCCAAATCTGTCATCACTGGCCCTCTACTCTGTAAGGGGTGGTCTTGATGTATAACTTCCCACAAGTAGGGATGCACCAATCTGGGATTTCGATCAGTCTGATACAAATTTAAAAGACCGAATTGGTTAAACAGTGGGTGGAAACCACCTGTTCTATTCCCTCGGTTATTCTGTTTTCATCTCACCACATTATAGCAGCAGCTAGCAGGAGAACTAACAAAAGGTCAGCAGTTTGGAGGTCTTTTAAGCCGGCTATACCAAAAGATTTTCTGCAGTATGCAGCAGAAAAGCTTCAGTGACAATGACAATGCTTTCCTCTCTTTCTCACGCTCCTGCTGTTCAGTTTAGCACTTATTAGGAAGGTGTTATTGTGTTATTACCGTAACATAGCATGTCATCATCAGAAACACTCAAACTTAAGTGAGTGTGTTTTTGTGAGAGGAGGTTCCCTCAGTGCGTGTCTAGCATGACCATAAATAACAGCAGTATGCAGTAATGACTCACACTGAGCTGAAATAAGATTGATGCAAATAAATGCGGTAAATAGTGTATTTTTTTTAAAAATGTGCCCTGCTCCTTTTGTCATTTATTATTTATCTGAGAAGTTCAATAAATTTCTGTTTTTGGAAGTATTATTTCATGCATGTTAATGACATATAAATATACTACATAGAAGCAATGTTTAAGATGATGTTGCCTTGCACACAAAATTTAATATAAGGTTGGAGTAAAATGGACTTAAAAGAATGGTATTTTTGGAAATAGTCACAATCCTTCAACTGTGTCATTTTTATTTCTATCTTATCCTTAAGCTTCTGTTACATGCAAGACAGAGCCATATTAATTATGAGAACTGTGGAGCTTTTCCCATTCGGGGTTTTATGCTGTTTTATTCCTGAGGAGCCTGAACAGAGCGCCTGTTTGTTGCAGGAGAGTTCACAATGGACAAAGCTAGGAACACAAACACATTAGTGTTTACTGAAGTCTCTTGAGAAGATAGACTCTTTCACAACGATGCCGTGCATGTCGATCAGCTCCTCCCCGGCTGTGAAGGCAGATGTGCACTCGGACACGAGACGCTTTTTTTGTGACCTAAACCGGAGCACATTTTGTCTCCTGTCTGCTCAGACGTGGCAAATCTTCTCCCCTCATAAACGTGAATTCAGTACAGTACAGCACATATACGTACAGCAGTGTTACACTTTGTAAAAAGGAGATTTGGCTAGAGAATTTCCCTGGAATATGAGGGATTTTAGGGATTAACAGGCAGCACACAGACACAGTCCAAGGTACATTCTGTAAGCAGTTAACTCATTCATAGAGGGCAAGAGTTTAAATCCCAATACAGATTTTATAACAGCTGGGAATTTGGCTGAAATAATTTTGTGATTTGTTTGGTGTATGTTTTCCTGGTCTTAAAACGGAACTGCAGTGATTTAGTATTTCACTGCGATAAGGTTTGTGCATTTCCGAAAAACAGATTAAATGAAGAATATTTGATATTTAAAATTGAGCATGACTGTATGTTTCCCAATTTCCTTGGCAGCCTTCTTGCATGGTAAAACTCCATGTGTTATACTCTGCAAAGCCAGCTATTACTATGCATGCTCTCTGTTAAACGTAAAAGGAACTTTTTTTCATTTTCCTCCTAGAAGATGAAGAGATTGACACCTACTAAATGACCTAGGAGCTTATATAGCGTCTACACAATAGAGGCCAATTAGTTTTAGAGAATCATCATATTATTTACTGTTTAAACATAGGTTACATGTGGACCAACTTTTTTGAAACTGGGGTTGTATTGAGTCATAAATGCCAACAAAAATGCTCATATTGCTAAGTGTAAGTCAAATTAGAAGGGTAATCACTCATCAAAGAAATATGGGGGCAAAAAGAAAATTGTCTGGATTGGGAATAGCGGCGGTAATATCTTCACAGTGGGGAGAAAATTTGATTCAAAATGTATAAATGTTTAATTGCTTGACCAGCAATATCTTTAAGGGTGACGTACCACGATTTGAAAGTCATGTTTAGTCTTGTGTAATGGTGCAGAAACACAATTGCAGAGTTTAAAACTGATGGTGATGAAGAAAAAACCTAACCTTCCATTCTCCAGACAGTTGATAACAAGCTAGTTAATACAGCTACAGCTGGTTCTAAGCTAACATTATGCCCCTCAATGGCTCGAGTATCCTGAAAATCAAACTTTCCCTCTGATAAAGAATTTGATTACATTCTCACATCATATGACAGGTTTATTCACTAAATGTCCATGTCCAACAATTTTCAAAGAAAGTTTCACTGACAGCAGCTAACAGAATCTAATAGCAGCTAACAGAATCTAACAGCGGCTAACAACAGCTAACAGAATCTAACAGAGGCTAACAGAGGCAAAGACAGCATTAATAGAAATGTTAATAGAAATGTTCAGGATATCCTCAACTCATCTCAATATCACTTTCATCGGTCAGAAGTGAGCTTCACTGACTCATCTACTTGTATGGACTCCTCAGCGCCCAATTTAGCTAGGATTATGTACTTAACCCTTTAAAACTGGTCGGAGCGGGCACGCTCCGTTTTGCGTAACTATTTTTAAATCCCGGTAGCCCTGTAACCACGTAAACTAATTACTAAAGCGCAATTATTGTTTTTGCATATGAAACCGGAGGAGTTGTACTTACATCTTATGCCATCAGCTTGTCCTAGGTCACGGTTTCCTTCCACATATAGCTTTGCAAAAATTGCATAAAAAGCACTTGCAGCAACAAAAAAATAATATTCCAGAAACACGCTTTGCCGATCCGATCAGCTGTTCATAACACTTCCTATGTTGGAATAGAGGTCAGCGTGAACTATCACGTGTCCGCCATAACCTGCCCGAAACCGGAAGTGACGTCATTTTCGCAGAAATGTAGTTTTTTTACCATCAAGGCCTTATAAGCCTATACTTTTTTTTAAATTATGTTTGACTTTATGACTTTCTGTGTCATTTCTGGGATGCTTAGAAGTCAAATTGCACTGCTGGAAATAGTTTATTTTGATGTACATGCTGTTTTCTTTCCAGATTTGCATTATAGGATTGGGGTTTTTTTTCTGCAGTATATAAAAATTGGTGTATTTCAAAAATAAAACTATGAAGATACTCAAAATAAATTTGCTGTGGTTGGAAACTATTTTGTGCAACTTTTTTGTATTTACAGTTTTAAGGGATAAGCCTCTTAAATTTCTCTAACTAGAAATATATGTTAAAAAAACAAAAACGATTTTCAATTTTTTTGTAGTTTATTGCACTTTTTTGCAATTTATGTAATTACTATGCACTTAATGCATACATATTATTAAAATTTGGGCTATCATGGTTGTATTGATGTATAGTAACTTGCTCCCAAAAATGGCACTACAGCATGTAAAAATATAATATAAGCTCTGGCGGACTTGGTTCTATGGTAGGTCTTAAAGGGTTAAATTGCGATGGGTAAGAAAACATAATTCAGTTGTCTGCAATCTGCAATGCATTGACAATTAATGATACTATTTTGCACCCTGTTACTTTAATGTCTTAAAATGGCCAGGAATGTAATGTAGATGAATGCAGGATAAGTGTCTAAGTTGGGGGGGCTTGAGATTCCCCATTATTTCTGGTTCTGTCGTATTTATTACCACTTTATCCCCGTGCAATGCAAGAAAACAAAATGCAAGACAAAAGCTAAAATAAGCGATTGATCTGTTTGCTGTAGCTTTTGGTGGACAGAATGGCATCAGTCACATCAAAGATCATACCTAACTCTACTGCTCGGTAGTAAAACTAGGCTCACATAGGAGTCGGCTCAGTCTCGCTGACTGTAACAGTGTCCTCAAGTTAACTTTGAAGCCCAAAAGCAGACTTCCCTCTGATCTGCTGTGCCAACATCATGCAGAGCAACACTTCCTCCTCTTAGTACCCTCAACATCCAACTGACATGGTCCTTTACAGTGCTGTTTTATTCATTACCAATCAGTTACAGTACATTAGGCCTGTGTGTTTGTGGATGTGAGTCTTGGAAATGAGAGTTAATGTATCTTTGTGGTCGAGCTTGTTCAGTGTTTTCTGTTGGTATCCATTGCCTTGTTTTATCTGCTGGGCAGAAGTGTGTTTGTGTGTGTGTGTTTGTAAGTGCAGGGATTAATTGGAATTCTCTGTTTAGTCCACTTCTGCTCAGGTGAGGTTTATCACACTACAGACGTTCTTTAGAAATGGCCCGCATCTGCACATAATAAAATTGACAACATGACCTTGCATTTCACTTTTAACCTTTATGAAAGAAAATGAATTTTCCTCAACTTCCAACAAATCCCCCTTTCAGGGACAAAAACGCCTCCTCATGCAAAACGCGGCTTAGGGTTCATTTATTAAATTATTCATAACTTGATTCAGGTAAGAAAGTCCATTCCCAAGCCTCCTCATTACAATTGTTGCCTGTGAATTGCAGGTGTTTGTGAGCGAGTGAGTAATAAAATGAGTGCTCACAGAATGAAGCATTCCCTGACCGCCTGCACTTCCAACAAAATGGACCTAATCTCTATTTTTAGCTCCAGGCGAGTTAAGATGAGTTGACAGGCCATTAAAACTTAATCAAAGGGATAGCTTTCTGTCACCCACCGGCGTCACCGGGCAGCCTCTGTTACCAGAGATATGTGCACGATGGATGGACGGTAAGCTTAAGAGAGGTAGGAAAGAGGGAGCAACACTATTATTATTACAATAGGTATAAAGCAAAGAAAATACAGACAGGCCAAGACAGAAGGGGTTGGAGAGAGAGAGAGATGAAGATAGCAGTTGGGAGTTGTTTTGTTCCACACTTTGACTCTTATAGGCTTGTTTCATCTAGAAACAATTCCAACTGTAGCCGGTGGTCCTTGTTCTTGCTGGATGAGCAGCTGATTGATTGAAATCTGCCATGATGTGGTGGGAAAAACATAAGACTAGAAGATCCAGGGCTAGCCAGCAGTGACTTAACTTTAAAATAAAATCAAGGAGGACTAAACACTAGTATTTTAATTATGGATGGAATTCCTCTCTCAGATTCATAATCTCGTCCTATTATATCGCCATGGCAAAGTCTATGTGGAGTATTTTCTTATCTAATCAATTCACAGATGGAATGTAAAATTTATACAGTGTTTTAATCTCATTAAGCCAGGATGATGTTTTCGATGTCAGACTTTTGTCTGAGCATCTGTCTAAGGCCTCCAGTCCCTGGCAGCCCTTCAATTTGCCAGGGGTGCTAAGACTCCCCAGGCCAGTCATGAGAAGATCAGCAGAGACAGTTGGATGAAAGGCAGGGTCCAGGTCACGGAAAAATACCCTGCTCTGAACACACTGTCATTGTTCAGAAAGGCTATGGATAACAAGCAGGTGTTGATCGTTGATGGAGGACAAGGTGCCAAACAAGGAAAAACTGAGTTAAACTGTTATTCTTTCATACAGATATTTGTGTCATCAAGTTTATCGATTCAAACTCATCAAGGGTCATGCTGAATACCAAGATAAAGTTGTTATTTTTCTCAGTCTGGTTGCTGCTGCTGTTCACAGCCTTCTTTCACTCTCTAAACAGTGAGTACATGGTGGCAGGGAAGCAAGACTTCTGCTCAGGCAGTAAAAGCCTTAAAATTTGTCATGAGGTGTTTTTTCCTTTTTTAAAAAGTTGCTATAAACAGTTGTTAAAATGATAAGTTAACAACAGTTTAAAAAAAAATCGAGTTGAAAGCTTCCTGTTTTTACACAGTGGAGATCCAGTCTGCATCACAGATGCACAAGTGCAAGGGGACAGAGCCGGACTTCTGTAGAGCGATCTAAAAATAGCGGCCCGACTGGACATAGTGTACGGGGAGAAGATTTTGAAGGAGTGCTGTATTGTGTTTTACAATAGAAAAAAAAAACCTTGGGTTTCAGAGGGGTGTAGTACGAAGCAAGATGAATGGGTTAGCAAGTTATGCCGAGCTTTCTGTCACTCTCTTTTTATCTGGCGAAATCACTACGGTAACTGATGCTGAACATGCTGGGGGAATGGATTTTATATGGGCAACTTGAAACAAATTTCACTTTGATCTGCCAACAAAGTAAGACAATTTCCACATGTCCTTTATTAGGCTATGGGATGGTAACATTAATGTTTAAATATATATCCCGTTTAAAGTTTCAGAGCTCTTAGAAATGAACAGCAGCACAGAGAGTGAAAGTTCTTTACAGATTTTCATCAATATGTCGTCATAATAATCTCCGAGAGGTCTTCAGAGGTCAGAGGTCAAGTTTTGTGAAAATGTTGTTAACTTGATAACTTGTGAAAGACACCACCGAGGATTTTTAAATTCATATTATATGTATCTGTTAAAAATCTCAGACAAGTTTGAATCTCAGTGACTTTGACCTTAAGGTCAGAGGTCAAGAAAATCCTGTGAATGCAATAGCCAATGAAGGAAGTCACCAAGGATTTTCAAACTGGTACATTATGTGGATCTCCTTGGAGGCTGAGGGTTGGCACTGTTGACTGACAGTAATTTTATGTTTTAATTTTGAATCCAAATCAGATGAACTGACTGTAACTTTAAGAGCGAAGTGATATGATCTTAGTTCCTGATAATGTGGTCAGTACACTTTTAGCAGCTGCACACCCTGCGATTTCACAGACACAATGAGACACAGTTTTGTGTTGACAGGCTTCAAGATAGTTTGAGATCAGTTTGGAAATTTTCACTTTCATTGCTGTCGAATTAATGATGACATCTCAGCCATATCTGTAGAGGTGAGAGACAGCATGGATGCATGGGGGCTGCTATCTCCGCAGCTACCAGTCCACGCAAAACACCAGCCACTGAGAGTGACAGCTGCCTGGTAAGGAAATGTTTTATTACCCACACACAGATATGTTTCACAGTGTGGATATCTGTTATCAGAACATTTCTAACTGCCTGTGCTTTGCATAGGTTGGCATAACTTCATCTTATTTCACTTCCTATTCCCCTTGCTGTAAAATGCGGGAATATGAAGAACTGGATGTGCTTTGGTGCCTCTTTAAATGCCACACTGTGTGTGCTTGTTGGTTCCCTTCTCGTGTCTCATGTTGTTGCAATGGTGGATACACGGTGGCCAGAGAGGGCTATCTGCCGCACAGTGAGGGCTTGGAAGGTCAGTGCCACTGCGCTGCTGAGCATCTGAGTCAGATAAACCCATGACCTGCTTGTCTCTCGCTGGCAGGAAGAGTACAGAAGTCAGGCAGCAGTGAGACCATCTATTGCCCTCAGGAACAGCCGCGATCAGTCAGTGCTGCTGATGTGCGATCACTGCTTGTTCGTGTATGGGAAGTGGCTGCTCAGCATTTTTGTGCCATCTTCAAATAGACTTGCAGGCAAAGTCCATCTCCGTGCACAGGTTTTTGATATCCATGGCTTAGTGTTCAAGTGAGAAGAGTTTGTTTGCTTCAGCCTTTATCCCAGGGAATGCAGATCCATCAGCTTGTCCTTTGACACATCCCTACTCACTTAGAGGTTTATTTTCTTAATCCAACACTTTTTCTGACAGTGTCTTATTATCTATGCAGAAATTCTGACCTGGATGCATAAAAATGTGTGTGTATCATAGTTCCATATTCACGAATATGCCAAAAATACACAAGAACTTGCTTTGGTAGTAGACTCTATCACAACAGCCTGTCTCTCAGCTATGGGGACTCGGTAGCAGGAAGCAGAGTGACTGTGAGCTCTCTCAGTTACAAAACCACTTAAATGTGTGTGTGTGTACAGAGTGCATGACGCCTCAGTCTCTATCTGGCAAAGAGCAGAACAGGAAGCAGCGAGGTGGGGCTCGGTCTATGCCGTTCTTTCTTCCTCTCCTCCACCTTGTTCACTCGCTCCAGATTTAGCCTGGCTTTTGATTCCTGGCGGGAAGGACATCCTGGATTTGGGGGAGGCAGGAGTAGGACTTTGTGTTGTCTGATTGGTGCTGCTGTCAGTGCTGGGTGTGTGTATGTGTGTGTGTGTGGTGGCCCAAGAGCAAAGCCGGAGGGAGGCCAAAGATGGCCAGTGAGGACTGTGCATTGGAAGACCTGCCACGGGATCAGTTGATTGATAGCCCTGAGCAGGGTGATCCAGAGTCTTCGGTAGGCCACTGTGGCCGGAGCAGGCCTCAACACCGCCGCTTTCTTTCCCTGCGTTACTGTGGCCCTTCTCTTTTCTGTCAGTTTCCTCGTTCATTTCCTGTAAAAACATCTACTGTCTCACAGCGAATCACTTGTGAATTTTGACTGCTGTCCACTGTTGTGATTTCACCCTGCTGCCTGATTTGTCTTATACCTCACTCCAGAGGTTCTTTGTTGTAAAACACCAGGGATTAAGTTGTATTGTGTCGAGCAGGACTACGTCAGAGTGCAAACTCTCCCTTCCTGCAGTTCATGGTTGCTCCGCTTTCTTTTCTGCCATGAATGGCCGCTGCTGGCGCGCTCATGCTGTTCAGGTCTGCCACATCATCAGCGATGTTAATAATATACAGCAGTATGCATCCATCGTACATGCCTACTTCTGTATACGTGTATAAAAATAGTGCATCTGTTGTTCTTCTAGACCAAGCAAGATAACATAGTTGACCTTTTTCAACAACAAGTGAGACACGCTCAGTTTGATTGCTTCAGAGCTGTGCAGTGACGTAACATTGCATTAAATCTGCAGTTAAAATCCCACAAGCCCTCGGCCTGTGCCATGTGGTTTGGTTGTCGTGCATTGTGTTGCCGATGGATTATGGCCTAATGAGAACAGTGCTGTAGCCGTAGCCTGTGTGTGGCTGGATGGACACGGAGACCTAAGCGGCTGTAATCAGATCCGCTAAGCTGGATAGCTGGCTGCACAGTGCAGGCAAAGGCCCTGAGCAGCTCGTCTTTTAACTCCAGCACAGTGGAGCTGAGAGCCCTCAGATGTTACAACAGTTTTTAAAGAATTCACTTAGTTTGATCTCGGTTTTGCTGTTTAAAAATGTTTTGTTTCATTTTTAGTGTCATCAGGTTTTATTTGGTTTTATGGGCTGCATCTATAAAGGGTAAGATAAAAGATGTGCCAAACACAACTGACACATCTCCCATGTCTCCTCATGATGGTTGCATTGACAAATTTGACCAAATTGCCAAAGACGTTTCCTGTAGTTTGAGTTTGCTGGAGATTATCTGACGTTCAGGAGTGGAGCCACACCACAAAACGCTTCACTTCCTGTTGTATGCCTTTAAATGCTTACTTTCCGCTTTCTTCATGTTGGCAGAAGAGGGTTCAGTTAGTATCTCTGAACTTTTTTCCAGCCAACTTCTCCTATTTTTAAAGTCTACTGTGGATGCATCAGTGCCCATTCCCATCTGCTGCCATAAAGGTTTAGCTCCACGGATTCACAGGTTCCTTCTGTCTACCTTCCATGCTCAGCTGTTGGTACACATAGAAGTTCTTCCCCATCAAATAACTCTCGCCTGCTGTCTCCAGTTAACTTCCAGTCGCCTGTTCATCATCATCATACTGAGTTCGAAATATGAGCGAAATCAACCGGCTTAAATCAGTTTAAACGCAGAGGTCAAACTCTTCTTTGGAGCCGCCAGTCCTCAGTGAGGCCTTTCCCAAACTGGTAACCTCTAGCGTAGCTTGTTTCTTTATCAACATTTTTATTTGCATTGGCCTTGTGGTCATTGCACGTGAAGCTGGTTTTAGTGCGCAATATCATTAGTTCATTTTTGCTTTATCTGGTCTTTTCTTTCTATAAGAAAACAGGCAAAATACAGCAACTGTGAACTGCCTGCTTTCTTTTTCTTCTTGTGGCCATTTCACATGTTGGCTATCTACTGGCGTTTGACGGTCAGCTTTACTGGGAGACAAGTTACACGATGCGTTGATGAAGGTGTAGCCTGTAACAACTGATACAGCTGTTGTCAACAACTTTTAAATTAATCCATGCACATAATTTAAAAGAGCAGGTTAATTATGCTTTCCCTTATTTTCTGTCAAGCGTATATGTTTTTTAAATGAACGATGCCCATGTTAAGCTCCCATGTTAAAATGTCCAACTTCAGTAATGAAATAAGCATTTTTATAGGTTTACTTTAGTGGAAGAAATAGAAATGCCTGCTAGAAATTCTTTTAAATCTGTATAGCCAGTTAGCTGCAAATTATTATTATTATTGGTAACTCATACATTACAGCCACCTTGTTAAATTAAGGCTGTCTGTTAACATTACAGATGGCCTGATAATATTTGTTGCCTAGCTCTTAGCTAGCTTTTCATTTTAGCCATAGCCACTAGCCACTAGGTTAATCGTAACTTAGCGGCTAATGTGGTACCGGGTATTTGCTAAGAGTTAAAAAGCTAATGAGAACATTTGTGGCAGCCAGGTAAACGTTTATGATAACTGTTTAATATTTCTGGGTTGTTTAAAAGTTGTTTTAAACAACTTAAGCTTTAGCTTTATTGACCTCCTCATAGAGTGTTGTTCTGTGCTGTGAACATCTACTACAGCTATGTGTTCAGCTGCTAGCTAGGGTTAGGGCTGTGTGCCTGTCTGTCTGCAGGGTTTTTTAGTAAAACTCAGTGTCACCCATAGCTGTTGTTGCCTTTTGGAACAGCTTTAATAAAATTATGTTAAAAATATTAGAGATTTCTCACGTGACATCATGCACACGAGTTGCTTACCATACTGGACATGATATTTTGAGGTAAAAATATGTATTTCTTAACTGATTGGCGAATGTGTCCTTGAGGCTGCTAGTTATCACTAGATGAAATTGGTCACAAAGAGGGTCCTCCACCAAAAGCATCCTTATGATTGCCTTGGTCAGTATCAGATTGGCATGGTTGCCAGCAGTTTGGATAGAAGTTGTCAACATGACTGCAAATACTTGCTGAGAGAAACTGAGAGAAACACAGTTACTTGAGAAACTGTGACACAAACCAGAAATGGAGAATATTTGTCTTCTAAGTAACAATTGTGCAGCCAGTACTGGAAGGTGCATCTTTTACTGTGCCAGCAAACATTTTCCGTTTCCGTTTTGTGTCACACTTTTCACAGTTTCACTACTGCTTGGAGAATAGCTAGTAAGTGCTTGTAGAAAACTTAGTATGTTCAAACTGTGGGTGACCACAGCAGTCTGCTACCGATCAAAGCAATCACAGCTGGTTGGAGATACACAGTTTTCCCTAGTTACCAGTGGTTGTCAGGAGGTCACTGACTGCTCTCTATATCTGTTTTCCTGAGGCTTTAGCAAAGGATTTCCCATCAAGGTCCTGCAAACACTCAGCAACTGGTCGTCGGAATATTCATTTTTCCCTTACGACTGGTTGCCAAATGGTTACTGACTGGTCTCTAGGTCCTAATCACGTGACCCTACATTGCCGTCATGGTTGTCAAACATCCAGAATGGCAGAAGAGTTAATGTCAGATGGCTAGCAATCACATATCTGCAAAACGTCAGTCTAAATTCCTGCGTGGTTAATTGTACAGTCCATTCAAGAAGTTTTTAGTTTGATTTTGTGAGTAAAACTGTGTTACTTTGTACTATTCCTAGCTAATTTTAGCAGGTATCTGATTGTGTATTGTTCAAACATAATCTATGGATGCAATTTGGTAACCAAGCTTGTTAGCATTAGCTGCTAATGTAACATGTAACACAGGAGGGTCCAACTCCAGTCCTCAAGTGCCGGTGTCCTGCAGGTTTTAGATGTGTCCTTGATCCAACACAGCTGATTTAAATGGCCAAACTACCTCTTCAACATGTCTTGAAGTTCTGCAGAGGCCTGTTAATGAACTAATCATTTGAGTCAGGTGTGTTGACCCAGGGTGACATCTAAAACCTGCAGGACACCGGCCCTTGAGGCCTGGAGTTGGACACCCCTGATGTAACGTCTTCCTCCTTTCTTTTACATCTTATTGTATTCTCTTCTGATCAACACAGTCCGTCCACCTTTTGTTCAGACTTTCTGTTTGAGACACACAGAAAGTTGGCTTGCAGAAAAAAGTGCTAAAACAGCTTGTTTCTGACATAGGATTAACTGCTGGGCTGCACCAAGGTCCAGTATAAGAAAAATAAGGATGATTATTAACTGTTAATCATGTAAAACTGTTTTATTAGCGACCAAGAAAAAAAAATGATGCTGGAAATAAGCTCAAATTAAACTCTTGTGCACCTGGTGATATTCTGTTTTTTCCTCTACTAAATATTGCATCTCATGTATGCTTACTATTATGTTTGCTTACTAGTGACCCGTCCAGAAGGAGACCCTGATTGATTTTAGTTTGCATTGTTGCTGTTTTAATCTTCTGTAATCTGGTTAGTGTTGATCAGCAGGAGAGCTGATGTGAGCACTCAGCTCTTTACACACTTAAGTGCTGCCTCTGCTTTGATGCTGCTTCACCACGTCAGCTTGGCAGGTCTCAAATGTTCACGATTCTCTCACAGACGTACAGTTTTTCTCTCCTTTTATCCTGCAGTGCTTCATTTTGTCAAATATGTGCAAGGTGACTGTTTCCAGCTTTTACTGTCATAACCTCAGCTTTGCTCCGTCACCCTGCAAATCAGTTTCTTAGGTCAAACTGAATAATCCTTCTCATAAACAGCAACCTAAATATAGAACCTTTTTTTCATGTTCTTGTGGGAAATCACCTTTCCCTTCTCTTTAGGCTCTTTAACAATAACAACCATCTCCTTTTTTTTCCTTTTTCAGAGTGACACAGACAGGCTGTCAGTGCTCCAGCAGCTCGGTCTGGACCAAAACTCAGACTTTTCAGACTCCAGTGTGCAGCAGCGGCTGGATGAGCACCGCGAGAAGATCCGCAGAGAGATCCGCAAGGAGCTGAAGATCAAGGAGGGTGCAGAGAATCTGCGCAGGGCCACTACCGACAAGAGGAATGCCCAGCAGGTGGACTCACAGCTCCGCAGCTCCAAGCGGAAGCTTGAGTCACTCCAGGCTCAGCTCCAAGAGCTGGATGCTCACATTGTGGTCAAAGGCCATGAAGAAAACAAAGGTACAGTGCTTTACTGTATCTGATTTGGAGCATACATCACATGTTGCCTGTGCTGCTGGAGGCCTTTTTGTGTTTCCTCCTTTTAGATAACACTGAGATGTTAATAAGGCACGCTGGAGCTTTGAGTTAAATGCTTTAACATACCAACATGCTCATAGTATCAGTGCTAATGTTTAGCAGGTAAATTGTTTGGCACCAGGGGTTCCATTCCTGTTTTACCAAATCAGCACCTTTCCATACTCATATTTCCACATGGTGCTTAACAATTATAAAACAGTTGTGAAACTAAACTAAGAAATGAACAACACCTTAATCGATCTCCAGAACTGTAGTTATGATGTGATGATAACATAAGCCTGAGTAATGCACCGTTTCAGCTATAAGGTGCATTACTCAGCTTTAGGTTTTTTTTCCTAAAAAAAAGTCAGGAATTAAAAAAAAATCTGTTAGCTTTAGCTGATTCCTGCTACTAGATTTATGCTTCATAAAACACCGATTGGAAGGAGCCAGGAAAGGTGGTTCGGGCATCTGACAAGGATGCCTACTGGGCGCCTCCTGGGTGAGGTGTATGTCCCACCTGGAGGAGGCCCCAGGGGAGACCCAGGACACGCTGGAGGGATTATATCTCTCTGCTGGCCTGGGAACACCTTGGTGTTATCCCCGGACAAGCTAGAGGAGTAGACCAGGAGAGGAAGGTCTGGACTTGTCTGCTTAGGCTGCTGTCCCCACGACCCGGCCCCGGATAAGCGGAAGAAGATGGATGGATGGAAAATACCGATCTGAAAGTGTCTTTATATATAAACTTTACTCACTTGTAACTGAAACCTGATGCCTCCTTAGGCAGGAAATATGTAAAAACATATAAATGTCTTGTGTGTTGGCCTTTTATGGAGTAAAACAAGTAAAAAACAAACAACCAAAAGAAAACCTACACACAGTTTTTAGCTTCATGTCCGACCATTTGACAGAAGTGATGTTTGAAAGACTGCATCAGAAGCAACCTGACCTCCTGACCCGACTCTCTTTCTGTTACCAGATTCAAATAAGTCTCCAGGACCCGTCAACCAGACGTCCACCAATCAGCACCGCATAGCTGCTTTGGAGCGGCAGCTGAACATTGAGCTGAAAGTCAAACAGGGAGCAGAGAACATGATTCCAATATATTCCAGTGGCGGTACCAAGGTAACTGAACTAGCACAACCACCAGCAAAAGTCTTACTCACTATGTTTACTGTAACCTGCACCTTCCAGTGTTCAACCTGTGACATGATCTCTTGTCACTTTTCAGGACAAGAAGCTTCTCCAGACAGCTCAGCAGATGCTGCAGGACAGCAAGACAAAGATCGACATCATCCGCATGCAGATCCGAAAGGCCATGCAGGCAACGGAGCAGTCTGAGGACAACCAAAGTACCTATCGTGCTTTTGTCTCATCTTTCAGTTTCTCCTTTACTCCACCTGTCAGTCTTTCAGCTTATAAACACTGCATATTTTATGATACGGGCGGATCAATTCTTGGTTCAGAACTTCACAGCGTATAGTCTTCCAGTCAAAAACACACACTCATACGCGCACACACACAAGCGCAGTGTCCATTACAGCCCCCTCACTCTCTCAGGTTAGAGTCTTATTGATGTTCCTGCATCCCCTTGATGTTGCCCAACAACTAAAAGCCATGGCTCATTTAACAGAGGTTAGAGAGCAGGCCGGGCAGATGCGGGGAGCCAGGAAGGGAGTGAGCCTGAAAGGACTGAGTCAGAGATGACAACAGAGCGAAGCGCTGGGAAGGAAGGAGTGAGAGATGAAAGAGAATAAGCAGGCAGGATAAAACAAAGCTCAGATCAGCAGCGACGCTAGATAGGACACCAAGCTCGCTGACTTAAAGACACACACTTCGATTGGGAAGATGTTTTTTGTTTTGGTCTGTGCCACTTTTCTTCCAGCGTGTTGCTTCTTCAGCTTTTTTTAAAACTGCCAAGTTTGCCATTTTTATGTTAACGCGGATCACATGACTGTTGGTGCATAAATGCAGTCACTCTTGAGGGTATTACCCAACTTTCCAGTTCCTCTCAGCTCCGTAGAAGTCTTTGCATTTAAGCTTTAATGTTTATTTTACACGCTCACTCACAAGGACCTGCGCACAATGTACCCAGCGTGTCAGCTAGCTGACACGGTGGAGCGTTTACTGGCGCCAGAAATGAGTCAGATGTTTCTCCACAAGTCGGCAGCGACCTCAACCAGAGATAAAAGAGGCTTTAAATGAGGCAGACAAAAACACAATGTCAAATGAGTACTACGATACTACAGAACTTTTCTCTTGGAAAAACTTTCTGTACCGCTGTGACACATGAGACAAAATTATCAAATGTTACGTGTCTGTGGGGGGTATCTGCAATCTCATGAGCCTTTCACCTCAGATATTTCCACAGTAGTTTTGTGGGATTAAGGTCAGGACTTTAAGCAAACTTTAGTAGAGCAACTTGTGTGTTTAGAGATTGTTGTCTTACTGGCTGAGAAATCCATTTTGCTCTCATTCATCCACACAGCATTGTTTAAACAGCCTTCATCTAAATGATCTGCAGATCAAATGATCTACAGATCATTTAGCCTTCATTCAAGCAAGCTAGCATGGTTCCTTAATGAGAGTAGTGCTTTGTGCTTGCAGACCTGCAATGCACGCTGTTCGTGTTCAGTGATGATGATGGTGGCCTCATAAACGTGACAGATGTCTTTTATCCTCTTGGAAGCTACCCAGGCCTTAACACTCCTGGCTAATTAGCTAATCATTGCTAACTGACCGGTTTGCAGATTGTGGAGAGTTACAGTGCTCTTACACACATTCTTACATCTGACTGGTGAGGATCAAATTCGTGAGATATGCTTCTGTAACCGTCTCCAGCTTGATGAGGATCAACAGCCTGTTCTTTAAAACCCCACCACAGAGGTTTAAGCCTGGGGTGACCAAGTGTAAAACATCTTTTGTTTGTTTTATGTCTTTAATTAGATTTCTCCTGCAAATTTTGGTTTGTGTGGAACTCTCACAGTGTTTAAGGTTATATTTATGAGCAAATGGAAACAAAGGGTCCAGTGTATCGTTGGAAAAAAGCCTCGTAACACTTTCTGTTTCTATGTCGTATTTAGTCATTTTTGCCCTTTGTTCATGTTGTGTGCTGTTCACACCTTGTCCCAGGTAAGCCGGACCTGTGTGGGGCGGAGCTGCGTGTGGAGGAGCTGTGGCATCACTACCGTGTGGAGCACGCCATGGCTGAGGGAGCCAAGAACATGATGCGACTGCTGGGTGCGGGAAAGGTCCAAGATAAGAAGGCCATTGCTGAGGTCAGAGAGGAGATGGTTGAACTTTATCTGGGTCAGAGATCTACAGTCCTGGCAGTATCATCTGTTTTAAACCCTAAAAAGTTTCATTTGCGTCTCTCCTTTGGGTAGATGGAATAGAAAATGCTGAGTTCTGTGCTGTATGTTGTTACCGTTAAACAGATCCAGGCTAGCTGCTTCTCACAATTACCAGTCTCAGATGTTAGTCCAACAATGCTAACCAATTACTAGCTGTACCTTTGTCGTGATATCAGTCACGTATCTCTCTGAAAGAAAGTGAAAGAGTCATAACATTTGTTCCTAAATACTGAGCCAATCCTTAAAGTCTCAGTGTTTCTCTGGAAAAGGCAGAAGCAAAAACCTGTACTTTTATTGGTGCAGACACATCCACATAATCCAGAGTAGTCATTTCAAAGAGATTTGGTTACATTTTCTAATTCTGACTTTTTTTTCCTTTAAGCATTGCTAAATAATGTCAGTTTAGCCTCCTCATTTTGCAAGAAAAATAGGAAGTGGATGCAGCAGTTTATTGAAGCATCCAGTGAAACCATTTCTTATGAGGCTTCAGTGAACAGTTGACGGTTCAGCCGAAAGCCCGTTTGACCCACAGACCTGTTAATCTCTCAGGTCCCGGTTCAGCTCTTTGCTGGATTTTTCCTGTTTTTTAAGGACAAGACTTTCACCATTTACAAGAAAGACGTTAGCACAGGACAGTATGTTTAAAAAAATCTGAAATCTGTCTCCAGTCTCACAGCTTTGTATTCTTTCTGCGCTCCGCAGGCTCAGTGTGGTTTGAGCGGCTCGTCCCAGCGTCTGGACCTGCTCCGATGCTCTCTGGAACAAAGACTGCTGGAGCTGCCTGAGGATCATCCCAAAGCCTGCCTCATCAAAGAGGAGCTAGTGCTGGCCTCCTCCTCAGCTTTCAGCTCCCGTCACAGCACCCCATATGTCCATAACCAGTACAGCACCCTGATCAAACCATCACCCCTTACAGGTAGACAGAATAAATAGGAGAATAAAACAGCTTTCAGCATATTCAGTCAGAGTTTATTATTCAAAAACGTAAGGTTAATTCCTCTTTGCCTTTTCTTTTCAGGCAGTCTTCAGGTTCGTCTTCTGGGCTGTGTGGGACTGCTGGAGGTCGTCCCAGGGAGAAATAGAGGGACCCCTGTCGTTCTGCCTTCTTACTCCACACCAGATGGACGCTCCTCATTCAAACTGAGCGGCCTCTACAGCCGGAGCACCAGCAGCATGAGCCTCAAGATCCCCAGTAAGAACGAGGACCTCTCGTGTAAGTGTTCCTGGTCTTTTTTTCCCATTGAATTAAGCTCTAGATGACTGTAGTAACTAAAACAAATTGACACTTGAGGCTTATAATTTAATAAAATGCAGCACCCGGTTGGCAGTCGACATTTTTACTTAGTGTTTGTGTATCTTTAACAGCGGAAGTGAGCGCCGTGCTGAAGCTGGAGAACACAGTGGTGGGTCAGACAGCTTGGAGAACAGTTGGAGAGCAGGCCTGGGACCAGACCTTCACTTTAGAGCTGGAAAGAGTACGACAAAGCACACTCTCAATCTGTTACACTGTCACAGAAATACTGTGGTTCTAGCCTAAGCTGTCAAGCAGTGCTTTTCATGGGCTTTTACATTAGCTACAGTGCATTTGATGGGTTGTTACCCAGAAAAATACCTTCATTTTAAAGTAGAGCAGAGATTTTGTTTTGTTTCTTTTCACTTGGATTTGTTTCCAATTCCTTACTTGGTTTAAATTCACACATTTCCCCTTCAGTATCATCTTCTAGCGCAGCGGTCCCCAACCCCCGGGCCTCGGACCGGTACCGGTCCGTGAGTCGTTTGGTACCGGGCCGCAAGAGTTGAGGCTCAGGTGTGAAATGTATGGTTTTCAGGGTTTTTATCGGTTTTCAGCGTTATTTTGTTATTGTTTTTATCGTTTACTCGGTTTTCCTGGGTCTTTTCACGTGTGTTATGAATAAATCTTCTTTTTTTCGGTACCGGTACTAGTTTTATTTTGTTGTATTTATCCGCGACACCTTAAAGGCCGGTCCGTGAAAATATTGTCGGGCATAAACTGGTCCGTGGCGCAAAAAAGGTTGGGGACCACTGTTCTAGCGCACTACTGGACGATTTCCAGCACAGCTGCTATATATAAATCTCTCCCTGGAAGTCTTGCCCTCTTCGTCCTTGTGCCTCTGTGACGCCCACTGGATCTCCTCCAGTGTGTCAAAATTATGATCATTCAACCAGATTTACATTCTGGTGGGGAGGAGGGAGTTGTCCAAGTCACAGAAAGGCAAATCTGGCGAGCAGAGGGGCGTTAGGAAGATAGTGAAGAAGATTGTGTTGTTCTGCATTGACAGCCTGAATCTGGGGAGCAAATTCGCAGTGCACAACCACGATGAAGAAACTGCCTGTTAAATGTTTACACTGTCACTGAGCTGCAAATGTCGTTCCTATAGCGATAACCAAGCATGAGCTTAGATCCTGTTTCTCACGGTTTCCCTGAAGCAGAACTGCGGACTTGTTTTTTTTTAATGTATCGAAGCAATCGAATGTTCGTGTTTTGTGATTAGTCCAGGGAGATGGAGATCGCTGTGTACTGGAGAGATTATCGCTCCCTGTGTGCTCTGAAGTACCTGAAGCTGGAGGATTTCCTGGACAACCAAAGACACCAAGTCCAGCTGGAACTGGAGCCACAGGGGCTGCTGCTGGCTGAGGTACTGGGCAGACACATGCGTGAACATTACAGCTCCCTTTTAGTCTCATCAGAACCTCCTCATCATTCATATTTGCCTGCAAACACTAAAACACAAAAGTACCTAAAAAACACAGTCGCTGTGTTTTTTTTTACCTCAGGCGCAGACTAGAGTTGTAACGTGTAACTGTGCATGTTTCAGGTGACCTTCTTCAATCCAGTCATAGAGAGAGGCCGAAGACTCCAGAGGCAGAAGAAAGTCTTTTCTAAGCAGCACGGTATGCTCCAGTGTTCACACACAACCTTTTTATATCCACGTTTGGACTTTAAAATCTTTTTCCCAGCTCGCTGCTTTTCTTGTTTCACATTTTTTTTGACAAGCGGATCAATTTTTAGAGCTGTGTAAAACAACGTGTACGTGCTCTGCAGCGCCATCTACTTGTGGAAAAAGAGACTTGAATCCACCAGTGAACAAAAGAATGAGAAGCGTGTGTGTGTTAAGTCACCACCGCTGGCTTTATCGGTCTGTGACTGCGATCTGTCATTCAGACATGGATCTTCTTTGCATGATTGCTCCTCACGGCTTCATTCAGACGTACTCAGAACACACTGATGGAAAGTACACCAAGTGATGC
Organism: Simochromis diagramma; assembly: GCF_900408965.1. Taxonomy (NCBI): domain Eukaryota; kingdom Metazoa; phylum Chordata; class Actinopteri; order Cichliformes; family Cichlidae; genus Simochromis; species Simochromis diagramma. Next base: position 1,880,249 of record NW_024387083.1, on the reverse strand, counting down.
ATAATGCACGAGGTCAGAGTTTTCTTAACTGCAGCTGTTTTTTGGTAGCTGCCTTAATAATTAGAGAGGTTATAGGGATACATCCATAACTGTCTTGGCAAAATAAAAAAGCTTAGAGATCATCTTTGTGAAGTAAAGATCTTGGTGTCATTTGCTGTTAGACATTGTCAGCAGGTCGGGGATAATTAATTTTTGGTAATTAATAATGTTTTTCTGCGTTGCATGCAAATGTGTGCAGCCCTTTCACTCTGGAGAAGATAATGAGAGGTTTCTGTCATCTGATGCTGCAGAATTGTAATAAATGCACAACAAAAAGCTTCCTGAAGCAGCTCCTATTAATGTTAACTGGGATTATTGCCAGCACTGGTGAGCAGTGGTGAAGATTTTATGCTTCAAAATTTGACATGAGCATGAGAGGAGGTTTTGGAGAGGTCTGTATGTACCTCCAACAAAAACTTTAAACTGTCTGTTTTGCTCTCTTTGAATTTTTTTTTTTAGTTCAAAAGCCTTTTTGAACACAAAGAGGAAAACTTTGAGCATGTTGTCAGATTAGTCGGAGGCTTAAAGTGAGTGTGTCACATGGCAGGTTTTTCCCCTGTTTAAAAAGTTATTGTTAGCTAAGCTGACAACTCAGCATGTCGGAGAGACAAGTGCACAACTGTAATTTCCCCTCAGTGACTCTGAGTGACTTTCTCACTTGTGCCATGTTGAAAGTGATCATTACTGCATGTTGTTAGGTCTGAGCGGGTTGCACATTCACACATTCAGATGTCGTTGGGTTAAAAGGAAAAGGAATGCATGTCTTAAAAAATTATTTGGTATAGCTCAGTGGATAAAGTGGATCGGCCACTATTTGCAAGGTGAGCAACTCTAGCACCTTTGTGTCCCTGTGGTCGCAGCAAAGTCTTTCCTGAGCCTGGTTCAGCTGGAGGTTTCTTCCTGTTAAAAGGGAGTTTTCCTTCATTTGGGCTTTCTTGGGGTTTTCTCTTTATCATTGTTGGGTCTTTACTTTACACTACAAAGCACCTTCAGGTGGTTGTTGTTGTGATTTGGTGCTGTATAAATAAACTGAATTGCTGAATGATACATACATCAGTTATTCTAAATTAAGATATTATTTTACTCGCTTCAAGCCTGCTGCATGTGAAGTTTTGTTTATAAAACCACAGGAGTTGAAATAATATCATCTGTTTAATTTACGAGACGCACATTCTAAAGATAAGATAAGATAAACCTCTTTTAGTCCCACACGTGGGATCTTTTTTTTTATCACAGCAGAAAGTACAAGTTAAAAGCAGTAAAAAATTAAGAAAAAAAACTCACATGAAAAAGTCACATGCAATAGAGTCACGTCATTTGACAGCTGAGCTGAAGCTGAAGAGTTTCTTTTTCATATTTGGCAATGTGTACGTTTAGGTAAAGCTTTCCTGCGGGCCCGTCAGATGAACGTGGACATCGCTACCTGGGTCCGCCTGCTGAGGAACGTCATCCCGAGCGGAAGCAGCGCGCCCAGTTTCACAAGCAGCCCGCTCACAACCAGTGCAGGGTATGTAACTAATGTGTCTGCAGGTGAACTGAAATGCATATGGTATGCCTTAATGCATTTCAGTTATTAATTTGGGATATGTTTATTTTAAGTCGTGGTCATTGATCAGTGTAGAGCTGATTAAAGGAATCAATATCTGACCACTTTGGATCAGTTGCTAATGGGTGGTGGATCTTATGTAGCTTTAAAGAACTTTTTAATGTCTGCCATTATTTATATTTTTATATTGTCATTATTATTATTGTTATTATTGCATCATTTAGACAGCGTGAGTTACACCTGAGCGGGTATTCTTGAAGTTGAGTTTATTGTTGGCGGTGTATTCATTTTCATTTTTTACCAGTAAGTAAATACCGTATTTTTCGGATTATAATGCGCGCTGTCGATGAACGGGTCTGTTGAATTTGTTGAATTCTCTCGCAGCTGCTCTGTTCCCATGTTGTTGCAGTATTGTGGATGGATTATCTCAGTTGTTCTCCTGACTGAAGTTTGGTCCGTTTACAGCATCCTGCCATGCGATTGCATTTGTCCCTAACCATCGGGAAACCTCACATGAGCTTTTATTGAGTGGAAAAAAGTTAGCATTCATCTGTTTTCATGGCTGCCTGGATGTTAAACTTAATTGTTACACCTGGTAAAGCAGATGATTTTATTAAAGATGAAAGAATTTAGACAGTTTTTAACTCTGTGATGCCGCAGTGTTCATTTGACTTTGGGACCTGAAACGGATGGAGTTTTGGACCCAGATTACTCCGCGAGGGTCCTGACTACGGTAGCCGTAATGCTCCGACAATCCATCAAGCGGTGCAGCTTCATAGCTTACCAAAGTCCTGCTAAAACATTTTTTGACAGATTTTTGAGCGCCGTGTACCACATAAAATCGGTCCGACGTCAGTAAGCGCAACCAGAATTCATACATAAGGCACACTGTCGATTTTTGTGAAAGTTAAAGAATTTTAAGTGCGGTTATAGTGCAGAAAATACGGTAATGCTTTTATTTGTGCCTCCACAAAGTTTGATTTCTTTTTTCTTTATTTTGTGCACTCTGCAGGGAAATCTCAGTGGAGAAGCTAAACCTGGAAACTGACCATCTGGTAAAACCTGAAGTCAAGACAGATGTAGTGGACTCACCTGCTCCCGTGGTGAGTGAGATGCAGAGATTCCCTTGGGGGAAAAGATGGGCATCTTTATACTATCACGTTACCATTTTCCTGTTTTCCTACCTGCAACCTCTGTCTTGAAAACAGTGCTCCCTGTCATACAGGCTGCCTTCCTGTGGGCTGCAGTGAAATCTAAGACCGGCCTAGCCGGGGCCTGAGCGGAGACAGAAACAGAAAGAATGAATAATTAGCCAAATGGAGAACTGAAATCTCAGGGAGACAGCTTTAATGAGACATAATTGGATGGAGGGGAGCTTTAATTTGATCAAGTCCAAATCTGTGTGATTTTCCCAGTGTGAAGAACACAGTCTGCAGAGGGTGATAGTGTGGGAGTGAAGAATAGAGAGGTGGAAAATAGAGGAGCTGTGACAGCGAAGCAAAGAACCAACTGAGCCTGAAAATTAAACTTATTTCATTTTCACTTACTTATGAAAGGGAAACAGTTATTATTAAAAACAATGCAGTTTAGTAAGAATACAAGGAAAAGAATTTTCAGGAACTGCTTTAAAGATTATGACGATTATCAAAAATACACAGTTTATTCTGGTTTAAATCCAGAGACATTAAATCATTTAATTTATTTAAAATTGCATCACATAAGTGAATAGGCTAATGTCAAACATAAGGCCCGGGGGACAGAATTGGACCGGCAGAGATTCTAATCCGGTCCACTGGAAAGATTTGGAAAAAGTAAAGGAGTGCATAGATTTTGAACTTTTAACTATATATTTATAGTTTGCAGCTTTTTCTACTGATTAAGATCTCCTCCACGACCATTTGTGAAATACCAAAGTAAATAAGGAGTAGATTAAAAATTAAATGGCAAAAACTTTCCTCTTTTTCCAGTATCTGCTGTATCTACTGTAGAAATGTTCTACTGTAGAAAAAAGGGACATTATTAAAAATACAAGACTGTCTGGGCAACGAGCTACCAGACCTTTTTCTGTTATTTTAGCATGTGAAAGAAATTTAATTTGATTTATACAGTGCTAAATTACAACATCAGTCATCCTGAGGCGCTTTATCTTGTAGGCTAGACCCTACAATAATACATAGAGAGAAAAACCCAACAATCATATGGCCCCCTATGAGCAAGCACTTTGGTGACAGTGGGAAGGAAAAGAAGAAACCTCCGGCAGAACCAGGATCACCGAGGGGAGGGGCCGTCTGCTGGGAACGGTTGGGAGAAGGAAAACAGGATAAAGACATGCTGTGGAAGAGAGACAGAGATGAATAAGAAGTATGATTCAGTGCAGAGAGGTCTATTAACACATAGTGAGTGAGAAAGGTGACTGAAGAAGAAATACTCAATGCATCATGGGAACACCCTTCCTGTTCTTCCTGTTAAAAGGGATTTTTCCTTCCCACTGTTGCCAAGTGCTTGCTCATAGGGTGTCGTCTGAGTTTTCTCTGTCTTATTGTAGGGTCTTTACTTTACATTATAAAGCACCATGATCCCTTTAAATAATATTACATTATTACAGGAACTAAACAAGGAGACAAAATATCATCTTTTCAAATATAAGCATTAATTTGGTGATTTCATTCCTTGCATTCTAAATGTAATATTCCAAATTATACACTTTATGCAACATGGCTTGTCAGTACACTGTATACCAGCAGAGCTAGTGTGACTTTAAATATAAGAGGCCAGGGAGGAAGACAGACAGATTTAGACAAGCAGAGAGAGAGCCAGAGGGGCCCGTGGCAGATGGCGTGTTCAGCGGGGTTGAAGTATTATGAGATTAATTACTCTGATGTTTTTTAGACAACTAATTAGCAGTGAGAGGGGAGCGAGGAGGACAGGGGAGAGGGGAGGAGCGAGGCTGTCGGCCAACAGGGGGATCTGACCATCCGGCTCGATGAGCATCACTGACTGATTGTCTGCTTCTACAGATGTTCTCCATCATTTTGGCCTCTTTTTGCTGTATTCCCTTATTGGTATTATCTCCCCCCTGTGTCTCTTGTCATTCAGTATGCTGGTGTTTCACATTTCCCCTCCCCTGTTATCACAGGAACAGACGCCGGTCATTGAGCCTCCGTCCAAACCAGAAGTCCCTGTTCAGGAGACGCCAGTCAGATCACAATCCCACAACTCTTTAAGCAGGTGCAGAAATAGACAAAGATCCTTATCTCTCTCTGTCTCACACACACACACACACACACACACACACACACACACACACACACACACACTTGAACCCACACCTGAGCATGTCTTTTGCAATATTGCCAGCACAGCATGACACCAGGAAGACACCCCCTCACACAATATGGCCATATTTCGTAACCTCTTTTTTTTAACACCTGATTTTAACGCGGAGTCATCATTAATATGGATTACTGCATATGTCACCCCAGAATAAGACATGCTTTACTGTGTTAGACGCTAAAACGCAGAACAAAAAAGCGAGTTTCTGGTGTATGTAACAGATTTTGTTGAACGTTATGAAAGACATTTATTGCATTTGCTGTATAATAGTAATTTCCCTCTCTCAGGCCCAGCAAAGGACCTCTTTCCCTGCAGGACTTCAAGCTGATCGCTGTTCTCGGCAGGGGCCACTTCGGGAAGGTACTGTGTTTCATTTTCAAAATGATAAAATACACATCTGTTGTGTAAATAAGTATTTTAATATTAGCAGCCTGTCAGTAAACACAAGCTCCATGCAGCTCCATGCAGCTCCATGGAGCATTATAGCCTGTTTTAGCTCTGTGGGCCTCATTCAAGTGGGCATGTGAAATAACTGTTTGATTGATGAAACGTGCACACTGAACAGTTTTATTCTTTCCATCATACATTTGGTATTAGATCTCGGTATTACACCCCCTATGAGCTTTGAGTTCTAGGCTTTTTCACAGAATCCAACCGACTTGTGAGTGGCAGATCATACCTACTAATCTTAACCAGTATATCAGCTGATCTTAGCTATATATAACTATATATCTGTATCTATAATAACTAAGATCTGTTGATGTAAATAGCTGAGAACGTTTTCATTTATTACAGCAGATAAATGAACATTTAAAAATGATAGAAGAGATGGGGGAAGCACCCTTTAACCGTTTTACGAGTGTTGACTTTGCATTATTTGTCCACCAGGGGGCACTTTGTAACTTCCTTATTGGCAACAGGTGTTTGGAGCCACAAACAAAATTACCTGCTAATCTGAGCGGAATCGGGGAGAATATAAACTAGTAAATAAATAACTACCCATAAGAATTCTCAGTGAAATCTGTTTATGTTTCATGTGTCTGTAAGACAAAACATTTTGGCATTTCCTCAGCCAGCCTGGACATAGTTCAAGGCCGTTCTAAATTTAGTTGCAGAGTACAAAGATATTCTTGTCAGAAAATACTGATAAAGCTCAAATTTGTCCATTCATACTGTTGAACGAAGCCCAAGGAACACATAAAGAGCTGCAATCAACCAAATAAACCACCACCACCAAAGCGCTATACAAATACAGGCTATTTTAACATACTTCCCTAAATACTCACACTTACTGCAAAAATACCTAAAATGCAGGGTTGCTCCAAGTTCATATTTATTGAAAAGAAAAATGCTTTAGGTTTCAGGCTGAGGCAGGTTGGGTAGGAGGGAGAGTACTGAGTTCTTTATTAGATATGCTTTTTGATCACAAAGACAAAATTACAGAATTACACCTGCCTTCTGTTACTTTTTTCCAGTTCATTTCCATTAGCAGAGAGTTACTCAACAAAAACTCTGAAGTGATTAACAAAAGCTTTTGTTGGACTCTTCAGGTGCTGCTATCGGAGTACAAAAAAACAGGCAGCCAGTACGCCATCAAAGCCCTGAAGAAAGGAGACATCGTCGCGCGTGATGAAGTGGAGAGGTAGCTGTGCTTTACCACCTTAACCACATCTCTGCTGCACGACAAGAGCTCATTCACCTCATAATTACACAATGATTGTCTCATGTGCATCCCCCTTCCTTCCCCGTCCCTCCCCCTTTCCTCTGTCTGTCCGTCTCCAGTCTGATGTGTGAGAAGCGGATCTTTGAGATCGTCAACGGCTCCCACCATCCCTTCCTGGTCAACCTGTTTGCATGCTTCCAGACGCCAGAACATGTGTGTTTTGTCATGGAGTACACGGCAGGAGGAGACCTCATGATGCACATACATGCAGACGTCTTTTCTGAGCAACGTGCTGTGTGAGTTCTGCTTTGTCATGCATGTATACCTACACATATCTACAGGAGCTGCTCGGCCATGGAAACCATGCCATGAAGCTCCCGGCACACAGTTTTGCCGCTGATGTTAATGTGTACGGAAGTTTGAAGCAGTTTTTGAGTCAACAGAGCGTCTGTCACTTTCACGCACTGCAACTTTGTGTAGTAGGCTCCTTTGTGGCTGAGCTTCTGTGGGTCGTAAATGCTTCCACTCTACAATAACACGGTTAATTGTGGGATATGTAGGCGGGACGAAATCTGACAAACCGAAGCTTGAATTCAACGAGCTCTTTAGTGTGACTCATTCTTTCATGAATGGCTCGGTGCGCAGACTTTATACACCTGGAGGAATGGGACTGAAGTCTTGCTTCACACTTTTCTTCTGCGTCTCTTGCTTTCTGTCGTCTGTACAACAGGTTCTACTCTGCCTGTGTGGTCTTGGGTCTTCAGTTTCTTCATGACCACAAGATTGTGTATCGGTGAGTGTTTGTATCGCCTCCGTCTTTGCATTCCACACGTAACGCGTTTCCTTTCTCTTTGAAGTAGTCGACATAAATCTGATTCCTTTTCTTCCATCAGGGATCTTAAACTGGACAACCTGCTGCTGGACACTGAGGGTTATGTTAAAATAGCTGACTTTGGGCTTTGTAAAGAAGGTGAGTGTTCATCATATGCTGATCACACTGATCCTCTGTTCCCTTCTGTTTGGTTAAATCTGACTCAACCCTCACACGTTGGTCACCCTTTGTTTCTTTCTTTTCTGAGGCATGGGTTATGGAGACAGGACCAGCACATTCTGTGGGACTCCTGAGTTTTTGGCCCCAGAGGTGCTCACAGACACATCGTACACCAGGGCAGTCGACTGGTGGGGCCTCGGGGTGCTCGTGTATGAGATGCTGGTGGGAGAGGTGAGAACTAGTCAGTCACCACATTCACACAGAGGCCATTTTCTCCTGACGTTGCTCTCACCCATGTGATTGTTGTTAGGGTAGAAAGGGTAAATGATCCTTGTAGCGCTGACCCAAGCTCAGACGCAGAGGATCAGATGATCCCCGATTCCCAGAGTTACATGACTTTCTACCTTCTGAGCTTCCCACTGAGCATGACAGGAGTGGGGAAAAGGTTGTGTAAATGTCATGAATACCCATCTTTCTTCGAGCTTCTTGTCTCCTGCCTGGATGTCAAATAAAATGACAAAAAATGAAACACTAACACTGAAGATGCCATCTTTAGGTTTCATAAAAAGTCATGACAGGGGCATGTTTACTGTTTCTAACACTTTAAAACGTTTGATAGCAGATGAAGCTGTTAGCTTAAGGCTTGAAAGCAGAATATTTTCTCTTTCGTGCTTGATAGGGACTTATACATCATATCTCCAAAAGTTGATTCTGTTCATCGGGACGTAGCACTTTCAGTGGGAAAAACGTTTCGTCACTCATCCACGTGATTTCCTCAGTCTCAGTCTCGGTCTTCAGTCTCTTGAACAGAATCAACTTTTGGAGGTTTACTTACCTGGATGATTGGGCATCAAGACTTTTTATGTCATAGTGCAGCAGAGGTAGTCAGTGGGTGATTAGGCATCCAAACTCTTTAGTGCTGTAACATGGTCTGGTTATTGTCTTACTTAAATAAGGATGGTGGCTAAGCTGCTTCAGGTGTATTGTTATGCATTAGAAAAATGTTCTACGTCCTGGGCCTTCTGACCTCAAGTAATCACATGATAGGGTGGGGTTACAGTGAGTTCACCCCAAACCTTGGCTGATTGTGACCTATACCCATTTTCACACCTTGGCTCGTGGGGTTAGGTAGAGGATCATTAGGGGGTCCATTCTCCCTCTCGGGGGGGACACTCCCACAGGGCTTAAATCTGTGACTCTCCACCATTTGACCCTAGAACTGAAGAAGCTTCTCGGATGAGAGGTGAAACGTCTTTAAGTTGCTTAAAGACGTTTCACCTCTCATCCGCTTTGAAAGAAAAGTCCAGATGCTTTTCTTTCTAAGCTCCTTAAAAGAGCAGCTGAAATATATAAACTCCATGTTTATTTATCTTAATAATGAATCATTAATTTAATTTACACCCGTCATGTAAATTTCATTTGACCAGGTTCCATTAAATGTAACATTTTTATTGTACTCGTGTACCAACATTCTATGAAAAATTTACATATAATCAAATTACTTAAAGTCAGCATTTTGTCATTAGTTACAGTGTAATACCACTGTAACTAATGATGAGTATGCTACAGAATGTAGTTGAATAAAACGTTATATTTTACAGATGTGTAATGTATAATGTTTGTTTCAGTCTCCTTTCCCAGGTGATGATGAAGAGGAGGTTTTTGACAGCATAGTGAACGATGAAGTCCGCTACCCGCGCTTCCTCACCACTGAGGCCATCGGCATCATGAGACGGGTCAGACGATGCTTTCTTAAAGTTATTTTGGGCTTTTGTGTATTTCTAATAATAATAATAATAATAATAATAATGGATTGCATTTATATAGCGCTTTCTGTTTGATTTTTAGGAAGGTTTTGATATGTCTTCACGTTTTTTTGTGCTCATAAGTGACATTTTTGTTTTTTTCTAGCTGTTGAGAAGAAATCCCGAAAGACGTCTCGGTTCTGGAGAAAAGGATGCCGAAGAGGTCAAAAAGCAGCCTTTTTTCAGGGTGAGCATTTTTTCTTTCATATTTTTTTTTTCCTTGGCGAGAACATTGATTGACAGCTACCTAAACCTAAATCCCATTCAGGTAATGGACTGGGAGGCACTCCTGCAGAGAAAAGTCCCGCCCCCGTTCGTTCCCAACATAGTGGGGAAAGAAGACGTCAGCAACTTCGACGAGGAGTTCACCAACGAGCCTCCCGCCCTCACGCCGCCCCGCGAGCGCCGAGCCCTCTCCCGTAGGGAGCAAGATTACTTTAAGGATTTTGACTACGTCTCTGACCTCTGCTAGGCTCCGCGGTCAGAGGTCAAAGGGTTATTAGCTCCCCACTGCCAGCCACAGACTCTGAGAGGAGACTGAGAAGTGAAAGGCTGCTGTAAAAGCACAGAGGAACTTGATGTTGCTGAGAAGCGAGGAGGACTCTCTTCTCCGCGTGCTCACGGTGAGACGAAGCACTGGCCGGGCCGAGCGTCAATGATTGCGCGTTCCAAACACAGGCAGTGACAAACAGACTGTCTTGAGGGTGGGGGGGGGGGGGGGTCACGAGAAGAACTGAAGATAATCCAGGTTATCAGATCCTGCTGTTTGTTTGAAACGCTCACAGAGCCTCAAAATCACAAAGAGTGAAAAAAATGTGATGATTCTGACAGGAAGCGCTCTTTTTTTCCTGCATTTGCTACACTCTGTCGTCCCTTTATCTCTGCTGTCTGTTGCTGCTACAGTGTGTGTTTAGCCATGTGCACTGTCCTCTGCCTCAGTCATGAATGTATCCACGTGATCCGCAATCGTGCACCACCCGTACATTACCACCCGGGGGAGCCAGAGGAAAGAGGGGCTCTCTTCTTTTGATTAAGCCAAAGAAAGGCAGGAGCAAGTGGAGGGTCTTGCTCAGTCGTCTTTGTGTTGCATTCCCACCGACTTTTGGTACAACACAGATTTTTGACTCCAATCGTTTTTCAGAGACAGGAAGCTTTTACAATTTTTGTGATTTTAAAGTTTTGTTTTTCCCTCATCTGTGTTTCTTCCTCTGTCATTTGCTGGTGAAATGTGTTGACTCAGTAAAAATGTGAACCCAAACTTTGGAAAATTTGGTGATTTAATCCCCCCCCCCCCCAACAACACACACGTCTGCTGTATATTCTTACATCAGCAAATTGTTCGCACACGCATGTGAGCGATAAAGGAAACCTATCGGTCCGGATAGAAGAAATGATTTGAACTCCAGGTTCCTCAAAGAAAATGTTTCTTTACGATAGGTTTGTGGTTTTATATTAAACTAAAAATAAACTCAAAAAGAGGTGTGAAGAATTTGTTTTGTTTAATTAAAGAAAAACAAAAAAATAGACAAAAACCTGAAAAAATGTTTTGAGCCTACAGAATTAAGATAAACTTGGAATAATCAGAAAGTGTGTTTGATTTTAATTCTATATCAGCTTAGTGATATTTGTCAACAAGCCTCAGGAAGCTTCAGTACAAACAGTTTGTTAGGCTAAAAGTGTTTGGTGTTTATCGTAATACCTGAAAACCCCCGTACTGTAATAAATAAAAGGACTAAAAGTGGCATTAAAATGAATAAAAACCAAATGGAAATGTTTTAAACAATAAGTAAAATGAAATAAAAATGAAAACTAACAATGTAGCTGAAAGACCAGTCCAAAGAGTTTGCGATGGCGCAGATGTATCCAGAGTTTCTGTGATTGCTTTAATTGAAAGGTGATTTGCAGGAGAGCAGCACACAGATGTGCGTGTAATTTCTTTCTTGTGTCGCACTGACCCCACAGCATTTTGGATTTGGGGAGTGGATCAATTATCCCTGCTCACTAAGGCCTAGATGGAAAAAAAAACAAACAAACAGGTAAAATGTAAAAGGATGACTAAACATGTCTGAGTTACTCAGGGTCCCAGCTGGTATCATTATTGGTGCTTTAAGGGAACTATTATGCAATTAAAGTACACAGACACAGATCATGTTTAAAAATTGCACTTTATTTACTTGCAGCCTGTCACTAAACCACAGTTTGTTCCCATTTATTTAGTTGACTCTCAGATAAAACACTTTGACAGACATAAAATAGGATTTTTGCACCAACAAGGTGATTTACAAAGAGGTCGGCATGGTGTGCAGTCTGTTCTTAAAAAATCTGAGGAAACTAGACAAGTCTTTTAATACTGTAAATCTTGTTACTGTGACATCTACAATGATATGATGAGAATCTTTGTATTTTGATTGGGTACAGCCCCCTGATTCATTTCAGGTTTACTTAATGGGCTGTATATAAAAAGAAGGATGTAGACAGTGTAAAAGTCAGAGAAATGCACGATCTGCAGTAATCTGTTTGGGTTTTTTGAAACTCTACATCATGAGGTGATATTTGATTTTCCTCCACGACTCATCAGGAAAGCTTTAAGAGAGAGGGAGCTGAGGTTTTGTGTTTTCATCATGCAGCCAGCTGAGTCTCCCCTGCTGACCATTAGAAAGACATTAGGTTTCAGGCACATCCATGTCGGCTTCACATTTCAGAAGATATGCCCATTTGTTAAAGCACAGTTTAAGATTTTTGTCTCATGCAAAACTTTGGTATTTGGACTGTCTACACGTCCATAACAACATGAAATCACGCCTGATTTCTTTGGCTTTTCTGAAATTTATAACAGAATTATCTCCTTGTTTAGTTGTTGTGCTCACAACTCTACAGCTTTGGTGCAGACTCCCTTTCCCATAGTAACATTTTTGGCCAGAAGGCAAAAAGCCTTTATACTGCCTATTCAACACCACACTGCAGGCTCAGCAGTGAGAGTGGGGAGACCAAAGATGGAGCTAAAAACTCTGTGCACGCAGTTCTTATGGTCTTCAGGTGAGCAAAATCACAACCTCGACAATGTATGCTCACTGTTATCACTTCTTTCCACTTTGAAAGCCAAGAAAAAACAAGATCTTACAAGCCCCTCCCATCCACACATAAAATAGATGATGAAGCTCTGACAGGCTGCTTATTGGGGAGAAGCTGCTGTGGGCTTTCACTGGTTTGCTATCATGTTTTCTTTAGAAAGGTGTTTCAGAGGTTCAGATAAGAAGACACACCAGTTAATGTGTGTGTTTGTGTGTGTCTGGGTTGTTTTTTTTTAAAATACCCCACCACCCTCCACCCCGCCTCCCGGTATCACCCTCACATTTCCCCTGCCAGTCAAACTTCTGAGGTCCACCCTGGTCCTCCTCTTTCCCTCCTCTTCCCTCCTTCTCTCCCTCTACTCCTCCTTCCTGTTACCATCTACGTTTGGAGACGTCTCCAGAGCCTTTTATTCCTCTCCTCGCCGTCTCTCTCTCCACTCTGTCACACCATCCCGCAGTCCCTCCCATTGCCCCTTCTTTACAGCTGCCCACCCCCCGACACCCCCTCCCCTTCGGCATTACTCCATGTGTAAAATGAATTTCACCCGGAGAAATCTATTTCTTACAAGACGCATCTCAGCGGGCTAAAGATGCCCGATGGCCCGCACAGCTGAGAGTTGCGCTTTTTTTTTCCTTATTCTTATTCTGTATTTGGTCTGTTTGACATGTTGAGGGTGTGTGATAGTGTGTTTAGGAAATGAGAGGGGTGTGTGCAGAGTTGTGAATACAGTGAAGTCTGAAGCAAACAGCTGGACCAGCAGTCAGACTGTACCTTCGAGGAGCCGCAGGTGAGTGACTGTATTCACCCCAAGAGCGCAGACCGCTGGAGGGGAGAGAGTTTTTAGGAATCCTGCAATTTCCTGAAGACTCGACTAGCACGACTTATCTGTCCGGAACTTTCTTGGAATTTAACAGCGGCCACAAAAATACAATTATGAGAACACCAGTCTCCATGTTTCACTATCTTAAAGCATGAATCAAGTTAGCAGCTCTCACACAGACTGCAGAGCGCGTGTTTGTTCTGCTCAGGATGTTTTGCATGATTTCCTGAGCAGTATGGACTGGTTCTCAGTAAATTCGTGGACCATGCATGGATCAGACTGATGCTCAAGCACGTTCTGCTCCATGTCAGCGCATTTCTGCGAGCAAAAAGAAAAAACAAGCTGAGCAGAGTAAGTCAGGGGTCAGTGCACTTAAGTAAGAATGGTTTCATAAAAGCTTTGATTTAATAAATTTGACGAAATTCTTTTATATTATTTAAAAGACTTTTTTATTGTGACAGTTCATTTTGTAAAACTCTTTCCCAGAGGAACATGTTTGGTTGATTGGTTGTTAATTATTGCTATTAAATGTTTGGTTTTTTTTAACTGACACTTTATTAGGTACACCTTTCTATTCAGCAGCTTTCTGCAGCAGTTTTGGGTCCATATTAATTTGATAGCATCAAACAGCTGCTGCACATCCATGATGTTACCTGATGGTGTGTTATCCCCATCAGCTGATGGGTACATTAACTCTTTATCCTTGAAAGCCTACTAAGAGTGACCCTTGAATCTCTTTTCTGACCCGGGCAGTTTCTGTTATAGACTGTGCTTGCATCAGAAATTATTGAGGGTGGTCTCTGCTGATGCACCTAAACTTGGAAAAACACATTAACTATTCTCATGTTCATCAAACAACATCTTTGTTTATATTTACTAAGGTATCAAAACTCATCATTAAGGGTACAGATGAGGTCCTGTTTATGTGGGAGAGAGTTGTGCATTCAGAGATGCTATTACACATGCCTTGATTGTAAAGCGTGGTCGTTGAGTTATTGTCGTCTTCAGCTTGAAACATTCTAGCTATTCTCCTCTGATCTCTGACATCAGTGAGGCATTTTCTCCCTGAGAGCTGCCGCTGTCTCTTTCTCGAACCATTCTACATAAATCCTAGAGATCATTGTTTGGGGAAATCCAAGCAAAATATCAGTTTTTGAAATACTCAAACCACACTGTCTGGCACCAACAACCATGTCAATGTTACATCAGTCAGGTTTCTCCCCTGGTCTGAAGCTCAGACAATGTCTACATGCTTAAATGTGAGTTGTTGCCATGTGATTGGCTGATGAGATATTTACATTAATGGCCAGTTGAACAGATGTCTCTAATAATGTGTCCAGGGGGAGTATATCAAGGTTGCTTGTTTTTTTCAACCAACAGTCCCTATTTTGATCATTACTAATCAAACTTATCTGAAGCTTTTCTGCTCTGGCGAAAAACAGGCATACTGAGATAACTCTGAGTTAAAAATCACACATAAACTGCATGTTTGATTGTGTTTTTAAGGTGTTACACTAAAAAAGCATTCGGTCAGTCTGGTGAAGCAGTTGTCATGATGCCTTCGCTGTCTGGTCTTGGATGGACTTTATTCCTTCTCTCTTTCCTCTTGGAGCACCCAGAAGGTAAGTCCAACGACACCCAGCAGGAGACAGCAAGAGAAGTATTTATCTTCTAGACCAGCAACAATGAGGATTGTGTCGTGAAGACATAGCGAATTGTAAATGTGGTATTTCCTGTGCCCAAGTCAAAGGTCTTTACTTGAAGTGTCAGAATGAAAGTGAAAGTTGCTACATAGTTTTCTCTTGGACAAGTTCCCACCCACCCCCAGGCGGGGATTTGAGCAAATGTAGAAACATCAGAGTACTGTATCACCCACACATTAGAGGGAGAGAAAGGAGGAGAAGAAACGCAATGTTTCACAATGAAACTCAGCGAGGCCTGCATGGGGAAGCACTCATGTCTCATGTTATTTGTTATTTTACACAGTGATCACGCTGCTGCAGCAGATATGAATGTACTTCCTGTGCATATATATTTCAGGTTTAACACATTTTGTAGTGATGCATGCACTGTTCCTCTCCAGCTCAGAGTGGGGAGCTGCACTGCTCAGTGGCTGGTCCAGTGGGCGCTCGACACCCTGTTCAGGGTCTGCTGGAAAGGTTCGAGGCAGGCCCCGGCTGTGCTGCTAGAGAACGCGGAAACAAGGAGACTCATGTCATTGCATTAAGAAGAGTGACCAACAGCCCAGAAAACAAGGTAGCCGGCTAACGATTACTTAGCAAAAACCAAGGACCCCGGCTTCAGGAGCAGGGGGGCTTTTATTTGAGTCCGGGTTTTAGCTTTAAAGTTTTGACTCAAATAGGCCGTAAGAAAGCTGGAAAATGTGATTCCAGTCACTTGCTGATCAATCAGTCTCATTGATTGTAAACTATGAGCAGAAACACACATGAACAACAAGGTTTCTTTGCCAAATGCTTTCCTTTAAAATGTGATGATAATGTTTAGCTTTAAACATCTCAACTATCTCAAATAAGCTTTTTAAATCCATTTAATTCCCTTTATATCACAAAGACATTACCTACAGAATTTCACTGTAGCACCACTGAGCTGATTCTGTTATAAAAAGGTAGATTTTATGGGAAAACATCAAAAATAAATAAATAATAGCAAGTCTCAGCATGATCTTGTGGACATTTCTTTATAATAAAAGTCACAACAGTCTTGAGTGAATTTCTTTAAATATGGTGCAAACTCTCACTGATTATTGATGATGATAGTTTTATTTATATTGTGTGAAATTACATCTACAGTCGGCTCTTTGTATGGGAAGCTAATGACCCTACAAAAATACAGAGAAAACCAACAATCAGATGACCCCCTTTTGAGGAAATACTTAATGACAGTGGGAAGGAAAAACTCCCTTTTAACAGGAAGAAACCTCTGTGACTTGTTGGGGGAAGGAAGAGGGTCAAAGTTCCATGAAACCTCCTGTAAGTCTAGAATGACTAATTATGATAAAAATGTA
Source organism: Simochromis diagramma (assembly GCF_900408965.1). Taxonomy (NCBI): domain Eukaryota; kingdom Metazoa; phylum Chordata; class Actinopteri; order Cichliformes; family Cichlidae; genus Simochromis; species Simochromis diagramma. The sequence goes on along the minus strand of NW_024387083.1, from coordinate 1,863,955 downwards.
ACTGAAATGTCAAACACGATGATGAACAGACGATTATTTGTGCAAAAGATCACAGGCTTAGTACACTGTGACACTGGAGATACTATACTCCCTCCCCCTTTTATTAGGTACATCTTGCTACAACTGTGTTGGAACCACCATTGCCTTTATAACTACCTCTCTTCCTTGAGGCATAGCTGTAGCTGTAACAGGGGGCTGCAGAGATGTTGATCCATATTGAGACGATAGCGTCACACAGTTGCATCACTGATTCCACCACATCCCAAGGGTGATCTTTTGGATCGAGATCTGTGACTGCAGAGTCCACGAGAGTGTAGTCAACTGACTGCCATGTTAAAAAAAACACAGCTTGAGATGATCTGAGAGGAAAGAAATAAATATACTGTAAGTAGTTGTAAGACGTGTGGCTTCTGGGTAATTTAGCGGGAAAACAAGCTACACTTACGCTGTAAAATGAGGAAACCTCGACTCTTACAATAGAATTATTTCTTCTTTCTTGTGAAAACTTGAATTTCTACCCCTTTATTCTACTGTATCTGCTGGGAAGCCTTTGTAGGTACATATAATTACACTGTTAGTTGTGGGTCATATTATAAAGTGCTACCAAACATTTTAAGTAGCGTTAGCTTCCCAACCAAAAATGCTGAAATGTATTTAATTGCTCTAGCTGCTTACACAGGCACACAAATACAAGACTAACAAATAAGTTTTATTTTATTCTATTTGTTACATTTTTATTTGTACAAGTGCTGTAAATGTGTTTGGTGTATTTTAACTTAAGTTTGCTACATGTGGTTAGCTTTGGAGCTACCCTAACTGTCTGAAGTGTATTTATCCTTTAAAGTGCTGAACGTACAGCGGACTGCCTTTTCCTCTCCTCCCTATAGGTGACAGTGCTGATGAAGCCTCTGTCTCTGTCTCCTTCTCCTATGAGGGTTGTCCACCTAGTGCTCATCTCCAAAGTCCCAGTTACCTGGTGGTTGGAGGCCGAGAGACTGCCCTCCAACCTCCAGGTCCTGGTGCAGGTCAGTCATTGTGCAGAAGAGCAGTTTTGATTGAGTGCACTCTGCAGTTTCATTCATTATATATTTGCCTTCAACTGCTAGGTGTCCTCAAACGCCAGCGTACAGTCCAGCGCCCTGCGTTTGCACGTCCAGACGGTGCATTCATTGCCTTTTCGTCCCCGTGCGCTGCATCGCTGGGTTCTGAAGCATCATGGCAACCTGTCCTCTCTGACACACTCATCACATGGCAATCGAGTCTACCTTCAACTGGGAGAGGGTGAGCCACCAAATCCACATTCCTGTGCTCAAAAATCGAATTTAGTGGTGATTTTGTATTTAAGCTTTGCGGTTTTTATACACAAAAATATCCACAAATGAAAAATAGTTTACGGTAAAATAAATAAATGATGAATCCAAACATCTGCAAACATCTGATGGCTTATGAGTCAGATGAGTCATTTCCCGTCTTGCTTCTACCAGACTTTTGTATTAGGTCAGCTTCCATTTCTAAACTTTCTCTTACTTTGTCTCCATATTACAGATCCAAACCTGCCTGCTGTGTGTCAGCTGCAGTCCATGTTCATCTCTCGCAACTACATGACCTCTGACTTGCAGCCACAGGAAGTGCACGGTTGTGCCCACTTGAATGTAGGCGGAGCTAGCCCTGAGGTCCACGTAATCAAGCTCCATTCATCAGGCTCAGGCCTCTGTGGGTGAGAACAAGCAACCACTTGATGTCCTGGCAAAAGCAGAAATTAGAATCTATCTACAGCCACAAAGCCTGTATATAAATGATGGTAGCCAATGTTTTCTGTTTCACTGTTTGACATTTTTTATTTTAGCATTTTGGGTTTTTCCATCTTGCTTTTTCTAGGCAGAAATGATGATATTTGTCAGTAGGGGTGGATATCGTCACTGATTTCTACAACTGATTCAATTCTCATTCACAAGGTCCCAATTTGATTCAATTTTGACTCAGACATATTATAATATTATAATTCTGTATTATTCTGTAATATTATAATTATAATTCATATTATAATTCTGATCATTTATCAGTACATATCCATATTTTTATATCTATGTATAAAAAGAAAGCTGATACTTGTGAGACTTCATCAGAGATGTAAGCATCGTGTAAAAGTAACGGAGGATAAAATACAGAAAAACATGATGCAGATTTTCCTGGCCTGGCTTTTTATGGCAGATAACCGCCTTAAAAATATTCTGCAGAAAATTAAAAGATGAAGAAAACCGTGAATCAAGATATGAAAATTACCTGATGTAGGCTGAGCAAAGTTACAGAGGTTTTATTAGAGACACAGCTAAGCGTTTTGCAATTTGGCATATTTTGTAAAAGTTTAAGTTTCTTTGGTATGAACATCAGAAATTAGGCTTTCTTGTCGGAGGTTATTTTTAAGATAAAACAAAAAGCAATGTGCAACAGCGCTGAACAAAACAGAGGACTGGTGCATAATAAGGAAGCGAATAATGCAGAAAACCAAGATTTGAGATGGGAAACGGTTCTTGAAGTACACTGAGGGAGAGAAAGCTATGCAGGAAGTGGGATTTTATCGTAGTGGAAGCAAAACAGCAAAAGTAAGAGGGAATTAGTGACGATGTTTGTCAAACGTGAAGCGTAGTTTTGATCTTTTGCTGCTGGTTCAGCGACAAAACCTGCAGCATCAGAATCTGTGAGATGTCGGCTTTCAGCACCGTCCGTGTACGTGACGTCGGTTGAACAATCTTTGTGTTTACGTCTTTTTGCAGAATCTGTTTCTGCTCTCGTTTGCTGTTTTAACTGTTTGGTGGTCGCTGAAATTGTTTTGTGGGATTCTGGTGTTTCTGGAAAAATACATTCATATTTAAAAATCGATTCAGGATTTCATGAAGCGATATTGCTTTACTCACGCTAAAATCTATTTGAATCAAGGAAATCAATTTCTAAACCCACCTCTATTTGTCAGGTATCTTTATCAAGCCTGGTTATGAGGCTGCATTACACTGCTACACATACCTGCACATTGGTTAACAAAAAAGAAAAACACTTCAGAGTGTACAGTATATTAGTACAATGAACCACAAAGTAACCCTTAATATTATTATCAGATAATTCACCAACAGCACAAACACAAATTCCGAGATGATTAAACATGCAACTAATTTGCTGGTAATACCTGAAATGAGTAAAGAAAATCAACAGCCTATTTATGCAAGATAATTCATAATTTTATTGGGGGCTTATATTGGTTGGGTCTGATTATTGGGGGGGGGGGTCATAACCCCCCTAACCCCCCTGAAACGCCCCTAATAATATAAAGCTTAAGCCTTAATTCAATATAAAAAGCTCAGTTTAAAATGTATTCACCCATCATAGAGTAGTTATGAAGGGTACTGAAACTAGTTTAAAGTTGGATAATTTGACATAGAGCAACTCTAGAGTCGCCCCCTGTGGTGATTCAATGAACTGCATGGTTTTTTTTCTGTACTACTTCAATTATTTGGCCCCAGATGATGCCGTTTGGGTTAAACGTTGTTTTCTCTGTCCACTCTTCTTCAGCTCCATGCAGGTAGAGGTGACTGTATCGCTTGTGCCTCCAGTGGCTGACTCAAGAGCGCACAAGATTGTGTTGATTCTCAGCAGCTCTGTGCCCGTCAACTGGGCCATTACTGCTCATGGCGTCCAGGGTCGCATCTCTGTTCATGTAAGGGCATCGGCTGCCATTTACATCACCATCGTGGTGGAATTTGTTTTGTTTTTTTAACACACAGCTAACAGGAATCTAAGGCTACAAATCATTCTCATTGTGACCAAATCCAAAAAGAACTGGTCCTAGCGTTACTGGCCATAGTCTAAAATACTTTATTGTATTGCTCTGTGCCACAGTGTCCTTGACTCTACTTGATCTTTACTTGTATTATGCTTCATCTTGCTGTCTACACAGTCCTCCAACAGCGTGTCTCCACCCTACCCACCTGAGCCTGGCCTAACAGTGGCCAGCACACTCGACCCTGACCTGTCTAGCATCTCGGACCTTCTCCTTTGGGCCCGTGAGAGTGGCTTCACCACGGTGACCTCATACACTGAGGCCGACCTGGCCAATCACTTTGTGATCCGGCTGGCTGAGGGAGAAGCAGGTCGGGACTCTTCTGTGTCTGAACCAACACGTTCTCACTTCCAAAGCGTAATATTTTACGCTACATGACAAATCGTCAACATGTTACGCTTCCGGGCACCCAACACGTCCCTTAATGACAAGATCGGAAAAAATGAGGAAACATGAGAACCTTTTGGAATCAATCTACACATGTTCGTTCATTTTGCTTAAATCGCTTTGGCAAACACTATTTAACACCATTAAAGTGCTGGTTAAGGTTAGGGATGGCTGGAACGTGTAGTACCGCGGGACCGTAATTCTACTGGATTTCACCCATAACCCGGCGCGTAGCATAAGAACGCAGAAGGTCAACTTTCGCGTTCCTCAGGAACGCCGCAGGACGTGACAAATCGTCAGGATGTTACACCTCAGGAGTGAGAATGGGCTGTATAAACTGAACATTTGAATTTCGTTTTTTCACTCAAAAGAAAGTATATATCATTTGTTTGGTCTTTTTTCGTTTAAATTATTCCATAGTATTTACTCATAGTATTTATTCCATATAGTATTTACAGCTGAATGAAGGATTTTGATGTTTGAGTGAATGGTTGTATCTCTTGATCTCCTCTCTGTATCACAGGTAAGTTTGCAGTGACGAATCCACTGGTTGCAAGGCCTCCTGAGGCAGAGGAGCGCAGGTTGAGGCAGTGGCTGAATGGTGGCAGCAGAGCAGGAGAAGGCCGGGAGGGTTTCACAGTGAACTGTGAGGGCGGACGCCTCAGCGTGACGGTGGACAGAAGCATTCTGCAGGTCTTAACTTTTTTAAAATCTAAATTAGAAGCAGCGACAAACCTAAAGCAGCTGTTCACACTGTGATATTCTGTAGTGCCTCACATCAGTGCTCTCTTTCAGAACTTGTCTGTCCCGGTGGCTGCCGTGACTCTGCGTGACCTGACTTGCCAGGCTGAGTCCAATGGGAGCCATTTCCTTTTAGTGTTCCCAGTCATTTCCTGTGGGACAGAAGGCCTGCTCCTGGGAGAGCCTAGAGGGGTGCAGTACAAAAACATGGTGAGATAAGACATTTCAACAACAAGAAAACATTGAAACTTTGGAGAATTTTCTGTCTTTGTTTGTTACTTGAACCTTAACTTTCCTCTCTATATCTTCTGTCACACGAGGGAAAGAATGATACAGATCTTGTCTTTGAAAAAAATCTGCATCGCTGTGGATGTAATTCAAAACAAGCTGTCAAAAAATAAAGAAATAAATAAATCTGAAGGGAGGAAACAGGACAAACAGGAAAACGTTCAGAACACAGTTAGGAAAGCGTCTGCGTTCAAAACAAAAACAAATGTCCTTTACTCATGGTACAGGAAAAAAAGGCATGTGGTGCATAACAGCCACTTGAATTTGCGGTAAGTGGAAGTTGTCCTGGTAAGACTTGCGACCCCGGTCATTGTGACCAGAACATTACTGAGGTCAAGCCTAAAATGGGTGTTTGCGCAGAGGCAAATTAAGTGAGAGCAAATGTCCCCTCAGAGGCGGGAGGCTGGATGGAAACATGATTGAAAAACAGACAAACAACACAGGCTTAAGGCAACTGTGCTGAAGCAGTGAATTCAAATTATGTCCAAATGCTGAACCCACAAGCTGAACCACATTTATTACTGTAGAGGTAATGATGACGCTGGAGCTGGTGAGGCTGACTTGGCTGGAGATAGTCAGGCAGACTGCGGGTTAATGCAGGTGAAGAGGCAATCTGGGCCAATTTGAATTCGGGCAGGGAGGCTGAAAAGCTGATGAAGCAGGTGAGCGAGCTTCAGCTCATCCGTCCTTGTGTCTCTTCCTTAGCATACCATACTTTAAAAACAACACATGACCCTGCTGTACAGCAGAAATATAAAAAATACAATAAGAATAATAAATACAATAAATAAATAACAATAAAATAACTTGTCAGTTACCCACTAAGTCAAAGGCCAGCTAATAAAAATTAATTAAAAATGAGTAAAAACAAATTAAAAACCAGTAAAAAGATTTTAAAATAGATAAAATAGATCCTAAATTCAATTGGAAGCCAGTTTAAGGAGGCCAGAAGCAAATTAATGTGCTCAAATGTTCTTTTACCAGTTAAAAACCATGCCACAGCATTCTGCACCAGTTGCAGGAGTGACAGAGGGCCCTGGCCAACCTCTATTAAAAGGTAGTTGCAGTAATCCAAGCGTGAGGTTATAAAAGCATAGATGACAGTTTCCAAGTCAGGCCTGGAAAGAAAAGGCTTAACCTTCGACAGACGTCTGAGGTGATAGGATGAAGATTTCACCACCCCATATACGTGGCCATCAAAACTAAGTGCAGAGTCGATTTTTACCCCAAGATTAGTAACCGAGCTCTTCAGGTGAGGAGTCAGAGCAGCAAAGTCAACATCTGGGGTACCAGAGGAACCCAATGTAGTAATTGCTTCCATTTTACGTTTATTAAAATTTTAAAAAAATTTTTTAGAGCCATCTATGACTTAACATCGCTAAGACAATCAAACAGGAGTCTAACCGAGGAGCTATCAGAGTGATTGAAAAGGTAGATAAAGCTGGCAATCGTCAGCATATAGATGAAATTCAATTTTTTGTTTTCAGAAGATCGCACCGAGTGGCAGGAAAACATGAAAACATTAGTGGCCCAAGAATAGATCCCTGCGCTACACCCCATGGCAGAGGGGCCACAGAGGATGAAGCCGAACTCAACTTAACGCAAAAGCTCCTGTTAGAGAGATATGATTTTATCCACAAAAGTGCCGGAAATTTCTACACAATGCTGTAGTCGAGAGATCAGCAGGTCATGTTGCACTGTGTCAAATCAGCAGTCATATCCAACAAAACAAGAAAGACATGTTTAACCTTTATGAGAGCTGTCTCTGTGCTGTGAAATGGCTTAAAGCCGGCCTGAAGAGCTTCTGGGATTTGAAAATCATTTAGACAGTCAATCAGATGAGTGTGAACAATCTTCTCCAGGATTCCTCTTCCTTGCATTTGTTCTAACAACCTTGCTGGGAGGGCGAGACAGAAAAGATGAGAACGTTTAGAACATAGACTGCAAATATTAGAGGGATGTACCTTAAACCTGTATTAATTTTAATGGACAGCAGGGGGCAGTTCTTCTGGTTTTCAGAAAAGTTTGGTTGTGTAGAAGTCTGTGGGAGAACATCCCTCAGCTTCCTCCATCTACTTTACGTTCTTGATCATGACACATATAACCTTCTTGCTACGTTGATGAAAGTCACAGAAAAATTAATGGGCCTTAAAGAAGACTAAAGGTTGTAAACATGAAAATCTTGATGTCAGGTTTTCTCAAATGGGTTGGCCCAAGATCACTGAAGCAGGGGTGTAGCTGAAGAGAGGGGTCTGGGGTACCTGCACCCCCAACATTTTCAATGTACTCTTTAGCGCAACTATGTTTGAAAATTCAGTAGATCTGTCCTTAGTTATAGTCACTTTAATCTGCAAATTATTCAACAACTTTTGTTACAACTCTCTCTGAAAGACGTAGCAGGTTTTTATACTGACCAATCATTAGTGCCTCATCAGAGTAAAAATTTAGAACAGAAACAGAAAATAGCAGAGGGCATAAAACTAAGCTTACACACCACAGGATGAATGTAATTTATACATTATGATGGTATTGATACTATTTGTATATTTTATCATTTTTGTGTGGAAAACACCACCTGAAAGACTCATTTTCATAGTGGAAAGATATGCCCCAGGAAAAGGAGGCTGAGAGTGACTCTGAGTTTGATTTCTCTGTTTGTCCTTTTTGACCAGCTGTTACTATGGAGGGACAAACCTCAGACCATCCTTTCACTCAATGAGACTGAGAAGTCCAAAGGTCCACTTGGCATACGTGTGAGACGTCTGTGTGTCTGTTTACACTCATCTTATATTTTACAGTTTTCATGCAAGATTTTTCATACATAACCTTGCGCTGTTTTCTTTCAGTTCAGCTGTTTTTCTGCTGTCCCTGGCCCTCCGAGCAGCGCTGCTGCTAATGAGAATGTAAACACTGTGCAGACAGAACTGGTCCCCTGGGTGCCAGAGGGCTTGTGGCCCACCCCAGACTTAAGCCACTTCCCAACACCCAGACACAGATCTGGGCCTGTTCTTCTTTTGCAGCTTTTTGTCACAGACAGCTACGAGCAGAGGCGGATTGGTCCGTGTGTCATCACCGCTGACCAGCGTGTCTATGTCCAGGTCTTTTTCATGTGTTTTCTCTGCTTCGATTTGATATTGTGGTGTAAACTGTCGCACTAACTTCTTCACAGCTTACTTTTTAAAATACATCTAATAAACATGAAAGCTACTTAATTATAACTATGATATATTCTGCATCATTTTTTTCTGCTGCAGATTTCAGCTAAAGCACCTCTCGCAGATGTCGTGGAAGTGAAGTCATGTGTAGTCTCTTCTTTCTCAGACCCCAAAAAATCGCCTTTCTGGACTGTGATAAGTAACGGCTGTTCCTCTGACCCCTCACTGACCTTCAGTGCGAAGTCAAAACATGAGCAAGAGGAGACTGAAGATAACATTGAAGCAGTAGAGGAAACGGAAGAGACAGAGGGCCTGGGAAATGGCAGAATTGATCAAACAGGTGAAAAAGCAGAAAGTGGAGGAGGGAGAGACAAGAGGACCATGAGTGTGAGAGAGGAGAAGGAGATACAGCCCTTAAGATTCAGCTTCATTCTACGACCAGTTTATAACGACTCAATGCAGTTCCTCCACTGCAGCCTGCGCCTCTGTGTCTCTGACACAACTAGAGGGGAACCCATGAAGGAAACTATAAAGAATGACTGTCAGGGCAGGCCACGCATGCCTCTGCTTCTATCTAGATCACCCGGGCATCAGGTAAAAAAACCCAGAAGAAATAGCAAATAAATCATCTTGTCAAAAGCACTAAGATGGAGCAGGGAAACTGTAGCTTGGTCATTTGTATAAAGTGCCTGTTAGGCTCCTTGTGGAGCGTTTGATGAGAAGATTGATAACCATTATGTGTTTGAAAGCTCACTGAGAAACCTAAAGCCAGGAGCCAGTTAGCATACCTAGTCTTAGATTTTAAAAAATGTAGGTAAAGTGAACCGTGTTAGCCTTCACACCAAGCTGTGTAAGAAAGTAGGTCAGCTTTATTTAAAACAATAAAGAGCCAAATATTTTCTAAAAACACGTTTGAATGTGCAACCTTATATAATAGTTTTGTAGTAGAGTCATGGTAAACACCAGGACATCGTTTTTTATATCAGGGGAATTAATCTGGTCCTTCTCAGGTCCTAAAGTTAGATAAACTGCAAAAGTCCCAGGATCTACATCTCGGACTCTGCAGGACTCAGTTAGCATGTTAAATATTACAGTTCACGGCAGTACAGTTAGAAAAAGACTGAATAGGTGTGACCTGTTTGGAACACAAACATGGCAGAATTACTTGGATTTGAAAATTTGTATCTGAACAAATTTTCTGGAAAATTGTCCTTTGGAAGGACAGGAGCAAAGTGGAGATGTCTGGTTATAATGCACAACACCGTGTTTGGTGAATACCAAATGCCTCATGATTTGGGTTTGTTTTCCAGCATTCTGTAGTTACTGAGTTAACCATGAACTCCTCTGTATCCCAAATTGTTCTACAGTAGGCCATCTGTTCAACAGCTAAAGCTTCACCCAGACTGGGTCATGCAACAAGACAATGATTGCAAGCACAGCTGCAAATCTACTACAGAGTGGCTGAAAAAGTAAAAAAAATCAAGGTTTTGCAACTGCCCGCTCAAAGTCCAGACCTCACCCTGGCTGAAATGCTGTGATGGGGCCTTAAGAGAGCTGTGCATAAATCAATGCCTGCAAACCTCAATTAACTGAAGTAACTTTGTAAGAATACAAAAAACATATTATTATTATACCAGACTGCCTTGAGGCAACTGTTTTGATATGACACTATATAAAAATAATTGAATTGACTTCAAAAGGTGATTCCAGAAGCTAATGAATTATGGGATATACTCACACAGCTTCAACATTTAATTTTCTAATTTTTGTTGAATAAATAATGACACAGGTTCATGTCTTGTTTTGTACTTCTGAGGTTATATTTACCTAATTTCATACCTGCCAAGGACCAGAGTATGTTTAATATACCCTGATATATAAAACCTTAGAACTGAAACGGTTTAGTTTCTTTTTAAAATTACTTTATTATGATTTATGCTTTTTAACACTTACGTTTTCCTCTGATATCATGGCACTGGAAGGTGAAGCCAGTATAACTAAAGCATAAACCTTTTCCTGTATTTCCACTTCAGTGTGAGATCAGAAACCTCTCCAGACCCATGGTGGTCACCCACCCGATTAGTTCACTGTCACCTAAAATGTGGAACCCTACTGGCCAAAGAATCAAGAGACTCAGCGTCACTCCGTTGGCCAGACCAGAGCCGGAGCACAGCAGTGAGTATCATTTACTGTATTTTGGTGATGTTACTGTCTTTGTCTTTAAAATATATCACCCTCTGACTCTAGACCTGGTGGTGGAGACTGGACCAGTGATGGGACTCGTCTTTGCAGCCTTTGTAATGGGTGTCGGTCTGATGGGGGGGTTGTGGTTCATCTATAATTATACAGGTAACAAAGGCAGCTTGTGCGTTCTCTGTATGTTGTCATCTTATCAAGTTTCATTTAAATACAGGTTTATACACCAACTGATCCCAGACTATTCTATGAAAGTCTATGAAAGAAACAGCAGCACAGGAAATCATATCTTTAGTTATTTTCACTTATTTATATCAGATATCAGCAGTAACAGAATTATCATTGTATTTCCTGATGATCAGAATCTAAAACATATTTATTGTGCACTGCATTGTTCATTTGTGTACCTCACATATTTCACATTTTCAGTTTGAAGGCACAGAAATTAAAGCATATCAATCTGTGGATGTATTCACGCTGCTAGAAACTTCCAAATTATCATAACTTAAATTTGCATCGTGTGCTTTGAACAGAGAGCAGTTTTAGCAGTAAACCCAAATTCATTTCAAAGATGGAAAACAGGATACACCTTATTATCTGCATATTTTCTGTATTATTCCACAGCGGAGCGGCCAGCATCTCATAGAGATCATCTAACAGACCAGACTCATGGAGAACACAACATCTGGAACCCGCCTTCAGTGTCTGATCAGTCCTCGAGCTCAGTGTGAGGTAAGAGCTGATGGTGAAGGTAACTCAAAGGGAATGTGTTACACTGTGTCAAGCACACATTTTATTACTGTTACATTTTGTGAACATATTCTGATTTCACTGAACAGGTTGCCAGATCATGGGAGGGTTAACACAGAGAGACACTGATCCATATTTACAGCCAATCTAGAATCAACAGTTAACCTACATTGCTGTGCTGAGGATTTGGGTCAGCCTTAATTTCTGTTATTGTGCAGCAATTTGATGAAACGCTTGCATGCATGGAGATGCTGTATTTAAGGAAAATTCCATAATTCCATCAATTTTGACAATATCCTCCACACATCTGGCTTAAATGCACCTCCAACCACGACAGAGCCTCCGCCGTGTTTTACAGATGGCTGTGGCTGCGTTCGACTTGTCCAGTTGCCTCAATTTTTTTGAGGACACACTGCACACCATACTGAGAAATCCCAAGTATTTGTCTGATACCTTTTTGGGAATGAGCTTGTTAGTGCAAAAATACAATTTCATGGATATACTTCACCACTTTAATAAGACCACTTGTTATTTTAGGGTGATGACTGAACCACCATTAAAGTGAAAGCAGTGGCATTTGGTAGCTTATAAACTCTAACTATGTTTCACTTAAAGAAGTGTGGATCTACCGCCGTGCCGTTGAACTGTACGTCTTACTCCAGCTGGGCTGCAAAGACCTAATGTCAAAGCTGTGCATTTAAAATAAACTGTTGTGGTTAGAAGCGCCGTCGTTTCCAGAAAATATATCAGCATTATGTCGAGCACCTGCAGATTTCAACTTTGATATGCCCGATAGGTCTGAACAGTGTTATTCTTTTATCTCTTTCTCAGGATTTCCTCCTGCAAATCTGAGAACGGAGAACTGGGACAGAGGTTTCAACAACTTCTGTGTGTGCAGCTGCCTTGTCTCTCTCTTTGTGTGTGTGTGCGTGCATGTGTGGGCATTTCTCCTCACGAGTACGGCTCGTTGCCGTGCATCCGAAATGTAAGAGGCTGATACTGTATATGCTAAAGTGAATACAGCGCCGCTTATTCATCGCAGCGAAGAGTCAAGAGTTTTGACTCAAAGTGAAAAGGAGCTTCTTTGTCTTGTGTGGTGTTGTCAACCATTCGATGCAGAGTCATTTCAAAAGCAGCAGCGAATCATCACATGTGGAGGCACATATATGAATCTGACAGAACCTAAACATGGTCGAGCGAGTCACTCTGAAACCACGTTATTTTTTTTGCCCGTACAGAGCGAACGCGAGGTCAAAGATGAGGTCACAGTGTGCCTGTCTGAACAGTCAGCTTTTTACACTTGTTTTCACTATTTATGTTGTGAATCAGCTGGATGTTAAAACTGCGTTTATCTGTGTGCGAAATCTTTTGTGTATGTGGGAAACATAAAACGTATTAAAGCTAAAATCTGTCTCAATCTTTCTCTCTCGTGTCTCAAAAAAATGTAACCATCTCAACAGCATAACCATAACGTCAAAGTCATAGACAAAACATGCTTAGTAAAGCTTAAGGGAAACATGCCGTGGCTGATTGTTATCTTTGGGTTTGAAGTAACAAAAGTAACACCTTTCACACAATCGTGCTGATTTATTTTGAAAGGTGCAGTAACCTTAATTTTGTCTTTGAAAACTGAGAAGTGCTGCTGGGCTGTTTCGCAGCTCAACCGGAGACGGAGCCATTGATGTTTACATCCTGCAGTCATCAAAGAGATGTAGACAGCATCTGGGTGTGAAATGTATCTCTGTGCATTGCTCAGGGGTTCAGACTGTGGCAGTTACCGTGCAAAAAAGACCAGACTTGTTTCTCCATTTTTGATGTTTCAGTTCAAGAAATGATCGATTTGTTGTGGTACTGTGTTCTGTGTTTTGGACCTTTTAAATCTTGTTAAATGTATTTTTTGATTTGGAGTTGGTTTTCTTGTTTAGTTCTTGTGACTAGAAATGGTAGAGTTTGGTCATTTCCCTGCTATATTATTCGAGGTCTTTAGGGTTACTTTAGGGTTATGGGTTTATGTTCCCGCTCCCATGATCTGGTGTCTGTGGTTTGTTGCTTGGTGTCCCCTCCCGTCTGTCATGTCTCTCGCCCTGTCTCTCACGGCCTGACTCTGTGCTCTCCACGTTCTTCTCCCTGTGTTTCATCCTTTGTCTCCCCCAGTCTGTCGTGTGTTTCCATGTTTTTTATCCCCTTGGTGGGCGTGCTACTTCCTGTTTTGGCAGTCCCTCGTCTCATGTTTGTGTTCAGTTTGGTTTCCTCTGTCTTGTTATTCCTAATTTGTCCCTCCTGTGTTCCCACGTGCCGCCGCTTTCCCTAATCACCCTCACTGTGTCAGTTCCTCTTTGTCCCTCGCCGGGACGTCAGTTCACCTCCCTCCATGTTTCAGGTTCCATGTTCTGTGTTCCTAGTGTTTACTTTTGCCCAGTTTAGTTAGTCTGAGTCTCCTTTTGCCTTTTGTTTTGTATTCTTGTTTGGTTTTTCACCCATCCTAAATAAACATCTCACTGTTAAGTCCCATCCGTCCTGTCCTCTCTCCAACACCATCTGCACACGCAGAGGATGACACTATCAAGCAGCAGGGAAAAATGGAACGCAGTAACTTAACAGTATTGCACTTATTGGAAAAAGTCTAATTGGTAACACTTTATAATACAGTCAGTAAATTAAGGGTGGATTTTCCCTTTCATTAAATGGAATCTTGATGTATTTTATTTGAAATTATAATAACTCAGTGTATTAACCTACTGATTCTTAAAGGTAGGCACACTAGAATAAGGGGGTAACAAGTCAGGTTTTTACAGGAAACAAAGCAATAATGATACTGTAACTCATTTAAAGTGGACCAAATTCTTGGAACTTTACAGCGAAGGAGACAGAAATGACATCGAAGTAGTTTTAAGCACTGTGTAATATCTTGATCATTTTCTTGAAAAGCATCTTCCATTGTACGCTTTCCTTTTTGGGACACAGGCTGAATTAGGGAGCGGTTTAACTTTGCCTAATTTTCCAGTGTTTGACAGGAAAGCAAACACTCATTTTCAAAGTTATGTTTAAACAGTCATAGTGAAAAAAGTTAGACTTGGCTCTTGGTTTTATCGTTACAGGATCATATAAGCCTGCAAATTTCAACTGTATTTTTGGTAAGTTGGAAAGGTAGATCAGTCCTTGTCACATTTATAGTGGTAAAATAAAAGGACAGTTGAATAATTAAACATCCATCATCCACATCAACATAATGAATATGAAATAAAGATGTAAAGAACATAATAACTCCATAATATGGCCCAAGCCTTGAAAAGGACAGCATATTTTAAGATTGGAAAATATTGCTTATTTTTCCCAAAATTACCATGAAATTGCTCGCTATCCAGAATTCATTCACAATATTTACATCTGCTTAAAATTACTTAAATTTACTTACAGTATAATAAACTTTTTACCGCCTTATACCAGTGTCACTGTCTTTAAGCTTTTGTAGCTAAATATAATTAGATTGTAGTTTTAAATAAAATACACTGAAATTACATTTAATTACAGGGGACTTAAGCTCTCAGTCTACTTTGATATTTATTATTGTCTGATTTGATACATTTAAAAATAATAATACGTGATTAACGGAAGACTGACATGGACAGGAGCTGTGTAGGGACAAAGACTCAGCAGCTCTCGTTTCATGTGATAAAGAAAATGGTTTTAATGATGGTAGCCTCCTTTCATGTCTTATGGTCATAGTTTAAAGCACGACATCACAGGAAAGCAGCTGCATAGAAACATTGACATTTTGATATGAAAACGCACATTTGCAATTCAGCCCAGCAGCCTGTGTTATAAATATGTGTCTCATATTTGTAACTAAACTGCTGAACCTGCTGACATTTGGGTGGGATGTGATCATTCTTAAACTTGAACTCTGGGTAGATCTTCAGTACACTTTAATACACATGTGCTCACATAAGCACGGCCTGTCTTGGAGCTACCTGCTAAGATAGATGGCTGGTTGGTGTAGAAAGAAAACAGTTCCTGTGTGATTTTTGTTGGTTTTTCTTCTCAATTAGCCATTGCTGCTGCTTTAAACTGCAAGACACCAATTACTTCAATTAGCTTAAAGATAAGGCACACAACTCTGCGGCTGATATACCAAAACAGGAAGGATGTCTTTTGTTCTTTTTTAAGCGACTGACCACTTTAATGTAACAATATTGCAACTTTAAACACTTTTACCAAATGTGCTGTTGAAATGGTAACAAAGTGTTTTTATTTTATTTTTATAAAGCAAATTCAAACTAGACTTCATGTGCATGCAGTAGTCAAGGGGAATCCTGTGAGTGATCACCGTGAGTCATCTGTGTCATGACCCAGCAGCAGGACATTAAGCATGCTCTTCAGTCAGTAATGGGACAATCACGCACAGGCGCACGTATATTGCAATGGAAATAACATCTCATTACCTTCGGAACACGTTTGCTTTGCAAAAAATCTTTAGAAAATAACCTTATCATCATTTGTGAATGACTTTTGGGAGTTTTAATCAAAGATGTCCCTGTAGAGTTCTTCAAGCAAACCAGTCTGCCTTTATTCCCTTCTAAGCATGTTATTACTAAAAGCATATTTTTCAGACTTTTACATTTACAACAGATGTCACCCTGCCCACTTTTACTTTCTTTGCTTCATGGGCTCAGGTTTGAGTGTACATGTCCCCGTAACCACACTGCGTCTCTTGGTGGCGCTGTAGATCAACCCTGCGCTGGAAGCTGAGCTGACAACGGGGGCAGCTGAACGGCCGATAGCTGCTGTGCTTTCGGCTGTGGGTGATGAGGTTGGAGCTTTGGCTGAATCCTTTACCGCACACCTTACACACATGCGGTTTCTCACCTGAGCAGATGAGGGAAAAAAAGGGGGCAGGAGAACTTTTTTTTTTCAGAGCTGGAGCATTTAAGAGCAAGGTTTAAATCAAACTGTTGCGTTCACCCACCTGTGTGTATGAAGGTGTGTTTCTTCATGTCTGACTTCTGGTGGAACCTTTTGCCACAGTACTGGCAGGGGTAGGGTCGAGTGTCTGAGTGGATGAGGAGGTGGGTTGACAAGGTGGACGAACGCTTGAACACCTTTCCGCACACCTTGCAGCCAAAGCTACGCTCCTGCACATTTATACACACAAACACACAGCTATTAAGAACCATGTTGATTAGCTTGGTTCAGCTTATTATGAGTCTGAGTATTATCAGGCTACTGTACCTTAGCTCTACCATAGCTGCTGATTGTTCTGAAGCCAAAGGGCATGTGGGAGATGTCTGTGGCCGTGGGGGATGTTGCCAGTGGAGAAGAGAAAACATTACAAACCTGTAGACCACCTCCTGGTATTAAGACTTCTGAAAGGGACTGTGGGAGGCAGACAATGAAGAAGAATACTAGTGAGAAGCTATTTAAATAAGGGGAATTTAAACAGCTCATCAGTATGGAAAATTGCTTTGTATCAAAACGCCATTGCCTTGGAAATACGATTGCAACAAGTAATCAGTGTCTAATGTTAGTGTACTGTTGCATTTCATTTGTTCGATCCATAATAAAACAACGAGAGGCACTTGTAAGCAGATTTTGGCACCGAGGGCAGAGCTGGGCTGGCTGCTTCCTTCTCGTCTCCAGTCGTTGGGTTATAACTTACCTCATCTATCTCATTTCCCAAAATGTCAAAGCATTCACAAAACATGATGAGCTACAGCTGTGCCAATTCTCCAGTGGTGCTCAAACAGTGTGCACAATCATTTAAAAGTGCAATTGTTTTTGTGAGTAACCAAAGTAAATGGCAATATTCCTTGCAGGCTGCATCTGACTGGCGCATGTAGGTTGATGCAATATTGCATGAACTGTTACTTTCAGCTTTCTAAGCATGCTCTGCAAACACTGCACTCACTCTTCGTTTGTTTCCAGATGGCGCCTGTTAAAGCACCTCGATTGTTTAAATTGAATTTCATCTTCAGCAAAACATTTGAATAAAGGTAATAAAAGGTCTTTTCTTAATATTTGGAGAACACGCGGGTTAGGCGTCAGCCAGCTTTGCATTAATTATCTATTATAATAAACCTTTTGTATTTGCGATGCTGCTAGAAATCACAATAAATAGTTAAAACTTGTGAACACATACCGCTGTTATAAGCAAATGTGTCATCTGTTCAATAATAAGATGTGCCAAAAATACATTTGTCATATTTAGAAATTATTATAAAGATCCTCAAATATTCCGTATCATTCTGTCCAGGAGGGCACTAGCAAATATTTCCAGCTCACACAAACAGGGTCAACAACAAAATCCTGTTTTGTTTTGTTTTTTAATCTTTTATGTCTTTTTATAGACTATTGAAATCAGTGTGAGCTCAAAAATCCAACATCAGCTCCAGTTAGGAAACAGGACAGCTGATTACAAATGATGTTCAATTTAAACAGCATAAACGTTTTTTAGACTGTCATCGATGCTGATTCAAAAAGCAGAGAGATTTTTCTGGATATGAGCTTCCAACTTAGCATACAGCTTATGATCGTATACGAACGCGTGCATTCTAAATGCAAACAAAACTTTCTTATCAATAAAGTTTTAGAGAGATCAGGACTCATTTCAAATTCCTCCTCATGAGAACGCACAGACAGATGAAGCGGTTCAGAGTATTCTCTCCACTTGTGATTTCTTTTTCTCTGTGACACTGATAAGAACATCAACAGCAAAGACTAATAATTCTCACAACCCACAGGCCTCCTACCTTCTCGCACAGCGGGCAATCAGTGACGGGGGATTTGAGGTCAGTGTGCGATGTGTGGTTGACTAACATGAAGACCAGTCTCTCCAGCTCTCGCTCTCTCTCAGATGCTTGGTGTCTGTCTGCCAACCACGGCGAGACCAGCAGAGGAGCATTTATTTTCTCCAAGGGGGCTTTTTTTTAAGAATGAGAATACAAATGTCATTAGTTCATTGATGTGTGAATCATTCTGAACCATTTTTGCATTTCATTTTGTGGCTTTGAGTACAAGAAAAACAAAGAACTTTGGTGTAACCGGAATCCGTTTGGTATTGTTTTAAATAACAAGCCACATTGACACACATTGCGTATTTACTGTGGTAGTATTTCAAGCTCAGGTATACACAGACATACACAAACAATGCTAGAAATATTCATACCTGAAGGCCAACGGTCCTGCGTGGGGTCACTGTGAGAGCGGACCGCCACCCGACTCCACGGCAAGTAGGCTTCGGCCGCAAAATCTTTGACCCCATAGATGGGGGACGAAGGCTGCGCAGCATCTTCAGGACGTCTGCCGTCCCTTCCAGCCACTGGCACCTCAGCATCTCTCTGGGATAGGCACTGCTGTCTAAAGGCATCCTTAGACGGGCTGAGGAGGTGAGTCCTTTTACTCTTGACGAGGAACGATCTTGGCATGGCAGAGTGTCGACTGAACTGATGGGAGGCAAAAAAAAATCATGTATCAGAAAGCTGCAGGAGTCTGATAAGCCAACTCTTTCATGTCACTTTTAGAGCCTCGTGCACTTAGATGTCGTGCACCTGTACGTGTTCAGTTACAATGCCAAAGCTTGAGGTTTCCTTAAGAAATACAGCCTGCCACCTGCACAAAGCCCTCAGTGAGGATAACCCTGTTGTGGTGTCATACATCTTCTAAACTGACACTTCTGCTACTTTTTATACTTTTATTTGAAGTGCAAACAATATATTTAGATGTTCTCTCTCTTTTTTTTAAGAATAATAACAGCAGCGGCGCCATTAAGGATTTTGACCTCGCATGTTGACTCGCACGTTTTCAAAATGAAACAAGTGCGTACACAAAACAACTGATTCATATTGTGACCGACCTTTTTTGTTTTAGTCACCACATAAGGGGCGAATATTTGTAGCTCTGAAATTTAGCATTATAAAATTTCATTTATTGAACAAGGAAGAGAAGATCCTGAAAATGAAAACAGAAAACACAACTAGGCGAGGCAACAGCATGGATGTAAAACTAGTTTATTTAAACTTGCTAAAAAATGTTGCCTCTAAATCTTCCGCTAGCTTTAGCCTGAGTGACAGTAGGTAACAATATTTTAACCTCGCTATCTACTGAAATAATATCCTGCACAAATGTCACAGTGCACCAGATGATTACATTTGTCATGTTTTAGGTGCAAATAGAAATGTGTAAAAATATAGCTGAGATTAACTATGACACAGTAACAAGTGGATACCAGATAAATTGCTCTTCTTACCTCTGTATTGCGCAGCTGGATGTTGAGAGTGTTTCTTGTGTCCTTGTAGTTGACAACGTCCTCTTTTCACTTTCTCACACCCATCGACTGATGACATGACACAAAGAGATTTGATTTGATTTTGAAAGGCTGCTGAACATTGTTTGACTGGAGGCACGAGGTGGCAAAATGCCCTGACCCGTTCGCATCTATTAGTAAAAAATGAGTTATTTTCACTGTAAGCATCTTTTTAACAGCCAGTTTTATAGGAGTTTTTTGTTTTTGTTGTTTTTTTTTACCCCAATAAAATACAAACCTAAACAAAAATAAATAAAGAAATAAAAATGTAAAATTATAAAAGAAAGGGTTGATCAGCTGGTGTCTTGGGGCTATCAGTTAAGTTGTCATGATGCCAAAGTCACGATGAAACCTTATTTAATGTGGGAGAAATTTGCTTGTGTCACTGCTGGATTTAATGACTATATATGTGGGCGTACTTGTAAATACACCAAGCATTCTCTGGAAAGTTTGAATATCTCATTGTTCTCATGTGAACATCTGAACCTTTACTTCTGAGACACTGAGGTAGCAGTTACACAGTAGACCTACCTGTCGTGTGTATGAGCGTGTGGGAGTGTTTTATGTGGTGTCCCCCTATCCCACACAGTTTTAGTTTATATTTTTATTTTTTATTCTTCCCTAAATTATACCTGAACCCATACAGCTAACATTTTCAGCCTTAAAAAACCTTCCATTACATGGTATAATCGTACACTTTATGTGTAATCATATATTTTTTAAGTAAGCTACACTTTGTAAATGTTTAGAAGGAATTAATCATGTAAATAATTAATAAATTATGTTGTAAATAAAATAAAGGCAAAATAGCTGAGTCACTGTGTCGCTTATTCAACTTCCTTCTTCTTCTTCCAAAGACAAGACGCACCCCCGCCCATCTATACAGTTACCAGAATTAACTAAAATAACCAAAGTAACAAGTTTGAAAGAGGTACTAGAGGCGATTTGTTTTTAAAGCATTGCAAAGGTTAGTCGAAGTAGAAGTGAAAAAAGGGTTTTCACATTGTTATCATGCACCAAATCTCTATCTATGTGTTTCGGTGCTTCTTCATGAGACGATTCCTCCTAGACCAGCAGGAGCTGAGCAGCCAAACTTGGCAGTCTTCTACGTCTTTAGACTCCAGAGGGTTCTCATCTACATCAGCTATGTCATCATGTTGCTTGGCAATCATCTGATCCATTTTTTTTTACCATTTAGACACTCCTACTGTTTTAGTTTCATATCCACAAAAGCTGAATTATGCAGGATATATTATGACACCATCTCGTTGCCTAGCATTCACCTAGCAACTGGCTAAAATGACTTGTTTTTATCATATAAATTGCATCTGCTGCCCCTGTTTTTTGTGTTTTTCTTTGTTACTTGTCTCAGTTTGCCAAACGCCTGAACAGGCCAAACTAAACTGCAGCATGGAAATGTACAAGTTCTTATAGTTTACAAATACCCCAACATTTGAACACACTTTACAAACATGTGACATTTTTGGTGTAAAAATGATCCCAAATTATATTAATTATGGTTCTCAGAACCAAATCTACAATCTACAAGAAAAGTAATAAATAAATATGCATATATATGGCAAAGGCAAAAACTAGTGCTTTTCACTGTACATCAAACACAGCCTACCTTCCTTGAATTGAAGGGGAAGTACTTTACCCTTTATGTACCCAGCACAGCATAATCTATGTCTGCTTTTCTCTAAAACGCTTAAAGAAGACTGGAAAAAAAATAATCTACTTTATCTGTACTGATATCACAGAAATCAGTATCATAAACTAATCAGTTCTTCATTTATCTTGATCATAATAAAAATACCACGTCTGATAAAAACACCCTCCCAGGGAAGATCGGGCTTATTTCGAGTGACAGAAGAGAGAAAAACATTAACCAATCAAACTGAAGGCACAGACAGAAATAGATCAGAATTTCACAGCTCATTCTACAGCTTGCATGTGCGAATGCTAAGCAAAAGCGGAATCTCTTGAATCTTTGCCCAAATTTTAGCCCCAAAAATGTTCAAACCCCTTGACTGACAGCAGAAAAATTCTTAAATTGTACTACTTACAGGCTTCAAGATGTTACTATTCATAAAAAACACTTAGAATCAGCATATGTGCAGATGGCATGTAAGTTTAGTAGAAGCCACAGCACTTGATCAAATGCAGATTATAATTAGCCCAGATGTTAGCTTGCCCTGTTTGTACAGCTTTTAACAGCGTGCCCCCTGTGGGCATGACGAACTCTCGGCTGTTTCTCTGAAACTTACTTGGGAAAAGTACCACACTTTTCATATCTCATAAACTCCACACGACCTCTCAATTTTACACTATTGCTTATCATTTTACAAGATGAATACCCTTGTTTGTCTGGAAATGTCAGCCACAAAGAGTAATTAAATGTACAAGATGAAAACATCTTCTATCATCTATCCTATCTACCTTTGTATCTAAGGTATGTTAGTCACTGCTTAAGAGTTCGACTGTCATTAACAACAAAGAAGACTTTGAAATTTCTTTGACTTTTTTGACTTTTTTGCCAAATTGTCAGCAAAATTGTCAGAATTCCCCGCTGCAAGTTCTCACTGACACAACTGGAAAAAATGGCATTTCTGAACAGATATCTTCTGGAGCCCGAATCTGACCTCAGACTGAAATCAAATCAAAGGCACATGAACTGAAACCAACGCTTTTCTCCGTGTGGCTGTATTTTTTGCAAGCAACTCATCTGACTCCTGGTGTGAGCAGCACAAACTGAAGCTGAGTTCCCCTTGATGTGCACAAAGACAGGCATGTCAGAGCACTGTGGTTGATGTGGTGGGGGGCTGGCAACCTTTTCCCAGGGGCTTTCAGGGAGAGCAGACGAGAGGAGTGCAGGGAGCCGAGACGGGCTGGTGGGTTCGGTGGGTTTTCAACTTCATTTGTTTTGGGGGGTTCAGGGGCTGCTCGTTCCCCCGATGGTGGCAGAAAACTGCCTTTCTAGGAACCTGAAACCTGAAGCAGAGCGAGGCAAGAAAAACAATTGTAGGCAAAAGTTCATTTTCCTTTTGTTTTGATCCAGATGTTTACTCGCTGTGATAGTCTGGAGTATAGTACTTTATATTTTACTTGTCCTTTATTATAAGGTAAACATGACATAAGTACTACAGTACCTCAAGTGACTACACACACACACACACACACACATACATATATAGTCTCATTACATGTGGTATAAAACTAGCATTATAGCATTTCACACAAAGAACATTATACCAACAGTCACGCCTGGTGCTGGTAGTGTGATGGCAGACTGGGGTTTCAGTATCTGGATGACTTTCTGTATTGATGGTACCATGAATTCTGTTCTTTACCCAGAATTTATCTTTCTATGTGATTTTTTTTTATTTTCTCGTGTTAGTCTTTTAGTTAATCTATTCAGCGGTGTGTCCATTTTATACTTCCCTTGTGAGAAACTTCAAATTAACTCTTACTTACATTTCCTTGCTCCAGTTTCTATCCTTGCACTATCATACTCTCCCCTCTATCATCTGTATGGCACAAGTCGGGATACCAACTTTCACGTTTTGACAGGATACCTCAGGAGGTTCATTGTTGTCAACAATGGCGAAAAGCCTGGTGTCAGTAGATGCAAGCAGAAAGGCTGGTCCAGGATGCTTTGGTTGCAGAGGCTGGGGCTGCAGAGGGCAACAGGCAGCTCTGGAGGCTGGGGTTGAGGCTGTGGCCTGGTTGCCCTCACCCTCGCAGCTGGGACAGGTGTAGTGTGCTCAGTCTCTGGGTTTGCCAGCCCACATTCAGTCTCTCACTGGGACCTAGCAGCGAAACACTCTGTGGGCCCAGTGCTGACTGACACAGGTACAGAAACAATGTGCACCTAGCAGCTCTTGTCTTTAGTGTCTCCAGTCTTTGTGTTAATCAATCCAGGACGGAACCTCAGAGTGGACCTAGCATTGATTGCGCTCAGAGCTAGCCACAGCCTGGTTGACTGACCCAGGTGGGAAGACCTTCGGTGCTTGGCTTCTGCTGCAGTGTTCAGGCTTACCGAGGCGTTACCAGCGACCACATTTGCTCTTTGAGGATGGCAAAACAGATAAAGCAGGCTCAGAAAGGTGGCTAGCTATCACTGCAGCTGGTGGGTGGTTAGCTGGAAACATTAGACAGGGGAAGAAATGATGGCAGGAAAACTGAAACTCAAGGGATTTAATTAATTACGGAAGATATTTAATAATAAACAGAATCTGAAAGTTGAAAAAGATAAAGACAGGGTCAAAAACCCAGGACCATCACACATTCATGCTCAAAAACTCTCTAATGTGCCTGAATTAAAGCAGTTGTGCAAAGAAGAGTGGGCCAAATGTCAGTATGTGTTGCTGGAGGATGCAAGGTACAGACGCAGAGGCAGATGGAGGCTAACAAAAGGCGAGCCCGTTATTGAACTGATGAAAAACCAACATGAGACAAAACAGAAATCAAAACAGAACCCAAGTTTGAACCAATAAACTGACACAGAGAGACACATCGGTACAAAGACCATGGGACAAAATGATGCTGGTGAACTGAACATTACGCTCTGGCAAAGACGATACACAGGGGAGAACGGGGCAGAGAGGAAACAGGTGGGAAACACAGCGAGAGCAAATCTGGAATAATGAGACGAGGGAAGCTAAACTCAACAAAACACACAAGGAAAAAGAGACCTTCACAGTAAAACTGGAAACTTGATAGTGGACAGAAATTAAACGTGGAGACAGAATCAAAGACCAGACAGTCATGGGGATCTGACTGAGGGAACAAAGAGATCACAAAGGGTAATAACTAAATATTACATAACCAAGAAGGTGAACCAGAACATAAACAGAGCCCACAGAGGATATAATAAATGCTTAAGGAAACTATCAGTCATATTAATATACACAGAAGACCCAAATAAAAACATAAGAGATTCTCAAAAAGTCAAGGAATCACAAAATTCATTAAGAAATTACAAACACAAAAGCCTGGGTCCATGACCCGGGAATGCTAACATAAAATTCCTCTGCAGACCGTTGGAAAGACCCATCGCCAGATTCACTGTAGTTCTTACTGCAAAGGGTGGCACAACCAGTTATTACGCTTACAGGGCAAATACTTTTTTACACAGGCCCAGGGTAGGTGTAGCACACAGACCCCAAACACACACACACACACACACACACATTTGGATTCTGTCCTTATTTATATTTCCATGCACACACACGTTGGAGGTGTTTGCTCCGTTCTGTCACACTCCGACTGTCACTCTCTCAGTCTTAGTCCAACTACCCTCCTCCACACCCCAGCAGCTACTAAAACAAGGGAAAGAGGTCATTACACACGCACATACAGTATGTGTGTGTGTGTGTGTGTGTGTGTGTGTGTGTGTGTGTGTGTGTGTGTGTGTGTGTGTGTGTGTGTGTGTGTGTGTGTGTGTGTGCTGTCTCTCTGTGTTAGCCAGAACCATGAACTTGGATTGGATAAGCAGAAGAGAATTAATGGATAGATATTTAGCAGCATAGTTCCCAGAACTCTTTCAAAACAGATACTACTTTATGAAATGTTTTACACCAGCTATTTATTTTATGGGTCAGTTTTGTATAATTAGACACCACTGAAAACACTTGGATAGTGTCCTCTGTGACCTTAAAAGCCATTTAAGCGATATTTTTCTAAGATTTGTATTTCTGCTACATAGGGGAATAAATATTGTAATTAATTGGTCACATGGGTAAAATCAGTACCACAAAAGGGAGAACGCTGAACAGAAAGTTGCGTTTTGGGTGCTGATGTCATCCATTTGGTTTTATCACATGGTGGTTGCAAAGTCTCTGATAGTGATGATTTAAGTAAACACTTAGCAGTGAGATAAAATGCAAGAACAACAAGTGACAGATTATTCTTCAGCTTAATCTAGCATGCAGTTGAGCTCCATCATTAATTATTATACATCAGGTTGACAGTGCACCAATAGTAAATCCATTATATCCTTCAAAGTTGCACCAGACCATGTGAGAAAAGTCAGCTGTGTGAGCAACACCTACATCAGGTTAGTCGAGCTTAAAAACTACAGCTTAAGATGGATCACTTTCCATAATATGTGATGTTCAGAGCCACTGAGCCAGACAGCACATCTCAGTGATGTTTCTGGATATTCTGCATATGCAGCAACTTAATTACGAAACAGTCTTTGTACTTTTTTATAACTGGCAAGAACAGAGTGGGTGTATCTAGCACATTTAATGACATCATTACTTCAAATGAATCGTTATCGACGATCAAAGGAAGAGAAGATTCACGTTATCAGGCAGCCTCGAGGTCAGCCTACAGTCTCGCTGCTGTTTATCTGTGTAGCTGCTGTGGCTGGTGGCTTGCAGTGGTTTCAGTCAGGGGACTTGACGAATGAAGCGCTATGCCACTTTCTCACGGCCAACAGCTTCTCTTGTGTCTACAGTTTACCCCCACCCACCCGTTTTACACTCATTTCCTCGCAACTTTTTCAACTTTCTCTCACTCTGGTTGGCAAAAAAGCAAAGGTTATGGACAGTTCAGGAGTTTCTTTTTTAGCTGAGGGGAGGAAATCGTAAAAGTTTAACAGCTTTGTGAGAATTTGATGCCGATGTTGGTAATGTCCTGAGTGTGTGTCAAGTAAGCGCTTCGTCAAAGTACGAAGCGCTATATACAGTAACATAAAAGGGCGCAGCAGTGGCAGGAAAAACACCAGATGTGCTTTACGATATGATGCACTTATGTTGTGTAACACTGTATCTATAGCCATGGGAACTGGTTGCTGTAGCTCTCAATATTATACTATATTACAGGGCCATGTACAAAAGCAAAGCCACAATACTTCCAACCAGGCCTGTGCCACCCACTGAACAGGAAGGAGGTATTTTGCTGAGGTATTTTCTTTCTGTGTTACCGCTTATCACATCCTCCTACTCTTTTCAATCAATTGCTGTCAGATTGAAAATGCCACAGATTCAATTTAAAACCAAATTTTCACATTTTTTCCATTTAACAAATTACTGAACCAGAAGAGTTTGTAGTCTTACCACCCAACTCAGCGCCACTAAACTAACTATAGCTGCCACTACTCTGTGTAAGGAGGACAAACAAATTATGGTAACTATGACAATATTGGAGACAGAAATTTTCTCAAATTTAGCAAGCAAATGGGCATCCCCACTCCTACACATTCATCCAACTGAGATTTGCGTGACTATGACAGAGCAGGGTTACAGAAAGGTAAGGGGGTGTGAGAACTCATCAATGACAAGGTACCCAAGACAGCTGCTGCCTACATCCCCAGAGAGACTCTAAATATATAACCACAAGCTCTAAAAGGAAATAGACCTGTGATTACAGGCATACCAAAAAATTTATTATCTGGGTTTTTCCAAGTCTTAAAGCTATCTATGTACAATCTTAGAGTATATTACACCGTCTCTATTTCTTTAACAAAAAACCAAATGCAAAAGCACTGCAAACCATGATTCGGCAGCTTGCAGAACCATCTTTAGCAGTAATACATTTTCTGTGTATCTTTATGAGTCCCATGAATCATTGTGGAGGAGTTTTGGCCTGCTGTTCTTTACAGGTTTGCGGGTATTTGTTTATGCACAGCTATCTTAATGTCCCTGACTTTGAAATGGCTGTTGCAACACATTGATGCTTTTCTTTTTCAGCCATTCTGTGGTAAATTTGCTCCTCTGCTTATTCTTGTTACATGACCCAGTTTTAGCCAAGCTTTACCGAGCCAAGCATTTGACTCGAGAATACTTTGGTACACAGAGGAGTTCATGGTTTTCTCACTTACAGCAATGTGCCCAGGTTCATGTGGGCACCTTCTCCACTTTGGTTTCATCTGTCCAAAGAAGTCTTGTGGTTTGTTCAGATGCAGCTTTGCACAGCTAAGCTGTACTGCTGTGTTCTTTTTAGAGAGAAGAGGCTTTCTCTCATACTTGCTCAGTCTTTTTCTAATCGTGGTGTCATGAACTTTAACATTTAAAATGCTGACTGAGGCCTGTGGACTCTGATATGTAGCTCTTTTTTTCTTCTTCTTTTTTGAGCCTTACATGCAGGGCTGGATTGGTAAAATGACATACTGGTAATCTGGCTTAGACGTAGTTCAAACTAACTTTTTTTCTTTGTCGATATAATCATACAGGCTATGGGGCAGCTTTAATGGCCACTCCTCATGGTCCATTAAACATGGATCCTGGAATGCCTGGAACTGTCCACAGTACCCTAAAAGCCTTCATCAGGAATTTGATGGGGATGTGGCGGACAACACTAGAGGCCAACTTCAAGCCAAAAGCACAAGTGACCATCGAGTGCTGGATTACCAAGGAGATGCTGTCCCTGCTGATGTTCTGCACAGGCCTGGACCCCACCAATGGATACCTGCTACAGAATGGAGCAAACATCAGTCACCTCCTCTACATGGATGACAACAAGCCGTATGCCAGGAGTGAATGAGACATCGATTCCCTGATCCATACCACTAGGATCTATAGCAATAACATTGGAATGTCATTCAAGGTGGGAAAGTGTAGTCGGATGGCAACAAAGAGAGGGAAGGTAGTCAGAACTGAGGAGATTGTACTAACAGAAGGCAGCACTGCAAACACTGAGACAACAACACGTACCTAGGAAAGCTGCAACACCACATAAGCAAGTCCTGAGGAGTCAGCTGAATGGGAAGAACAAGACCTGGGCAATCACCACCTACACCCTGCCAGTCATCAGATAGCCCACTGGGATAATACGCTGACCAAAGGAGGAGACAGAAGCCACTGCTGAGTGGAAGGAAGGGCTAGTGAGTATCAGAACCAC
This sequence comes from Simochromis diagramma, assembly GCF_900408965.1. Taxonomy (NCBI): domain Eukaryota; kingdom Metazoa; phylum Chordata; class Actinopteri; order Cichliformes; family Cichlidae; genus Simochromis; species Simochromis diagramma. The sequence goes on along the minus strand of NW_024387083.1, from coordinate 1,835,460 downwards.
TTTCCAGGACAAAACAGCAAACATCCATGAGTACATCAGGAAAATGGCCAAAACTGATCATGCCCTTAGTGAATACCTCAGGCAGCAGAAATTTGAGAAAGAAGAGGAGCTAGAGGAGGAATTGTCATGAAATGACAGGCCCCTGCACGACATGCATCGGCAGATAGAGGAAGTGGCTGATACTGAGAAATCCTGGACTGAAAAACCGCACAGAGGCACTAATCCTGGCAGCACAGGAACAAGCTCAAAGCAGAAGCTCCAGCAAGGTTGGGGTCTACCACACCAGACAAGACCTCAGCCACACCCTGTGCAAAGACGCTCCGGAGACAGTCCAGCACATAACACCAGGGTGCAAGATGCTAGCAGGCAGAGCATACACCGAACGCCAAAACCAAGTTGCTAGTACAGTATACAGGAACTAGCATTGTTTTCATTACTGACACTGGATTGCCCAATGAACTCTCTCTCCTACTTTCCTTCTGCGAGAAAAAGAAACTAGAATTCCCCTTCAGCTACACCATCAGTGGTACCACGAACAAAAAGTAGTAAAATGAGTTCAATTATTCTTTGCAATGCATTTTTAAAGAGAAAATAATGTGATTAAATACTGTATTTCTCTCTTTTTTTGCATATACATCATTAGCTTTGCTGTTTTGACCGATCATGGTGGGCAGCCTGGCTCAAAACGCCAGGGTTGGGGTGATTTTGCTGGGATCTGGCATCTGTCCTGAACATAGAATGATGGACTTCAAATTGTTTACACCTCATATACCACCTTTCCTAGATTGATGGACAGCAACAGTTGCTTATTTAGGGTTACTGCTGGTGTCTTTCCTCCTCGCTTTTGTGTTAACAAACACCTGAAAGCTCCAGACCAGCAAACAACCAAAGTGTCAGCTTTTATAGAGGTGCTCACACTTGGCGATGATCAGTTAATCAAGTGATTTGTAGCACCTGCCTGTTTCTTGCCCTCCTAATTCCTATTAAAGAATTAAGGGTGTGCTTATTTATTCACACGTGCGCCTACATTTTTTCTTAGTGTTTGTTAGATAAATAAACAAAGACACGGTATAATATGTCATGCTTTGTGGTTCATCAAAAGTTGTATTTATGTGATTTTAAGACTTGCTAAAGAGCTAAATTATTTTTATTACATCCTGATACATAAAGTTCAGATTGAACAGTGGGTGTACTTTCTTTGTGTCTTTTTAAAAAGTCTTGAACATTTACAGAAAGGGCCTGGCTTCTGATAATAAGTCAGCTACTAATTCTAATAATTCCATCGGAGTTACAGAATATTTACCATAAACTCGCCATCATTGTGAAGGGTGTCTGAGCTGTTTGCTTGTGATTAAAGCTGTTAGCCATTTGATGTGTGAGGTTTGTTGCAAACTTGTGATGTTTTTTCATGACATGGTCGTGTGAATCCTGTCACCTAACTCAACCCCACCCAAAACATCCCTGCCTATGGGCAAGGGTGTGTGAGTGCGTCACAGTGTGTGTGTATATTGCAGTTGAAAAGGTGTGAAGCCGCAGGGTTTAGAGCACAACTTTGAAACCGAGGGTGTTTATAGGATAGCAGCCCCTTGTAATGTTCATCGCACCACAGCCCTGCTTTCTAATTTTGTAGCCACGTTCCCCGAAAGAGATAGAAAAACCTCAGTTTATTTTGCAGTGAGATCATGGAAACCATAATGTGCTCTCTTTTGAAAACAAGAGAAAAATACAAAGACTTGAGTTGATTAGCTCTCTGTGTAATGACTTTTGTTCAAATATTATTTTGTTTATCACATTTAGCTGTGCTGAGGCTGGCCACTACACATACACAAGCATTTACCCTAAATGTGTAGACTGACGTTTATGGAAGTGCATTAATTTCTTCCTGTGAGTTAGCACATACTGATAGCCCTCCCATTTAAATAAGTATGGACAGACTCTTGGGGGTGGGTACCTCAGCTAAAGCTAAAGTGTAGCTTTCATCTGTCAAATACTTTTAGCATATACCCCTTAATATACAGCTTTACATGCTGCAGAAATGTATGGTCAATAGTACATTTAGTGCTTATTGAACTGACTTTAAATAGCCAGGAAATCAGATATTTCAGCTTTAACATGTTAGCAAGCAAAGGAGATTTTGGAGAAAATAATGAGCTTTGTTGTTCGCTAAATCAAAAGTTCCATTGCAACGCCATAATTTGATGTGTTGCATCTGTCATACATACAGTCACATGGAAACATTTTCACACAACTGTGTGTATGATGAAAAGCGAAACCCTCTGAAACACTACAGCGTAATCTGACGTATGCCAACCAAACTGCAAAGCTGCCCACAACTGCTGTGATTGGCCAGGAAGGAAGAAGTCACAGCATTTCTTTCTGTTGGCACGGCATATAAAACAATCACATAGTAATTAGCACATAAAGCTTAAATACCAGAGACATCAACTACTTGCGTAGATTACATTGTAGGCTATACAAAGATTCATAGCAGAAGTCTAAATCAGCCGAAAGTAGCAGCAGATGTTTGTGGACTTTGCTGGTTTTAAACATTCACGTCTATGTCAAACAATCTTCCCAGCAAACTCAACCTAAGGTCAGATGGTGCCAATGCTCAGAAAAACTGAAATAAATCAAAACGACATCTTGGCCTCTACAGGCCTCAATTAGCATGCTAAATGTTAAAGTCCATGACAGCACAATTAGAAAAGACTGAACAAGTAAGGCTTGAGTTGAAACAACTGCCAGGAGAAAGCATCTTCTATCTAAAAGAACATGGCAGCACGGCTTAGGTTGGCAGTTACATTTGAACAAACCATAAGAATTCTTGCATTTCTTGGATTTGGACAAACCAGACCAGAGTAGAGATGTTTGGCCGTGATACACACCACCACAAGCAAACAGCATACCAGCACAAACCCCTCCTACCAACTCTTAAAGCACAGTGGTAGAGCCTTGATGATTTGAGCTCGGTTTGTAGACTTCAGCCTAACTGAAATGCTGCGCAAGAGAGCTGTGCATAACACAGTAAAGAAGAGTACAATGTTAGAGACAGCCCAAATCTCAGCGAGATTAATTATTTTAAGTTAAACTTGCTAAATGTGGTTCTACAACCTATTGAATGGTGGGGAGTACAGCAGTACTTCATTTTTCATAGGATTCCATATATTCATTTGCAAACTGTGTGCTATGAAGGCAAAAAGAGCAAAGCTAAAAGGTAGAACAATCTAGCACTGTTAACTAGTGGAGACCATAGTTATAACACCAATGATAATTTATTCTTCTACTGGTCTAAAACTTGTAGAAAGAGGAAAGATTAGAGGTCTAAGGAGCTTAGAAAGAAAAGCGACTGGACTTCTTTAAGTTTCTTGAAGATGTTTTAACTCTGCTTCATCCCAGAAGTTTCTTCGATCAGCGGTCTTTGCCATTCATCTATGTAACCAAGATGGCAACGGTTGAAGGCGAGAAGTGTACAGACTTCCAAATTCAGCTTTTTTGATTGTTATGAGTAAACAGTAGGGGTACTAATACAGCACTTCATGTAACCATTGTCAGCATAAGCGTACACAAACACCCACACCCACATATGCATACAAGCAAAGAGAGAAAGAGAGCTTTAGAAGAAAATCTAATGCAGTCGGTGTAAAACTGCACTGCAATTCTTAAAGCTATGTAAAGCTTTTAGATTTAATAAACGCTCAGCAATCTGGGGCGGTATTGTGGGTTTGAATGTTTACGTAGAGAAGCTGAGCATGTTATCTGAAGAACTGTCCTCGTCAGTCACAGTTGCAGAATTTATCTTGAGATTTTTCTCTGTGGCATGAGTGAATGCATTTCTCGCTCACACATAATGTTTGCCACCACTGCTGCATCTTCCACACCACTTTTCGTTTCTGCTCTGTAAAACCAGGCCCCACACTCAAAAGCATGCACATATGCAGACACACACGCGCGCGCGCACACACAGTTTTCACACTTACACACATACACCAGCTGTGTGGAGTAGCTCATCTTGTGGTTCATTTTCAGTTTGAGTGTTTGCTCCAGATTGTTTAGTGGCCTAAATATCAAGGAAATGACACACCAGGAATTTACATTATGACCCTCTCTTGCACACACACACACACAAAAATACTCACAAGTCAGTTTCAAAACTTTGGTCATCAAAGTTCTTTGACCTTTAAGGTCTCACTACAGAAGCTCGGGTTTTGTAATTAAGTGGTGAGAGCGGCACAAGAGGAGCATTCACAGATAATGTGTGCGACTACAGTTGAGTGCAGTCAGAGCGGTACCGTAACTTCAGCGACCTCTGCTGGACAATGCTCTCACTTAACTGTTTTACTGTAGTTTATGTTTTTATGCAACCTTATGCCTCTTTTATCTGACGCACTAGACATTATTTGCTTTAATCCATATAAGGATTTTAAGTATGAAGCTGCAAACACAATAACTGACATATATTACAGCTGACACCTAAAATAATGTGTAGTTACAATGTAAAAAGTAAGGCTTAGGGTAGTTTATCATACAGCCCGCGTACCTACTAGTACTGCAAAATTAGAATGTAGAAAGTGGAGCCTAGGGTACTCTGCAGTACACCTCATACTTCATACTAATAAAACGTAATAAGAATGAAGAAAGTGGAGCTATAAGTACTCTGTCCGCTTTTCTTGGTTATCACCTTGTTCTACTGAGCCTACTGGGAACTACTGTTGGTGACTTATGGAGGCAGATTTCACCAGGCTGTATTGTGAAGTGTTGTCAATTGAACTTTCCAACAGTGTATAAAGCTGGTAAAGTGTTCCCGTCATCATGCATATGAAGTATTTTCACTTCGTCCAGTGGAAACATTTTTCCACTGTTTTTTTGTGTGTGTCACATTTTTGTCTACTTCAGTTCTGAAGGAGTTAAAGGGAGCAAGCAAACCCCCAGTGGGTCTTGAGCAGGCTTCTAGCATTGAATTAAATTTCTCAGCCACACATCCTCTGCTGCCATGGCAACTTTTGAATAGCCTTGTGCCAGTCAGCTCAGGAGGAGTTTGTTTTGTAAGTTTCAGAAGTTTTTCACTGCTAAACCAGACAGCGCCGGCTTGGAGTTTCTGTAATGCGGCTGTGGGTTGATCACAAGTAGAGAGAGAACAGCAAGAGAAGAAGTTATTTGCACAGGTAGGTGAAGAGCTGTGGATAAAACAACAAGGACTGTTATGATCCAATTTGCATTTTTGCCAAGTAGAACTTAAGTGAACTTTTTTATATATATATAATTCATTTACTCTTAGTTAGCAACAGCATTTCAAAGTTTTCTGGAATACATCTATTTGAAATTTCAAAAGATTTTCTATGTATTATATCAAATTGACTGTTAAATATTCACAAAATTCACTGTAGTTCAGTTCTGCAGTTTAGCTCATGATGTGATCCTATAATACAACTTTCCACATTTGGTCAGTGCTGTAGTTCTCTCTTAGTTTTCTCATTTTTAAAGCAAATCTTGCAGGACCCAGAGGACGCCATGTTTTCCCTGTCAGAGCTAGCGCCTCTGAATCAGCATCAGAACAGGTCTAAACTGCTGAAGCCCTGGTGGGAGGTCTTTATGGACTACCTGGTGGTCCTGATGTTGATGACATCTGTCCTGGCTTGTACGGAGCAGCTGTCCAGGGACCGAGTAGTGTGCATTCCTTTGGATTCAACTACAAACACTAGTGATCACAGTCACTCAAAAAGTGCCAATGTGGGACTGTCTCCATCGTCACAGCCTCAAATACACCACGCACACAAAATCGGCCCAAATCTTCACTCTGCACCTCGGGGTCGGCGCACGCACTTGGTGTACCAGCAGTACATTTATATTAGCCAGGTAAAGTAGTGCTGGCTTCGTTGTTTTTGTTATTCACTCTGTGAAAGCATAGAGTGAGCTATATTTAACATTCTGAACCTTTATGTAAAAGGACCTGCTCATACCCACAGGTTATTAAACCGCTTATCTCAGCTCTACAGTGGAACTTTAATCTCCCAGTTTCTTCTGATTCACACTTTGACTGTTTCAGTGCTCACTCACAGCTCTCATGGTGTTGCTTATTTAAGCCTTACTAACCCTCGGAGATAGAACCATGGTTTACCCCTATAGCCAACCTATAGAAGTAAACCAGCAAACCGTATGTCTAGTATGTCTACTAGACATACTAGTAGTTCTGTCTACTAGTATGTCTAGTAGACAGAACTAGATATACTAGTTATGTCTACTCACAGAACCAGTATGTCTAGTTCTGTGAGTAGACATACTCACAGAACTGGGCTTACAGTGTATCCTGTATTTTAAGCTTTTACCCATTCAAATCAATTCAATTAAAAAGAATAACTTTAGCACCCATTTCAGTTTTTATACTAATCCTCTTCCTTTGTTAACAGGTAACCCTTTGTTATTAATGTTTCACAGTGTATGTCTGCTGCCCCCATGTGGTCAAACAATCAATTGCTGTTTGCCTGTTTCTATAGGTGTGCTACCATGAAGCTTTGCCTTTGTCCTCCCGCTTCTTCCCTTACATGGCCTTGCTTCAGTCCCTCGTCCTGGTAGCCAGTGGCTCCTTCTGGCTCCACTTTCCCCACACCTCATCCCGCATAGAGCAGTTCCTATCCATCTTGGCAAAGTGCTGTGAGTCACCCTGGACATCTCAGGCCCTGTCTCATGCCGCCCGCCAAGAGAGCATCCAGGAGATGGTGGAGGAGGGAAGACGAGCACACCAACCACACCACCGAACTTCCACTTCCCCGACAGTGACCCACACAAGACACTCGAGCATAGACTCGGGCACAGACAGCCCACTTTTAAAGAGGATAGACAGCGCATTTGCCACCCCTCCATCCCCTTGTCCCTCCACACTGTCCTGTAACTCCACTGTGTCTTGTGTATCTCTTGACTCCCGGGAGCAACTTCCTTCTTCCAGCCCATCAGTAATGGCTGACAGCCACAGCCAGGTAATCAGTCTGGATAAAAGTGATGGGGAACAGGCGAGGGCGCTGTTTGAAAGGGTCAGGAAGTTTAGGTCCCACTGTGAAAGCTCAGCTGTCATTTGTAAGGTAAGAGATCCTCTAGTCTGCTAGATTTACAGATCAACTTCTTTGCTACCTTAATTTTTTTTTAATTCCATGTATCATTTAGTCTTGATGCCCATTTTTCCCTCTTCAGGTCTACTTGGCTCAGACAGTTTTCAAACTCCTGATTGTAACACTGATTATGAGTTACACAGTCCCTCTTCTCGGCTCCCTGTCCTTCAACCACACCTGTCACCCTGAGGAGCGGGCCCTGGTGGGCTACGCCACCTTCGAGTGTATCCACGTGCTCTCCTCACTTCTCCGCAAACTGCTGGCGGCCTACCTGACCTTACTGGGCCTGTATGGTCTGCTTAATTTTTACACTCTCACCTGGATTTTAAGCAGGTTAGAATAAAAAATGTTAAAGGTGCACTTTTCAGTGTTTTTATCGCAGAAAAGGTAGGAATATATATTTTTAAAGTGGATAGTTTTGCCCAAAGAAAGGTAGAGTATGTATGAGTGCTACTTCAGGCTTTAACAGGCTTTGAGGAGAGAAACTAGTCTAAATGTAAAAAGCATAAATAAATAAATGATGCTCCTGATGATGAGCATATCAGAAAACTAGTTACAGGGGTAAAAAATGTAGTGCTGTGTTTTTGGCTACAAAATATCCTGTTTGATGTTTCTCTTTGTTTTTTCTTTCTTCTTCTTCTTCTGCCTTGGTGTGTTTGATTCAATTCAGCTCTCTGCAGCAATATTCCTTCCATTCACTGAAGGAGCTGACCTCCCTGAGAGATTTTCCTGACCTGAAGAACGACCTGGCCTTTCTTATACACATGTTAGACCAGTACGACCCTCTGCTGGTCCAGCGTCTCTTTGTGTTTTTGTCGCCTGTCAGTGAGAGCAGGCTGCTGGAGGAAAGCTTAGAGAGGCGCTGGGGGGAGGAGAAGCTGCACGCCATGATCAGCGTTGATGCAGACGGCCGCTCCAGGCTGCAGCTGGTGGCCCTGCCTCGCCTTCCTCCAGCCCTCTTCACTCTCAGCCAGCTTCAGGTCCTCAAACTGGAGCTCATCGCAGACACCAGGTTTACTGCACACATGACCGGCATGACCTCACTCAGGCGAGTTGTACAGTGCAGGGGCGTAGTCTTTGAAAGTATTTCTTTTAAAGTATTCACTTCTTTTTAGACTCTAACTTGGACTTTTATGTGGCATTCCAACTACAGGGAGCTGCACCTCTACCACTGCACAGCAACTGTGGATCCCAGCGCGCTTGCCTTTCTCCAGGAACGTCTAGAAGTCCTTCAGCTTACCTTCACTCAGGCATCAGAGATCCCCAGCTGGGTCCTCTCCTTGCGAGGCCTTCATGAGCTTCACCTCTCTGGTCGCTTAGGCAGTGACGGTGGGGTGGGCCGTAGCTGGGCTCTGGGGAGCCTACGCCAGTTGCGTCACCTACGTGTGCTGGTGATTCGAGGCATGTTGCAGCGGATCCCTGGGGAGCTCTGCGAGGTGGCAAGCAGCTTGGTGAGACTGGAGATCCAGAATGAGGGCACGAGGCTGCTTGTGCTGATGGGCCTGAAGCGGATGGTTTACCTGACAGAGCTGCATCTGCAGGATTGCCAGCTGGAGCGTTTACCCTCTGCTCTGTTAGCACTGACCAACCTCCGGGTGCTTGACCTGCAGCACAATAACCTGAGGACTCTGGAGGAGATGCTTAGTCTGGCTCACCTTCGTCGTCTCTCTTGTCTTAGACTTGCTTACAACCGTGTTTTGGTACTGCCGGCCAGCGTGGGTGTGCTTAGAGGCCTCGAGCTCTTGGATCTGTCAAACAACCAGCTCCAGAGCATTCCTCCAGCGCTCTTCACTCTTCGACGCCTTCGGAGGCTCCTGCTTGCCGGTAACCTGCTGGAGGAGCTGCCTGCTGAGGTGAAGGCACTGCAGCTGCTCACAGAGTTGGACCTCAGTGGGAACAGGTTGGAGAGGCTACCCACTGAGCTTTTCAATTGCTGTTTGGAGTTGCGCACCCTGAATATGTCTCACAACTCTCTTAGCTTCTTACCCAGAGAGATTGCAGCTCTAAGTCAACTGTGCAGGCTGGACTTGCGCAGCAACAATCTGGAAGAACTGCCTGCTGAACTGGGCTGCTGCTCAGGGCTGCATGGAGGTGGTCTCCTGGTGGAAAACTGGCTATTTCTTTCTTTGCCACCGCATGTCAGAGACTTCCTGAGCCGCTCTTACACCCCAGGTGGTGCACACACAGTGGAGCATTCCAGGCCCGAGTCTGACAGTTTTCCCTACTTCTCTCCTACACAGTGGAGCTTCTCTTCTGCTCTGGAATCACAGATATAAGGACAACAGCTATCAGACTGGTGACATAATAAAATAAAAGCACTGATGGAGTTTCTTACATTTTAGAAGGTTTTTCTTCAACTACTGCATCAGGCAAATTCTTCACCAATCTGCCCTTATTGTCCATTTTGTTTTTAGAAAATGCAGAACTAACAGATGGACTGCTTTGTATTGCATTGAAAAATATTTCTGGAATATTTTTAAATAAGAACATCTGTGATGAACGCATAAATTGTGAGTTAAAATCAAATGAGTGTGGACATCTCCATTAATATATTTAAAGAACACTACTTGTCATTCTGTATTTGTAGTTTTCCTGTTAAAGAATGTGAGATTTTATAGATGACAGAGCAATAAAATTTATTATTTTGTAAAGATTTCTGCAGCTCTGCAGATACTTCCTGATTGCTTCCTGTATAAAAGTATTCTTCAAAGTATTATGAAAGCTGAGACCTGATGCCAGTGTATCCATGTTAATTAAAGCTTGATTTAGACTTGTGCAAGGAAACATAGAAATTACAGTTACATATACTTTTATTGATGGAGTCCGAATTTATTCACACTGTTAACATCACATCCTGGAGAGGAGTTTTGCGACTTAAACGTCTAGATTTCATACAATTTTAACGATTTCTGTGAAACAAAAACAAACTAACAAAATTGATCCAGTCTGAATCAATTCCAGGAAGCTGTTTTATATTTAAGGTCACAGGCCTGCATTATCATACGCAAACACATCCCGGTTAATTTTATACTTATATTGCAGCAAAACGTGACTGTATTAATTTATTTCGAGTGTCCCTCCCGAGCTCCCCTACGGAGAGCAGCTACAACTGTGTCCCGCTTTTTTCAACTGCGACGGACTGCGGCACACTTTTTGTCCAATCACAGGCTGCTTTTCACAGAGGTCGCATAAACGGGCGAATGATATCGACCCGCTTTAGCCGAGGCGGAACTTCCGGTTGGTGGTATAAACCAACTGAGGCCTCTCCATGCGGTTGTGATCTATCGGGGCAGTCGAAGCTAACACCGAAACGGTAGGAATCCTTGAACTACTTCATTGTCCCGCTTGGGCGGCTTTCCGCGTCTCGTTTCACCTAAAGAAGCTTGTGAATTGTATTTGTTTAATTTGGGCTGCGATAGTGTTTGCTATCGCTAAAAATAACCTTTCGTTGTTTGTTTCAGGGGGCGGTGTTACTTAGCGTTTTGTAGCCTAGCATTTGATAGCCTAGCAAAGCAATCGCCACTTAGATTTCCTTATTTACACGAAATATGCCGCCTTTTTGTCATCCATATAACACTCCCGTTACAATTACGAAAAGATCGCCTTCTTATGCCGTTGGGAATATTTAGTTGGTCGTAGCGGATTAGTTGTTGTCGTGTAGAAGATTAGCTTGCCACGTTAGCAATGGTTATGCAACACAATGGCTTTCTAGTGTTGTATGCGCTTAGAAGCTAACCGGTTTGGTCAATTTGACATCGTCGGTTACGGTTTTGACCTTGTTTGTTATATTGAGTGTACGTGGTCGTACAGAATAGTTTCTGTCTACAAAACACTAGACTATTCATATTTAGGCCTGCTCTGTTGCGTGTTTTCTTGCTTAGCATTTCTTAACCACAGGCTTACTCTTTAAAATTCAGTTCGAGTTATATACAATAGAGCTAATGTTTGGAGTCACGTTTATAACCAACCACGATTTTCATAGTTGCACAAAGTCAAACCCGCCTTGTAATGGTAGAATAAAATAAGACTTTTTAAATGTATTAAAATATGTGCAACAAGTGGGCTCGAATAAGAACCTCGCTTCATATAATCTAAGTAAAGGGAGCCCTCTCTTACAGACACAGATGAAAGACAGTGATCATTAATACTCAGCTGTATTTTCTTTGTTCCAGACAAATACAATGGCTGAGAATGACGTTGACAACGAGCTCCTTGATTATGAAGAGGATGAGGAGCCTCAAGGAGCCCCCGAGAGTGCAACCCCAGCAGGCAAGAAGGAGGTGAAAGGTTCCTATGTTTCCATCCACAGCTCTGGTTTCAGGGATTTTCTTCTGAAGCCGGAGCTTCTCCGCGCCATCATTGACTGTGGTTTTGAGCATCCATCTGAAGGTGAGACGCATTCAACTGTTCTGGTACCTTTTGTTAAATGGGACTAGTGGGGAACTGGCAATTGAGTTTGTTTATGGCATACCCTTGCACTACACTGGTAGAACCAGTCAAAAGCTGTAAGTCTGCATGTTCTTCAACAGCGCTTACCTTATCTTGCTTGCATACATTAAGAATTTTTGAATAGCTTGACTTGCTTTGTGCGTCTAAAAAAATGCACCACTCCCAGCAGGACTGCCACTCCTCTTGTGCTCTTTATAGCAGTTCAAAGAAATTGATTTGCAGGTAATAATAAGACTGCACTTAACATTAATATTTGTGTTGTGTTGTTTAAAAACGCAGTGCAGCATGAATGCATCCCACAAGCTATCCTGGGCATGGACATCCTGTGCCAAGCCAAATCTGGTATGGGCAAGACGGCTGTGTTTGTGTTGGCCACCCTGCAACAGATCGAACCCGTTGACGGACAGGTTAGTATGTGTGTTTAACATGCTTTGACTGTGCCTTCAATGTTGAGCTTTTCGTTTATCGGCAATGAATGTTATTAGTCTGGTAATTAATGAACAAGCCAATAAAGGCTGATAGAGGTCCAAATGTTTTTGTTGTCCTGTTTTTGTTTTTAACTTAGCTGAAGTCAGAGCCACCTGTGAGAGAGCACAAACAAGACTGATCAAAATCAGTCTTAGTCAGAGCTAGGGAATGCCAACAGAATCAATACCCATGGTACCATTTTGATAGCAGGATTTATGAGATGCAGCAGTGCTCGTCGTCAGCTTATGCGGGGAGGCAGAAATCCTTCCAAAACTAAAGGAGGCAGGATGTGGTTTAAAGTATTCTATTGTCAAAGAACAGGTGGAAGATGGAAAGTCGTGCAACTGCAACAAACTTCTGCTCTGTCTCTTTTTTTAAGGAAGGCAGTCGGCTGTGCAGCTACTTTGCATTCAGGTGGCTGCAAAATCTGAGATAATTGATTAGCAAGAGGCGATATGCAAACAATAATTGGACTTCCAATTTAGCAAGGCACATGAAAGACGGGTATCCAGAGCTATTTATGTAGTTCACGTTGAGGACGAATAAGTTAAGAGTGACATCCAAAGTTTTGTCCTACAAATCTTATCCAGAATCACAGATTACTGCTTATTTTGTTTGAGACCCCATTGTAAAATAACCTTGAAATGTTTGTGCTCACTTAATGTAACTAACACGAGTTACAGTCACTTGCTAGTAACACTAATGAGCTACTCGGCAGCCATCCTAACATCTCAGTCTGGGTCTTGTCAGTAAAACGATGTCAACATTTAAATAAATGATCAGAATTCTAAAACGTTTTAGTAACAGTTTAAGTACCTGGCATTAGCCAGTCATTTTGTTTCACTATCCAGCTGTGTGATTCTACTGGTATTGGTACCAACTGATGAATTTCTGGGATCATGACATTCCTTATTAATATACAAATAACAGATTTCATAGGTGACTTATAACCAGCAGGTTTCTTTGTTGGGATATGCAGTTTTGGGGACAACAATAAAATATGTTTTAGCGGGAAATCTACGGCGTAATCAGAAACCCGTCTTAACGCTGCACCAAAACCTTCCACATAACTTGACAAGAGAAATGTTACTACATGTTGGGTTGTCTATGTTACGCTTGTGGTTAAGAGGGGTTTCCGTTTAATATGTAGATTTCCTGCTAAAGCATAAATCAGGCATAAGGGTCGATTGGCTTAAGTGTTCATGTCAGTGCTGAAATGCAGCGCAGCCGATCCTGGTGGAATTTGGGGATTTGAGAGGATGGATGACATTCGTTGTGTATTATAGCATCAGTCTATTTGATTGTAAGTGGCATTTTCATGTTGTGCTTGTTATGTGGAAATTATACACCAAAGAGTTGATATATGGCTCAGTTCTGGCTTATAGAGTTGCAGACCTTCAAGTCTAAGGTGTTATAGCTACAGTGGGATGTAATTTTCTTTCAAGGACAGATGCTTAGATGATCATAAAACACTAAAAATGTAACATTAACATTAAATGCATCTTGTTGTTTGTAATGTAAAACTGTTCATTTTAAACAAATTATTCTGCCTACCTTTGACTTTTTGATAGATTTTTGGATTTAATCTGTGTTTCCTTGTCTCCAGGTGTCTGTATTAGTCATGTGTCACACACGAGAGCTGGCCTTCCAGATCAGCAAAGAGTACGAGCGTTTCTCCAAGTACATGCCCACCATAAAAGCAGCCGTATTCTTTGGTGGCCTGCCTATCAAGAAAGACGAGGACGTCCTGAAGAAGAACTGCCCTCACATCGTTGTCGGAACTCCCGGCCGTATCCTCGCCCTGATCCGGAACAAGACGCTCAGTCTGAAGAACGTCAAGCATTTTGTCCTGGACGAGTGTGACAAAATGCTGGAGCAGCTAGGTGATTTTTCTTTGTTTTTGTCTTCCCAGTTTTCACCAAGTCGGCAGCAAAACTGCAGTAGTCAGTCAGAATCTTACCTTAGTCACTTTTTTCACTCTTTTTCTTTCTTCACATGGCAGACATGAGGCGTGATGTTCAGGACATCTTCCGGATCACACCGCATGAGAAGCAGGTCATGATGTTCAGTGCAACACTGAGTAAGGAAATCCGTCCAGTGTGCCGCAAGTTCATGCAAGATGTAAGTAAGCAGCGGAGAGCTGCTTCACCTCTGAATGTCTGTTGTTTTTTGTGACACCACTCATCTCCACCACTTTCGGTCTGTACTGAAAACTGCTGCACTGAAGTTTTACTTACCTGCTATCTCTTGTACAGCCCATGGAGGTGTTTGTGGATGACGAGACCAAACTTACACTCCACGGCCTGCAACAGTACTACTGCAAGCTGAAGGACAGCGAGAAAAACCGCAAGCTATTTGACCTACTTGATGTGTTGGAGTTCAATCAGGTGAGGGAACATACATCTTTATATTGTTGCAAGCTAATGTTTGTATTCAAAAGGTCCCAAATACTCATTGAAAGTTGTAATAAAAATTGCATCAGAGATCTAACTCGGTGCTTCCTTAATGCCCGTGCGTTGCCTCTAGGTGGTGATCTTCGTCAAGTCAGTTCAGCGCTGTGTCGCTCTGTCCCAGCTACTGGTGGAGCAAAATTTCCCTGCCATTGCCATCCACAGGGGAATGGTTCAGGAGGAAAGGTGACTTATAAACTCTCAACTCGTAAACATGCTCTGCTGAGCTTCAAATGTGTTGTGTATTTTTGAGAGCAGGAGGCCTCATCCTTCAACTCAACGCATTACTGTCTTCAAAGAGTGCTTGTTGATAATCCTCCTGATGGTTCTGTCCTCCTTCCCCTTCTTACCCTCTCTCAGGCTGTCTCGCTATCAGCAATTCAAAGACTTCCAGCGGCGGATCCTGGTGGCCACAAACCTGTTTGGCCGAGGGATGGACATTGAGCGAGTGAATATCGTCTTCAACTACGACATGCCAGAAGATTCTGACACCTATTTGCACAGGGTGAGAAATGCATTTCTGAGCCCCTCTCCTTTTTCATATGCTGGAAAGTTGGCTGTCTTATTTGCTCATCGAGCACCGTGTGAATGCTAGTGGTAGTCCATGTTGCAGTTTGGACTTACTCTTACCTTCTCTGCGCCCCTCAGGTTGCCCGTGCTGGTAGGTTTGGGACCAAAGGCCTGGCTATAACCTTTGTGTCAGACGAGACTGATGCCAAGACTCTAAACGATGTGCAGGACCGCTTTGAAGTCAATGTGGCCGAGCTGCCAGATGAGATTGACATCTCATCTTACAGTAAGTGTTTTTGGTTTTTCTTATTTCTGAATGCCTCCTTAAAAGCATACTGATGTCTTTAATAACATTAGAACCACTGTGATCTGTGGATTAAAGAGTTTTGCAGCACTTTATTATTAAATCATTGCGTTAATGCTGAAGCGTTCCCCACAGAAAATTGCAGTAAACCTTTACTCAGCAACAAGACGCAACAGTTGGTGCTGTCACGTTAACTGAAGCGCTCCTCAAATCCTTCACATATTTAACCTGTTGCTGAAACGTCGGTATGCTCAGCTGTTGCTCATCGTTCTGATGTTTTGCATGCTCAACTCGTCTCTCCTTCTCTCTCCCTCTGTAGTCGAGCAGTCCAGATGAGTCCCCCGGCCAAACGGCAGTCTGCTCTTCGTGGATCTCGTCTTGTATTTGGAAGTAGACGTACTTCACCATTGATTTGAAAGCTCTGCATTTCCTCTGTTCACCAAACATTTATTTTTATTGTCAGTTTTTAGGGGGGTTTGGTTTTAATTTGTTTTTGTTTTGCTTAATGGAATTAAAACTTTTTATAAAATGTCATTTTACTGTTGTGGTCACTTATGAGGATGCTGTCTCTGCTCAGTTTTCATTGGTTTCAGTCTCAGCAGCGACAGAGCTTCAGGGAAACTTTCAGAGGAACATGTGATAGGAGTCTGTGCTTTTTCTTTATGTCCAAGCAAGATTTGTATAGGAGATGTTTTGTTTTCCTTCCCAGTACAAAAAAAGTGGCTGTTTGGATGGTAATCAAAAAGTTGTAAAGACACAAATTTGGCTCATATGGCAGCTCTTTCTATGGATTTTTAACTGAATATCCTCCAATAAATGAAGTCACCACATGAACTGGTAGTGATGAATTTGCAGATTTCGACGGGGCAAAACATGTCACTGTTTAACTGTATTTTATTTTTTTTCTTGGTATTTTGTTTTAAGTATTAAAAATCAAAAAGTGTTAAACAAGTGGAAATCTGCTTAGTTGATTTAGCAACAATTCAATACTGGATAAACATCACTGTGCAGAGTCAGTGATGGTTCTGCAATTTTTATTGCTGCACAGTAATTCGATATTGGATGTTGATATCTTAAGTGCAGTTGGGCAGACACCAATTTATCTTGCCACTAAGGTAACTTTTTAGTACCAATTAGTGACGGTAGTGTACATGTGTAAATACATGAAATGCCTGCTAAATGTTAACATAATATGGCTCGTTGCAGGGATGCTAGCATAGCTGTGAAATTGCAGATCTTTGGCTGCTCCGCCACAGTAGCTGGATCTGCATGTTTGATCTGACTCAATTTAAAACAGATGCATTTATCTGCATGTTAGGGGGATGTGTTAAGCGCTACACCATAGAGTTGCTGTATAATTAGCATGACAAAAAAATCCTCCTTTGATAAATGTTCAACAGTGATTGTCAGAGAGAATTTTATTTTTAAAAAAGCCAAACAATGATGAACTCATTCCAGCTCTTAAAGTCAACTGTAAACTAACCAGATTCCAAGAAGAGTTAATCACAAGGAACACTTTTAAGCATAAGATCTTAAGCATGACTCATTACAGAAAATTACAGACTTATTAATGTACACTACTAGTTCTACAGTCATCATGCTTTCAAAATTGGCACTTAATGCTCATAAAAGATCTGAACCCTGCCTCGTCCAGTGCTAAACTATACATGGACTACTTCAGTATAATGATTGGCCCTTATACAGCAGATAGAACTACAAAGGTAACAATGTGTCTGTACATAGCTGCACTATAGTTTCCCTCAATAAAACTAAAGATACAATATCAAAACCACAGCATCTTCATGGGCAAAATAGCAATGGAAAACACAAAAGACATTTCTTAGCAAATTAAAGTTTAAAAAGAACCCCTGATAAGGATTTGGGGCAGCAGATGTTTTGTAGTTGAGATGGTAGGGGGGGGAAAAAAAAAAAACATTCACCTCAGGGCAAAAATGTGTAATTTATGGCACAAACTGATAAAGTACATTGGTGCTTCCACTGAGACGAAGTTACCACTGTATACAGTAATTAAAAAAAAGGCAGTTCGTGATTTCAACTCATCTGTATGAGGATATCAGATTAGGCTGTGAATCAAGGTTGCTGTAAGGTGCTCAAACGTCAACCCAAACACCAAGTCGGGTGGATAATCATAATAAAGGGCTAAGCCATCCGTAACGTACAACCTGAAGATAGACTTAACAGTATTAGTGTCCTTAGAGGTAGGCTCCTGCTGACATTTGGCAGCTGTAGACCTCAACCCCCCGAAAAAAAAAAAAATTACATAAAGCTCTTCTCACAGCCGTGTGAAACGACTGAACAGCTTTTCAACAGCATTTCTCAGAAACAGGACGCACTTTAACACGAAGATGCTGCTCAGTTACGAGCCAGATTAGACGACAGAGCAGTTCCACCTTCAAATCACAAATAACACATTTACCGTGGCACACGCAGCTTTCCAAAATTCATTTATAAAACAAACCAGAGTGGACGATTGTCTCCTTCTGCGTGAGTCCAGCTGCGTAAACAACCTTTGACATGTTTTCCCACTAATGCCTCCAACCACCAAGTTCAACTCCAACTTTATCCATTGTATATACCTCATCTCCTCCTTTATCATTTGTTGTTCATCATTAGATATGGCTTTCTGACCAAATCTGAGCCCGGGGTCAAGTCCTGGTTTGATGGCAGTTCCTCACCCTCTCTCGGGGCTCAGCAGTATTGTCCGTCTGATATTGTTGTTCTGTCACATCGATTCTCCGAGAATAGCAGCGCCACCTTCCCCAGTGGCAGGCTGCTGTGTCATCATGTCTGTCTCGACAATAAATACCAGAGAATAAATACCATAAAATGACCCAAACCACATTCCCGTCAAAACATCTGAGACAAACTTCCATCTTCTACCAACGCCATCCTATTCTTCTTTGTCACTTAGTCTATCAGTTGTCATATACTGGAGTGCGCAGACGTGATTCCAGCAGGTTTGTCAAATCCACACCGTGAATCCTTCAGCACACGAAAGACTTATGCATGTCTGTGTTTCTCAGCTGTTCCCAAAAACAGTTCTAGGGAACTTTTGAAGCTGGGCACTAACATGGGGTCTGCTTACACCCAAAGATTTATTCACAGTTTAAAGTCTGGCAAGGCCAGAAACAGCTTTTTATCTACACTAAAGCAGGGCCTGGTCACTTTTGCGGTTTCCACATTGTGAGGTACGCCCAGTCCGAGACACATTCCTCTTTTCCGCATTCATCCTCAAATGTTTCGGTGTGTGTTCCGCTCATGGATCCACTAAGGACAGCTACTCTATAATGGGTACTGCTGGGGCGGGGGTGAGATGGGGGAGTTAATGTCTGTTTTTATGAAGGAATGTAGGTTTGGCAGGGTAACACCGCTAGTCATTGAATTTGTGCGTGTCCCCATAGAGCCACAGCTGTGGGGGCATTACGGCCTCGTTGAGATGGTTGCACTCGTCGCTGCACTTGCACGACTGGATGAACATCACGGACCTGCTGAAGCGTTCGCCGTCAGGGCAGGCAAAGGTCACGTTAGCTGTGCGGGTGCGACGTGGCGAGCAGCAGCGGCCGTCCCGGCATACTCCACAGTAGTTGGGCCGATAGAGGCGAGTGCTCCTACAGCCAGCATATGACAGACGATGTGGCTCTGGGGCCTTATGGGTGCGAGAGCACTTCCTTCCTTTCTGTGGACGGAGAAAGAAGAAAGAAGCAATTCAGTTTTTCCAGTGAAAGGGGTTAACCAGGTGTCTACAGCCATGCACGCAGGGCTGTGAGGCTGTACTGTTCACCATCCTGGTTTAGCCTGTCACAAGGGGAATGTTTTCCAGTGAAAAGTAAATGAACTGATGTTGATGGCACTGACATAAAGTAGTGCCCAAATTTAAAACTTGATGTTTATCCTGCTATAATGTCACCAAAAATCACAGACTGTATATAAAAGGTGGACATGTATATAAACAATATCAGTTAGCAAACAGAGCAGGAGGGTTCCTGGTTCAAACCCCAGTCTGTCTCTGTGCATCTTAACCATCCAGGTGCAATTGTTTCAAAATTGGCCACAAGTGTGAGGAAGACAAAGTAGATAGAACATAAGCTTTTTTTTTTTTTTTAAGCACATCCCAGTGCAATCCTAACATCTACCACAGTTGTTCCATCACATCTCCCCCAAAAACACTTCCTTTGTTTTGTGTACTTTTGCAGCATTTCTCTATTTTCTTGGTGTTTTCTTAAGTTGCACTGCATTTGACCTCTCAGGGCAACTGTACACTTGATCTCTGAGCTCTTTAAACACTTTCTTGCAGAATCTTTAGTCTTTATTTAGCGATTTGAGGTCTTATCGTTTTATAAATTATGATCAAAATAGCTAATAAAACATAGTATGCTTAATTGTGGGCTTACCTTGTGATTATTAAGTGGCTATTGTGTGAGCATGCAGAGTTTTTGGTCAGACCCTCCAATCACTAACTAATGGCTAATAGAGCTAAGTTCATCTTTTATATACACTCTATGATTGCAGTTTACCCTGAATGTGGACCAAACCTTACAGTGATCCAGTGATCCTGACATCCAGTGATGTCAGGAATAGTCAGGGGAACATGAATAACCGCATAAATTCACCTTACATACTTAACTCTACCAGGTCTAAAGGTTGTCGAGATATTTAGAGAATTTGACTCTCTGGGTGATCCATAAAATCTGCTAACAAAGTCTTTCTTTGGCACAGGAGGCATGGGTGTGGTGTGTAGCCGGTTTAAAACTGTGCTCCAGTGAAAGCTTTATGGCTTCACGTTTGCTTGAAATTAGAGCTGCCACCGTACCATAGAGCAGCATCAAGCAACTTGTTATTCATCGCTCATGACGTGAAAAACAAAGTTAATGGGCTGAAGCGAAATAAAAGGTCAGAACAGCAGATGAGCGCCGGAGAGAATAGCGTGCCAGCGATAGTTAAGGATTGACACTTGTTTCCATTAACACCCACAGCAGCTCTGCAAACACTGGGAGAGCTCAGAGAAACAGGTGCACAACAAGCCAATCAGCTTCATGAGTGGCTCGAGGCAGGGGGCAAAATGTTTCTGAGAGTGTTTTGTTTGAAATGTGAGAGAGCAACAGAGTGGGCGAAGTGCTCTTTAAATCACACAGCATAGTGCCACCGAGTGCAGCTGTCGGCCGCGGTGTCACGTCAGTGAAGGAGACAGAGTTATTCCTCTGTCGCAGCAGCAAAAAGTTCTCGGATTCACACTTATGTAGTCAAAGTTCAAACGTGAACATGAAGCCAGTAAAAAAGTGCAGCTTTGTGAATAAAGGAGCAACTGAAAGTCGCATTAGCAGGTATCAATCTATTAATTATAGACTGTATATATATAAAAAAAAAAAACAGACACAGTAAGATGCATTTTGAAGCCTCTGTATTAGCATTTTGGTCACCACCATGATGTTTTTTTGGTTTCTTTTACTGTGTATTTGTACGAACAAACTGCATGATCTATGGTGGGGTTTTTTTGTTTGTTTGTTTTACACAGTTTGCCTTTGCAGTTATTTCCATCTTAAATTCTGTGTTTAAAATTAAAAGCCCCTGTTATTCATATTAATGCAAAAGTTAAAGTGTCTGACCTGTAGCAAAATGTTTAAAGTTGTGCCTTTTACTTTTTTAGTGGTCATCATATTTAGTAGTAATTAAGCAAATTAGGTTTATTATATTTGGGTAGATCAAAGTGATGATGACATGAGCTGTACCATGTACAGGATGGGGCCGTTGCCAGTTACTTTTTTTATTATAAGTTATACGTTCCTAATGTCTTCTAATGACTCCAAAGTGTTGGTAATTAAGTATGTCTGTTGACGCTCTGCATCTTCAGAGGTTGTGATGAAGCTACAGGATGTGTTGTGGCCTACTTCTTGGCGTTGAGCACTTGCCGTTTAACCAGGCAAGGCTTGCTGATCTTAGCCCTGTTGAAATTTTACTTTTATAATTCAGTTCCAGTAAAGCAGGATTTCATTAGAGCGTTTTATGATCTTTGAACTGAGCGAGGCTGTTCTCTCTAGTTTCATTCTAGTTTTCATATTTACTGTATGAAGACATTTACTGTATTGAGAGTGTTGTCAATCATCACAACTAACCCTCTGGCAGGAAATGTGAAATGGTATTTTCAAAACTTTCAAACTAATTAGCTACACTTTGATATACTCTGATCTACAACGAGCTGAAGCCACAGGTCTCGTTCCCCTCTGTTTTCATCTCACACAGCAACAGGACTTTGAATAGACAGAATGGATCAAAAAGGGGTCCAGCAACAGAGGGATTCGAGGGGAGGGGGCTTTATACATGCCATGATATTAATACAAACTGCCCCTCGAGAGACGCTTCTTTCCTGAATCTTATTTAGTCTGGTTGCTGGAACTCCGTGGCTGGGGTCATGAGAAGAAGGTCTGCCTTTATAAGGATCTTTAAAGCATCCAAACACACTCATGCATTCCTCACCTTGACCGGGATGGACATGGAGCTGCAGGGCCGAATGTTGCACAGGCGCGTCTCCTTGATCATTTTACACTGAGCATTGTCATTTGTAACACGAGAAGAAACGCCCATCCCACAGCTCCGGGAACACTCGGACCAGGAAGTGGTCTGAACCACGCACTCATCACTTGTTTGCTTCCAGGCTACGAGAGATGAAAAAAAGGACACGTGAGGGAGAGCGATGATGGGAAATATTGAGAGAGAGCCAGAGAGAAGCCAGGTCAGCAGGAGTTAAGCAGGGGGAGTGAAGTGGCTACTGGGAAGTTTGAGGGAAAAGCAGAGGTACACAGATGCACAGCACACTGGCCTTATTCACTGAACAGGCAACACTGACGCACAGAGAGGATGATTACAGAGCAGGGAAAGCTGGGTGACGGAGGCATGTGCTGTGAAAGAGCAGTGTGTGCGAGTGCGACCAAGAGCACCTCTGGTGTGCAAGGAGCCAGTGGAAAACAAGCTTCACATAAATGCCAAAACACATGCATGGACGCCGGGGAGACGGCTCACAGCGAGGCCGTTTGTGCATCAGCGGGCTGAAGTGAATAAAGCGTAAACAGGACACTTTACTGTGTAGCGGAAACAGGCGCACTCCACAGCAGGTCACCAACTCCTCACCTGCCAGGTGCTTGTTTCCACGTGGCTTGCCCCACTTGCGTACCGCTTCCACCAGTTCGTTGCCAAGGGTATCCTTCTCCTTTTTGTGTTTGTAAGTGTAAAACTTCCGGTAAGGCTTCGGGAAAGGCTTTGGGTAGGGATACACTGGGTAGGGAATGAATGGAGGGTACGGAGGGAAAGCGGGAGGCTGGGGTCGGCGATACACCGGGGGCACGACCGTGGTTCCCTTGTGGCAGTCGATGCTGAGGCAGCACTGCCCGGGCACCTTGACCAGCTGCGGGGCAGGGCAGGAAGGCGACGCCAAGGGCACGTGGCTGGGGCAAAGAGGCACGCACCCTACTGCTCCATCGATGCAAGTGCATTGGTGTTTGCAACCAGCTCTGAAGTTCTCGCCGTTTTGATAAATCCGACCGCTGTATTCGCAGGAGCGGCCCTCGGCCTTCGCTGGGAGGAAGAGAGAAGACAGGCGAGCTGGTCAGAATGCTTTTAATAGCACACACTTAGTCTTTAGACATCAAATAGCAAGACTTTTATATGACTGTGTATTTAATGTGTGTGGTGGACAGATGAAAGGAGAGAGAGGACAGTCGCAACATCGCCACATTTAAGAAGCAAACACTATTCTTAGACCAGAAAGGGAACGTTGACTTGTTTACAACGTCCTTTCCCTTAACACCCTGAGTGGGACTCCCCACACAACACCCCGGATACCCCCATCCCCCTTTATATAGCAACACCCCCAAATAAACACACATATAAAAATACCACTGTCTGTGCATGTGTGTTTGTGTGTTTCACGGGCCTGTTTGTGTACACACTGCAGCACTTATATAAATACCGGGGCTGGCCGGGTTTCAGTCACAGGCTCATGAAGGTGCTCTGTTTTTTGAAACGTGGCACAGGCTTCAAACCTCAAGCCCCTATCAAAGAGAAACCCCAGCCGCCCTGGCTCAGAAGCCAGATTCCCCACCCTGAAGTTACACATTGCCTTACTTCAACCCCCAAAGCTGTGCCTGATCTAAAGCAGGGGTAAAAAAAAAAAAAAAAAAAAAAAATTCACCACTTCTCAACCCTTCCCACCCCCACCATCCCTGCTCTGCCACCTCTGTGGTACATACCCCTGCAGATGCCATGGGTTCGGCCCACATCATTGCCATAATTGCACTCCAGTCCTTTATGGTGGTCACAAGGGCGCCCCTCATGGCAGTCTTGGTTTAGCTGGGCAGCGCACACCTTGCAGCAGCCGCATCCGTCTGGGACTGAACTTACCCCTGGGGGGCAAGATGGGGGCACTGCTGGGCACTCGCACACTACTGGACACTCAGCAGTCACCTGCAGGAAGGGACAGAGTAATTTAACCTTCTGCACCAAAAGGAATAAAGAGAAAAATCACACTGGAACCAGGCAGGACAACAGATTGACTCAAGTTACCCAGATCACAGAAAGTCCTCAACGTGTATGTATGAATACGTGTGTGTGTGTGGCTTAAAATATTGCCTGAATACTCGGCACTGTCCTGAACCCCACAGGGGTATCTGTAGCCCTCTGTCGCCTTCCGCTTGGCATTCGCCTGGCAAGAGGGGATGAAAGGTACGTTCACTGACCCCCACCTCCCGGCTTCTAAATCTTTTGTTTCTGACCCCCTTCTGTGTCGACACACACACAAGCCACTCTCACCACTCCCAGCATTTATTGGGATCACACAGCCTGTGGATCACAGGGAGCTGTCAGTCTGACTGTCCGCAGTCAGATCACCTACAGTGATCCCTTCCTGACTCCGCCGCCACTCTCTTAACCCGGGCCAAGTTCTGGTGTGCCAGAACCAGCACTGGCACTGCTTTCACTCACTGCTGAGGTTCCTGGGAGGGTTTAAAATTACATTACACAAAGACTGAACAATAACTCGTGAATCACCGTGCATAACATGGTAAGTTAAAGCATCTCCCAGCCAAAAGTCACATAATATTCCTTGAGATATTTATGGAGCGGAACGACTTCATATCGAAGTGTATTTTTATACCCATTGGATAAAATTACTGTGGTATAATTTTAGACCTACAGTTGGATGGAAGCCGGTGTACACATAGTAGGGTTTATTACTTTTACTTGTCAGATAATTTAATTAGACTGCGAAGAGAGTGTAACCAATTACATTTATATAGTTTGCATATATTTCCCCTTTACTTGAATATGCTTCGGACACTAGTGGTCACATTTGTAGTGTAACATTACAAAATGTAATGGAAATAAACCGCCAAACAAATCGTAAAATGACTCAACTGACTTTACATGGGACCTCTTGAAACACCGCTCAAGACCTCTTATTGCTCCTCAAGCCTCAATTTGGAAACCAGCCAACCAGAAAGCACAGTAGCCGCCGTATTAATAAGCGATGACAATCTTAACAGTGCTGGGAGCCACTGGGCCATTATTATTTTGGCACGCAGCGCTAACACCAGCATGGAGGGCAGACCCTGACAGCACGAGAGCAGCACGGGCGCGTGAGACCTTAGAGCTCGTGCGTTTGCATGAAGGGAGAACACTTCATGTACTCACCGAAGCGACTGTGACCACTTGTAAGGCAGCAAATAATAGCAGCGTCCCCATGCTGTCAGCGTGCTCACATGGAAGACGGGAGAGCGTTTAAAAACAGCGCTCTGTGACAGGAAAAGCCCAAATCCTTCAAGTGAGCAATAGCGTTGGTCCACAACAGTAAAATCCGACTCGCAAAAAATATATATATATTTATATATCCTCACACGTCTTCCACCAATCTCTCAAGTTCTCACAGACCAAAAGTTTGAGCCTTGTTTTTATATCGTTCCCTTTCTTTTTATGGCAACCACGCCCACCCCAGCCCTCCTTTAACCAATTAGGACACAGGCGCGCGGCCAAAGTTGGGAAAAAAAAGAAAAACAGGGCGGGAGGGCGTTGGAAGGAGGCGGGGCTTGGACCTCCAACACAGAATTGGGGTTTGGTTGCGGGAGGGGGCGTGGCCAGCCATGAATGCACTCATTCATAAAAATTCAGAATTACTACATTCCAAAGAGGAGCTGGCTCTGGGATGTTTATTTATTTATGTTCGAGCGAAAATAATATTTTCGATGCTTTAAAGTCCTTTTCACACGCAAGCCTCTGTCCGGCTGCCGCTTTGTGAGGAGTAAAATAAATATACGCAGCTGCTCGTCTGCGCTACATTAATACTGGGAGCAGCCATGGAAAACAGCTAGGAATTTCCTTCTGCCACTTTATAAAAATACTATTAGACAAGAGTTGGGCAGATCAAATGCAAACACATGGAGAACAGAGTGTTCCTAGGAGCTGGGTTTAACTGCATAACAGAGTGAGAGGGATGTCTGAAAATCATTGAAATAATCAGTGTAATTCATCAGTTCCTATTTAGACCTCATGTCTCCCACACACAACCTGTTTTTATGGGTACTTGCACCAGCAAGTACCCTTAAAAAACAGTTCTGTATCTGTACACTGTAAGAGTGTTAGAGAGGCCAGGGATGTGTGCCTGGACAGTCTCTGTGTCATTTTGACAGACATACACACAGGAAAACCAGCCATTCTCAGTACCTGAACTTGTAGGTAACAAGTCCCTTTTAGGGACTCACATTGCTGTTCTCTTTAGAAGCACTGTAGACATTTTCCACATTAGTACATTCTCAGACATGAAACTGTTCACTGGAGACACAAATGCATGGAGTAGGTTTTGTTGTTCTCTACAATGATTGTTAAGCAAACCTGTGGTCATTTGTGCCAGCGGGAGAAGAAATTGTCCCGTTACCTCTTTGTGCTAATAGTATAAATATGATAATCAATTATCGATTGATATGTGAAACACCTTTCCAAGGAGTCAAAGCCAAATAGATGAAAGCCAAACGTTATCATTATGAACTGTAAATAAACGATGGACGACATCACCGTGGTTATCAAAGTCCGATTGTGAAGCCTCAAGGTTTCGATGTTGCCATTTTGCTGTTTTGAAACATCACAAGCAATAGGTGGAGCAATAGTAGAACCACTGCATGCCTTTCCTCTGGAGATGCTTGTGTGTGGTCAGATGAATGAGGCTTGTAGTAAAAATCACTCTGAGTCCTCAGGTTGAGTAGAAACGTACTGTTTAAGTACCAGCCCATTTACTTATACTGCAGAAACTAGGCTCGCCGTAAAGTATACCGTACTTTATTGTCTATTTTAGTGTAAATAGGACCATAATTCAAAAAGTTAACATCATGATGTATTCAAAAATATTTGAAAGTACTGAGTTAGAACACTTACTCCTCAGGAAAGTGTTTACTGCACTTTTAGATCAAGTGAGAAGTAAGGTCATGTTTTCTATAGACTCCCACAATTTTGGACTATTTTTGCAGCCAGAGGGGTTGCCCCCTGCTGGCCAGTAGAAATAATGCAGCTTCAAAGCACCTGCTTGCTCTTAGCTTATCCTTTTAGACACTGTTTTACACACTCTATATGATTATAAACACAGAAAACTCTCATCTAAAAAACACAATTTCAGTCTTCAAGCATCAATTAAGGTAGATCATACATATTGCATGCACCCCCTTGTGCAAGTGTGCTTACATTTGTATGTCAGCAGCTCGTTCCACAAAGCAGGAGCATGCACTGTCATACATTATACATATGCACAGTGTGTCCTCACTCGCACAAAGGCCTACACAGAAAACTAAAATTATGTATTCACCAAACCTCCATCCTCTTCCCACACAATCCATCTCTCTCTGTCAGGGCACGGTGGTGATGTAACAGGCCCGTGTAAACAAGCCCAGCGTGGTGAGAGAAAATGAAGAGAGGAAAAAAAACACGGGATTTTGCTGAAGCTTCTGTGTGTGCACCAACCCTCACAAAAACGCACACACACATATGCGCTGCAGTCTGAGAAATACAGTTGTTGTTCTGAATTTTTAGGTTCCATTGACTCATCAGAGAATCTGTACTTTCCACTTTGGTCTCAGTCTCATCTGCAGCAGATGTAATAAACAAACTTGTTGGGTCTCTTGGAGATGGAAGGCATAGTCACCAAAGCAAGTGGTGACCTTTGTATTCTGAGCTCAACGGTGAACGTCAGCCCATAAACCCACCCAAACTGCTACAAGAGTTGGCTGGAAAAGCTCCCTGTCGCTGCTATTAAAAAAGGGAAGGTGCAAAAGGACAGGAGGGTAATAAGGAAAAGAGAAAAAAAAGGCAAGCCATGGCAGGTGAGAAACACATCAAACCTTCAAAAACAACTCAGTGGAAATAAATGACAGACAGGGTGTGTGTGCGAGACAGAGAGAGAGGTGTAAGGCCATGGAAGGGGCCAAGGAAATATTAAACAGTGAGAAATAAAAGATAGAACAGGATAATAATGTGAGGTCAGTGGAACAAAAGCAGCTCGCTTTTCACACGTGATTCTTTGCTGCAGAGAACGAAACGCCATGAGCCGGGAAGAAAAGTGGTGGTTTTAGTGGCGGGGGGGAGAGGGGGGGACTTTCTGTGTCTGTGAGAAAGCATGTGTTTATACACAGAGGGGAATGGAAGTGGAGGAGGAGGACGAGGAGGGAGGAAGACAGGTGTGGAGTGTTTGTTTAGGAGAGCTCCTGCCACACCTGCCACGACACTCCTCTTACTCTTTCAGTGGCGCGGCCAACTCACAGAATTGTGGACATACACACTCCGAGAAATTCGAGATACAGCTGGTGCTCAGGGTGTAGCCAAAGGTGTCTGATCTCAATAACACGGTAAACTGAGTATTACAGGGACTCCTTTATGCTCTTTTCCAGCAGAATGTTTTTTTTTAAATTTTCATATATATCTCAAACTGGGCCTTGATGCCGTCTTTTTATCCTCAGTCTGAAACAAGCCTTTTTAAAATTCCTTTACCTTTTAGGCTACTCTCCCTTTGCCAGCTTCCTTCTGATTGGCTGTCTGTTTCAAACAGAAGGTTTAAACCGCAGGCAGGTGGGGCTCCTTGCAGGCATGCTAATTTGATACCCCAACTCTTTTACTGCAGAACTATGTTATTATTAAACATGCAGAATATGGATTTGGCATAGTCTTGCTGAAATAAGCAAGGCCTTCTCTGAAAAGAGACCCGCTGAATGGCAAATGGACTGATTTTTTCACCTTATCCACAAGGAGTCGCCACAGCGCACAGCTCCACATATTTTATTTGGCATATTTTAACATCAGGTACCCTTTCAGAAGTTTGAGTTGAGCTTTCCTACTTATTTGGGATCACTTGGAGCTGATAAGTTTAACTCATAAGAGCCCAGACCCATTTTTACTGCCAGGAAAACTATGGGAGAGTCAATTTTGAAACTTTAACAGAAACTTTCCTCAATGTGTAAAGGGGCGATGACACCTGTGTCACCATGGCTTCTCATCATATGGGGGCAATCGGTTTATTTTTCAGCATAACGCAATAAAGTTGTGATTTTTTTTTAGCAAAGTATCAAAAACTTTATTGAGCATGAGTGATGTATAAGGTGCACTCAAAACACTTGCACACACTTGTGAGGACATACTGCCAGGGGATCAAACTACCAATCAGCTAGCAGACGACCTACCTCCTGAGGCTGGATAGCAGCTCCAAAACCTTCTATATACTCTTCAGTGTTCACGTTGTCTTCACAGAACAACAAGTTACCCTTGCCAACCGAACGCTCCCTCTCCTCTTTAGCCTGTGGCTGATGGACCGCTCTCAGAATTAAGCCAGTCCATCTGGCTGAACTAGGTCCAGAGTAGGCAGCAGTGTTTCTAGATCTTGCTTATATAATGTATATTAACTTTATTAATCTTGAGAACCCTGTTTCTTTTTTAAAAACTGTAACAGAAATAGGGCTGTCTTTGGGAAAAGTCAAAGAATTTTTTATTAGCGGTCCCTTGGTAATTTGAGGCATTTCTCTGTTGCCACAGACGGATTTAGGATAACTGACAAAAAAAAGAAAAGAAAAAAAAGAGACCAAGGGTACAGACTGTTCCAAAACAGGAGAAAAGGGAAAGAAAAACAAGCATAGAGCGAGGTTAGGAGAGTTAGCAAGGATGAGAAGGGGGCAAGGAATTTAAGTCCCAAAGTTATTTTTAAACTAAGGACAGGAACTCTACTGTTGACTCCCCAAACACAGAATCATAGATCGGTATAGGAGCAGAGCTGGGAAAAGAAGACAGGGAGCTTATATACACAAACACATAGACACACACATATACACACGCTTCATGCATCTGTCAAGTGCGTCATCCCGTATGTGCGTGTACATCCAGGCACATGCATCCTCTAAGCACACGCCTGCCACCGTTTGGCATGCTTTATGGTCTCACAGCCACACTCACACCAGGATGTGTACGCGTCGTCCTGTAAACACGGCGCACTGCTCAGTTTAAAGATACTCGCGCGCTCAAACCTTCGGTGAAAAATGAGAAAGCGTTCGTTTGAACTTCCTTTGGTGCCATATCATTGCTGCATATGTGTATACAGCACATGTACCATGCATCTGATCTAACTGACCATAATTAAGAAGTGGTGGATAGGCAGAGAATCCTAATTACAGGCTGGCGGCGAGAGTGTTTAAAATGTGATGGCTCACCAGCTGTAGAATATGTGACTGTCCACAGAGGATACTCTCTCACACTAACTGAGATAAACAGAAGGTCATCAAGTGGAATAATCTTTGTGGTGCAATCTGCTCAATAACAGGCTTTATACTGTGTGCTTTTCCAGGCTGTTATTATCAAGTAAAGACATTGGGATTTATGGGAAGCGAGCTGGGACAAAACTCACACACAAAGGCGGGAGGGGAGCGTTCTGTGTACGCAAAGGGCACACACCCTGCCATTCATGTGTGCTTTGTCAGGGGGCTGTTATGAAAGCCCGGCTCCATCGGCGGCTGTTGTATTCCCTCGACTGCTGGCTTGTGCAGATAGGAGAGGGAATAAACAGCCACGAGAAGAGGAGAATGGTCAGGTGCACCGTCACTGGATCCACGGCAGAGTCCACTGAAGGTCACAAGAATATCACTTCCCTCCTGACCTTTAGCTCACCGAGGTCTAACTTAGCACACCCTCCTGGTCTTCCTGAAGTCGAGGAGGGTGTCACAGGAAACTGGGTCACTTTTACCTGTTTGTATCGTAATGATAACACCCACCAACCACCTAAAGCAGGGGTCACGCCCTCCACTCTGGATCCCCCATCCTCACACGTGCATCCTACCGCTCACCTCCAAGGTGTCACAGAGAGCAGCCTTGTTCTGGTCGTCTCCTCCTTTCTGCCAGGACCCCCTGAAAAATCCCAGCAATCCCTGCAATTTCCGGTGCAATGTTTATTTGGCAGGAAGAGAGGGCTTGTGGGGAGGGGGGTGAAAAAAGGGCCTCACTCACAAACAGTCTGGGTTGGTTGAGAGTAAACATGTGCAGGCGGTGTGTGTGTGAAACGAGCGGTAAGCGGGACTGAGGCTCATGTGTTCTGGTCCTGACACACAGAGCAACGCTCTGTTTCAGGCCACAACCGCCTCAGCCTGATCAACATCCCACCCCGGCTACTATGAACAGTACCCTCTGCTGGAGAAATGGATACATGATGTTAAAAGAAAACTTGAGATCAAACAAACTAAGAACCTAAAATGTCTTTTTCTGAATAAGATATATAGGGGAAAAAAATCCAGATCCATATATGAGCAGAGGCGCTAGCCCAGGGGTGTCAAACATAAGGCCCTGGGGCCAGAATCGGCCCAGCAAAGATTCCAATTGACAGCTTTGAGAAATGAATAGGAAGGCATCAATTTTGGACTTTTTTACTGTATATTCCTTGCTTTTACATCTTTTCCTACTGATAAAGAACTCCCCCGTGCCCATTTATTAGAAACCAAAGTAATGAAGTAAATGATAAAGAGTTACATCACAGAAAAGTTCCTGCTTTTTCCATTGCGTACTATAAATTTCTACTTTTTACAATAAGTCCACAGAGGAAATAAAAAACACACCATAACTTCCTCTGCAGTTTTATACATTTATTTATCTATGATGATAGATTTCTTTTGTTTACTACAGCACTATTTCGTTATCATATAGAAAAACTGAGACAGTACTTTTGAAACTGCACTTTATGTTTTTCTAAATGTGTACTTCAACATCTTTACAGTGACAGTAAGGGCAGTTTCAAATGTTCGGCCCACTTAAGATCAAAGTGGCTTCTTGTTAGGGAGTGCTACGCAGTGATGACGTCATCCATACACACTCCACAGAGGCCTACAGCTACTATACGTATATTAAATTTGACCCTTTGAGGTTTTAACATAAGACTGAGGATGATCTCAACAAATTGAAAATTTATACACATTTACATTCGGTTATACACTCAGAAAGCTCTGCAGGCTGGTAACAGGAACATTTTATTATCAACAGATACATTCACCCTGGGGAAAAATGTGTGTGGGAGACCATCAGGGCCAAGATGGGTATAGATTCCTGGGTGCAGTGGTTTGTAGAAACTTCCTCCCTTTCATCACATCTGTCCTGTTCCAGATGTTCTGTTGACTCACTGAGACATCGTGTCAGAAACATCTGACATGGCATGATATATTTCTGCTTCTCTCTTCTCCTCTTTCTCCTCTTTTGCTGCGTCTTTCCTTTAACCGCAGGCTCCTCTGATGTCTGAAGTGGGGTCACCAGTCTGGCCCGCCAACCTCTGGTTCTCCCACTGGTTGTTGTTGTTGGAGATGGACTATCCTGATGTGCAGTTTGTCTTTCAGGGCATTCTAAAACTAGAGAAAACATTTATGTTTAAACCCCTGATCTGTGGAGATCTGAGTGCACTTCAGGCTCAATGGCATCCAGTTGTGTGGTGCTGGACTGAACCTCTGAGCACATCGCTGTTTGCACATGGTTTCCTGGCGTATGTTTGACACCTGCAACTGGCTACCTGAAGCTTCAGGGGTGTGTGTGTTTGCAGGCAACACGGCTCCAGAGCTGCAGAATAAAGAGTGGAGCAGTTTGTGCAGGGCTAGGCTGGCTAAGAGCCCAGGCGGTTGATGTTGCAAAACAGCGCTGGAGATCCGAGAGCTGAAGACAGTCCTGCTTTCCTGTCAGTGCTTTTGTTCAAACAGGCCCGTAGACAGATCAGTCTACATCCTTGATCTGTCTACATCCTTGATCTGTCTACATCCTTGATCTGTCTACATCCTTGATCAGATCAGGAAAACCCTCCACTGAAAGAAAAAAAGGTGTCCACCTGGAGGAAGTATGGCTTTTGATGTGATAAAATGTGAAAAATAAAGGAAGGTGAAGCATGGACGTGTGTGCTGTATAAAACTACAGGAATGATGATGCTTCTTAGCAGACATGGCTCACAGGAGCAAAGCTTCTCCACAGAGGTTTTAATCTAAAACTATATTTTTCTGCTCATTGTCTCATTGTGTGGATATTTTGGGAAGCCTTGGAGAGACTTAGAGTCAGGTCTGTGTAAATAAGCCACTGGAAGCTGACTGTGTACTTAGCTTAGGAGAGTGATTAGAAACAAGGGAAACCATTTGCCCATGTCTGACAGACTTCATCCAACAACACCACCGTGGTGCAATGGTTTGTACTGATGTCTCACAGCAAGGTGGTCTTTTTTATATGGAGTCTGGATATTCGCCCCCGGCTTGCATGGGTTCTCACTGGGTACTCTAGCTTCTTCCCACAGTCCAAAGACATGCATGGATGAGGTTGGTTGGCAACTCTTGAATGGTGGTAGGGGGTGAATGGTTATCTGCCTCTCTGTGTTAGCTCTGCAATAGTGCAATAGTGAAAGAAGATGGCTGGACAACACACAGTAGGGTTAGATGGGGGTTATGCACTATACCTGCGGTGTCAGACCAGTGTAGAGTCAAATCTTGCACAATGTGCAAAATCCATTGTGCTGCAAGTCATTAGAAATGGACTGCTCAATTTGAGCTCCGCCAGAAATATGAATCAATCTGTGCTTCTTACAGCATTCTTACTGACAAGTACATAAAGTTTAAAGTAAGGTGTTTTTAAAGTAGTCGTGTCTGTCTTTGAGTTCCAGCAGCAGCATTTATTTTTAAGCTCAGTAATAGAATAGCATTTTATTTTCATTGTACCTTTACGTAAATACATACAATACATAAAAAAAATAAATAGCAAATTTATTTTATTTTTAGTGTATTTTATTTTTTCATAGACAGGCTGTTTCTCTGTTTAGTAAATGGATGGTTAATTAAACATCTTACACAAACATCATACAAACTTTGTTACTGGAAGTTACAAGTTACACTTGCTAATCTTTACTAATGAATTTTCTTCATATTATTATTCATATTAATATTAATGATGCTTCTAATTATATTTTAACATAGACCTACTATAAACTACAACTAAAACTAGCTGTCAGGTTAATATATAGTAGATAAAAGTATGCTACGCTGATAATCCGACCCTGTGCTTCCCAACCTGGCCAGCCGGTGGCGCAACTCACTGATATGTGTCGTCTGAAAAGCCGCACGTTCCCTTTTTTTTCTGTGGCACCAAAACGGAAGCACTTCGTTGGTCCGCGAGGCCAAGATCAAGACTAGCGCCGACAGAAGAAGCGAGGTAAGCTGTGAAAATGCGGGCGCGTGTTTTAATGTGTGTGACATTTGAGAACGTGTTATTCTCAAAGTGTCCGGTTTCGGTGTTCGCGTGCTGCTTTACGCGAGGAGGCAGCGGCGGGGGAAGGTTTAGGGGGAAGAGGAGGAGAAGTAGGAGGAGGAGGACGAAGAGGGCAAACTCATGCGTAACGTAGATTAATGGAGCACGCGAGCTGCCGGTAGATAAGCGTCAAACACAAGATGTCAGGCCGAGAAAACCCCTCAGAGAGCTGGAGGGGAGTGGGCCGTTCTCAGTGGGGAAATGCTGAATACTTAAAGCTCTTTAGCCATCGTGGGATTAAGAAAGTGTTTCTCAACAAGGCAACATGGCTGAGTGTGTTCTGCCAATAAACTCGTTTGTTCACGTCACTCGTTATATGACGCTCACGAGCCCTAATCACGTTAATTAGCGTTGATTCTTCATTAAACAGCTCGTGCTCGAGACCTTAAACCGTGTGAGACTAGAAGTTTTTCACTAAGTGATTCAAAACAATGTCAGCTGTGAGTGTATTGTAGAGGATACTCGAAGTGATTATTTCTCCCGCACACAGCACGTTGCAGGTTTTTTCTGCAAAAAAGGAGAAAAGATGTCATAATCATCTAAACCAGGGGTAGGGAACCCCCAGGCTTCAAGGGCCGGTGTCCTGCAGGTTTTAGATGTGTCCTTGATCCATCACAGCTGATTTAAATGGCTAAATTACCTCCTCAACATGTCTTGAAGTTCTCCAGAGGCCTGGTAATGAACTAATCATTTGATTCATTTGTGTTGACCCAAGGTGAGATCTAAAACCTGCAGGGCATCGGCTCTCGAGGCTTGGAGTTCCCTACCCCTGATCTAAACCCAAGTGGACCTCAGCGCTTGTTCTTGGGCCAGCAGCTGAGATCCTGATATTTAATTAAATAATACTGAATCTAAAATCCTCCACAAAGTAGCATTACAGAAGTTCTAACTACTGATTTTTTTTAAAAAATATAATTTTCCTTAAAAGCAGTCCAAATGATTATTCCTTGAACTTTTTTTCTCCAACTTGCCTGACAGATGTGTCAGGTGTGTACGAATACAAATCAGTCCAGTATTTGTTGCCTCCTATCCCATCTATCCAGACAGCGCCTTTGCTTAAACTACACAGACCATTTCCAGTAGTTCCAGTTTTTGAAATGGGCAATTTGCTGACATAAGAAAATATCCATTACCTGGTTTAGCCAATTTTTTTTTTTTTTACTTATGTGTTAAAAGCAAACCTATTGTGCTTTTTCTGAATTTGTTGGCGAATGCTTATATTTAACATGGCCAAAGTTACAAATAAAAAGGTCCGTGCATATACAGGTAATCCCCCTGGGAGCCAAAACCTCAGTTCAAACAGCATTGATGACAATATGATGTCAAAGAAAGCAGGTCATATCACCATTCTCATGTAGAGGTGTGTGTGTGTGGTGGGGGGGTTAATACAACATTGTATTGTGATATTTTGTGTGGCATTATTGCACTGATACAGGAACAGCAAGTATTGATAATTGAATTAATAAATTAAAATACTATGAACAAGAAGGCTCACGTCATGAGATGAGCCGAGCAAACTTGCATTAAATCAGCCCAACTGATAAACCATCAAACGCTGGTTGCACTTAGCTTTACAAAGATGCCTCCTAATGCAGAGCAAGCTAATGGCTCAGTCACACGAACAAAAATAGGACAGCAACCTCCTTACATCTACACGGGTGACTTTCTGGTGATTGTATTGAATTTTTTCATGTTCTACAACTTGGTGGTGATTAAATGGTTACCACACAACCACTTTTGATCAGAAGTTGATTGCGCAGGTCACCTGATGGGATGTAACCTTTCTGCAAACAGTTGCAGTCTGATTTGGACTGAGTGCAGTCACTTTGAGAGAGATTGTTGAAGTTTAGGGGATAACTGTTGTCTAACATATAAATACAGACAGACTGCCAACATGTTGCAATCAGTGTGAATGAGTCTTTGTCAGCTAGCAGGGTACACCCTGGACATGTCGCCAGTCTGTCGCAGGCCTAACAAATAGACACAGACAACCATTCACACTCACATTCACACATAAATATGATTTATTTGTTTTTTATTACACTTTATCCATGCCCCACCTGCACCATGTGCACTGATTAGGTGCCCCAGCAGGAACACCACAGCATAGTATGAGAACCACTGGCTTAAAGGAAGAGGAGGAGCTTAAATACCTTGTTTCAGGTACTGGATAAACTGGGAGTATCACTATTTCGACAGTTTATACCAAGTGCAGCATAATGGGGGGGGGGAGGATCTTAAGCCTATTTAAAAAAAAAAAAAAAAAAAAAAAAAGGTTATTTAGAATAGTAAATTATGCAAAACTACTTTGGTACAAGTCAAGATGAAATTATGGAGCTGGAAATAAACATTGTGGGTGTCACCATGTAATTCATATATCTCTAACTTTAATCCTGACAAGTAACTGGTGCCAGTTTGTAAAGCTCAGGCAGGGTTTAAGAGTGGATTCATTATATGTTTACTTTTAAACATATGGGACCTATAGCGGTTTTGGATACATTTCTTCTTATTATTTTTTAATCTTATAATCAGAAGTATCTGAAATGCAATATTAATATTAGAATAAGTAACACTTATCTTCTGTATCTTTGCCTGTTGTGCAAAGATGGCTCACAGGCTCGTGCTACGAAGACTCTGGACACTGTCTGTGAACGATATCCGCTGCCTCCCCACATCCACTGCCTCCGTTGCTTCCTCTTGTTATTCCACATCCCTTCAGTCCAGTACAACCCGGGTCTCCTTCCTCTCCCCGTCACGAAGTCTGCCTCGCGCCCTGCCTCACACCTCCCGCCGAGAAGTCTCCTTCAATGTGCAGGACAGCGAGGACTTTACAGAGAGGGTCATCAACAGCGAACTGCCCGTGCTAGTGGACTTTCATGCACAGTGAGTACCTCAGGGAGCCCAAGGAGAGTGACTATGGACGTAAAACTAGGGATAATATAAATGGATGAAAAACAGTCCCACCCTGGTCACCTTGGTGCTAAAGCTCTTTGCAGTTATGCAGATACAGATTTGCTTTGCAAATGTAGATAATATTCAGTTCAGTCAAAATATCTGCTGACGCGTGGCTGCGTTTGTACACGCTTTCCTTGGAAAAGACCTTGTTCCACAGCTGCCCCGCCTCTTTAAAACACTGCAAGTGTTACATACAGCATGTGCTGTTAAAAATATATACATGTACAGTGGTGACTTAAACTCTCAAGTCCTGTAAGCTTACGCGACAGCTGCTCAAAAGTCCACAGTAGACAGAGCATGTCTCACAGATAGGAGTGCATCTTCACAGCTGTTAGGTTGTTTGTCATTAATACAGCCCACAGGCCTTGTTCACACAAGACATTTTCACTAAATACTAGCTCTCTTTCACAGCAGTTACTGAAATAACACTGGGGACTTTTTTTCTGCCCTACTTTTCCTTTCCCTTGTAATACGATGCTGTGCAAAGGTTTTGAGTCTCCCTTCATTTCTTTGCATGTTGTTAGGAAAGTGTAAAATGGATGCAGTGCTTTATTGAAACATGCAAATATATATGAAAATACACTATGTGAAACAAAAATGGAGTCAGTATTTGGTATGGCCACCTTTTATTCTTCAACACAGTCATCTCAAAGCTTTTCTTTGGGGGGGGGGTGGCTTGTCCAGTTATAATGATGTCAGGGAAGTACACGATGCATTATTACTCATATTTTATAATCTTTAAAAGGCTGTTAGCTCGGGCTCTGCTGTGTTATTGGTACTTTTTGATTGCATCAGGGTTTTCATGGTTCTAATAACTCTTGGAAGTAGTATCATCGGTCCTTTGTTTATTGGCTCCAACTACTGTGCAGATAGTAGTTGTGAGCATAAGAGGACCTCGACGTAAATGTGCGGTGACTGGTCCAGATGTAAGTGTATGTACGTAAACTCTGATCTTTAGCCTTAAAATGGAACAAAACACTTAGAAGTGCACAAACAGTGAAGTCTGCAGCCAGAACTAGAACAACAGAGTTAGAGAAATTGCTGCAGTAAGGATGCATCAGATTTCTGTTAAAGTCACTGAAATGACAGATCCTTCATCCTGGCTGCAGTCACACTGTACCGTACCCACACAGGAGAAATACCTGCCAATCAGAAAAATGTCTGTGACATGTTTTTTGGTTTATGTAGTACATAGAACTTCTACATGGTATAAATTAATCTTATACTTTATTGATTTCTGTTTTATTTTTATTACTTTCTAATATATGTCTGATTCACTTTTTCCTTTCTGACCCTTATGCTGCTGTAACAAGAAGGATTAATACAGTCTAGTGCTGTCTATCAAACCAACAATCCTTCAGTAGAAAGGTCTGTTAAAACAAACGGCAGACCTCATTTAGTTTCTAGGTCATCAGATGGTGGATGTGAGGATGGCACAGTTTTGTTTTCTACCTCAGAATTTCAGAGTTTTTATTTATTAATGCTGGGAAAGTGTAACTGTGTGTAAGCATTGGCCCATTTTCATCAGGTTTCCCAGCATGCCATTACAGTGAGCCAGCATGCAATATACCAAGTCCTTAAACCGGCTCCTTTTACAAGCTTTTATGTGCATTTCTTGCCCTGTGCTTCTCCTAGTATTCAAAGTCTAACTATGCCCTTGCACTGAAAGATGTTTATTGGTGTTAACGACATCTGTGCTTTTAATTCTCTGACTAGTTTAATGTGTGCTGTGAGAGAGAGCTCTATTGTTTTGTTTAAAATAAGTTAATACTGTTTGTCTCCTTTTGTTTTGTGTTTTTTAGGTGGTGTGGTCCCTGTAAGATCCTCGGACCAAGGTTGGAGAAAGCTGTTGCAAAACAGAAAGGTCGCGTTGCCATGGCAAAAGTTGACATAGATGACCACACAGATTTGGCCATTGAATATGGGGTGAGACCTAGTTTAAGTATATCTTTATGGCACTCCTGTCCTCCTGTTTGGTTAATTCTGCTGTGCTTGGATGTAGAATTCTATCATCATATTTATATGATGTTTTATTAAGTCAAAGTGTCACTAGTTCTGTCTTACAATGCGTCGCCTTGTCTGCCCTCAGGTCTCTGCTGTTCCCACAGTCATCGCCATGCGGGGAGGTGACGTCGTCGATCACTTTGTGGGGATCAAAGATGATGATGAGCTGGACTCATTTGTCAGCAAAGTCATTGGACAATGAAATCCACCTGTCCTCACCCAGCCATACCCCCACCATCGTCGTTCTCATGCTGTTCTCTCTGATTCTGGCACGGCCGGCGAGCCCTGGGCTGCCATTTTGAGCCTGTTTAGCAATCACTATTAAGTAAACAAAACCTAACCACAATTACAGCTGGCAGACTCTCAAATGCTCACACCTATCCCTTGACATGTTGCTTTAGCTGTGCATTGTCTCTTCGGGCTCTCTCTCTGTCTCCCTCTTGTGTTTTTTGTTACTAGTCAAGCGATGGGTGTGTGCTCCATTTTGCAGCAGTTCCACGTTCTTTCATAATGTGACTACTCTCGCTAAGCTGGTGTGTAACAGTTTTCTGTAAAAACTCTTAAGTTTGGATGGAAAATAAATGTGCTCTACTGCACTCATTGTGTACAATGTTGGATGAACATTTATAGTTTTCGCGGTGCAGGGAATTTAACTTGCAACCTGACAATACTGAATGAGGTTGGTGACAGTGTTACGTGTAGATCCTGCTCGTGTCCACACGAGGGCAACGTTTCTCTAACATCACAGAGTCGCACACAGTCATTTTACACCGTTATGCCTAATACTGTGAGAAAGGAAGGCGCATGTGTTTCTCTCCTGTTCCTGACTGTAAAACTGAAATCGAGCGGGAATTGCGATGAAGATTTTTAGTTTATTACTAAAATGAACTCTGTGTACCAGAAACATGACCAAGTGAAGTAATAAAGGAGTAAAAAGATGTTGTGTATACGGATTGTTTGTGGTTGTGTGTGGGGTTGAGATAGAGACAAAGGCTTGGAGCTGTGCTGTCCCTAATGACACTGATGCAATACCATAGTTTCCCTCCCTCAGCTGGTTTTACAGCACCCGGGGGATGCAGTTATAAGCTCCAGATGGATATTTGTGGTGTTTTTACTTAAAGGGGATTAAGTTTTCCTTACCTAATGGATGAAGTTAAAGTAGCTCTGGATCTCCTTACTTCGCCTATCTGGGAACCTTGGGGTCAGTTTTCAAAAAGACACATCCTTTAAACTCTGAAGTCCGAGTCATCATCAGTGTCTGTGTCAGAATCTTCTCCCCCACAAGTCTCCAAAGACTTGGCAGTTAAGGGACCAAAAATTAATAATTATGACATGAATCAAAAACATGAAACATCCGGGATTCATCTCCAGGAGGTGACACAACCTGAGCCACGGGGAGTCGCAGGCTACAGTTAACCTAGCAACACTCTCAACCCCAGATAAATAGGAAGGTTTCTTCAGGAGGGGTGTCGCTATAAAAATCTGTGCCAAATCAGAAATGTGGACATGTCCGTCTGCTGTGGAAATAAGGAACCAGTCAAATGTACTTTCTTCTCTAAAGATGGTGATGCTAAAGTGACGAAGGGCCGGAGTGCTGGAAACATCAGTTTCCATGTTGTAGACAGAAGTGGAGCCTCGCTGTGTGGGAGCTGATTTTTAACATTTGTGTTGTTTTTGACCCAGTGCCTGTTTTCAATTTATGTTTCTTGTTTTAAAATAATTACACGGTGCTGGAATATATTCCCAACTGGAACATTATATTTCCT
This sequence comes from Simochromis diagramma, assembly GCF_900408965.1. NCBI lineage: Eukaryota > Metazoa > Chordata > Actinopteri > Cichliformes > Cichlidae > Simochromis > Simochromis diagramma. The sequence continues at coordinate 1,794,623 of NW_024387083.1, read as the reverse complement.
CATTGCCAGGTTGCTCCAAAGGCTTCCCGAAAAACCTACAGTTGATCCAAAACAATGCAGCAAGAGGTGCTAATGAGTATTAACACGAGAGACCACATATCTATACTCGACTCGCAGTCTTTACACTTCATCGTGTACCAATAGGATGTAGTTTTGTTAGTGCCATAGTTCTAGAATAGAATGGGAGGGATGGCTTAGCTTAAAGGTTGGGATCAAGAGATGGACCCCCTCTCTGATTTCAGGATTAGTCTTAAAAGTTAGTTTTTTTTTGGATAAACATATGTTTTGGGCTGGATCAGGAGATTCTGCTGGGGGACCTGGTATCACGTACTGAGCACCTCTCCTCTCTTTCATTCCCTTTGCATTTATATGACATTATTAAAAGCCATTATCCTTTTATTTTCTGTCCTCTCTTTCTCTCCCTTCCTTTCTGTATCCCCAGACATCCATGTTCCTGATCTGTGGATACGGATCCCACTAACCTGTGCCCTCAGGAAGTTAGGAGGATGTTGGATTGTTGGGAATTCTCTAATGTTACAGGGTCTTAAATTACTATATAAAGGACTGTTGTTGTGAACTGGAGGATTTTCAGTTGTATTATGCCAGCGTCATCCCCCCAAATCTCCCTGTGCCTTCTGTCTGAACATGCAGGTGTTACTCATGTTGTTACAATCCAGTCTTTACCGAAATGCCTACCTACACACCACCCTCTACTTAAATTACCCCCCTTCTGTCACCCCCTCAAATCAACAGTGTCTGCCTCCTCGTCTGTGTCTCTAATTTTCACCTTTGCATGTTTTCATTCTTGCACCTGGGCCAGAGTACCGTACCGTGCCCAGCCACCTTTCCCTCCTCTGTCGCGGTTGAGATGTTCTCGACATGTGCTGCAACCTGGCAGACGGACTCTGGCCCTCGAGCCTGTCACATTCGTGCTGTTCATAAACTATCTACCTCTCTCCAGTCCGAATGAGTGTGAGTTCAGCCTTCGCTTGCTTGTAAGTTGCTATGGTGACAGCAAAGAAAGTAATAAATAGCTGTTTTATCACTGGATGTGGTTAATGATTAACAGCAGAGTAGTAAGCTTGGGCTTGCTTTTATTTATTTCTTTATTTACGTAGCACTGCACCTCACAGTGACGAGGGATAGAAAGTAAAATGTTACTTTCTGTACTCATATAAACACTTTTAATGTGAGGGGCCTGCCCAATAAAGACTGGAGTGCAAGAGTGAGGCAAGTCTGTATCACTAATGAACCATTCAAAGAATCGAGTGCTTCGTGGTAAAGCAGACAGGAGATGACCTGCCCTGCCTAGAAAGACCCTTCTCTCATCATCATCTCTATCTCTCGTAATTTGCTCAGCAGAAAACATGCCCAGCCCTGCCCGCTTGCTTTCCCATCCTGGCGTGTCATTACAGAGAGCCCACAGCTGACAGAATCATAGTGACGGCCTTCAGAACTGCTCATTAAAGTCACATCATTTGTCATCTGCACTTTCAGCGGGTCCTGGTTTGGATTAGGTCATTGCAAATGAAGCCCAAGGATGTGCTCACTGATAGTTACTCAGTAGCAGCCAGATCAGAGATCAAGTGATTTTTTTTTTTGTATTATTTAAAAAGAAGGAGGAGGAGGGGGAGGAATTCCACTGGCATTATGTAAGCAGGTGTGCGTAAAGCTAAAGGCCCAGATGTACAAACACAATTGTTGTAAGCTGGATGAAAGACATTCCTGCATAGTTTTTGAGATGTCTGTGAATGTTCTACCATTTCAGCCGCTTTTGTCCCCTTCTGCCTCAGATAATCAGCAACCGCGCCACATGACTTCCTATGCAGTTCCTATACTTTCAGACTGAGGAAAAGAGGTGACTGAAGAGATGACGACAGCCACCAGAGGTTAAAGACCAACATGTAACCCTACACGTCTTCCGCGAAAAACAATAGACCACACCTCCACCCTCTCTCTCTTTCGCTCTCTCTCCCACTCTCTCTCACACTCACTCAACCACCTCTTGTGACCATATAAGGCAAAAAAAGTCAGGGGAAGCCAGCGGCGGCTGCTGCTGAGTAAACGGCAAGAGGCAGAGTTGCCAGAATTCTTGCAGTGAGTCTGTCCCACTTTAGAGCCCCAAACTGCTAATGTTCGCTCTCTGTTTGTTCGAAATGGCATCGCTTGTCTCTGAGCCAAACGCTTTTGCCCTGTGTGTGCATTTGGGTGAGGTGCTTATGGGAGAAAGAGCCGATCTGGCACAGGCCTGAGAATTCTGTGTTTATAGTAAATACATATCTGTATTTATATTTTAAACACACACCCTCTCCACCTTGTTAGATCTGTGCTCTGTTCCAGACAAAGCAGCCACTGTTGCTGTTTCTCTCACTCCCATCAGTGCAATACCTTATGGACTTAGCATGTATTAGGGATGCTGTCTTATCAGCAACGCAAAAAGGGGGGAGAGAGACGGACAAAGGAAGACGAGCTGTGCCTGTTTTCCCTTTTACTCCACATTCCCTAGTTTTGTGAGTCAATATGTGTCTTATCACTCCTTCCTGTGTACTGATTGCTAAGGAAAAAGGAGGATGGCGGAGCTGGAACCCAGGGTGAGACTAAAAACAGAATAAATAGCCACTGGACACACCGGTGCTTATTATTGCATTATCATAAAAGCTGAGGAAGCTCTTAATTATTCTTTGCGGTTCGTGCTATTCAAATACACACAAACAAACACTTTGTTTAACTATGTCAAGAGGCTGTGTTAACTGAAGCATGCTGGGTACATAGTCTCGGCAGACAGGGAGATGGTGATGAACAAACCGCATGCGCTGTAATAAGTGTTGTTGACCGGTTAGAGCTAGAGGATGTGGCTCAGACAGTAGCAATAAAGTGGCCCTATTAGAGGTTTCCCAATTTTCTGTCATATATGTGCTGTTAAAATGGCAGATGCTCCTCATAAAAATAGCCAGTGAGTTCAATGTACATGCAAGTAATCCCAGTGATTGCATGAGCGCTGAAGCCCCTCCCACCTGTTGTTCAGACCTTTTGTTTGCAAGCTGCAGCAAATAGGGAGAAAGTCGGCCTTAAAGGGAGGGTGAAGGAGACGCAAACAGCTTGTTTCAAGACATACGAAAAAAGACATCCTTTACCTCGCCGCACCCCCAACCAGTTGCCGCAGATGGCTGCCATTCCCTGAGCCTGGCTGTTGCCGGAGGCTTCTTCCTGCTAAAAGGGAGTTTTGTCACCAAATACTTGCTCGCTGATTGTTGGGGTTTTCTCTGTTTTATTTTAGGGTCTTTACATTACAATAATACAGAAGCGGGAGTTATTGCGATTTGGTGCTATATAAATAAAACTGAGGGCCTGTGTCAACAGCCAGGATAAGTTGATAAGGATTATTTCGAACTGTGATTCTAGTACACTTCAGGAGTGAAAGAGTGGAGTAGGAAATGAGTACAAGAGGTAAATTTGTTTGCTCTATTATTTGACCTACATCTGAGCTTTTGCATGTACAGACATGTAGGCCCGTGTGTTGCTTGAGGGCACAGACACACACACTGACGCTCACACACACACATTCACTCAAGCGGTTACACACCAAGAGTGGTCAGTGAGTTAACATAGCACCCTTTTTAACGTGCCGTCACTGAATGAGTTCCTTTCTTTCTGACTGGATGATATAATGGCCTTACACACCCTGAATTACAGACACACCCTGCTGCTGCTATTACAACCAACTGAAGGGGGGGGAGAAAGAGAGAATGAGCGAGAGAAAGGGAAGAGGGAGGGAGGGAGATGGTGAGGTCAGAGTTGTCCATATTTGGTAATTCTGCTATGTTTTAATCCCACATTTATTTTGCTTCCCACTTCTGTTTGCTTCTCTTTTTCCCCTTTAGATCCAAGATTCTTATCATATGAGAAGCTGTTGTCATATTACAAAATGTGCTTTGAGCTCAGATCTGTTTGTATGTCAGAAGCCTGATTCTCTTGCTTATTCCCCTGTTGTCTTCGCCTCTGCCCCTCTCCTCTTTTGGCATCTGGTCCCTCTCAAGTAACACGTGACCTTTGACCTCTTAGCTGAAAATTCAGATATTTCCCGTCCATCCTAGTAAAGTAGGGATGTGGGGGCTTATCGATTTTTCCATGCAGACACGCTGAATCGTCAGCATTTTGCTCTCCATACATGCGATACCCAGCTGCTAAAACATATAGGAAAACAAACAGACACATTCCACTCATAGTGACACGCAGCGAACATAAATCACACATTGTACTGAAAATGCCATTTTCCTGTGTTTGTCAGCAGAATTCCTGTCATGCCTTAGGCCCTGCTGCAATATAAGGCAACTTCTAGGGATAAATGAGCATAATAGTTTGCCTTGTGCAGCGAATGTGTAGTTCAAGTATACCTGTGCTGAAATATATATATAGATATGTGTTATTTCTCTTCAGAATGCCATCATCTGTTTTGTGTTGCCATCTCTTATCAGGGATTACTTCCAAACAGGAAAAACAGAAAGACTTGTCTTAGTAGAAAAACTTGCTTTAAATCAAAAGTGTGCAGTTCGGGTTATAATCCACAGCTCTGACACTTTAACCTCAAGCACTTGGTCATAAATAAGGATCTGTTGTGCTGATTTAGTGGCTTTGAATGAATCACGGTTCAAAATAATCCTTATCTACTTTATACTGGGCAAGGGAGAACCACGGAAAAAACTAAAAACTCTTCAAGGATCAAAAGTAAAGCTTGAAAAGACAGACGGTGGCTGCAGTGACACTTTTCAGTGTTTTTGAAACTCGGTTTCACTTCAGCTATTTGTATGTAATAACTTCGCTCTTCTCCGCGGTTAGTTGACAGAGCAACAACAGCACATAGAGTGGCCCACAGACCGGTTGTACCACATACTTTGTACACTGCCTCCATCTGACAACGGAGCTCGCTGCAGGCAGACGGGCAGTGCCCGGTCACTACCGCTGAAATGACCATATCAGAGTTATCCGCTCTTATCAAGCTTATTATAATTAAGTGAAACTAAACTAAAAAAAATAATCTTCTGAAAAATATTAAAACTATCCATGCATCTATATTCTACTTATTCAGGATCACGAGGAGCTGGAGCCCATCCCAGCTGTAATTAGAGTGAGAGGCAGGGTCCATCCTGGGCAGATCGCCAGTCTGTTGCAAGATTAACACAGAGACACGGGTAACCATTCACACTAATTAACCTAACCTCACCAACTGCATGTCTTTGGACTGTGGGAGGAAGCCAGAGTACCGACACAGAATATGGCATACAGAAAGTCCTCGGCCTGTGAGGCAACAGTGCTAACCACTGCACCACTGTGTTGCTCATTAAACCTAAATTAAATAATTTTATGAAATTTTGGAAAATCTATCTATCTATCTATCTATCTATCTATCTATCTATCTATCTATCTATCTATCTATCTATCTATCTATCTATCTATCTATCTATCTATCTATCTATCTATCTATCTATCTATCTATCGAACATTTTCAAACAAAAACTAAACTGAAAGAAGAAACTAAATTAAATAAAAGTCTTTCGAAAACGGGAAACTATAATAACTCTGGCTCTCACTGACATCATACAGAGTCAATAGTAGAAAAAAAAGGCCTGAAACCTGCATTACTGGAAGCTTTGGTCATTTTGAGCATCCACCAATGCAGCAGCATATACTGACAGCCAAAGCATAATAGTCAGGGTCCACAAACCGATGGGTGATAAATTCAAGTGAAAACACAAACCCTTAAAGCAGACAGTGAAGACATCCAATGGCATTTTTATGGGGACACAGAGAAAGTGAAAAAACATTTATTTTCCACTGCTAACGTCTCCCTGCTGGTTGTGGCATGTGCGTTGGCCCTGTGCCTTCAGGGCCCGTTCAGCAAACCGGACCCAAATCACCCGATTTGAAACCCAGAGGGCTGCTTGAAGTAAACAGGTTCATATTGTACTTTCCATTCTCCGGCGTAGACTTTGGCATCGGTAACACAGGACTTTCATCTCGACATCATTCACCCTTTCCTACCACATTCCTGCTTTCCTGTTCTCCATTCCCCCATTCTCTCTTTATCCTTCATTTCTTTCCACAAGGCAACGTTGACGTTAGTTTTAACAGCCAAGTGAAAACTAATGTCAACATGTATTTCTCTCCTTTCACACTAATTAGATCATCACCTGCGGCGGTTCCCATGCAGTGTTAACACGTCTGATCATGAAGCTCGGCTCACTTGTTGGGTGAGTGAAAAGTCACATAACTGTTTTGAATTTTATCTTACACCGTGTTTGTTCTTCAGATCTAATCTCATATCTGACAGGTGGATGGATGCATTTCAATAAACTCACTGGAGAAAAAAAACTGGAGATCTGTTGGGACTGGCCATGGTGCCAGGTGCAGGAGGAATTTTTAAAAGAGTAATTGCATTTTAAATTACACAATTTAGTTAAATGCATCACAAAAATAAATCCACATCACCTGGTTTCTCGCATCTAAGAGCTTGGGAAAGTGTGGATAAAGTTTTTATATTTAAAAAATCCCTCTGGTGGAAGCAGGAGCCAATAGGCTGAAATTACTTGTATGTAATGGTGACAGGATGACTGAGTTTTTAAAAATTGGTTAACAGTGAAAAATTCAAGGCCCTCTGCAACCATGCTGCCAAAGTGTGGGTCAGCCACTCAGCTGGACACTGGCCTTCCTGACCTCCTTTTAGAGTGGAGACAGCCTGTTTACAGAGAGGAGTGCTTCACAATATTAATACATCTTATGTGTTTAAGCAGACAGAGGTGGGTGTAGAGTTTCAAGAAACCGCTGCCTGAGTTTTTGTTACACCTTAAAAAAGAAAGAGACAGACAGATTAGTAATATGAGTAGCAGGCAAGCCTGCATGTGCATGATTTGTCTGCTATCTGACAGCAGAAACGAAATCAAACATCTGGAGCCATCCGTACTAGTTGTTTAGCACGGCGCTCAGGGCAGACTAGACCTCGCTGACACACGAGGGGAGATCCTGAGTGATGCAGTTCATCCTGAGAGTGACTGGTACTTATATGGTCATAAAAATCCTTAGCATGCACATACCTCTCTCATTAAACACAGCTTTATCGGTAACCTCTCTAGTCTCTCCTCCCTCCTCTCAACGCTTTCAAGTTCAGTTTTTTGTTCTTTGTCCCGCCTATTCGCTGTCACCCCTCCGCCCTGTGCCGCCTTTAGAAGAAGCCGATTGGACAAAAGTGTCGAGGATTAACAAAGGACGGCGGCCATTGGCCAGGGGGCGGATATGTGACAGCTGGGTCCCGCCTCATCCTGAACCCCACCCCAGGCTCCGGCGGGCCGTTCGCTGACTAAAATTACGCAAACCAGAGACCAGCCAGTGGAAGAGGGAGGGAAAAAGGAAGAGGGGGAGAGAGAGAGAGAGAGAGAGAAAAAAAGAAGATAGAAAGAGCGACTGACTGAAGTGGAGGAAGCGAGCTCTGTAGTTTAGCCTGAACTCTTCGAAGCTGCTGCCGACAGGAAGATAAGTTTGTCTCACTGCGACGCTGACTGAGCCACACGGTTGTTGTTAGCCACCCTCTTAAAAAAAAGGCAGCCTGCACCCCAAAAGCAGGTAATTTCTTTCTTGAACACTTTTGTCTGCCATGCTTTCTCCATGTACTCGTTTCTAACTCGTGCAATTCGCTTGTCGCCGCAGCAAGTGCAGTGAACCAGGAAGCAGGGCCTTTTTTTTCCCCTTTTTTTGGCTAGTTCAGGGCTGCAAATAGAGCAAGCTGCTCTGGGTGGAGTGGGACCTCCGTCAGAGTTTTAACCCGAGCTTTATTTAACTTCACAGCACTTTAATATTCAAATAATATACTGACCATAAACTTTTAATACACGAGTGAGTGTGCAGTATGTGAAGCGTAGGTCTCAGAGTACAGCTTCAGCGTTGTGGCAGCTCGCGAGAAGCTAAAAGTCTTAACGGTAGAGGCAGGAAGTGATTCGCTTGAATGAATGGCACCGTGGAAGGAAAAAAAAGAGAGAAAAAAAAAAAGCCGGGCGAGAGTTTGAGCTGAAGAGAAGAGGTGTTCAGGCTATCCGAACACCGGCTCGGTGTAAGATATGAATGCTTAGTTTGTGGTGGTTGAACTTATCGGTGTGTAGCGGTGGGAGACACTGAGCCGGTGATATGTCTGGCTGGCAGAATGACGTCAGTGGATCGCCGAGCTGAGCGTTTCCGCCACTGACCAGCTTTACCCATACTAAACCATGTCACCTGCATGTCTGTGCACTGCTACTGCCAACATGGTGGCATGAGGAACACATTTTACTGTGATTTTTGGGAGAGGCATAGAGAAGTCGGACAAACTCATAGGTGGGCTAATATGGATGTTTCAGAAGCTTAACTTGTATTATGTGATTGTCTGTACTATGTGAAGTACATATTTCTAGATAGATTTATTATTAAAATATTCTAGTTCACCTGGGAGGCACTTAACGTTTATTATCTCATAAGATAAAAGTACAATGGCTTTCCAGTAAGGCTAAGGTTTCATTCTTCATACGCTCATTGATTGCCTGATATGAAAGCAGTTTTTCCAGTCAGCATTATTCCAGGCCAAGATAGTGAAGAACGAAAATAGAGATGCATGTAAAAAATGCAGTGAATGTTATCCACATAGAGGATCTAAAGTCCATTAAGGGGTGAAGCAGAAGGAAGTATTTCGCAGCGTGAGATGGGCATGATGATAAAAGATGTGGTTGTTATGTAGATGAGCCAGATGTTAAGTCAGAGTGGTTCCTGCAGTGCCAGCTTAAAATGACCAGGCTTGTCTTGTAATTACAGTGCGGTCCACTCTGATGAACATTAGCTGGGCAGCGTGACTTTTTCCATTTTACATAAGAGCTGGAAGGGCTCTGTATCGGCTCAGTCTGAGTGCATTTTTATTTGTGCAACCCAGTGACCCAAATTTACCTCTAAAGGCTTTACGAACTGTAAAACATGAGACGCCATGTAATTTTAGAGCCTCGAAAGTCATCACGGGAAACTTTGAGTTCAAGCTCAGGCAAAGCGTGCATGCGTCTGCAGTGGAAATGTTGATCTGCAAGCACAGATTACAAAAAAGCATCTCTAGTTAGTTCAGGCTCAAAGAGAACATGCATGTTACGGCAACATTTGGGCCAATCACAGATTTTCAGTGTTCCATTCAAATCAGGACCAATCATGTCATACCAGTGTGCATCCTCCTGAGTGATGTGCTTTGTCAGTATCATTTGTTTGCATCCGTTAGATGACGCATAGTTGTTTGCACTCAGGGACTGTGGATAGTCATTTAGGCTATGACAAGCATCAAAGTTCAGCATTTTGGGGGAAGAAATGCACAAAGTCTGCATCAAATCAGACTTGGGCATCCCAGCAGCTCTGGCACTCCTCCACCCAAACCTGCTTCTCATTGTAGAAGGTGTTAGTGGTCTCAGAGGGAGGCAGCGTGGCACCCTTTTGCTTTTGAACAGAAACGCTTATTTCATATCAGTTGGTTTCTGCCAAGAAAGTCTTAAACCACAGTGCAAGGTTACTACAGTAACAATGCTTGCAGGCTGAGCAGTGATCAGTATTAGTCATTGTAGTAGCAGAAGAATAGCCACAGCTTGTGCAGAATTCTTCTATAAATGGCATCTCAGGGTGACGTTTCTCCGGATGAGTCTCCCTGAGAGCAGCAGTCATGTGCTTAAAGTCTGATGCTTGAAGGGTCACATGGGGTGACATGTTGTATGTCATATCCTGTTATTCGCAAGAGTCATTTTGGCAAATTAATACATTGTGCAACATCTTCTCTGGAGGCCAGTTCTCCTCTCCCATTGCCAGTTTCGGTGCTGTTATGGAGCCCCCCTACAGAGATCGTTACATTCCATCATTCATGTGTCAGCAATGTCCATACTCGAGGCCCTCCTGGGGGGGTGGCAGTTATGTACCGTAGTCCTGACAAAATTGAATGCAGGCCTCCTTTTAAAATGTGAACAGGGTGCTGGTGTGTGAGGCTGTTCAGTCTTTTCAGAGTGATACGGTCTGAGGGAACTTGCCTGTGGATGTTTAGATTTCATTGAAGGGTGGATGTCCCAGCTGGGGAAGATTATTTGCAGGCCCCTTGCTTTTGTTGCTCTGTGGAGAGGGCAGTGTGACATTATTTGGCACATTGCGATCGTTTACCCTGTCTCAGTGTTCTTTGAAGAAATGTCAGGTATTCCTACTCTGCCTTTTTGAACTACATTCGCATGTGCAGTAATTCCTGCAGTTTAGATCGCCAAGAAAACCAGATTGGAATATGTGCTGGGCTTTTTTTTTTTTTTTTTTTTTTAGGGCTGAGAGTAATGGGGCATACTTGAATTAATTATGAAACCTGTCTGTTGAAAATGATGAAAAAAAGGTTCTGGGTTTCTAAGACTTTACTTTGGTTTAAGCTTTTAACTTTTCTTGAAATAGTTTTAATGCTCAGTAAAATGGTAATGTTTAAAATCGTGTGTGTCTTTGACACAAGATTCACAAATATAAACAAAACATTCCTGTCAGAGGAGATTGCCAAGTTTGTTTGTTTCATTAAGCATAGCAGAGCCGATCGTATCCTCTCTCAGTATGTAGCAGTGTCAGCTGCGAGCGACACTGGCAGAGCTTTTGCTACTGTGGCCGCCAGACTGTGGAATTCTCTTCCTCAGAACTTAAGATCTGCTGATTCACTGATTACTTTTAAAAAACAGCTAAAAACACATCTTTTTAAAATTGCATTTTGTTAACTTTTGACTGTACTTCGTCTTTTTAATCTGTGTCTATACCTTGTAAAGCACTTTGTGATCTCTTATCTAGAAATGTGCTATATAAATAAAATTTTACTTACTTTACTTAAATTCATTTTTATGTATTAAAGGCAGTATCAAACATTAACAGATTTTAGCCTGTGGAGTCTGAATGCAGTATTTCATTAATGCTGGCCTTTAATTCAAGTCATTCAAACTGCTGCTTTCTCCTGAATGTCTCTTCTAATTTAGCTCTGCCTCAGTTAGTGGTTGACCCGACTACTCTCAAGGATATGCAGACTGTGGGTTTTTTATTTTTTCTTTCTTTCTTTAAACCGCTCTGTATTTCCTTGTTGTGTCAGTCTTCTTATCAGACCTTTCTCTGTGACCTCTGTTCACAGTGCATGTTCTTCGTTTTACCTCCCCTGTCTCTTTTCCTATTCTTATTACCCCCCCCCCCCCCCCCCCCACACACACACACACACACACACACCTGTGAGGTTTCAATAGAGCCCAACAATGGCAGGAAATGACTGTGCTCTGACTTAGTCTACATAAACAAAAGACTTGTTGAGATTTCAGGTCTTGAAGGACAGACCTTGACTTATGCCTCCTTGTGGCAATGGCTCAGCAGATGGTGCTTCTTTGTGTTCAGTAACGCTAATTATGAGGTATTGTTTGATTAGAGATTACAGTCATACAGTTGAGCCTTCTCAGAGTGCCAGTTAATGATCATACAGTTTTGTTTTTTTTGTTTTTTCTGGGATTATTGAAGTGGCTGTCCAAAATCTTGTCTTGTAAAAAAACGTTTTCAAAGTTCTAGTTAGCAGGCTTTACTTATTCCTGTAAATGTACGTTTTTCAGTGTGAACCAAGACAAAAGCTGGGTTGAGGTTAAAAGGCCTGAAACAGGGAAGGTTTCTAATCTGCCGTGACTGTAGTAAAGCTCAGTTGCATTTCTGCATATGATCTAAATGTACTTTGTCCGTGGTTGGGTGGGCGTGTGTGACCTACACACCTGTTTTAACTGTGCGGAAAGGCAATTGATACTCGGGACGAAGTGAGAGACAGTTTTGCACTATGAACTTTGAAATGTGCTGAGTAATATGCCTAATATTTGACTCCCGTTGGACAGTTTATTCACATGTTAATCCAAAATTTGACTACATGCCAGCTGTCCAGGTTGTCAGACTGTCATGTGGTTCTCCAAAGACTGTTAATGTGTCTTTTTATGAGATGATTTTTTTTTTTTTCTTTTAAAAAGAAGACAGCTTTGTATTGTCTGAATCTCTCAAAGGGAGTGACCTAAGTAGCGATAACAAGTGATAAGGCTGAGACAAACCGCATGGCAATCCACAAAGTAGAAGCAGCAGATGGAGGCTTTCTGCTGGTAGAATTAAATGTATAAGAACATACGAAAAGTGAAACTATAAAAGTAGCAGATTTCCTTCACTGTGTCTGTCAGAAATCTAATGCGTAGCTGTTCCAGTGCAGCTTTCCTCCTAAGAAAGATTGCTGCTGACAAACAGAAATGTGTATCTTAACTCCCTTCTGCATTCTTTCACTGTCTATTAAAAGGCTTGCGTAACGATCTGTGAGCTATCACATAGTCAATACGGTTGGAGTGTTTTTCTAAAAGGGCAGGCGAAGTAACCAGTCGTTTGGGCTGTGGTGTAACAGGGTGGTTGTTTCAAAGATAACTGTGAAATTTGTTCTGTGACCCTGAAACTGTTGCAGTTGTCAGGCGGATGACCTATTTCAAATGGTCTGTCATTTTAAATCAACATTTAATCTTAACTATTGCTTGGATTGGGTGGAGGTGAAATTGATATATTGGAAACTGATGACTTAAAAGTAACATTGAAATGCTTGACTTGAGGCAGTATGTGGAAAGATCATGTTCCCTCTCCAATTCTTTTTGTTTTTTTGTTTTTATGCACTGTCTCCACGGTAAAAACTTGTGTTGTGATCAAGTGCAAGAGTTAACTTAAAGTAAAAGAAGTGCTTGAAAAGGTCAGCTAGAATGATTTGTAGTTGTTGAGCTCAGACTGTAATATTAACGATGAACTTTGCAGTGTGATCGCACCTTTTGGTTAGTAAGCCTTGTAGTGTTGCGACTTTACCGTCTTGGTGTTTTAAAATGTGCACGATTGAGTGGATCTGACTAAGAAACTGAGAAACAATAGTAGCTTATCTGTCTACCTACACATGTAAGCCATGCCAAGCATACACTTCTTTATATTTTTATGCTCTGTTGGTGTCGTCCATTCTGAAACTAAAAAGAAAACGTATACTACTTTCTACGTTAACCAAAGGAGTTGCCCCTTTGCTGACCAGTAGAAAAGTATGTCCATCTTCGGTATACAGTCCATCTGCTGAAAAGTGAAGTCACTGTGCAAGTGCATTAAATCTGTACTCTTGTGCTAATGCTCAAAAGGGCCTGACTTCTGTCTGTGAAAACAAATGCATTACTTTAGAAGTCTGAGAAAGCTATTGCATGGGGATTCCACAAAAAAAATCACCTCTCGTTCTTCATTTCTAGTTTAAAAATAATGATATTAAAAAATTGATGGCCAAAATGCACAAGCAAGATCTTCACAACAGAACCTCATAACCAGTAGGTGACATAATGGTGGCTGTGTGTGCCTCTGCATATAGTGTATGGTTTAAAAGGGCCTGCTTGGCACTAAAATTTATGAAGGCAGGTATACCCAAACACTCATAGTTCAGTTGTTATATCCACTATTTTGCTATCAGTCAAATCTAATTCAGATGAACACACTTAAACATGACTGTGGTGTTGGTGAAGAAGTTCACTAGCTCATCTGAAAAGGTTGTGGGGGGTCAGACTAAAGTCTGAGGTCATATGATGTTGTAGGGGCCCCTAGCTGCAAGTGGTAGATGGCAGTGGCTAGCTTACAGTGCAGTGAAATTTGATCCTGGTTGGGGCAGGAATGTGAAAAGTAATGTGGAAAGTGATGTAGGTCTGTCATGCAGTGTGGTTATTTTTCCAGCCAGGGCTTAATTTACTCCTCAGTCCTCAGATCTGCTCAGCATGGGCTCAAGAAAAGCGCCACCTTTCTTCTCCTCGAAAGACTCGCGCACAACAAGTTCCTCAAATGGCAAAATAGTTTTCTCAGCTTGTCATTTCCTCTTTCCTCCTCCCCTCCCTTCTCCTTGCCCCACCCTTGTGCCACTTTCAGAGGAGGAGGGTGAAGGAAGTAGAGAGAGTTGACGTGTAAGCCCATAATGAATTTTGACTGACTGGCTCAGTACCTTAGCGGCTCCTGTCTGGCACACACTCATGTCATGAGAGGGCAGACTCGCAGTGATCAGCTCAAACTGTGAGGGGGTCGAATGCAGTAAAGCTATGACAGAGGAGGCATTGATGCAGTAAAAATAGACAAAGTAGTATTTGTTGGAATGAGTAACATAAACGGATGAAGGGTGTCAACGAGGCAAAACAATGTCCACAGCATGAGAAAGGCAACTGAGGACGAGCAGGCTTGGCTCAGCTTATGCTAGTGGGATGCTGTGATGAGATGCTGTTGGTGGGAGTACAGTGTTATTGACTTTGCTGCCTTTCTATTAATAATCCTGCCAATGTCAGCTCAGCACAGCTGGTTTTATGGGTTCCTTTCAGCTGGAGCAGGAGGGTTTGACTTTACATGGTCAAGCTGTGGCGGAGGTTGTCACGACTCCAGTTTTTTGGTTTTTTTTAAACTGTTTTTTTTAAACTGTAACTTGGTGAGGTGGAAAAGAAAGACTGGTGTTTTTAACTGATGAATCGAGGGTCTCAGTTTTAAAGGTCTTGAGTTCACCTTCTTTCTAAACGTTATGTTTCCCTTTTCCTTTCCTCGTTCCTCCTGCACTTCTTTCTAAATGTCCTGGCTCCTGCATTGCTTCCTCTGTTTGGAACCACACTGCTCTGTGATGTAGGTTTGCACACCGGCCTTTGTTCTCGTCCTCGTGTTGTCTTTTGGTTCCTCTTCCTCTTTCAATCAGATTGTCTAATGGGGTAGAGCTAACTAACTCTGATTTTTTTTTTTATTTTTTTTAATTTAAATATATTTTTTGAATGGGTTTTCAGTCATTGCCCATAAAACTGTGCCGTGCTGGTTTCAGGATGACTGTCCAAGTGTCTGCCACCATGTAATCACTTAATAAGTAATCTGTGTTATGAAAATCTAGATGAGTCGAAGTCAGGCTAAGCAGAATAGATGGTGTTTTTGCAGCCAAGTGTCACTCCACAGACAGGGATTCAGAGAACGCTTGATTCTTACAGGATTATGGATGCATTGGCAGCAGGGCTTCAAGAACAGGAATTGTGATCCTCAAGCAGGGGGTGGGTTTCATGAGCTTTAATGCACAGTGTTTTATCTCAATGTCAAATCAACATCCAAGACTTACTGTAACTGTTAAGCTCTACGGGGAAAAGCCAAGGTCTAAAATTGGCTGTTCTTTATCCCTCGTCTTCTACCTTCTATATAGAACAGGCCTTGCCAAGCTAGAATAGCTACTGGGAGTAATTTTAGACCTCATTGCTCTCTGGAGAGCTAGTTTGAAGTATGTCACAGTTATCTGTGTCAGGCATGTGAGTCGGACTATGGCAGACGTCATTGTTAGATTGGACTTTAGTCCTCTTTTACTGCTTGGCTGATTCTTTCTTTTATAGGTGATGGTAAACTGACTTTATGTGGTTAGGACAAAAACATTTTGAGTAAGTCAGACATAATGTAAGTGGGAATGAACAAATAGAAAAAGAATCTGTGGATTAATTGGTAAGAAAAACAACTGCTTGCAGCAGTTTCCACACATTAAATGTCTAAACTGCAGTTTCGTATGAAAGACTTCTGGTTAACATTAATTTAAAATGAATAAACTAGCAAGTATTTGATCCTTAAGCAATGTGACTGCAGCAACAGATGGTGTGTGTATTTGTTAAGATTATTTGATACTTTTTATAGTGGCCTGGCAAACATGTCTCCCTGTACCTTTGAATCATAGCAAGCTAAAACAAACCAGAGCGCTGGGTGTGTTCTGTTTCACTTCTTGTTTTTGCCAGACAACAAAGCTGCAGGGATTATAATCAGTTATGGCTCGTATACAAACTCTGCACGGGGCCAAGTGATCTGAATGTAGAGGGGCAAGTAATGGCCAAAAGAATTTTAAAGGAGTATGGGAGCACTGTCAGAGATGCACTACAAGGAATGAAGAGCTCTGAAAAGTATGGAGCAATGTTTGTGAAACCCCTAAAGGCACACTTGACATGCTAATGTGACAGGAAGAAGCCATAGAAAATGGGTTTGAGGAAGATGTAAGGGGAGAGGTATATAGGACAGAAATTTGTGGAATGCTTTTAGATGCTGTCTCTCCCTGATAAAGAGTGAGTATGGGAGGAATGTGACCCTGAAAAGACTGGAAAACAAAAGGGGAAGGGTGGGTGCTGGTGTTAGGATTGTGCACAGGGAGTCTGAAGGCAGAGGAGGAAGCTTGTGGCCAACTGAGAGAGAAAGCAGGACAAATTTGCCCCACGTTCTATTAGAGGATGGGGTCTGTAGACCACAGATGAGCTAGTGGGCGTGGTGCACAGTGATGGACGTCAGCTGTGGCTTAGTCTGACAGAGTGTTGATGGAGGACATGAAGCCGCAGGGGTCATGAGAAGAATGCCTCTGCCTCTGCTTTCTTTCTCAGAGCTCAGGGTTAATGTGCTGGAACAAGCAGCACTTTAGTATCTTAGTACTTTTTTGGTTTAGGTCCTCCAGAGTCTGTCACATTGAGAACAATTTATGAATGCTTCAGAGTTTAAAGGTTGTGTCCCTCTGGCTGAGAGTCTCCGCTGTTGTAAAGCAAGAGCAACTATACACAAATTCACTGTATCTCTAAATTTGGGGCTTTAGGGGGAAATGTGTGAGCTGTGAAGTTAAACTGCTGTTGAACTGTTTACAGCTAAAGGAAAACGTACATGGCTTTTTGTACGGCTCTGGAAATGTAAGACTTGTAAATCAGTGGTGTGTACAAGCAGCATTTTATTATGCTGAGCATGAGTAATTTGAACCTTGTCCCACTGGACCTGCAGTGTGAAATTGCTCTCATCAAACACTTGACTGCCTCTATATTCATTTAGATACAGTCATGACTACCTAAGCCCGACCTCCGCTGTGTTTTTCTTGACGTTTGCATATGAGTGACCAAGCAAATGCAAACTGTCTGTGTGCTTGGTTACCCTTAGAGGTGAGGGAACACTAGAAAAGACCAAGAACCCTGGTGATGCTGGGAAAATTGGTGTGGGTCTCCCGCTGTGCTGGAATGATCATTTAGATAGTAAAGGCTGGGGGTACTGGTGTCGGTGAAAGCAAACTACGTTCGGTTAATTGCTCACAGCGTCTCTGCACTGACTGTTTGGGCGGTTTGGCTGTAGCCTGCTCGTGCTTTTTTTTTTCCCCTCTCTCTCCCCCTCTCTCCTTGCCTTACTGGTTGTACTAGTCTAGTCACTTTCCATATGGGTTAAACCACAGCACTCCCTGTCAGCAAGCTGTTATTTAGAAGCGTGTATAGACTAGGCTGAGCAGTGATTTCAATCGATATGATTAGATCTGATGTTTATCTGTATGCACTTGTGTGTAATGTGAACTGCAACATTCAGTGTGAATCTGATTTGTTTTGTATTCATTTATAATTCATGAGTTTTATCAAACTTGGTAGTTCTCCTCCTACTTGATAGTTTTGCAACGCATTAGTGAGAGAGGAGGCGTTTTTGGATGGGCCTCAAGGTGACTACTCGGTGTCTATTGGAAAGGGGAAAGTACGAATGACATGTATGTGGGTGGCACCACACAAACATTTAAACTTACTCTAAACAATAAACCAAAACAATCAAGCAGGAATGTGAAAAGGGACTTTTCCTTTAGTTCCTGCAACCTCTTGATAAGCGCTATAATTCATCAACCAGTTTATCTCTCTAAAATCAAACGAGCACCATGACCAGCCAGTAAAAGACTGTACTGGAGCAGTTAGCCAAACTGCAGGCCCCCCCTGTTGGTACTGCTGTCTCTGTGATCCGGACACATGTTTCTTCCCTGCCACTCGAAATTTGATTAGGTATTCACAGCGTTTAGCCTCGGAGTAACAGAGCCTTGTTTGAACTGTTTCCTTTATGTCAACGCAGATCCGTATTGCTCTTGTATATTAGTGGTGACCTGTGCATTCCTCAGAGATTACACGTGTAGACAGATGGATACCAAATAGAGAAGGAGTTAAACAGGAAATTACATGTAATAGTTTTCTTTGAAGATGTGAAACTGCTCATTAGATTTTAGTGTGACACTAATCTCCCTGCACCGCTAACAACAAGCAATGTTTCTTTTTCTCTCTGTAAAACAGCAACCATGTCGGATGCAGACAAGTTTCTGTACGTGGACCGTAATGTGGTCAACAACCCACTGGCACAAGCTGACTGGGCTTCCAAGAAGCTGGTATGGGTGCCCTCGGAGCGCCTGGGGTTCGAGGCCGGCTCCATCAAGGAGGAGCACGGCGACGAGTGCGTTGTGGAGCTGGCAGACTCTGGAAAGAAGATCCGAGTGAACAAGGATGACATCCAGAAGATGAACCCCCCGAAGTTCAGCAAGGTCGAGGACATGGCTGAGCTCACGTGTCTGAATGAGGCATCCGTGCTGCATAACCTGAAAGAGAGATATTACTCTGGTCTTATATATGTAAGTATGGAGCACTGACCTTCTGTTGCTCTGTTCATTCTGTCTGCTGAAATCTAACATCACAATAATATACTAGATGTGATTTCTATTTATATTCACCCACACACCATTAATCTTGGATCCTACTATAGTAGCTTTGCAAGATTCAAGGCTTAAGCTGCAATTGAAAATGACATTCAATTAAATGATGCACTAATGTGCTTATTTTCTAATAAAGAAAATACATTTTGCAATCATTATGTTCACTATTTGACTGTGGACCCATTATGCTCACATCAAACTGTTTTAATTCTAGGACTTCTTATGAATCACAGTTCAGAATAGTTTATTACACTGGGCTTTGGTGCAGCGCCTGACCTCATCCTGCCTGAAGCGAGCTGTTTCAGCTCTTCTTCCTTTGAAGAAAAAAACAAGCTTTGTTTTGATTGGCTTACCCTCATAAACAAAAGGTCTGATCAGCAGTTGGGTGTGGCTTTTGCGCCCACAGCCAGAACTGTGTGCATGAGATGACCATATTAGGGATGGCTGCTGTCACTGACATCATACAGACCCAAGAGCAGGAGAAAAACCACAAAAAGAAACCCTCTGAAAACTTTGCTTTTAGCTCGTGGGGATTACTTCCTCAGACTTGCCTCATCATGTCAAACGTTAACCAGGTTGCTATTGTTATAGAAAACAAATGACAGGAAAAAGGAAGAGCATAGCTGTTCCCCACTGGCTTATAGAAAACAATCTACTCTTGAACCCTGTCTAACCTCCTAATTATGTTGTTAAGCTCCAGTGCAATGACAAATCATACACACCGGCTCTTCTTATAAAGAATGTGAACAGTCTTTTAACATACTAGTGGTACTTCAGCAGTCTTCTCCCTCAGTGTTGTCCCACTTTGTCTCTCTTGTTTGATCCGTGTGTGTGTGTGTGTGTGTGTGTGTTTCGGAGTCTTGTAAACAGGAAGCTGTAGGGAACAATACAGTTGGGAGTGTGAGAGATATGAAAAACAGTTTTGGCAGAGATGAACATGGAATGTAAATTATGTTGTAACTGCTCTTGCTGCCCCCATAATGAATGTTATTTACTCCATCTGGGCTGGGAGTGATTTTGGCCTCTTTGACTCTGTGATGTGTGACCCGGTCATATCAACACAGCCCGTTGTACCCCTCCCTCCAGAGACCCAGGCTATGGTCGGTTTGAGTGGCTCCAGGCTCTGTAGTCATGAAATTGACCATCTCCCAGGGGAACGCGGGTGTACAACAGAGGGAGAGATGCCTGGTACAAAGAAATTGGGAGGGCAGCTCAGGAATGCGAAATATTTATAAAAAACAAAAACTAAAAAAAACTTTATTTGTTAGGCTATGAGGAGCGATGAGTCCAGATATACAAGATACATGACTTATTAGTTTTATAGAAATGAATAAACAGGGAATTTTAATGTCTGACTCTGAGAAAACATTGTTTTTTTTTGTGTATATGACTTGGCTGGCTTGTCAAATAGCTGTACTTTTTATAATGCCAAGATCAGTCATCAGTTTAAACTTGCAGCAGGGTGGGGTTAATATTCCATAACACAGGAGGATTACAAATAAGAGTTCATGAGAATTTTAAACTGAAGATGGGAAGTCCTTGTTATCGAGAAGCTGCGGAAGCCCTTTCCTTTAATGCGAACTGGCCATTTATATTAATTCAGTAATGCGGAGGGATGCAAATCTCTGATCACATAAACACATCCAGTCTGTTTCACAGGTTTCTTTCTCCAGTTCAGGCGAAGAGCGCTTCTTTAATTGTTTAATTCTCATCCACTTTGCAGACATACTCTGGCCTCTTCTGTGTCGTCATAAACCCCTACAAGAACCTGCCCATCTACTCAGAGGAGATCGTTGACATGTACAAGGGCAAAAAGAGGCATGAAATGCCACCCCACATCTACGCCATCACTGACACGGCTTACAGAAGCATGATGCAGGGTAAGACACGGTCCCAGCTGCCTGTCGAGATGAGAATTGTATGACGGCATTTAAAGAAAAGGATGTGGTGGCGACGTGCTATCATGAAAATATATTTCGTTTGCTGTTAAATGTTTGAAATTCTCGAACATTTCCACACCAAAAAATACAGTTCCCGTCTAACATTCCCAGACCTAACATTGTGAAACTGGTGTTCTGAGTGGCACAGCTTTGATCAACACTGGCTGATTGTTTGTGTCATTACTTCTTTTAAACAATGAATGCAGGGTATAAGAGTACTCTGTATTTTGGCTCTGCATGGAAGACCCAGGGGACCACTGGTTGCAGAATCTCTCAGCTCAAGCTAATAAAATTTGTTGCTCACTCATTGGAAATATACACATGGGATATAAAATAAATGTTCAACATTTATGAATTTACACCATGTTTGAGCCTGTACAGTAGCTTACAGCCATTATGTTGAGCAAATTTCCTGACAAAACTCTGCTAGTGCAGATTTCCTGTGCCGCCCCCTCTTACTACTGCCGTGTCACATAATTATGCAGTGTTTTTTGCGACTCTGTGAATTACCATCGAGACAGTTCTCGGTGTTTCCTGCATAGCAATTGTATTGTATGTTTTAATTACTCCTGCATGCACCACAGCAGCTGGACATTAAGGCCACTGTTGTGCATATTGTTGTTCAGTCCACCCAAGCTACACTCTGTCCCTTCAATGCTCTTCATTTGAGGAGGCGCTGCAGTAATTAAAAAAGGTTACTTAGACCCAAGCATGTCTTCACTGTCGCAGGAAGCCGGATATTCATTTCCTCTCTGTGGTCAATGAACTTCCTGTCGTATAGACAAAAAACATCTTGCACTGTAACGATAACTTATGTTCATTTTGTATATGCAGAATTGTTGTTCAGTGGGTACATATTCAATTCATATTTTTTTGTGCAGATCGTGAAGACCAGTCCATCCTGTGCACGTAAGTTATAGATGATGAACACATCAACAGTGATCACATTACAGAAGATGTCCTCTCAGTGTTGAATCAGTCCACTGACTATTTTATTTTCTCCTGTTTGTGTCTGTAGAGGCGAATCTGGTGCTGGTAAGACAGAGAACACGAAGAAGGTCATCCAGTATCTCGCTCACATCGCCTCCTCTCACAAGACCAAAAAAGATCAGGTCAGTCTTGCAGCTGATACTTGCATTCGAACCTTCAGACCTCATTGTTTATCACATTCATTCATCTCACTTCACTCCCAGCTGTTTTACTCCTGTAAATTCAAGTAATCATCCTTTTCCTCCGTGCACCCTGGATCTACTTATTTTCATTTTAACTGTAATTAGTATGCACACTATCTGATTGTGAATCAATCATTACATTGTTGCCTTCAAGCCGCTCATTTTCTACAGGAAACAGAGCAAAATTTCTGTTGGTAAAGCTGCACAGAAAGACCATCAAGGAAAAATGTGTGGCAATGAAAATAACGACCCTGCAGGCACAGAAAACAGTAGTGTACATTCAGGCCCTCCTGTCACACTTCATATAGACCAGAGACCTAACTTAATCTACTATGTGTTTGGGTTTACTTCACTTTTTACTGCAACTTGTCAGTAGAAATAAAACACTGCCAAGCAGTCAAGCATTACGTCACACTACTGTTATCTGGCCTGTCAGCGCTGCGATAGATGCTGCTAAAACCCACCCACAGGGGTTTACTGAAAACCGCATCTATCGTCCCTTTTTGAGGTTGTTGTATTTCTCTCTCCCATCAACAGAACAACTTGGTCCTGTCACATGTGAGTTAACCCTCCCCCTTCATTCACTCTTCCTCCCCACCTGCTTCTGTCATCACCGTCCTCCTTCTACCACGCCCATCCTCTTCTCTCTCCCCCCTCGCTGGACCGCACTATTATGGGAGTCACTTTGTATCAAGGGCAGGGGTTACGTGTCTTGCCAGCCAATAGGAAGTATGGAGGAAGTTTGTTTGCAGCTCAGCGGCAGCCGTATGTGTTCCTGTGAAAAATTCAGCCAGACAATGGCAGGATAAAGAGGGTGGGGTCTTTGCTTGAGCTACTTTTGCTATGATGGATGTATTTACATTTGTCTGGTTGAACTTTTCACAGGTTTTGTTGCTACTTTGTATGTGCCGATGATTCCAAAGTTGCTTTTTTTTTTTTTTTTTTTTTTTTTTTTTTTTCCTTGCTTGGACAGATATCCTAAGCTGCATACATGTTGTGTAATGACCTAACATGTACTTGAGGAAGTTGTACTCATTTGGCTGGGGGACACCATTTGCTTTCATAAAAAGCTAACTGACAGTGATATAATATGAGAACTGGTTAAGATTGACTTAAAATTCAAAGGTTAAATTCTGCATTAAGCATGGTGTATATGTGGGGTTTTTTTGAAGGAAAGAGTTATTAAAGTACTGAAATAGAAACGACAACTTGTTTTGTGCTTGCGGTTCACTGGACTCCTCTGCTTTGAATAACAGGTGACGGGTTATTGACAGTCTCAGGGTTTTGGGGTCTTTGTCAGTTTAAACGCTAACATGTCGTTGCGTGTTGGGATAAAATGCTTGGGTGTGATGTGTGCTGCTGGTGTATGTATATGTGTGTATGTGGTATCAATCTTATCCCTTTTTGTTTAAATGTCTTGTTCTTTATGTTGCCGCCTCAGATGTAAGTATATTATGGGTATATGCAAAACGCCCGCCTCTGCTTTTTTGTAATCATAAGTAACTTTATAGTAAATGTCAGATTAGCATGTGAAGCCCTCACAATACACAGATTAAGCTCTTAAGCCCCAACGACCCCAGATACGGGGGCAAAAGGCAGGAGATTGGTTAGGCGTTGGGGCTTAAGAGGTTAATTTTAATGATTTATGGTCTTGTTAGATATGAATCCATGGCTGAGAAATTACCTGTATGGATGTACCTGCGTCTTATGTTTTGCATTGCAATTCTGTTCCTTTCCACTAGGGGGAGCTGGAGAAGCAGCTGCTGCAGGCTAACCCCATTCTAGAAGCCTTTGGAAATGCCAAAACTGTCAAAAATGACAATTCCTCCAGATTCGTAAGAATTAACTGCTACATCCTTTGTTTATGATTTCTTCTAAATGCCTCTTTCACTTTCACTTAAACATTTTTTCCTCCACACCACCAGGGAAAATTCATCAGAATCAATTTTGATGTCAATGGTTACATCGTTGGTGCCAATATTGAAACTTGTATCCTTAATGCTGTCAGGTTGTTGCCTTTTGTTGTTGTTGTTGTTGTTATTATTACTAAAGAAGTCTTAAACCAGTTCAAGAGCTTTTCTGTGGTAGTATCAGAAGTTGTCCTTGACACACCAACCTCTAGACTTGTTGGAGAAATCCCGTGCCATTCGCCAGGCCAAAGAAGAGAGGACCTTTCACATCTTCTACTACTTGCTCACAGGGGCTGGAGACAAATTGCGCAGTAAGCAGCACATTAAACAAAAATCTCTGTTTAAAGATGGTGCAGTTTCCTCAAGCATTTGGTGACTTGATGTTGTTTGTTTGTTTTTTTGTTTTTTTTTTTTTTAACTTTTCCTTTGCTGTTTGATTTCAGGTGATCTCCTCCTGGAAAATTACAACAACTACCGTTTTCTTTCCAATGGGAACGTCACAATTCCGGGCCAGCAGGACAAAGATCTGTTCACAGAGACCATGGACGCCTTCAGGATCATGGGTATTCCAGAGGATGAGCAAATTGGTAAGACGACAGCTTTTGTTTCTGTGCATGTGTGTCTCTATGTATTACCAGCTTAATGTAACTCTTGCCATGTTAATTAATTTTGCTGTCTTCCGTGTGCAGGTCTGTTGAAGGTGGTGGCATCTGTTCTGCAGCTTGGAAACATGAGCTTTAAGAAGGAGCGTCATACAGACCAAGCCTCCATGCCTGATAACACAGGTAAGCGAGCACTCTGCACATTAATTTTAAAATGTCACTCTTCCATCCTGCACTACTCATTCTCTTTCCCTCGTTTTCTCAATAGCTGCCCAGAAGGTATGCCACCTCATGGGTATGAATGTCACAGACTTCACCAGGGCCATCCTGTCACCCAGAATCAAGGTGGGTCGAGACTATGTCCAGAAGGCTCAGACTCAGGAGCAAGCAGAGTTTGCCGTGGAAGCCCTCGCTAAGGCCACATATGAGAGGATGTTCCGCTGGCTCGTCATGAGGATCAACAAAGCACTCGACAAGACCAAGAGACAGGGAGCCTCTTTCATTGGCATCTTGGATATTGCTGGCTTTGAGATCTTCGAGGTAAACACACAAGGCAGTTTTTAAAAATATAATTACCTCTCCATCAAGCACCACACTCACTGCAGATAATTGTATAATTAATGTATATTAATTGTATATCAGCTATGTGATAGCTGAGCACTCATGTTCATGGCCGTCTGTTGTAACAGCATGCAGCCCCACGAGATTTCTTAAGCATTTTCTTTCCCTCCATGTCTCCAGCTGAACTCATTTGAGCAGCTGTGCATCAACTACACCAACGAGAAGCTGCAGCAGCTCTTCAACCACACCATGTTCATCCTGGAGCAAGAGGAGTACCAGAGGGAGGGCATCGAGTGGAGTTTCATTGACTTTGGCCTCGACCTGCAGCCCTGTATCGAACTCATTGAGAAGCCAGTGAGTTTTCTGATCTGCTGTAACTATGTTGGTCCTCTGAGCGTCTTTGTTGGTTTGACTCATGTGCTCTCGTCTGTCCCAGGCCAGCCCCCCGGGTATCCTGGCTTTGCTGGATGAGGAGTGCTGGTTCCCTAAGGCCACAGACAAGAGCTTTGTGGAGAAGGTGCTCCAGGAGCAGGGAACACATCCCAAATTCTTCAAGCCCAAGAAACTGAAGGATGAAGCAGATTTCTGCATTATCCATTATGCTGGCAAGGTAAACATCGCATAGTTCATTATGCTGTTTACATCAACATATTTCTATCATTTAAAAAAAAAAAAAACACCCAAAAACTTGACACTTCCTGTCTGGTGTCACTCTACAGGTGGACTACAAGGCAGACGAATGGCTGCTGAAGAACATGGATCCCTTGAATGACAATGTGGCTTCACTGCTCAACCAGTCCACAGACAAGTTTGTGTCTGAGCTCTGGAAGGATGGTGAGTCGAGGCAGATGCCTTGTTTTTGCCTTTAACCCAGGAATCGCTGCCCCTCTAAGATATGGGAATATAATCATGTTGCTTCATAGTGCTTTTTTTTCTCTCTTACTGTCTGGTGTGTGGACCTTTGTTTTTTACCTTTTTTAAATTATTTTTTTCCTCAAATCCCGTTGGTGGTTTTCCTTCCATTCCTTCCCCTGTGTGGCCCCACTTTTTCTTATTTTTGTCTTTTACTGCATCTCAGAGGTACATAACTGTCAGAGAGCCTATTTTTATCAGCGTTTTCCTATTCTGCACTCAGATCCAGGTGAAAAAAGGTTTCTTTCATTTCTTTAGTATTTCTTCCTTCTTTTGGTCCTGCTCTTTCTCAAAAATGTTTTCATCCCCTCGTTCTCCCAGCTTTATCAACCAAAAGTGTATTTTGTGTTGCTCTAAAATCAGCTGTGTGTGCAGTAGCAAAATCTTCTGGTGGTCTTGCCACTTGTTGCTCTGTCATTGAACTCTCCTTTTCTCCCTCTGTGTGATAGTGTTGTTTGGGGACTCCTGGTGTTGGTCATGGGTACTGCAGAAATGGGTATATCCTGCATGGGTTTGGTGTTTTTTAATGTCACCGCAAAAGTACATGCCCACTGCAACCGCCAATGTTTGTCACCTTCTCAGGCACATACATATTTAAATCAGTCATCACACACATTTTCAAAAGCAACAAGCTGTCAGTTTCAGTAATGAACTCTCTCCACTCACTGCACTTTATACATGTTTTGTTCTTTAAATTTTGGGTGTGTTCTTTCCACACTTCACTGGCCTTGTGTGACTCCCTCTGTCAGCCTCCTTCCTGATTTGTTCCCCTCTCCACATGCACTTTTGTGTGTGATTGTGTGGCGTTTCACTGGTGCTGGTTTTGTGAACTACCTCTTCTCTCTCCTGGTGTGTTTACCAAGAGGAGGTGGAGAGACAATGCTCATATTCATTCTCCTTTTTGATGTGCATTTGATTTGAGTTTGCCGGGTGAAATACTCAAATCATGCTGACTTTGTACATAATGTCTTCTCCTTTCTGTTTTCCCCCCTCATTCAGTGGACAGCATTGTGGGTCTAGATAAGGTGACTGGCATGTCTGAGATGCATGGCGCTTTCAAGACTCGTAAAGGGATGTTCCGCACGGTGGGCCAGCTGTACAAGGAGCAGCTGTCCAAACTGATGGCCACACTGAGGAACACAAACCCCAACTTTGTTCGCTGCATCATCCCTAACCATGAGAAGAAGGTACTACAGAAACGTGGGCATCTGACTGGATGTTGCCACTGCAACTGAAACTCTGAAAATGCTTAGCAGATGGGGTTGTTCAATTGTAAAGTTTGTCAGTTACGTCTGCACTAGAATACACCACTGAGCACATTTTATTTTGAGTCAGGAACCCAGGAGTTGTTGCACTCTGACCAGGTGTACCTGTCATCGTTTTTTTTTTTTGTTTTGTTTTTGTTTTTGTTAAAGCTGTCACAGATCGACTCGACCCAATTCTCATATTTTCATTTGCAGCTGAAACACCAACAGGGGCTCAAATGTCTTTCCTCTTGGGAAAGGAAGAGATGTTAATATGCAGAATAGAGCATACTCTTAATCAGCAAATCTTCCTCTTCTCAGGCTGGTAAACTGGACCCCCACCTGGTTCTGGATCAGCTGAGGTGTAATGGTGTGCTTGAGGGGATCCGTATCTGCAGACAGGGCTTCCCCAACCGCATCGTCTTCCAGGAGTTCAGACAGAGGTAAGACTATAAATGTTCCCGCTGGTTTTTTGTTTTTTTTTGGGGGGGGGGGGTTCACATTTTAATTTATTTAAAAACAACCCAATATGCTCTTCACCTGCGTTTCCCTCAGGTATGAAATCCTTACCCCCAATGCTATTCCCAAGGGCTTCATGGATGGAAAGCAGGCCTGTGTGCTCATGGTAAGTAGGCTTTAAACTTCTAATCACACCCTTATAATGCCTGCTTCCTCTGCCGGAGTGACTGATCATTAGTGCATTCCCTTTCTTCACAGATCAAAAGCCTGGAGCTGGATCCCAACCTCTACCGCATTGGCCAGAGCAAAGTTTTCTTCCGAGCAGGAGTCCTGGCTCACCTGGAGGAGGAAAGGGACATGAAGATCACGGACATCATAATCAGCTTCCAGGCCTGGTGCAGAGGCTATGTGGCCCGCAAGTAAGAACATGTTTGTCATTATATAGATTACACATATAAAGTGTAATTCTTGTCTTTAAGTGTGTTACTTTACACTTCTAGAGAATATGAGTTGTGACTCTGCTGTTTGCTTGTAGGGCTTTTGCTAAGAGGCAGCAGCAGCTGACTGCAATGAGGGTGATCCAGAGGAACTGCGCTGCTTATCTTAAACTCAGGAACTGGCAGTGGTGGAGGCTCTTCACCAAGGTGAGCCTCGGCGTCCTCTCTGCAACTTCATAGCACTCGTTCGTTTTTGGTTTTTTGTTTTTTTTTTAAATTTTCCTCCTTGTTTTGGCTTTTCTTACTCTTCACATCTCCCATTTGTTTGTCCTCAGGTGAAGCCTCTGCTCCAAGTCAGCAGGCAGGAGGAGGAGATGCAGGCCAAGGATGAAGAGCTGAATAAGGTGAAAGAGAAGCATTTTCATGCTGAGCAGCAGATCCGGGAAATGGTGGACAAACACCAGCAGGTAAACTTCGAACATTCATCCACTTTCTGGCACTGTTGCAGGGCTTCTATCAGTGACCCTGGTTTATTTCTTTAGCTATAATTTACACATGTCGTCAAAGCATCTCATGTGGGGAAAGTCATGCCAGAAAATAACTGCTCAGCTAGTCGACTTGAAACTCAACTTATTTAGGTGGACAGCAATAAACTGGATCAGATAAACTCACAGAAAGAGACAGAGTTTTGGTCTATTAGAGGATTTAAATATAGGCGGTGAATTCAGTGATGAGGGATAACATCGCTCTGAATTTTTTTTTAGGTGACATTTTTTTCTGAACTTGTCTCTTAAACACCTATTTCCCATTGCTTGTAGCTGAATGCTGAGAAGATGGCCCTGCAGGAGCAGCTTCAGGCAGAAACAGAACTCTGTGCCGAAGCTGAGGAAATGAGAGCCCGTCTTGCTGCCAAGAAGCAGGAGCTGGAAGAGATCCTCCACGACCTGGAGGCCCGAGTGGAGGAGGAGGAGGAGCGTGCCTCTCACCTGGCAACGGAGAAGAAAAAGATGCAGCAAAATATTTCTGTAAGCAGGAAAACAAAACATGGTAATTTAAATCTTAATATGGAGGGCGTATTGCCATGTTAAATCTCCAACTCGTCATTTATCTGCACACAGGACTTGGAGCAGCAGCTGGATGAGGAGGAAGCAGCCAGACAGAAGCTCCAGCTAGAGAAGGTCACCATGGAAGCAAAGATGAAGAAGATAGAAGAGGATGTTATGGTGTTAGATGACCACAACAACAAACTAATGAAGGTCAGGATGGATGAATTGGAAACGATAGCTGTGTAAATCAAGCACAGTGGGAATTTGTTCTGAAGATAATATACTAAACTAATAGTTTCATATTGTTCACCATTGTTGTGAGCACAGGAGAAGAAGCTGCTGGAGGAGAGGATCTCTGAGTCCACCACCAACCTGGCAGAGGAGGAGGAGAAATCCAAGAGCTTGCAGAAACTCAAGACCAAACATGAGGCTATGATCACAGACTTGGAGGGTGAGAAGAAAACCCAAAAGTAGCAGAGAGCATCGTGCAACTTGTGTGTAATACAGCATCTTTTTTTTTTTTTTTTCCCCCCATCCCTGTAATTAAAATTTTTTTTCTTTTTTTTTTGCCAGACCGTCTGCGCAGGGAGGAGAAGCAGCGTCAGGAGCTGGAGAAGAACCGACGCAAGATGGAGAGTGACTTTACTGAGACAAGCGATCAGATTTCTGAGCTGCAGGCCCAGATTGCTGAGCTCCGTGCCCAGTTGGCTAAGAAGGAAGAAGAGCTCCAGGCAGCTCTGGCCAGGTCTGTGTAAACACTTAAGATGTTTGCCCTGCAGATTAAAAAATATTAATTTGAACAGTGTATTTAGGAATTCTTCACTAATTATTTTTTTCCTGACTTCTTCCTCCCTTTAAGGATTGAGGAAGAGGCTGCACAGAAGAACCTGGCCCAGAAAAAGATCCGTGAGTTGGAAGCTCAGCTCTCCGAGCTCCAAGAGGACTTGGAGCTGGAGAAGCAGGCCCGCGCCAAGGCAGAAAAACACCGCAGGGATCTGGGAGAAGAGCTGGAGGCCCTCAAGACTGAGCTAGAGGACACTCTGGACTCCACTGCCGCTCAGCAAGAGCTCAGGTACAGACATTAGTATAGGAGCAAGTATAACAGCTAAACCTCAACACATCTGGTTGGGTGGTGTTTAGACAAGTCGACTAATCTCTACTCTTCCTCCATAGGAGCAAACGTGAGACCGAGGTGGCCCATCTTAAAAAGACTCTTGATGACGAAAGCAAACTTCACGAACAGCAGCTTGCTGACCTGAGACAGAAACACAGTCAGGCCTTTGACGAGCTCAATGAGCAGCTGGAGCAGGCTAAGAGGGTAATTTTTCAGAGCTGGTATTCAGATTCAATTTTTATCATTTGTCAGTTTCCTTTACAGTTTGACTGTCCGTCTACAGAACAAAGCATCTGTGGAGAAGAACAAACAGGCCCTGGAGTCTGAGAGGAATGAGCTGTCCATCGAGCTGCAGACTCTGATGCAGGGTAAAGGAGAGTCAGAACATCGCAGGAAGAAGGCCGAAGCCCAGGTCCAGGAGCTGCAGCTCAAACACTCAGAGAGCGAGCGCCAGAGGCTGGAGCTGGCTGAGAAACTCTCAAAAGTGCAGGTACAAATCTTAGAAGGCGCTAAGAACAGATATAGTGATTCCTTCTGAGAGCTGTCAGAATGATCACAGTTGCATTTTTATAGAAGGCCAGGGATTAACAATTCAGTGTTGAGTGATGGTGTGTCCTTGTCAGTGGTTCATGTTTTTGTTTTTTCTTTTGTCCACAGGCTGAACTGGAGAATGTTAACAGCGTGCTGAGTGAGGTGGAGGGCAAGTCCATTAAGGCAGCCAAAGACTGCTCTACTGTAGAATCCCAGCTGCAGGACGTTCAGGTACGCTGCCACACAGATGTTCAGCATGCATAACAAATACAGTGTTTTAATACTTTTGTTGTTAGTTTCTTTTATAATAATCACACTTGAGCAAACTGGCATAGACTAAACCTGAAGACATCTTCTGCAAAGTTAAAGTTTGTTAGTTTCTACTTAATATGTACAGTCTTAAGACATGGAGGGAAAGTACAATGAATACAAGTCTTTATTTTAAAGAGATAAAAAGCCCCAGACTATAACAATGAAGTATTTGTCTTCTTTGAAGTTTTTAAGTTGAACTGTAGCAGACGGACTTGACTGTGAAGGCACTGGCTTCACATTAAATCATGTTGTTTAAAAGTCTTAACAAAAGAAGAGTGTATGAAGAGCTTTTTAGTGCAACCTTTAGCAGAAATATTTAAAAATGAAACTATTGGCTGTTATAAACATCTGACTCTGTGACAACATTGCTGTAACTCTGCTTGTCCGTCATTTCAACAGGAATTACTGCAGGAAGAGACGCGCCAGAAATTATCAGTCAACACACGGCTGCGCCAGCTCGAGGATGAACAGAACAACCTGAAAGAACAGCTGGAGGAGGAGGAAGAAGCCAAGAGGAACGTAGAGAGGCAGCTCCAAACGGTGCAGGCTCAGGTAAAACATCGACTTCTTCACATTGCAGGACACAAACCTGCTGCAAAGAATACCTGCATTTAGTTTTCTGTGGGAGCTCAGTCGTTTGAATCGCAAATCCATCACACAGCTGACATGACTTTATCCCTACCCCCCCCCTCAGCTTGCTGAATTGAAGAAGAAGGCGGAGCAGGATGCTGGCTCTCTGGAAAGTGCTGAGGAGGGAAAGAAGAAGTTTCAGCGGGACCTGGAGGGAGTGAACCAGCGCCTGGAGGAGAAATGCGCCGCTTACGAGAAGTTGGATAAAACAAAGACGCGTCTCCAACAAGAGTTGGATGACCTGCAGGTAGACCAGGACCACCTCCGACAGATCGTGTCCAACCTCGAGAAGAAGCAGAAGAAGTTTGACCAGGTAGGCCAAGTATACACAAGATAAGAGAGCCATTAAAATGTCTTGTGGAAGGAAAAGCAAAATAAAAACACTGCTGCATGCTGATTTTTCTGTAGATGCTGGCAGAGGAGAAGAATATCTCTGGTCGCTATGCAGAGGAGCGTGACAGAGCTGAAGCTGAAGCCAGAGAAAAGGAGACCCGGACACTGGCTTTAACCCGGGAGCTGGAAGCCCTGAGAGAGGTGAAAGAAGAGCTGGACCGCAACAACAAGCTGCTGCGGGCCGAAATGGAGGACCTCGTATCCTCCAAGGATGATGTTGGCAAGAACGTAAGTCAAGAAACGTTTCTTTTTCTCTGTAGAGGTATGTTCTGCTCCAGTGCTGTCTATCCTTCGGTTTTCATCATAAATGTTCTTATATGCAGGTCCACGAGTTGGAGAAGGCCAAACGTGCAATGGAGCAGCAGCTGGAGGAGATGAAGACTCAGCTGGAGGAGCTGGAGGACGAGCTGCAGGCCACAGAGGACGCCAAGCTGCGCCTGGAGGTCAACATGCAGGCCATGAAAGCCCAGTATGAGAGAGACCTGGCAGGACGCGATGAGATGGGAGAGGAGAAGAAGAGGGCACTGGTTAAACAGGTACAAATATTCATCCATCCAACATTTAGCTGCTACATATAGGTACAGCATTGTTGAAAGCAGGCGTGTTCTGATTCTCATGACTAAAGCGAGTGCGTTTTAGACCAACAATCTGGCAGTTTGGGAATAGGAGGGGGTAAATAGGAGGGGGCTGTTGCTAATTCATAACAAAATGCATTTTTTAGTTGTTCCGGGAGGAAAAAGTACTTACAACCTTAAAAACGTTCTGATTAGGTCTCAATGCTAGCTGGTTGAACTTCAGGAAGAACCAGAATGAGCACCCGGTAGCATAAAGTCAGAAATGAGTTGAAATTGGGCTTAAAAGTTATCAGTGGAGAGGAACGTGTAGTTTTTCTTGGCTTTGATCAAATCGACGTGCCTTTCAGGTGAGGGAGATGGAGATGGAGCTGGAGGATGAAAGGAAGCAGCGTTCTGCTGCCGTGGCTGGACGCAAGAAGCTGGAGCTGGACCTGAAGGAGCTTGAGGCAGCCATCGACATGGCGAACAAGAACCGTGACGAGGCCCTGAAACAGTTGAAGAAACTTCAGGTGAGTGTTGCCTTTTTATATCTGATCTTTGAATAGGAATCATGGGGTTTGGTTTCAGCTTTTTGACTCTTCTCGTGTTTTTGTCTTCAGGCCCAGATGAAAGATCTCATCCGGGAGCTGGACGACACTCGCTTGTCCAGAGATGAGATTCTCACCCAGAGCAAGGAGACTGAGAAGAAGCTAAAGGGCATGGAGGCTGACATGCTCCAGATGCAGGAGGTTGGCATACACTCATTCATTCACCTCTGTGTTCTGTGCCCCTGCTCTGTGATCTACTTTAACTCACTGCATTTTCTTGTTTATTGCTATGCAGGAGCTGGCGGCTGCAGAGCGAGTAAAGAGGCAGGCCCAGCAGGAGAGAGACGAGCTGCAGGATGAGATCAATAACCAGGCCGCCAAGAAGTAAGACTTCAGTCATCAGTAAAATGAGCAGACCAGAAGTGTTCAGTATCTCTACTTGTGCCATATTTAATCTCTGCTCTCCCTCCTTCCTCTTCTTAGCGCTCAGGTTGCAGAGGAGAGGAGGCGACTGGAGGCTCGTATTGCTCAGCTGGAGGAAGAGCTGGAGGAGGAGCAGTGCAACACTGAGCTGGTCAACGACAGGCTGAAGAAGGCAATGCTTCAGGTTTGTATGCACATGCAAACATTTTTAGACTCTGATTTGAAGTTCAGATGACTAAAGATGCTTAAACATTTAATATGTAGAATGGAAATAACAGATTAATTTTTACATTCAGACTGACCAGATGAACGTGGAGCTGACTGCAGAGCGCAGCACCTCTCAGCGTGTCGAGGGGGCTCGTTCCCAGCTCGACCGTCAGAACAAGGAGCTGAAACTGAAGCTGCAGGAGCTCGAGGGAACGGTCAAGTCAAAGTACAAGGCCAACATGGCCGCCCTGGAGGCTAAAATTGCTCAGCTGGAGGAACAGCTGGATATAGAAACCAGGTAAAAGCCACTGAAGCGGAACCACACGGACACAATTGTTATTTCAGACTTGCTTCCAGCTAAGCCAGCTTTCTTCTGATTGGCTATCTCTTGTAAATAGTTTAGATCCACAGATTAGTGGGGCCTGAGATGACCATATTAGAAAAAAAGTGTCTTTTGTCTGACTGTTATGTTTGTGGCTCAGGGAGAGGCAGACTGCCACCAAACTTGTGAGACGCAGCGAGAAGAAACTAAAAGAAGTCATCCTGCAGGTGGACGACGAGAGGCGCAACACGGAGCAGTACAAAGACCAGGTGAGAGTTTCTTTACAGTAAACTCAGAGGGTCATCGGTCTCCCTGTTGTGGCTTTTCTGAGTATTTACAATGATGACTATGAATATCTGTGCATTATGCAACAAGTCAAATATTTAAATGAATTGAAAATAACGTAATGCTCCAAATCGAAATCAGATCTATTTTGACATTAGCTTTGTAGCCTTCATCAAAGGGAGACGTTTTTGTGCTTCTAACTTTATCTGGGCTCAAGCAAAAAATTTTTAATTGTTTTATTTATTTATTTATTTATATTTTCTCTTCTCCTTCAGGTCGACAAGTTGAACTCTCGCATGAAGCAGCTCAAGCGTCAGCTGGAGGAGGCTGAGGAGGAGGCTCAGAGAGCCAACGCCAACCGAAGAAAACTTCAGAGGGAGCTGGAGGACGCCACAGAGTCTGCTGATGCCATGAACCGTGAAGTCAACAGCCTCAAGAGCAAGCTCAGGTGAGAAAAGCACCTGTAACACAGCAGAGGCTTTCATTATTATCAGAATACTTTATTGATCCCTGGGGGAAATTATTATTTTTTTACAGTGCTCCATTATAAACCAACATTAACAAGACAGACAATACGCTAAATAAGAATATAGATATATACTAATCTTGAGCTAGCTGTAGCAGTCCTGCACAGATCAGCTGAAAGTGCAGGAAGCAGGCAAACTGCCTACCTGCCCTCCCCCCAGCTGCCCTCTTCTGCTTGTGCCAGCCATTTGGATTTGACATAGTAGACAGGATATTGACGGTTACACGCTCATGCAATAAACATGAGGATATATCACAAGACACGATGAGATATCTGCTAACTCTACACAGGGCCTTTTAGCAGTTGTGGCAGTTTGTCTTGAAACAACTATAATCTCCACATTTCGCTTTACTTTGCATGATAGTGTTTTGACTTGAACCTCAATTAGGGACCATTTGCAAAATAAGCCTTAATATATTTGTTCTTAATTTTTTTTCTTACATTTCTTTGTAGACATTGCACTTTAGTTCGAAAAACACATTACTTATGTCTTCTTTGGGTTTTTTTTTTCTTCTCATTTATAAATTCCTTTCTCTCTCTTTCAGGCGTGGTGACCTCCCCTTCACCACACGCCGCACCATTCCTCGCAGCAGTGGTGGCGGCGGTGATAGTGAGGAGGAGAGCGAGGTGAAGAGTGAAACCCCCGAGCCCAAGCCTGAATGAACTGCGCCTCTCGACTCGTTTAAAAATGACACCATAAATAGACCCAAAAACACACATGAGCACACATTACTGTAACTCCCAAAACGGAGACGCAAACATACAAATGTTGTCCAGATTAGCCACAGGGATGCAGATTAACATCTGATCTCGCTCTTTCTCTCTCGCAGTGACGATCTATGCATTCTCAATGCGCACACACACACACACACACACACCAGACGCCATTAAACTGGGACAATCACCATACTGACAAACACACACTTCTGTTTTTTGGGGGGGCAAATTTCTCTCTTGCTTAATTTTTCATTCTCTTGGAAAAATGAAAATATTTTTATAAGGAAACATTCCACGTGTAATAGTCCCTTTAGGATCTATTTTTCTAACTGAAGAAAAAGAAGTATAGATAAATGAAGACAGATTACTGGAAGGGGGACCAAAGTAATATCTCAATCTATAGAATAGTTTGGGTTTTCTTTTTTCTTTTTTGTATGCAGACATTTTTATAACGGTTAAGAAAGGAAGTGCTTCGTGTTTGTTATGCTCTTGCCTTGGTCTATAAAGGTGGTTTATATGCTGAAATGTATTCTAGCAATTTAGCTGCAGTTAGTACTCGTGACTATGCTTTTTGGGCTTGATCATTTTGTTACACACATTTCATGTGGAAACATTACATTTGAAGGCTTTCAAGCAACAAATTGGCAACTTGTGAATCTATTGAAGGTATTTGATTGCGACTGTGCTGAAATTTCCTGATTTTTAGCACTGCATTTGGATTGTGTTGGGGGGCATTTTAGCCTAGATATTATCATAAACCACTGCATTTGAGTGTTTCATTGACACGAAAAGCTTGAAAGTTTTGAATACACGGTGCACATCCCAATTTAGTATGTGTGCGCACACAGCCAACACACACTAAAGGCCTTAAATGCAGCAGAAATCTCCTGGGCAGGGTCATTTCTTTTTCTGTTTATCCCCATCAGTGTTTTGTTTATTTGCTAATGTTCAGGGTAAAGTTTAAATGGGTTGGTGGGGTAGTCTCTTTACTCACAGCACACACTGTATTCTCAGGGTACAGCTTGTTGACAGAAGTTGCT
Source organism: Simochromis diagramma (assembly GCF_900408965.1). Classification (NCBI taxonomy): domain Eukaryota; kingdom Metazoa; phylum Chordata; class Actinopteri; order Cichliformes; family Cichlidae; genus Simochromis; species Simochromis diagramma. The sequence goes on along the minus strand of NW_024387083.1, from coordinate 1,758,170 downwards.
GATTTTTATCACAAACCAAAGGCACATTCATGTGATACGGATTGTAATTTATCACTTGTATGCTAAAGTCTGACTGGCCTTTAAGATGTCATATACGCCAGGTTCTGAGTAGATGTATCAGATAAACGAGCAGTCTGTGTCTAAATGATGGAGGAAACCCCAACAAGCTGTGCCCGAGGTAGCTTTTGGCTCACACTGCTGGAAAGTGAGAGGAATGTGTCGTAACTTAAGACTTACAGCTCACAGTTTAAACAATCACATCTTTCGCACTTAAAGGAAATCCAAAAGAGGGGGGGGAAAGGAGGAAAAAAAATAAACTGCATCTCGATTATTGTCATGTTTTTCTGTCTGCACCTCTGGAATGGAAATCATGTTGTGAAATGTTGGAATTATTACGATTAAAGATGCTTTCTAAACTGCCACGTGTTGTCTGTCTGAGTTTTTCTTTCTTCTTTTTTTTTTTTTTTTTTTTTTTTTTTTTTTTTTGTTTTTTTTGTTTCTAATGCTTACTCCTTTGTTTACATCAGAGTTCACACTGAAAGAATAAGGGTTAAGTTTGAAGGTCGGAACCAGACATCTCAGTGGTGGATCACATTTGTTATTTATAAAGTGTTGCGTCCCCACCAGCAGACGGCAGCCAGGGTTTTCCATCATCCTCGTGAGGAGGAGCAAAAGCAGGTCAGAACCGGTTTAACTGAGTAAGAGTAAACGTGGATGAAAGATATTATTTTATTTCTAGTTTAGACACTAATAGACGGTAACTTAAAAGGAGAGAAGGGGTATGTGTAAATTAGAGTCCTAAACAGTTGACTGTGAAAATGCTACAAAAGTACTGCTGTTGGCTAAATGACTGCTAGTTGTACTTTTGTGTATTTCACTTTTTTTTTATTATACTATCTATCCTACAATTGACTTGGTTCTAATTTAGGGGGGAAGTTACCTCACTCATTTTTGTTTTAAATTTATTTGGTATAGTTTCATTTCAATAAAAAGCTTATTTTAAAACTCAAAACATGTTTCGTTCCGTTTAAATAAATACATTGTAATTTTTTTTAAGTTAAATTTAAATTAAATTACTAATTAACTTAAAAAATAGTGGGGGGGGGGGTTTAACTCACCCTGGCTTCCCGGAGAGGCGCCCTTATCTTGCGCACGTCACAGCCAGAAGCTGTTTAACCAATCAGAAGGCTGTATCGCAGGTGGGCGGTGCTTCCGCGTAGTTTCGACACGCTGCGACTGAGAACAGGAACCGGCCGGTTTGGGCTTATCGCAGAGAGATAGAGAGGCGGCTGTCAGGTTTGGTGGTACATTGCAGCTCTTTAGTGGGGAGTGGTGGTGAGGTTTGTCTTCGCCCTGCTTAGAGTAGTCAATTAGAATTTGCGCTCAAGCGTAACTTCGTTGGTGTTATTTATTTGGACTTCGGCGGGGAGAGAAAAACAATTGGTGGACTATAGTTAAAGGTGCGTTAGAGGGAGAGCTCAGCAGAGCCTCAATACACAACATTACACACAATACACGATTTTCATCAACGCGCTCTTTTTTTAAAAATATTTTTGAAAACGTGTTGTCAGCTAATCTGTCAGAAGTCCTGCGGAAAGTCGAAGGAGACACCTGAAGTAGGCCCCCTTTTCAATATAAAAGCCATAGTGGGAAGACGAAATGTATTTTAAACACAAAAATCAGCACATCTGGTCTTTGGCACGATTATAAAAACTGTTGGTGTAATTAGATTGTTGGGTTACAGTATCTTGTTTTTGGCGTTTTTATTATGCATAAAATCCACAACTTTGCATGATTTGCATGACTTAAGTGATTCAAGTAAAATCAATAAATTCGACTGGAAAGGATGTGTGCTAGCTCCATGTAGATGAAATTACATTATTTATTATCTTCAGACCTTAGATTTTAGTCCGAAAGCCCAGTAGTACAGATGTTCCACAAGGATCCCTCCTCGGTCTTCTTTACTTCTCTTTTTTTTTTTTTCTTTTTTTTTTTTTTAATGTTATTTAGCATATCAAACAGTGTTATATTTCTCTTTATAACTTGTTTTATATGTCTCTGGCTCTTAACTTAATTTGGACATTGCACATTTGGAGCCTGCTTGCGATGTATTTTAATTTTCTTAAATAAGTGCTTATTATTTTCTGATCATCAAAGCAGCCTGCTTGGAAGCCCTGGATAGGCAGTAAATGAATCTTAACACACATGTGGAACACATAGAAATTGGAGATTTAAAGTAATTGTGTGTGCCGAAATATTCCTGAGAATGAGATCACCGCACAGTCTATGGTTGTTTGTTTCCTATTAATTTTATGCACGCTTCTCCCTCCTACCTGATGGTGCTTCATTCTCTTTATCACCCTGTGCTGTATTTCATCATCTCAACATCTTATGTTGAAAAAATGCAAACAGTGATGTAAGGGTTTTATTTCTAAGGACAGCCAGTGTTTTCTTTGCTTACACTTAAGTGCAGAATGCCAGCTCACAGGGCTTTCCAGCGCTAGCTGTGTCTCTTATGTACACTGTGAAACTGTTTTTGGACACTGTGCTCAAAACAAGTGCGAACAGTCTTTACTTTTGACGTACTCGCTCACGCTCTTCACAGTCTCATGAAGGACACGCAGCAGTGTCTCATGCACCGGGTCTATCCTAATTTGTAGCACGCTGATCTTTGGTCAGTTAATGAGTGGCCTTGTGTATCGGGTGGGGGCAAATAGGACACACGGTGTTGGTCAGGCAAGCTTTATCTATTCTGTGTGCGCACTGTCCCCTCATTCAGACAGCAGAGCTGCGCTCCCTCACCATCTCTCCATCCCTGCTCCTGGAAGGCCAGTGTGAGTAACTCCTCTTTCTCCCTCTAATCAGGGGGAGACATTTCAGTGGACGGCAACGAGGGGAGGAAGCCAGAAGGTTTAGTTTATTGCAAAAACGTCTTGAGAAGTGACCCTCGAGAAGAAACATGGAACTTTTAGTGGTGAGTATTAGATCTCCGTTTTGTTACATCAGAAGCTCCATCCTTATCAGTGCGTACATCCTTATTAGGTAACTTGAGGTCAGGACGTCCTGTCTGACTGATAACTTTTTGAAATACTGATTAACTAATCCACGGTCTAAGAGTCTGACGGCGGTTAAGGTGAAGAAGAGCTGCTGAGTCATTAAGCTGAGGTAGCAAACTCTGTTGTTACATCACATGTGAATGGTACTGTGAGGCTGGGCGTTATAGGGGAAAAGACGGTTGGAATATTGAAGTGGTATTAAATTATTTATTTACAAAATATAAACATGGTTTAATAGAGTCACTGTCAGTGGCAATTACATCTAAGTAGTTTGTTGTTGTAAGTGTGCATTAAAGAGACAGAAATATGCTCTGTAGGCATAGTCATGACAGTCAGGATTTTAACTAGAAATGCAAATGAAATTTGCCCCCCTCCCCCACAACCCTCAGGTGCACCCGGCCATCAAAGCCTTCATGTGTGGCTCCCTCAGTGGAACCTGCTCCACGCTGCTGTTCCAGCCTCTCGACCTGGTCAAGACCCGTCTGCAGACTCTGCAGACCGGCGTGCAGCCTGGGTGAGTGTGCATGCACAGTTGTCAGTGTCGCATGCTTTCCTGTCTCATAAGATCAAAAAACCGTTTTTTTTTTATTTATTGACTGGGTGAACTCAAAAAGCATGACATTGATTGACCTTTATAGGCCGCACACATAGCAGCAGCGTTGACTGTTTTTGGCTTTCGGTCATCTTATCTGATGCCTGTATTGTTTCTTCAGTTCGGGCAGAGTGGGGATGGTGTCGGTGCTCCTCAGTGTGGTGCGGACAGAGAGGCTGCTGGGACTCTGGAAAGGAGTTTCACCGGTTAGAGCTTCTGTATACTCGAGTCTACCTCGTGTACAGATTTAGTCACAAATTCCTGCTGTGTGAGCCACCATGCATCTGACAGTCTCTCTCCTCCGTCTGCTCCTTTAGTCCTTCGTCCGGACCATCCCAGGAGTTGGGATCTACTTCAGCACCTACTACTCTCTGAAGCAGCACTTCTTACAGGACAGATGCCCAGGGGCCGCGGAGGCTGTGCTGCTGGGGGGCGGAGCCCGGACGGTGGCGGGGGTAGTGATGCTGCCGGTTACTGTCGTCAAGACACGTTTTGAAGTAAGCAGTGTCCAGAGGGGGTGTACTACGAAGCGAGGTTAATTGGTTAGTGAGGTATGTCGAACTTCAAGTCGGAGATTTCAATGTCACCTGGTGGCTCTCTAGGTTGCCATGGAAACCTGGTGCTGAACACATAATCTGTCTGGAGCAGGTTATATTCGGTTTAGGTTTAAAATTGTCTCGTGGCTCTGTGTATTCGCTGATTAGTTTCCCATGCTTAAAGTGATTTATGGATTTCCTGCTGAGTCAGCGCGTACTAACTATAGATACAGCAGTGTAGATTTTCTGCTGCATATTTCTCAGTTGCTTTATTCATAGCACCAGTGTTGCCTTTTTGGTGTATGTGTTTTATAGCCTGTTCTTTATAGACCTCAGTCACGTGTAACTCTGATAATGACTCTGACTGAAGTAGGCGGTGCTCAGTCGTTTCATTGTATGTGGAAGAAGGGTGAAAAAGGTGTGTCAGATACCCTCTCTTCACATGAGCTAAACCCCAGAGCTTCTGCGTGTACTTACATGAAGTAATTCATGAATATAAGATTTTTTGAAAAGCCTAAAATAAATAGAATATGTTTCTATAATACTGTGTTTAAAAAATAGATAGAATTTGGTATAATTTCAATTGATTATTCTTCTGAAGTGAAAGAAGTTCTTTAAAACAAAAATGCATCTGTGCAGCTTGTATGTGAAGAAAACATATATGTAGACAAATGTTTACTTCATTGATATTATTGTTTGACCTGTGCAGCGTGCTTTCACTTTAGCGTTGCGTTCATATTGTGCTGTTTTATGCATGAACTGAACCAGACGTCTTTGTGTTTCAGTGTGGCAGGTACAGTTACGGGAGTGTGATAGGGGCTCTGCGCAGCGTGTGCCAAACTGAAGGTCCCGCGGCTCTGTTCTCCGGCCTCATGGCCACTCTCCTCAGAGACGTTCCTTTCTCCGGCATCTACGTCATGTTCTACAGCCAGACCAAAGCCTCACTCCCCAAAGGTAAGTATGGACTCAGAGAGACATTTAGTAGCTTAAGAACGAGAAATATTCGCATTTGGAGTTCTTCTTGGTGTTCATTTAAATACACATGCTGGCCTATCTTCCTTTTAGAGATCAGCACGTCTCCTGCGGCTCCTGTGGCTAACTTCAGCTGCGGGGTTCTGGCTGGCGTGTTGGCCTCCCTCATCACTCAGCCTGCTGATGTGGTCAAAACACATGTCCAAGTGAATCCACAACTCAAGACAGCAGAGGCCATCAGATACATCTATATGGTAGCTGTCTCAATCTTCCTTCTTGCTCTGCTGTGTTTTTAAAATTGCGTTCCATGTATCGTGTTGAATAAGCTGGTTTTAATCAGCTGCATGCCTCACTTTGCTCTCACTCTCTAAGGAATATGGACTCCAGGGCTTCTTCAGAGGGGCCGTTCCTCGGTCTCTGAGGAGGACCATGATGGCGGCTATGGCGTGGACCGTTTATGAACAAATGATGGCGCACATCGGGCTGAAGTCCTGAAAGTGATCAATGTTGAAAAGGTTGTAAAAGGAAGAAGAGATATAGATGGAGTTGCAGTGAATGAGCGCACAGGAAGGAACTGGAACTACTGCAGTGCTCGTTAGCGTGTCAGAAGCTTTCAGTGACCGATTTCACTCAGAGTCTAAGAGACATGTGGGAGGTCTCCTGTACATTTAGTGTCTTACTGGATGTGTCTGAAGGTCAGAATGTGCAATATAACTTTAAAAAGACTTTCAAGATGATACAAAAATGCTCTGATATTTTTCTACTGCACTACTAATTACACAAACTTTGGTGATTTTGCTCCAACTATTTGGACCATGTTTGAGAAATCCCTTCAGAGTTTTGCGTGTGCTCCTGGGGGGCTTTTTGTGACAAATGGTTTCTTCCTTCTTGTTGTAAATTCACTTCCACATATTTAGGAGTCTTCGCAATCTGCAGGTTAAACTTGGCAGATCAAATGCTTTTGAGTGCAGATTAACTGGGAAATGTTCACTACACACTAGCCTGGCTGTTGTAGGGCTACAAATAAGATTTGGACTGTATGCAGAAACAATGTCTGTGTCTCTCCACAGTGTTCTAAAACTCTTTGAATGGCAGGGAAAACCCTGCTCTGAGTGGGATTTCCAATGCCTCAGATGTTTGCATGCTGTGTGCAATGACTCAGCCCATGACTACTACAGGCAATGAGCCAGATTAAGCCCAGACTTATGCACTTTAACCTCAGCATATGTTCAAAATCTAGAGAGCTTCTTAAAGACAAGATTGTGAGTCTCCATGTGTAACAGTGTTATTTATATTCTGATACTTTATTTAAGTGTGTGCCCACTTGACACGTGCATTTGCCAAAAATTCATCTGCCTTAAAATGTCTTTGGAGTTTTTTGATATTTGTTAAAAGTGGTTTTTCATGCAGAAGTTTTCACTTTTTAAACATGTCAAACAAAATAAAGTTATTGGAAAATTTCATCTCTGTGTTAATTTTATTAGGAGAAAATGACCAAAAGTCACTGCCTGAATTTTAAGCTCAAGTTCAGTACTAATTACTCTGTTATGTGCACCTAAGCTAGTACCAGGCTGGACCCTTTTGCCTTCACAACAGCATTAATTCTGCAACAGGTTGCAGAAAACCTCCCTCAGAGATGTTGCTCCATGATGAGGTGACTGGAAGCCATTTGAGTGCAGTGAACTTGCTGTCATGTTCATGAAAAGTTGAAGTGTGTGGCATGGTGTGTGTTATCCCTTTGGGAAGCAGCTATCAGAAGACTGGTACACTGTGGTTATAAAGAGATAGACATGGTCAGTAACAACAGGCTGTGGCATTAAAATGATGCACAGTTGGTACTAAGGGGCCATGAAAATAGCCTTCATATCACAAGACAGAATGGATCCATGCTTTCATGCTTTTCATACCAAATTCTGACCCTACCATCAGACTGCGCAGAAGAAACAGACAAATCAGACTCTTCTATTGCTCATTTTGGTGAGCCCAGACAAATTGTACCCTGTTGCTGCTATTTGATTGGCTGATTAGATATTTTTGTGTTAACAAGCAGTGTCTGATAAAAGGACTGGTGAGTGTACATATTTTTCTTAATTTAGTGCTCAGATCAGCTTGACAAAAATAAGAGTACTATTAACACAAGAACACACCCCTGACATGCATGACTGTGTACTCGTTCCTTTCATTAACTGAGGTGTATAAAAGAATAATCAGCTGTGAGAGTTCAGGTGTAAAACTATAAAAAAAAATAGGAGTGTTTTTAAATGATTACAAAGCTGTTGCTCAGAATATTGTCACGCACTGCAAGAACATGAGGGCTGTTAGAGATAAGCGCTGTACCAGTGCACAGGGAGGGTTGGCACAACATGAAATAGGACGGTACAAAGAGTGTAGCACTGTCAGTCTAAAGTAAGAAGGCTATTTAGGCTGAAATAAACAACTGAATTAATGAATTTAGAAAACTGTTGGCTTTGTAGATCAGCATCTATAAATGATATACAGAACACACTTAACAGACCTGATTTATGACTTTTCCACTCATATTTAGGGGTGATCGATCATGTTTGAAATACTTCATCACATTAAAAATCATTTTAACAAGTTGCATACTTCAGTCATGTACAAGCTGAGAGTCGGCGACTTATAGTGTTTGACTTTATGTCACAATTATGTCCAATTATGCTGTTTGTTAAAGTTATGTATTATTTGGTGCTCTCAAGTTACACGGCACTGTTTTCAGAGTCTGTTTTTGTTTTGTGCCTTTTTTCTACAGCCATGAGAATTGGCTTTTGTTTTGGTAGGGGGTTGTGAAAATATTTTATTGCATGTGTGTTGGACTGCTTTGGTTATGAAGTTATTTAAAAAAGGAAATCCAATGATTGTGAGGGGTGTTGACATCCCACCTTTTTTACCCAGTCATTTAGGTCACATTCCCAGAAAACAGCTCCAAAACATCTCAGGCATCTGGCCCATGTCCATCACCTCTAATGCCCTTGAAATGTACCCAAACCCCATTTTTCGGTGAGCCCATTAGTCCCACAGAAAACTAATCAGCTGTCTGTTCTGTCTGTGTATTGCCTCGGTAATCTATTGTAACTTAATTTCAAATATAGGACCATTTCTAAGAGGGAACAACTGCAGAGCTCTCTACACACAAGATACGTTTCACTAAAACAATTTCACAATCGTGTACATATTATGATCCCTTTGCCTGGAACACTTTATCTCTGGCAAATATGTTAGGAGCACAGGTCAGTCTTTCACCGAGAAGTCAGCGTCTCAGCATTGTCTTAATATGGTCTTTCCATCTCCATTGTCTTAATATGGGATACCCATCCGACCCGTGAGCCCACCTCTGGTTACCTCTGCTCCTACCTTTGAAGCACGTGGAATTAAAACTCCACCTAGTGGCGAAAATGCGGATGTTTCTCATTTTTCACCTCCTCCCCGCCTTCGGTTTAACCAGCCAATCACACGCTTGGAAATTTGGTATAAAAATAACGTCATTTCCTTCAAGCGTCCTCTTTTTCACCGTGTGGTCAGATTTCCATACGGCGTTGTTTCGTGGTGAGTTTAAACCGGCCTATTTAGTCATTTTAAATCGAAAGAAATAGTCAAAATTCGTAAAGTTATGACCGAGGACAAAGAACATATACCGTGGGGTAGACAGGCGCAGACTACCGTGCCCTAATTTTCTTAATTTTCAACGCATTCATGATGCTAACCTTTGTAGCTAACATGCTAGCTGCTGACACGCGCTCTTCCTCTGTTTCTCGTGCGCCTCGCCTCCATCCAATGAACAGCGGCAGTGACGAGATTTCATATGATTGTAATTGATATCTGAAGACGATGGCAACCATACACATGAGTTATCGTGACTTTTTACGCTCCAAGCGGCCTTTTGCATCCAAGATACCTCAACTTAATCCCCGCGTTGCTGCTTAGCTTCCTTTAAGTAAGATACGAGCTTCTGCGCCTTCACCCCTCGTAGTTATGTTTTTCCCGACCTTCCTAACGAGATCTGCATATCGTTTGCGCTCCCTAAATGGCTGATGATTTAATCCGGAGGCTAAATTGACTTGACACATGCGCGTTTGTGGGGTGAACATGTCTCCGTTGTGGCCTGCTGCAAGAGCACACACTAAGGGAGCATCTTCACTTTGCTAAGAGCTACTGTTCTTGTGCTCAGCAATGGATTTTTGCTGTTTTGTGTCTGATTAGAAATGCACTGATGTAAATCAAATTTTTTTGGATGCTTCTGGTCGTGGGTGTACTATTTTGTCTCTTTTGCAGCTTGTAGTTTTTCTAAGTCTACTTTTTTCCCCGCAGCTCTCCCACTAACTCGTAACGCAGGGAAAGCGGTCACGATGTCCGGAGGTCTGGATGTCCTTCAAATGAAGGAGGAGGATGTGCTGAAGTTCCTAGCAGCGGGAACCCATCTGGGAGGTACCAACTTGGACTTCCAGATGGAGCAGTACGTTTACAAGAGAAAAAGCGACGGTGAGTGGTGTAGCAGTCATCTGCGCTATGACGATGGAGCTTTTTGATTACTTTGTCCCTGCTGCGGATTTACATGCAAATGACAAAACTTGTCGTGTTTTGCTCACTAGGTGTGTACATCATTAACCTGAAGAAGACCTGGGAGAAGCTGCTGCTGGCAGCCAGGGCCATTGTTGCCATTGAGAACCCAGCTGATGTGTGTGTCATCTCTTCCAGAAACACTGGCCAGGTAAAGTTCTGGTAAAACTGACTCATTGTTGTTATGTGCACACTGTTAAAACCTGGCACTTGCGTTGGTGTTCAGGTGTCGGAAGTGTGCAAGAGTAATCAGGCCGGGATTCGCTAACACCATAAGGACAACTGTCCCATGAATGGGGTTTGATAGTAACCTGAGCCACAGTTCTTTTTTTAAAAATCTAAGTTATTATTTCTGTTGCGATCTCAAGTAAAACCTGTACTGTCTGTTTCAGAGAGCAGTGCTGAAGTTCGCCTCTGCCACTGGTGCCACTACCTTCCACGGTCGTTTCACCCCTGGTACATTCACCAATCAGATCCAGGCTGCTTTCAGGGAGCCCCGCCTCCTGATTGTGACAGATCCTCGTGCTGACCATCAGCCACTGACTGAGGCTTCATACGTAAACATCCCCACCATTGCCCTGTGCAACACTGACTCCCCGCTGAGATATGTGGACATTGCCATCCCCTGTAACAACAAGGTAAAATTCAGTTAGTTTAAAACAATGACGAATGAGTCTTTGCACACACAGCTAGAGCCCTGCTGTTTTGTCTGTGCAGTGTGTGGTGTAGAATGTGTGCTACATAAAAGTGCCTGATCGCCAACTTCTTTTCTCTGAACCACACCAGGGAATTGGAGTTGAGGTCTTGCCACAAACTCTTTTCTACAGCTTTATGCCTTTTTGAATGTAATGAATCGCAGTGCAGCTCCAACAGGTTTGGATTTGACCCTATTTGTCTGTTTCAGGGTCACCACTCTGTGGGTCTGATGTGGTGGATGTTGGCCCGGGAGGTCCTCAGGATGAGGGGAACCATCTCCAGGGAGCACCCATGGGAGGTCATGCCAGATTTGTACTTCTACAGGGACCCTGAAGAGGTATGACTGGCACACTCAACTTATCTAAAAGTACTGAAGTGGCTAGAACCAAGTGCATGAGGCATACATCCTGCTGATACACTCACTAATGCTTATTATGTGCTTGTAGATTGAGAAGGAGGAGCAGGCTGCTGCTGAGAAGGCTGGTGTTGGAAAGGAGGAGTTCCAGGGTGAATGGACCACCCCTGCACCCGAGTTTGCCCAGCCTGAGGTGGCTGACTGGTCTGAGGGCGTTGCAGTGCCATCTGTGCCCATTCAGCAGTTCCCTGCAGGTGAGATGATTTGCTGCTTTGTGTTTAACTTGTAAATGCAGTGTAAGATTTTTCATTCACTTTTTCACACTTAATGGTTTAAACTTGATTGGGATTTTATTACAGCACCTGCCCCTGTCAAGCCTGGTGAGGTCTATACTGGTGAGTTTTTATATGGATCTTCATTACCTTTGTGTATCATGTGTGCTGTTATCGTCTCTGAACTTAACACCTTTTTTCCTGTTCCATTCTAGGTGAGGACTGGAGTACTCAGCCTGCCACAGAGGATTGGTCCACAGCACCCACTGCTCAGGCTTCTGACTGGGGTGGCGCTGCTTCTGACTGGTCTTAAAATTGATGCTCATGTCAACAATAAAGTGTTTTTTACACTTTGACTTTGATTTACTGTTTCTTCTGATATTTACAATTAAAAGCCCTATTAAAAGTAACGAAAAATTGCACTAAATAACCAATTAAGAAGACTCTAATGTCAGTGTTTTGATGGGTTTTCCACAAAATGAATACAGCTGTGGGAAATGAGACTTCATTGAATCATAACATCGCAATACAGGTAGACTGGAAATTATTTGGGTTCTTTGTCTAACTGCACCTCACTGCTTTTTATATTGGCTGTGATTTAAAGATCCAGTGGACTAGGCTTAATTTAAAAAATGGCTAATCAGATTATGCATTGGCATTAATCATACCAAATCTATTGCATGTTAAAAACTTAGTGGTTTGTGAATGTGGAATGGGTTGTACCAATTCTGGCACCTTCATGTGTGAAGTAAACATTTCCTGATTGAGACTACACCCCGGTTTTCTGCAGCTCCACCTGCAGTGGGTCATATTCCTTCACTAGCCAGCTGGAACCTAACCTTAAGTAAAAGGGCCCCTGCAGTTATTTTTCCCTGACTAGGTTGGAGTAGGATGAAATGCATTGGATTATATACCCAGAAAAACAATAAGGGGAATCTGTGGCATCAAAAGTTGCATCACTTATTTCTTTATATTTGGCTGGGGAAATGGGAACGGCAGTTTGCTGACGTGTCCAACCATACGTGGAAATGTTAGTTTTCCCAAAGATGCTTTCAGTTATTAGTAGTTATTATCACACTGATTTGTGTTTAAGGGGTCTACTTTCTCATAAGTTTAATTTTGATTAAAAAGAACTTGATACTGTTCAGTGGGTATTATGTTACGTGTTCTATAGTTCAGGCCAGTGGCGGCTTACTGGGCTTAAGCCCAGGTTGTTTTTTCAGAAGCCCGGGGTCTTTTGGAGTGTAATTTTTTCATAGTTAGATGCCTGGCTGACAACTGTATAAAACAAAAACTACACATAATATTCGAATCACACGAGGGGGCGGGGGGAGCTGCTGCCTGCGAGTGTGCTGCTAGAGAAATGCAGCCAGGCAGACAGAGGAGAACTGAAGTTTGACCAGGTACCAAAGCAAATCATTCGTATTGTACAAATAATGTAAATATGATGGTGTATCACGAAAGATTGATATCAAACTGATCACTTGACTCACATTACTTGTTCTTCAAGTAAATCAACAAATGGTGAAATCAAAAGCCGAATGCTGTTTCTTTAGAGAGTCATAGCTTACATGTGTTTATTTCATATTTTCAGTTGTTACCCTCCACGGCTAAATAAATCAGTTTCAGTAATGCACTGATATACAAGAATGGACATAAGGTGCTTCTTTCAAAGAAAAAACTCTGGTAGTATTTTATATATTATGCTTTGTATGTTGTTCAGTATATTTCTATGCAAAACAAGAGGAATTTCAATACACAGCAGTATATTCACAGTTTAAACCAGATATTTACAGACATTTTATGGAAAATACAAGAACATTTTTTACTGTACAACATCAATTTAGAGTAAACTTGTTTTGTTTTGGATAAATAAATATTGAAATATCTTTTGAATTAGTTAAATGTCAGAATAAAGAGACAGAGCTGTCTCTTTTTATCACTTTCATCAAATTTAGGAGCACATATACACTAAGTTTATTGTTAATTAATAAGAAAACTCCAGACGATTCCAGTCTGAGCTGAAGAAGCTTCTGATAGGTTAGTAGAATCCATGTGAGTAAATTTGTGGCACAGCTGTGGATGCATATAAGGCATAGGTGTCAAACTCTGGCCCGCGGGCCAAATTTGGCCCGCAGCCTAATTACATTTGGCCCGCGAAGCCATACCAAATTACTATTAGAGCTGGCCTACTGGTATTATACAGTTAATATATATATTGTTTAGTATTAAGCTTTGCTTGTTCCATATTCAGTTTTTCAGCAAAACTTGTTTGAGTCCATAAGAAAAGATTCATTCTTATATCTAGAGGAAGATTTTTTTTTTTCAATAAATATTAGTGTTAGCCCGCAACTTTGTTCCAGTTTTGAATTTTGGCCCACTGTGTATTTGAGTTTGACACCCCTGATATAAGGCAAAACACAGAGCCTGTTTCTTTGAAATGGGAAACTCAAGAGATGTCAACCAAAACACCAGGAAAAGAACTGTGGAGCTCCATAAGTGTGGCTCAATTTTGAATACAATTTGGTGCCATTTACAATTAAGAAATACAGATAGTTTCTCTCTTTACTCTTAATATTTATCAACCTAAAAAAAATAAACATTTAGTCTGATTTGATGTTACAATTAAAAAGTGTATCTGTTTTTATCTGAAGAGTATGTAAATATCTGGTTTCAACTGTATATTTGATGATGTTGGTGTTTGGCTTGATTGTCAGCACAAAGAGGGAGAGAGAGGAACAGAGAGGGAGAGAGGGGAACAGAGAGGGAGAGAGGGGAACAGAGAGGAACAGAGAGGGGAACAGAGAGGGAGAGAGGGAACAGAGAGGGACAGAGGGGAACAGAGAGGGAGAGAGGGGAACAGAGAGGGAGAGAGGGGAACAGAGAGGGAGAGAGGGGAACAGAGAGGGAAATGGAGAATGAGGACAGAACAAAGATGGAACAAGAGCAGATTTCTGACTTTTCTGTGTAAATTTAAGCATGTAACACACTTTTGATTATACACTGCTAAAAAAACAGAAAACTGGAAAACTTAAAGACACAATGTAACTCCAAGTCAATCACACTTCTGTGAAATCAAGCTACAGGAGGCCATAGGAGAGCAACAACCCAGCAGCAGGACTGATACCTCCTGCTGCAAGAAAGAACAGGAGGAGCACTGCCAGAGCTCTGCAAAATGACGTCCAGCCGGCCACAAATGTGCATGTGTCTGCTCAAACGGTCAGAAACAGACTCCATGAGGGTGGCATGAAGGCCCGATGTCCACAGGTGGGGATTGTACTTACAGCCCAACACCGTGCAGGACGTTTGGCATTTGCCAGAGAACACCAAGATTGGGAACTTTGCCACTGGTGCCCTGTGCTCTTCACAGATGAATGCAGGTTCACATTGAGCACATTATGACAGACGTTTCAGTGTTTGGAGACGCGATGGAGAACATTCTGCTGCCTGCAGCATCCTCCAGCATGACCGGTTTGGCAGTGGGTCAGTAACGTTTTGGGGTGGCATTTCTTTGTGGGGCTGAACAGCCCTCCATGTGCTCGCCAGAGGTAGCCTGACTGCCATTAGGTACCGAGATGAGATCCTTAGACCCCTTGTGAGTCCATATGCTGGTGTTGTTGGGCCTGGGTTCCTCCTAATGCAAGACAATGCTAGACCTCATGTGGCTGGAGTGTGTCAGCAGTTCCTGCAAGACAAAGGCATTAATGCTATGGACTGGCCTACCCGTTCCCCAGACCTAAATCCAGTTGAGCACATCTGGGACATTACGTCTCGCTCTATCCACCAACGCCACAGTGCACCACATACTGTCCTGGAGCTGGCGGATGCTTTAGTCCATGTCTGGGAAGAGATCCCTCAGGACACCATCCGCCAACTCATCAGGAGCATGCCCAGGCGCTGCAGGGAGATCATAGAGGCACTTCGAGGCCACACACACTACTGAGCTTTATTTTGACTTTTTTTTTAAAGGACATTACATGAAAGTTGGATCAGCCTGTAATGTGTTTTTCCACTTTAATTTTGAGTGGGGCTCCAAATCCATGGGTTGTTAAATTTGATTTCCATTGATGATTTTGATGTGGTTTTGTTGTCAGCACATTCAACTATGCAAAGAACAAAGTATTTAATAAGAATATTTCATTCATTCAGATCTGGGATGTCTTATTTTTGTATTCCCTTTATTTTTTTGAGCAGTGTATTTCTGATAAACGAAGAGTGTGAAACTGAAGTTGGATCCACCTTATTATATAGTTATTGGGCTATATGGTTATTTGTTACATAGACTATGGTGCACATACAATCAAAATGCCCATTCTTTTCTTTACTAACTAAAATGTTTAATTACTTGGGCTAATGCCAATAATAAAGTTACAGACTATGATTATATGAAATGTGTATACTTACTGAAATTGCAGTATTTTAATGATGTACAGTCCATATTAGAGAATCCTGCAAAAGTGTAAAGAAATGGCATAATTAATCCTAGCGTGTTGACACAGTCCTCTGTACATCTTACTTGATTTGAGAGAAATAATATAAAGCATTAATATATGTTGTCCAGTGCTGAGGCAGAACCACTCAGTGAAAAATAAATTTTCCTGTACTCTTAAATCTGAATACAGATTATTTAATATTGGAGTAAATCAGTAGTAACTCCAGATTTACTTGTGAAAAAGTACACAAATTAAAGTACCATCAGTGAAAACTGCCACAGTTTTACTGAGAAAGATAACGACAAACAATCAAAAGGATAAAATAAAAAAATAAAAAGGCACAATTGCATCTAAAACACAACACGGCCTCACAACAACTAGAACATGATGCCTTTTAGTCAAACACATGCATGCTCTGTGCTCATCACACTGTGACATTCCATTCTATAAAGTGACACCGCAGATAATATGTGAAGCACAATATTAGTAAATTAATACTTAAAAATTCATACAAACGACATACATCAATTAAAAAATGTCTCATATCATTAAACCTGATTTCTTGCAACTCCAAAATGAGCCTGAAAAAACGAAAGAAAATGAAAGGCGTCTCATGGATGAAGTTAAACGGCTTAAAACTAAGATTTTAACCCTGGTGAAGAAATCGTTGAAAAAAAGAGCAGGATGAGGCTGCCAAGTTTAAAAATGAAAGAGATCCAACAGTCAAAAGCGGAAAAACTACAGATTCATTTCCTCCGGACCCAATATGAATCGGAGAAGACGTTTGAGACCAACAAATATGAGGAAAAAAAATCTGGCTATGGAGAAGAAATGCAAAGATTTTGAAGATAAATGCGATTGAGAGAAAAACACGTACTTTTGAAAGGGACTTGGATAATAAAGCGTTAAGGAAAGAGTTAAGATTAAAAACCCTGGACACATAAAGTCGGACAAAGGAAGAAGCTGTCTGGTGTGCAGCACCTAGAAAGAGTCATTAAGATGAAAAACAACAAAGTGCCTAAAGATATAACTTAAATGTGTTATTATATTTTCTCTTTGTAGTAAACAGCTGAGATATCCTGGCTGTTCAGAACAATCACCTCCTCCACGTTCGCGCTAGTCTGTCAGGTGGGCGTGTTTCTGCGCTGCCATTGGACAAACGCGGTTCCCCTTCCTCTCTGCCTTCCGCTTTCTTTTCATATGCACGCCCAGCCTCTGAATAATGATAATAATGATCAAGATGGCTACTTCAGAATCCTCCTTGCGGTAGCTAACCACCAATTTCATGGAAGCTGTCAAAACTGCGATTTCCTGCAGTTTAAGTCACTCGTAGGCGACGGGGGCTGTTCCAGGGATAATACTGTATGGATTAAAACGGGCCGAGAAGCGATAAAAGTCATTGTGTTGCCCGCAGCACTCATTCCGAGGAAGCTAACTAGCTGAGCAACTAGCTAGCTCTTACTTGTCGACCATCTCCAGTTTAGCTCCCCTGCCACTGGCGGCTGAGAGGAGCGTGGCGCTCCAGGTTTTGTGTGCCCGGACGTCGGAAGGAGAGCGTCAAATGGCAGAGCCGAGGAAAGTGCCGTTCGTCACCATTTCCACCCTCAACACCACCCCGCCGCCGACCCCGGAGACCAGCAAGAAACGCCGCCGCGAAGATGAGGCCGTCGACATCACTTTTGGGAAAGATGGAGGTGGGAGTGCGGTCGGGTCAGGGGGTGGCGGAGGTCTGTTCGGCAACGAGAAAGGTAGCGACGCGCAGAGGGAGGAGAAGAAGCCCACCGTCCGCCTCAACCTCACACTGAGCGAGCCGAATGAGCGAGGGTCCTCCGAGTTCAACTACGGCGAGCTGGTCCACTCATCTCTTTCTCAGGTTAGGAGAGCAGAGGCAGACACGGTGGTGTTAGCGGGGGGGCTAACCGGGCACAACTCCGGTGGTGGTGAACCCGCGTGCATGTTGCACTTGTTGTTTTGTTGTTGTTGTGGCTGCTGAACTTTTGTCTGACAGGATTTGCAAATAAAGTAGATCACACTGAGCCCATAAATACTTGATGTTCATGCTCCTTATGTATTTATTTATTATGACCTTTAGATAGATTTTGGAGAGTTTGAAGCAGTGCAGTTTAAAAACGCAGTCTGAATGCAGGCTGAAGTATTTTAAGTGTCAGGGACACTGGACCCTCTTATTATTACCATCCTATCTTGTTACTCCTATGTCTACATCTTATGTTATGACCGATATAGAGGTGTCCTACTTAATCCACACAAGACAAAGAGTTGCTGTAGTGAGAACCTCCCTACTTTTTCATTTATTTTTATTTTTTATGCAGGTTGCATGTATTGCCAGGTGCGATTATGACGTTGATGTTGTTGTCAGCCTTACGTATTTACAATTCAAGTTGCTATCCTGGTGTTCCTCAGGTAAAGCCCGTGGGTTCTGCTGTACCCAAAGGACTCACTCCTCCGCTGGACCCCAGTGACCCTTTTGCAGATGATGAGAAGGAGAGGCGGGAGGTAGAAGAGCTTGCCAGAAAATTTGAAAGCAAATATGTAAGTAGCAAAGTAAACTCGGGCCTGTTTGCATAACACCAGTTGAGGACAACAGTCGTCCAAAGTCGCTTTATGTTGTAAGGTAAAGACCCTAGAGTAAAACGTGAAGAATGTTAGCGTTTCCTGCCTGACTGCTAGTCAGGCGTTTGAGGAATTATTCAACCCTTCATGGTTTAAAAATCTAATTTTTGGAAGCTTCAAAAATGTAGGCTTAGTTCCAGGGTTGAGAAACAGTGTTAAAGCTATGTTATCACTTGATAACAAGTCTTTTCTAATATTGGCTTTTACAAGCACGCGAATGAAGCAGGCTCCACAATAACATGCAAATTGGTGGCGATTCTGAATATTTCACAACAGCCAGAAACGAGACTAAAGTCAGAGTCATGTTAGGGAAATTCTAGCTAT
The DNA here is from genome assembly GCF_900408965.1 of Simochromis diagramma. Classification (NCBI taxonomy): domain Eukaryota; kingdom Metazoa; phylum Chordata; class Actinopteri; order Cichliformes; family Cichlidae; genus Simochromis; species Simochromis diagramma. The sequence goes on along the minus strand of NW_024387083.1, from coordinate 1,739,728 downwards.
TTGAATGCTAGGTTTCAAGTTATGAAGCCATATTTGAAGTTGTTGAATGGTAGCAAAATGTTTGTCCTGGATTTCCCTTCCTTCTGTTTGGCTGCCTGCTATCTAATAACCGCAGGGGTCAGTGGAGTTGAATGATAATGTGACTGAGAGACCTTCTCTGGAGTTTGAGTTATCATAATTTAGCATTTCTGAATTGGTTCTAAGAGAGAGAGAATTTGCTCGTTTACTTTTAGTTTTTATTGTTTGAAAAGTTTACTTTCAGTTTTAGTTTTTATTTGCATGAGAGATGTTTTTGTTTTTTTTTTTTTCCTTCACTTCATTATTTAATAGAGGGCACAGTGAGACTGCTTTATGTCAGCGGTTGATTTACTGTCATAGAAATCCTAAGTTTCAATAAATAATCAGACTGAACTTTCTAAACGTAGAAACGATTTCAATTGCACAGTATTGTTTTTGATTAGTCTAATTTTTGTTTTTATTTTAGTAATCTATTATTATCATCATTATTGTTGTTATTATTATTTTACCATACCTAGTTTTAGATCAGTTTTAGTTAGTTACAGTGGCGCCGTTTTTCTTCCACTGACTGACCGGCCAATCAAAAGGTGACTAAAACTCACACAGGTCGATGGTTCAGTGGCAGTTCTACAAAATGGTAACAATGTAGAATAGAAACATTCTGATGTCTTGTTGTTAAAGAGTCACTGATATGTGTGCTGTTGTGTTTGATTGTATCTTTTCTGTTAAATTAATTTAAAAATAATTTCTAAATTTTGTGACTGGTAGGATTTTGTTCTGTATACAGTTTTCTTTTAAAACTAACAGACAATTTAGAAATCTAATAAATAATTGAGTTAAAAAAAACATTATTAATTTAATTCCTGAAGCGCTGGTTCTGCTGTCCATATTGTGGTTACAGCTGAATCTGTGTGGGTGATTATTGTTGCGTGTTTCTGTTGTATTTTTAAATATTTTGTGATCTTTGTGTTTACTGTCCATTTGCAGGGCGGCAGCTCGAAGAAGAAGAAAAAGGACAGAATGCAGGATCTCATTGACATCGGCTACGGCTACGATGAAACCGATCCCTTCATTGACAATTCAGAAGCTGTGAGTTTATTCTTTTAAAAAAAATAATCTTCTTTATTGGCGTTCATCAGAATAGGTTACGTTTCAGGTCTCTTTGCCAAAGATTAAAATAAGTAACGACCTTATTTGTAATGAAAGTAAAAAATAAGTGTAGTAAAAAGATGATAAACATTCATGTTGTATTAAAATAATAATGAGAAATTACAGTAACTTTAATATAAAGTCATGGTTCTTTGCTTTGCTTCATTTCCTTTTGTCAGTGGATGCTTTTGATCTGCAGTAGAAACAGAAGAATAAAAGAAACTGGATAAGAGGGAAAACCTTAAACAAATAGATATATAAGCTTTAATACTGAGAATAATATTAGTAAAGTTTAGTATTATTATGTGTAGTCGTTTGGAAGACTGACCGTGGAAGAAGACTGTTGCATCATAAGAAAACAAGCAGTTAATTGTAATTCTACCCCGTCCTCAGTATGATGAGCTGGTACCGGCCTCTCTCACCACTAAACATGGAGGCTTTTACATCAACACGGGCACTCTGCAGTTCAGAGCTGCGTCTGACTCTGAGGGAGAAAACGCGGCTGGAAACGATAATCATTTCAAGGTAGGTGCTTGGTTCTCTGTGCACTCTGTATATGAACAAATAGTTAAAAAGAAAAGCTGTTGCTTTGCTGCTTGTATTATTCTGTGCCTTTTTTCACCTTTTGTGTCTTATCTGCAGAAGATGAAAGACGGTGAAGAGCGAGTGATTAAAAAGCGACGGAAAAAGCAAGATGGTGGAATTTTGGAGGAAAAGAAACCCCGAAAAAACAAAGTACCAAAGTCTGGGTGAGGTTTTGACCTGTAATCCTGTATTATAGTTATTTCAATAAGTAGCTAATTCGTTCCTTAGATAAATTAACATGAGGTGTTCGTTTAAGAATAAGCATTGCTCCTCGTTGTGCCCATCCCATCAGACAAATAAAGGAATATCTACATTATTCATTTATTTAAAAATAGTTCAACACTACTTTTTGGCTTTTACATGGGACTTGAACTTTAATTTCTGAGGTGAAAGTCCTCTATATAATTTATTTTACCACTAGTTTTTCCCCAGAAGGCATAAGCAGTACTTGGCCTAAACTTCTTTGTAGTACTTGTGTGTTCTGGTCTGTTATTGGCTGAAAGGAGGGTAAGAGGCTAGTTCCGTTTTATGCCACTTTAATTACAATATACTAAACGGTTAGTAAGAATTTGTTGTCCAGTGATGTCAGTGAAACACTGCTGTAACCACAGACCTTATCCCAACGCTGTGCCTTAAACGTCTTTATTCTCGGTGCTTCTTTGGTCTCGGCAGCGTTTTAGCTTTAACCCGGCCAGAAAAGAAGAAGAGGAAGAAGCTGATGAAGGATTCCCTGCACCTGGCCAACATGCTGCGACGCTTCACCAGGGAAAAGGAGGAGATGCGCAAGAAGAACATGGCCGCCGCCGGTCTGCCGCGACCTAGCCCCAAAGTGCCGAACACCAACAGTGCGCTCCTGAACACCCATCCCAAGGCCGCTGGCAGCAACGAGTGCAACATGGCCGACCTTTCCGCAGACCCTGCTGTGATGTCGCTGCTCGGCTCGGCCAACAACGACTTACTGCAGGACATGATGGGTGACCTGGACTTTGGGATGCTGGACTCGCCTCAGCCTTCCAGCCCGGCTCAGGGGGAGAACGGCTCCTTTGGGATGGGACACAAAATGGGAGGTAGCCGGGCGGTGCAGAGCAGTGTGATTACCCCTCCTCCTCTGCCCTGCGGACTTCCAGACCCACTCGCGAAACGCATTGAAGACCTGAGGGCGGTATGAGCCTTCTACCAGCTCATATTATTATTTTTTTATTAAATAATTGTTAGTAAGAGTGTAAATTAAATGTGAAGTAGACTTCCTACATAACCAGTCCTATTCACTGCTGCGATGTCTGTTTGTCACAGGCGTCCCGTCTGTTTGATGAAGAGGGCAGAAAGAAATTCTTCACACTGGACATGAATAACATCCTACTGGAGTGAGTACATTCCTTCATTTTGAATTAGTGCGGATTAATTTGTATAAAATCAATTAAATGTAAATTTGTGTTTGTTTCTGTGTGTGTCAGCATCGAGCTGCAGGTTCAGGAGCAGCCCACAGAGGTGCGTTCAGCTGTCTACTCTCACCTGGAGGCCTTTGTGCCCTGCAATAAAGATGCTCTGCTCAAACGACTGAAGAAGCTCAGCCTCAACATACAGGTGTGTGGCAGCAAGTGTTCTTACTGTTAGAATGAGTTTTGGTAAAACGGGATCCCAAGAGGTCTACGATTTGCATTTGACATCACTTAAAGGTCCCATGTCCTTCCACTTAGTGAAGATGCTATGAGCACCATTTCTACCAGTCTCAGTGTCTGTGGCTTTAAGTCAGACTGGAACAGCTGCTGCACGTTCTTCTTTCAGGAAAACACTTCTATGAGTGACTGGTTCTGCCTAAGGTGTCTTCCTGTTAAAAGGGAGTTTTTCCTCCCCAGTGTTGACAACTGCTTAATCATTCATTCACAAAGACAGATTTAGTGTGAATTTGGCTGTATCAAAATGCAACAGCAGCAAATGGAGCAAAAAGCTAAGTGAGTTTAACTCTACTGAAGCCCAAACGCAGAGTAACACACCCAGTACTACTCATTTTGTTCTAAATCAGCTCTTAGGTTTTCCTCAGTTCATGGATGTCCCTCAGAATAACATTCTGCCCAGAGCTCTGACCTGTGTGCATGCGTTTAAAGCATTACATTACCTTACCTTACCTTACCTTACCTTAGTGACATTAACCCTGCTAGATGCTAACACGGTGGTCCCATCTAAAACTTTTTATAAGAGAGCCGCTTCAGTTCATTCACAAAGAGCAGACCGACAGCAGCTTAAGGCCCTGACTTGTTTTTTGTTGGCCAGAATATGTTTTGCTGTTGATCTCCACAGCAGTACATTTAGCATCTGTGTTGCTATGATGCTCTCCTCAGCACACTCAGCAAACATGCCCATATGCACCCACAATGGATAGCTGTGGGTGAACTGCGGGTCTGTGTAGGCAGTGCAAACCCACACTTATCCCCCGCTTGGGTGTTCACGCAGGACTGACAACAGTTGCAAAAAATGGGCTAAACCTGTTATGAGGCAACTGCTGCATTTGTGCAAAAGCTGTTGTTTTGTGTCTGTGTGTCCATTATTCATTTCTGTATTGTCCTTATGAGTGTTGATTTCTCTCATTGTCCAGGATGACAGACTACGAACGCCCCTGCTGAAGCTGAAGTTGGCGGTGTGCAGTGTGATGCCAGAGCAGATCGCTCGATACAACATGGACTGCATCGCCAAAGTTGCAAAGTAAGGACTCGCTCTGGGCTCTTACTCTGAGCTCACATACCTTTTTTCCTTGATCTGAAATGTTTGTTTCTCTGCTCGCAGGCAGCAGTCTGAGGAGGGAGAGAAAAATGGCTCGGAGGATGACGATGAGGAGAAGCCGGGGAAGAGGGTGATAGGGCCTCGGAAGAAGTTTGTGTGGGATGACAGACTCAGGTCAGTTTCCTCTCTGTGCTCACAGGATCCATCCTTTCCACTCTACTTGTTTTCTTTATTCAGCAGTTCAGTGCATTCTGGTAGCTCTGAGTGGCATAAAGCTGAGATCTAGGGCGCTTTATCCATATCGACAGCATCTGCTGTGATCCCACGCCTCTGGAAACTCTAGGACACAAAAAACAGCCGTCATTGATTATATATCAAGACACATCTGGTAGTTGGATCTGCACAGTTTGCATATGAGAAGCCATGTTTGTCGATCATGCGAGGTGTTTGTTCAGCCAGGTCCAGCCCAGTGTTTCTGGAAGCTACTGGAGAGGGAAAGCTGCAGGCAGTCATCAAGTGTGACACTTTGTAGTGCTTCACACATCACACACTCAGTGCTGGGTGTGTGAATACATTGCAGTACATGCAAAAAATCTTTTATTTAATTTTAACAAAAATTGCTGTAAAATGAACATGATGTGGGTTTTCATTTTAAAAGATCCTCCCCAGTTTTTACCCATCAGCCTTTTATGGTATATTGTAATGTCGTCACCTTGCCAGGTGGGTGGGTGACGTGGACTTCAAGGTTTGTGAATACGATAACTTGAGAACTAAGCAACGTAGGAATTTCAAATTGATAGTATAGATGTATTTACTAATAATCTCAGACGAGTTTGAATCTCAGTGACCTCAACCTCAAGATCAGAGGTCAACTCAATGCTGTTTGCCTTCCAGGTCACTGCTGTGTAACTTGGTGCGGGTGAAGCTAACCTGCTACGAGCGTGAAGGCAAGAACACGCTGTCTCTGGAAGACTACCTCAAAGCCTTCATGGAGACTGAAGTCAAACCCCTCTGGCCTAAGGGGTGGATGCAGGCCAGGTGTGTGACAGCAGCTAATGCGATTTCTGTGGTTGTCCAGTGATTATAATAGCGGCTATCTTTCTCGTATGTTTTCAATCATGGCTTGAATAGAATGGTAATGAAGAAGTAATTCCCTAATATTAGTGCTTGTTGTATTCATATTTCTGTATTTCCCCATCTGCAGGATGCTGTTCAAAGAAAGCATCATGGCTCACGGTCATCTCACTGGCTACACGTACGTTTTTCACCTTACTGTTAACCTATTTTCTCATCACTGATTTGTTCTAATAACTCATTCAATTTTATTTTGTTCCAGAGCAAAGAAGAAGATGCTCCCTGTTCCCAAAGCCAAGCCAAAGGTTAGTTGAACTTTCAAGTTAATCTGCAATCCATCTGTCAGCAGAGTGACTTTGTAATGGAAGGGCTCTTGATATAGAAGGGATGACTGCTACACATTTTACACTTGCCCACTTTGATCTAAAGTGGGTGGGACCAGTGAAACACTCCTTTTTGTCAGTGTAAAGAACTTTAGTGACTAATATAACTCTCTGAGATAACTTAAAATGAGAAAAAGAAGCATAGTTTCAACCATACTTCTTAGTTTTTCTACATCATAAAGAAATGCAGCTATGGGAAACCAAAGAAATCTGTCGGCACGACTCTTTGGACCTAATTTGTATGAAATAAATGTAAAATTACAAAAAGGGTTCTGGTAGTGCACTACCCAGACTGTCCTGCTATTCCTAATTACTTTGGTGTAGCATGAATAGCCATGGGGGAGGTTTTTATCAACAGGAAAAACTGTAAAACTTATTCAAATATAGTTAAATGTCAACATGCCCTGCTGTGTCAAGTACACCAGATTTGAATCTTTGCTGGGTCAGCTCTGGCCATTATGTTTGACACCTCTTCTTCTTTTTTTTTTTTGTTTGTTTTTTAAAGGTTTAGATTCTAAATGTGTTCTCATTAGAAACTGTACAGCAGCTGGAAGTTGGAGCAGAAACTCTGGACAGTAAATTGTGAAAAACACAAGTTATGCAAATGATCTCTTCAAAGTGAAACTTTGTCAATAAGGTTAAAGTTCTCTCACGGTGCTCGGCTAACGTTATCTCATGACGCGTGAAATGAGCCCTCTTGTATTTTAATGTATTTAATATTTTAATGTGTTTGATAAAATATCAATATTTGGGTTTGTGTATTGATACAGTATCGCCATGCAGAATATTGTGATACTGTTGTTGTGTTTCACCTGCTACTCCTAGTATATGAATGATGATTTCAGATTAACTTGAAGAAACATGGCGGTGCTCTTAAATGTCGCTAAAAGTATATTTGTGTCCTCTGTATTTTCCAGGAGGCTGTGTGGGTTCGTCACACCACACCCTCAGCAGGTGCCACTCCCTCCCCTGCTGCCCAGGTCGCCACGCGTCCGACTCAGTCACCGTCTGAGCCCATATGTCTCGATTCCCTCGATGAAGCTCCCTCTCTGGACTCCATCTCTCAGGCCTTGGCCATCCTTGGCAATGCAGCTAAGGGCCTGGCCCAGGGGGACAGCCCCCCGTCCCCAGATAAACCCAAGACTGTCACCACCCCCTCCGGCCTCCACACCTCACCGGTCATCCAGCAGCAGAAAAAGAACTCTGTCAGCACTCCCAATAGCTCCAAAGCACCTCACTACATCTCTACCTCTTCGTCATCCTCCACCTCTTTGTCTCGGTCTCCCTCCGTCACGTCCTCTCCTCTGCCCTTGGTCAGGGTGGATGGCATGGGGGTTGTTAAGGGCACTGCGCAGGCACACAGACATTTACTTTTGAACACGCAGAGACCTTTGAGTGTGGGTGTGACTAAAGCCAACATGCCTGCCTCAGTGTCTCCACCTAAACCACGTCCACCGCCCACTGCGTCTCCACTAGTGGCACCAGGATCAAAGACCGGGGTCTCCACTGCCCCTTCTGGGCTCCTCAAAGGCAGCAATAATAACAAAGTCAACAGTGTTGACACTCTGATCATCACATCACCTCGGCTACACACCCTCTCATCGCCCTCGGTCACGGTCCAGAAAACATTTCAGACACCTCACCTGCCCCAGACTCCCCAGAGTAAATCCTCCTCCTCCCTCTCGCAAACACTCCCCAGCGTACAAGCACAGCCACAACCACAGTCTAACTTCATCACCCCTATGCACGCCACTCTCACCAAGTCCACCCACAGCAGCATCCCACCCATCGTCAAACTCACTCCCCGCACACCCAACCCCATCGTCACCGTTGCCACCTCATCCTCAGCTTCCATTTCTCAAAGTCCCAGGTCTCAGGCAACCCCGTCCCTACACCAGTACCCTAACAAAAGCCCAGCAGGTTTCCGCCCGCCGTTCTCAGGTGCCCAAGGAGGAGTGAACAAGCCGGGGCAAGGCAGTTACACTCCTCCAGGCAGCCAGAAGACCCCCAACAGCAACAGCAGCACCAACACCAGCCTTATTAACACCTCATCCATAAACAAGCATTCAGGATCCAGTGCCTCCCCCACGACAGCCTCTGCCAATCAAGGTCAGCGCCAGAGGTCTGGGGGCGGGACACCTCAGGGTGCCAAGCCAGTCACATCTGTCCCAATGTCATCCGTCTCTTCTCAGCTGCCACAGGTTTGTAGTGCCAGTATGGCCAGATAAGGAAACATGTAGGATGTACATCTGGAAAGTATTCACAGTGCTTCACATGCCTTATTCGAAAATGGATTAGTTTCATATTTTACCTCTGCATACAGTACAGCATAATGACAAGCAGCAATTATAGCCTCAAGTCTTTTTGAGAATGACGCTGCAAGCTTGGCACACCTATTGTGGGGCAGTTTCTTATTATCCTTCTTTGCAGAACCTCTCAAGTGTCTTCAGATTAAATAGCTGTGCAGCGACGCTCATCTTCAGATCCAGAGATGTTCAGTCATGTTCAAGTTTGGGCCACTCAAGGACACACAGAGTGATCTTGAAACCCCTCTTTGTTATTTTGGCTGAGTGCGTGGTTTCCTCCAGACATGATGCTTCAGACCAAAGTGTTAAATCTTTGTTTCATGAGACCAGAGAATTTTGTTCCTCATGGTCTGAGACTCTTTAACTGGCTTTTGGCAAACATCATGTGCCTTTAACTGATTCAGTTGATTGTTGTAATGATGCAGAAATGGTTGTCCTTCTGGAAGTTTCTTCTTCTGCCACAGAGCAATGCTAGAGCTCAGTCAGAGTGACCATTGGGTTCTTGGTCGCATTACTGACTAAGGTCCTTCTACCCCGATTCCTCAGATTCCATTTACAGATGATGTAGGCCACTGTGCTCATTGAGACCTTCAATGCTGTCGACATTTTTTCTGTACCCTTCCCCAGATCTGTGCCTCGATGTAATCCTGTCTCAGAGGAATTCATGAGAACGAAGCGATGCAGGAATTTCAAATCGATACCATAGGTGTATCTGCTAAAAGAATCTAAGTGGCTTCGACCTAAAGGTCAAGTTTTCTGAAAATCTTGTGAATGTCACTTAGGATTTTCAAATGGATACGACAGATGTTTCTACTAAAGTCTCAGTGACCTCGACCTAAAGGTCAGAGGTCAAGTTTTCCTGACAAGCTTGTGAACGCAATAACTTGAGAACAAGGCGAGGTAGGATTTTGAAATTGATACCATATGTATCTACCAGCAGGCTGAGGGGTACCACTGGCTACTACCAGCATTTTTTTCACTTGTCATTATGTGAAGAATTTTAAGGTGAAAAAATGATTTAATCATTTTGGAATAAGGCTGTAACATGACACAATGTGGACCAAGTGAAGCTCTGTGAATACTGTGCGGATACACTGTCTGCAGCACATGTACACAGGTGGATTTTTCAACCCTGAATCTGTTGAATGAAACCACTTTCTTCCTGTTGTTAAACACTCCTAACCTGTTTTTTTCGCTCAGGTCTCCGCGGCAGGAAGCAGCAATCTGCTCAGCTCAGCCTCGTCTCTTCCGCTCGGTTTTGGGATGCTGGGGGGGCTGGTGCCTGTGTCCCTGCCCTTCCAGTTCCCTTCACTGTTAAACCTGCCTTCGCTGGGTGCAGCAGGCTCCAACACGGCACCCAGCAGCTCTGCAGCCAGTAGCAACCCACCGTTCTCCACCCTGACCCAGAGTGAGTGATGCACACAGGTCACAAGCGCTCATTGTACTGGGGGGGGCTTAGATTATGCACCAGGTGCAACTCTGACATTGATGGCAGCTGCAGATTTAACTAAGAGCATTGCTTTCTTTACAATATGACATCATGAAAGCACTGTGTATGTGTGAGGCTGTTGGGGTGTGTGTCTGCTTTTGTGTGGGTGTTTCCTGTGTAGGCCTTTTTTTGGTGTTGTAGTGTGTTCTCATTTATCACCATGTTTTGTGTCTAAATGTAAGCTTTGTAATTAATGTAAGACATTGCATTTTTGTTTGCTCCCCCATCAATTCTGTATTACATCATGCTTCCTCTCCTATCTCACATTTGGCCTCACACTTCTGCCTTTATCCCCTCCTTTCTCCTCCTGCTCCTTCCTCTCACACGTCTCTCCTCTGACCTCCCCGTTCCGTTGGTACTTGTTCCTCCCATCTTCTCCCTCTTTGTTTCTTGTCGCCCTGTCCTGTCTCCTCAGATCTGTATAAGAGCCTCCAGTCAGGGTCTCAGGTTGCTCTGCCTCCTCACTTGCAGCTCGCTTTCTCAGGTAAAATCTGACCCTCGCTCCCTCCACCTCAAAAGCCTGCTCCTTTGCTCTTCTGCTTTTCCTTTCAAGTGTCTGATGTTCTCTGTCTCAGGTTGTCCCCCCCTCCTCCTCTTTTTATTTATTTATTTTCTGTCCGGTCCTGTTCTCATCTGTTGGTGGCAGCATGCCTTACTTTAAAAAAAAATTTTTTTCCTTCCCTCTTTGTAATGTTTTTGTTGAGATTTCAAACACTGTGCTGTTCCTGTCTAGATGTCAGTCAAAGCCAGGGAGGTGATGCTAAGAGGAAGACTCTATGATCCAGCGGACCCAGCTGATGCAGTCCAATCAAACGAGGAAACGTTGGGACAGCCGGGACGCACAGACCGCACATAACAGGGGTCTGAATTACAGACTTTTGCTTTTAAGATCAGCTCAACTATCCACAACTACCAGTTAAAAATAACCTTTTTAAAACAATGACAACTTTTAAATAAAATGGCAAATGCAGTTTGCCAATGTTTACACAATAGACCTATATCACTGTGGACAGGGAGGAATGAATGAATGGGATTTATAGTTGATTGAGGTGTGTGTGTGTGTGCTTGCTGGGACTGTGTGCCTTTTGTATGGCTCCCTTTCTGATGCATGGTCAGTGTGTCTACTTGGTGCTGTTTTTATCATAATGTAATTATCACTGATACCTGTAAGAAATGTAAACAAATTGTTGAATTTGAGCTTCTTTTTTTTTTTTTTTTTAAGAGAGCTGTACATGTTTTAATTGTACTTGAATTCCTGGATAAATTTGTTCCTGTATAGAACTCAAACTGACTTTTAATTAAAATCTTTCTCTTCAAATGAATCATTCAAGCTGCATTATGAAAGTCAAATGAAGCTGAAGCTTCTATAACATGTTGACCCCTGGACCATCGACTGTATATAAAAGCTGGACATAAAACAGCATTTTTGGCCATTACTATCTTGGTGTTCAGCTGTGACAAATGAGAGGTGGATCTGACTGGAAGCTGAAGACAATGCAGACTTGTGCAGTGTCAGCGTACCTACTTTATCCACTGCTCTGGTTTTAATGGGGACCATCCTTTGTGAAATAAACATGTTTTATCCTGTATGACTGAAGTAGAGAGTGAGCCCATACACTATTCGAAGTGTTTGCAGACATCATTAGAATTGATTTCGTTTTCCCAGATCTCTAACTCTCTGTTAGCGTCATTAGCTATTTTTATTGCCTCCAATAGAATGATTAATGTGGCGTCTCTCCCAGGTTTAATGTCTAGACATCCACAGATTAGGTTTGAATGTGAGCTGGCTAGGAAACAAATTATATACTGTGCAGTGACTGGAGTTATCTTAAAAATAAAATACAACACATCTGTAATTTTGGGCATAAAGAAAAAAGTAAATAGTGATGTCTGGAAGGGTTAGGGAAATTGGTCCAATTGAGATACAATTAGTAGAGAGAACATGTTGGATGAAAGTACATATTGTGGCAAAGACAAAGGTCATTTAGCAAAAAGATGATACCAAAAACAAACTTCAGTCAAAACAATGCCTGAGATAACCCCACCCAATTGAAATTACAAGGCTAGCCATTCGTATATTGCTACACAATTTGGATTATCTAATAAAAGAATAGAATTTTAAAAAAGGCCTGATCTTAAGCCTTGTGTTCTGCAGTCTTACTCAGCACAGGAGTGTCTGGAACACAGGACTTTCATCAAACTCTGTTTAAACACTTGCTACATGATTATGGCTAATAATATGGCAAAATACTACAACATGGTAAAAAGGCAAGAGCCCAGAAACTGTGTCCCTGGATCCTTAACAAGCAAATACAATCAGACCTGATTTTGTAAGCAGAGTCAAGAAAGAATGCAGGCTTAAAATATTTCAACATTGCCTTCTCTTTTCAGACCTGCAAACAACAGCCATCTTTTACATACAGTCTCTGCTCCTCAGATGCCTTTACAGTGGTATTTATGAGAATGTCGAAACACAACATGACACAATTATAGGCAGTGTAGATTTAATTGAACCCTTGATTTAGCTATTAAATCAACTTAGTCCTTAATGAAACCCCAAATAAACCAGACATGAAAAATGCAAAAGGTCCTCAATAATAAATGTTCAAGTGTCTGAAATATTTTTTGACATCAACTCAAATGAACAGAGTCCAACAAGTAACAAGCAAGACAAAAACAATTTAAAAAACAAAAACAAAAAAAGGGGGTGGGTAAATCTAAGCAGTTTGTGAATGATGTAAAAATGAAGGGCAACTCGAACTGATAGTACAGGAGGCGAGGATTGGCAGGCCCTCGTTGAGGTTGTCCCAGGTAGTTGCCCCCCACCAGCAAAGCACTTCATTTCCACCTCCTGGAGCCTACTTGACCAGAGGCCTGGTTTTGTCGTCGTCGCCACACTGGTGGGCTTTGTACTTTTTCACCTCAGCCATGTACTTAGACCAAGCATCGCTCTTGCCTGGCTCAGCCTGCAGGGGAGGAGGCAGAGGTTATCACCTGTGGGAACAACACAATCAATATTGCCACCTTCCATCCCACTTACTTCTGTGTCTTGTTTCTGCTTCTTCGCAACAATGCCGGTCTTTAGGAACACACCGCCTCGGCGCTTCCCCACCTGGGTTAGGGGATAGAAGACTGAAACCGTTATACGAGCTCTTGCACGTGGACTGCCAATGAAGGAGACTACACCAGAGCAGAAGGTCTACACTTAGTCTCGCGCCACCAGCGAAACCATCAGTGAGGATCATCCCTACACTTTACTAAGCTATTGTTTGTTTTACACCATCACTGTGGGTGATTTTACTGAAATATCTCAGGGATAATACAATCACCGGCATATGTATGAAACACTCATAAAAATGACATGTCAGCCATCAGAGTAATAACTATGGTGCCAGTAAGCCTGCTGTATCAGTGCATAGTGCTTCACTTTGGCTGTGAGTGGAACTACTGCTCTCTCATCTTACAACTGCTAAACCCCTTACAAAGCTCGTCACGGGTGGGGCCTTCTTTTCCACTGGTGTCTGTCCTTGCTCGGTGGCTCTGGCATCTCCACCTGTTTGCTGCATCTCCTTTTTCCTCCTCTCATCTTCCATCTTCTTCTTGAACAGCTCCATGAAGCTGCCGTCGTTAGCGAACACGTTGCCCCCAGGCATCAGGGGTTTGCTCGATGGCTGTGCGGGGCTGCTCGAGGGGGACGCGGGGCTCCCGCAGCTGGAGTCCTCGCTGCTGCCGCCACCGCCGCCGCTCGTTTGAGGTTTGTCGTGTGCGCGTTTTGGATCCATAGTTCCTGGGCAAGCAGACACAGTCCCGCTGTGTGTTAGCTGTGTAACACGTATGGCTTTGTTGTGTGGTTGGCCTTAGCGGAGAGCACTGCCAGCACGCCTCAACCGCAGTGCAATACGAAAACCTAAAGTCTATTTAAAAATAGATCAGCTGCACAGTCCAGTGTGGGAATATGGTCTTTGAAAAATAAGGCGAAGTGTAAAAAAAAAAAAAAAAAAAAAAGCCAAAAGGCTTTAAAAATGTCAGCCCTCTAGCACACAATCCCCGGGCCCCGACAAAAACAAAAGCAGGCGCTGGTTTAGCTGCTAACGCGGCTAACAGCTAATGCCCGGTTCGGTAAGGCCACTGCAGACGAACAAACTCAACTACGGCCTCCCAGTTCATGTGCGGAACCTATTAAGGTATAAGCATACAGCTGCGGCTCACCTAAAGGTTCAAACACCTGCGACAAAGACAAGAAGGGTCAAAATTTGTTCTCGCAGTTATCGCCAACTTTCACAAACCGTCACCTTCGCTCCGCCATGTTTCATTTTCTCTGGTGACATCACGTGGCAGCTGTGTAGCGCCTCCTGCTGTGCCGGAAGTGAAATTGATACTAAAAATTACATAACAGACGGTTGTTGGCTGGAAACTGCTGGCTCTCAGGTCTGCTTCTGTTGACACGGTACAATTTAATACACCCAGTTTACACAGCCGAACATGAACTCTGTCCTTCACTCTGACAGTGACGTAAACGATACTCTGTGCTATATCGCTTAAAATAAAACCTCACTGTATTTATTATTTTTAGATATTGATTAGGATTGTCAGGAGCACTGTCATCCATCCATTCAATTTACACTTGTATTAAAAGGTCAAGCTGATCAGTTCACATTATGCAAGCTTATTTCATACTTCAGTCCTGTGCAAAAGTCTTGAGCCACACCTTATTTGTTTTTGTGTTGATTCCAAGAAGGAAACGGGGGCCTGCGCAGGGTGAACTCTTCCTATGGTAGCTGGGATAGGCTCCAGCACTCCCCTGCCGCAACCCCGATAAGGATAAGTGGAAGAAAATGGATGGAGGGTGGAAGCTGGACATGTGGTGGACAAAAGACAACGTGGCAGGCTTTAATCAATAAATAAATAACCATAAAATAGTGGAAACCCAACACAGGATCTGAGTTCACTGAAGCCTCATGAAAAATGGTCTCAGTGGGTGGCTATCTTACCTTAGAGTTGAGGGTGTGTTAAAGAATAAAGGTGGTCATACAAACTGACTTCAAGTTTGTTTGAATTGTAGAAACTGTTTTTAATCCTTAATGTTTAATCTGCTGCATCTCCCATTTTCCCAGAAAAATATAAAGAAATCAGGAGTGGTTCATGGTTGTTACATAGTACGGACTTAACAAATCTTAGGTGAATCTTACAGCCCCCCCCCCCCAAACATGCCATTCTATTACACTGTGCTGTTGTTCATCATGTTTGAATGTGCCACCTCTCTTTAATCCGTTGAGATGTGCTTGTGGAAAAGTGGTGCGACGGATAAACAATGCCTTCACCGTTTTGACAGTTGCACAAAGGATGTGAGAAGTTTGACTAATCGGTTTGGCCTTTAGGACTGTGACGGAATGAAAGTCTACCCACAACAAGGGCCCACAGTGATAAAACCTGGGTTGGCGTACTTTCTCAGACCTCTCTGGGTGAGTCTAAATCGGAAGGGACTGAAAGTGAGTCTTTGAATGCACTGAAAAGAAGAACACAAAATGCCATCTTTAACTTAAGATCCCATTTATTTGTAGTGCAAAAAGTAGAACAGAGAGGACTACAAATAATTTAACCCTGTGCCAAGTACATTATGCTATAATCTCGTAGACCATTTCATGATGCAACCTTTCACACCATGCATATGTGGAGCAATAATTTTACGCCATAAAAACCAACTTTAAAAAAAAAAAAAAAAAAATCAGTAGAACAAAAAAGTAAAAAGTGTTTACACAACAGCAGGACTCTGGTCTTTGTAGATCATAGCACAAACTGTTAGAGGCAAGTACAAGTCACAGGACAGCAGCTCTGACATGGGACGCACAAAAAAAACTTGATCAACGGTTGTAAAGAAAGGCAGACGTAGTGTCTGATAAATGTGCCTCAGGCTTTTTAATCTGCTGTCGATTTCCTGTCACAGGAAAAATTCCAGCGCATTGAAGAACACGTTTCCTTCCAGCTCAGCCGTGAACAACACCTAGCAGCGGCAAACAGCACATCAGCTGACTCAGTTTTATATATTTTTTAGTGTTTTTATGATTAGAGACTCTCGCATAGTGTTATCCAGTTTTTGTGTTTAAAGTGGAGAGTGCAGTTGGGTCCAACCCACAATCAGACCCCCTGATGGGGGAGGTCTTATGGATAGGAATAAAAAAAAAAAAAAAAAAAAAAAAATTTAGAGGCAACAGAGAAAAGAAAAATACACAAAAGTCATATCACCAGACTTGAGCACGTACCTGCAGTGTGACAGAAACAGTGTTGGCGCTGCAAACATGTCAGTGTTCAGTCTCATCTATAAAGGGCTAGCATGGGAGACTTTTGCGAGGCACTGAACAAACCCACCCTTCTAGAGAGAAAGTGCTTTGGTGTACACTGTGAAAATATTTACAAAAGACATGTTTCAGATTTAAGGCTGAGAAGGAAAAAAAAAAAAAAAAAAAAAAAAAAAAAGCATTTAAAGAGAATACAGAAGAAATCGAGACTAAAGCTGTTACACACCCGCTTGATTTTTACATTTTTTCCAAAGGTACTTCAAACTTAGACTAAAAATAAAAACGCTACAAGAAAAAAAAAAAAAATCCTCAGCAAACACAAAACCCAAAATGTAGTGAACGTGACGATCTGCTGTAGTGGAGGTATGAGGACCGCTTGTGCAGCTTTTGTTCTGTAGCACTTGGAGTAGTGAAACTTCTCCGTCATCTATCACATTTAAACTGGCACCTGACAAAACTTGTTCCAGTTCTGTTTCACTGTTTAACATAAAAAAATAAATAAAAAAGGATTTTAAATAGATGTTCAAGGAAAAAAAAAAAAACAGGGAGTGAGTCCAAGAAGCCACAGGGGAAATAAAAGTCACCTTAAAAGGTGAGGTCGCCTCTTCTTAAGGCCTATAACTCCTACTTTTTATCAGAGCAGAGAGCTTCTGCTCTGGAGCCCAACGGAGAAAAGAAATCTTCTCATATCAGTAAGAGCCAGCAGGGGGCAGCAGCAGCGTGACAAAACTGAGGCACAGTGATCCCAGTGAAGGCATAAAAAAGGCAAAAGACACTCAGAGATCACATGGATCACCTTGTGTGCACTTTGCTTTTCATTTGAGGGTAACTGTCACGCCTCCGTGTCTCATCTCGGGTGGTGTCGTGTCAGGCCTCTCCTTGCGTTGGTGAGTTGTCTCTGCTGGGCGAGGAAGGACATGGCCTGGTTGGAGGAGCCCAGCCGCTCACCAGACACTTTCTGATGCAGCCCCATTCCCTGACAGGTAAAGAGGGCGGAGGAAAGAGAAAGATGAAGGAGTGAGGGATTGGGTGGTGTGGATGTAGTTCCTGTTTGAGCTTTTGTGTATTTACACGCTCGCTCACCATGTTGTACCAGGCACTGATGATGAGTTTCACCTCCTGGTCATGCCTGGCCCTGCTCTTCTCATAATCATGCTGTATAAAAGGAACACCATCATCATGCATTAGTGGGATTTACAGTGCTGATGGAAGCACACTTGTCTCTCAGAGTCAGAGGTTCATACCTCCAGATGCTGGATTCTTCTCTCCTTCTCTGTCAGCTGGTTTTTCATGGCCTGAGTATCAGGAGCCACTGGCTGCTGCTTAGGATCCAGGGTTTTGATCACCTGCACACAAAAGGATATTCATTTAAAGAGCTTAGAACATCATTTTTTCTGATATTTAAAAAGGTCGAAGTCTTTAAAAATGTGTGAAATAAAAAGTGCAGTACTCCTATAACCACTGACCGTTCTCGCCTTCTCCACGTAGCGTTTGTATCGCTGCTCCATCTGCTTCATGTCCTCGTCCTTCTTCCGCAGGATCTCCTGGAGTTCATCAATCTTCTTAGCCACTAGAAGGAAAAACAAATTTGTGTTTAGGAAAGGAACAAAGCTGAACTTCTTCTGAATACCATCTACATGACATTTCTTACTGTTGCTGTCTACTTTGGGCTCCAGGTCATCAATGACCTCTTTTTTCTTTTGCAGGTCTGACTGGGCCTCCTGGAGCTTCTCCCTGGAACAGTACACACATCGACACTTGTGTGAGTTCACTTTTGTTTGCAGCACAGAAGGCAGACAGACATTAGTAAGCAGCAGAAAAATAATACTCACAGGTGCTCCTCAAGCTTTTTCTTCAATAAGGACGACTTCAAAA
Source organism: Simochromis diagramma (assembly GCF_900408965.1). NCBI lineage: Eukaryota > Metazoa > Chordata > Actinopteri > Cichliformes > Cichlidae > Simochromis > Simochromis diagramma. The sequence goes on along the minus strand of NW_024387083.1, from coordinate 1,721,835 downwards.
GAAGAAAAGAAAGAAACTTAAAATCCATTGTACTTAAAATGGCACATTTAAAAACACACACACACACACACACACACACACACACTAAACTGTGAAAGTCAAGGTGTCAGAGTCAAATCATAGGCCAGTTGGAGAGAGGGCGGGCCGTACTTACGATGGCCTGATTTTGGCAGAGTTGATCGGTGGGGGCAGGCGGAGAGAGACAGACACAGAGGGGCAGGCGTTACCGGTGAATCACCACAGCAAACACGGGTTAAATTCCCACACAACATGTATCAAAGTAGGAGAACAAACAATGCGGTCCTCAAAGGCAGAGTGATTTCAGAACTATTCGTTTCAATATACTCAGTGTGCCATATAAATACCATGCCAGCTAAAACCCTTTAATGACTTGAGCATATACATAATAAATGACTTTGTTGGTTAGAATTTAATCTCGCATCTTATATTTCACTTCAAGGTAAAACTGATAAGAAAAAAAAAAAGTCAGTTGCACACTGTGTATATGCTGCCAATATTCTGTCAGCTTGATTGTGTTGAGTTATGTAATAGCAGAAGTGGGCAGATGAGAAGGAAACCGGTCTTTCTACTCACGTCCTCGTTCTTGCTGTCCTGCTCCTGGAGTGCTTTCTGGAGCTCCTCGACCTGAGAACGCAGCTCTGAGATCTGCTGCTGGTTCAGCCTTGGAAAGAGGAAAATAAGGGAAACATGGGGTAAGAATGAGAGGAAAGGTTGGGAAGAGAAGGAGGAAAAAAACAAAAGGAGGGAGGTGTGTGGGGGAGGGGGCATGACTAGAGAAGGAAAAGGGTTTATAGAGAGGCAGATGGTAAAAGACGTGAAAGATGCAACACAAACTTATTAAGCTGCTGCTACTGTGGGTGGAAGATGTTTGCAAAGTATCAAGTGGGTCCTTGTACATCTGCTGCAGGCACCGACTGTGCCGCCTGGCCATTCACTGCTCTGCTCTACTGAGCATGCTCACTCCACTCCTCTCCTCCTGGTACTGTTGCTGAGGATGCTTCCCACACCCTGGGCCTGGTGTTGCAATGGACACACACACAAACGTACACACACACAGTCCACCCACATGTCCACATGCCCACAGGCATGTAAACACACACACACTGAGTCGAGGGACAATCTGGCTTTCTGCTTGTCTGTCCTCCAGTCCAGCCCACACAGTTCAGTTGAACACACAGTCCAGAGGGTGAGTTGACATTTAGGCAGATATCACTCCTCCTATCAGCCAAACAACCAGCTTAATGTCCAGGAACGCACAGTATGGTGGCCTAGAAGCAGACTGGTTATTTAACACTGCTGAAAGAAGAGTGTGCGGACACACACACACCCCCCTACCTGTTCTGAGTTTCTAGCCCATTCTTGCTGCGTTGAGCCTCCTCCAGCTCAGCCTGAACTTCCACAAGTTTCTGTCGGTAGGTCTCCTCTTGGACGCACAGCATCTTGTTTTCACTTTGGAGACGAACAACTGTCTCCCTGTCAAAGCAGCAATGATAAGAGCGGGGCGACAGGAGGTGAAGGGAAAAAGAGGGGCGGGGATAAAATAAATGGGTTAGAGAATGGCGGCTGCAAATGGAAGCATGAACGAAACTTCTATCCACCAACGCCCAGGCCAAACGCGCCATGTGTCGCCATTTGGCACGCAACGTCCACTTTCTAAAAATAAACTTTTATGGTTGTGTTAGCAAGAATGTACACATGGCACGAGTGAGTGCGTGAGTGAAAGTTACACCGAGGCATGTTTGTGTAGACTTAAAATAAAACGGCCTTCTTATTATGGTTAAAAAACACCAAACAAAAGAAAACATTGAAATGTGCAAACAGACATACTTGATCTCAGTTGGCATGATCTCTGCAGCCAGGTTTTCAACCGTGTCACCGCTGTCACACAAGCCTCCTGCAGAGAGAAAGACAGTCAGATAAACAAATCATCGCAAAAGTTGAGTAATTCCTGTGTTACCCCCCAAAAAAAACAACAACCAACCAAACAAAAATACCCCAACCCCAAATCAGTTTGATAAAGTGAAACAGCACAAACAAACCCCCCCTTAAAACAAAATAGTTGCACAGAAATCACACTGAAGATCCCAAATTCAATAGAACTGAACTAAATCTAAAACGATTAACAGAATAAAATAAGGAGCTCAATAATGAAAAATATGATACGAGGCACTTTGAGGCGACTGTTGTGATAGAGAAATTAAACTGAATTATGGCTGTGGAGCTGAATCACTCTTTAGAAGGTTCTTGGCTTCCTTTCTAGTAAGCGGTGCAGAGGATGACGACCTCTGAACCAGAACCACTGTTATCTGACTGCATTTGGATGGAGGACTCGCACACACTGTCAGCTGGACACTTGACCAAGTTTACTAAAAAGGCCAATTTCAGCCTGAGAAATATTTTCCACTGTAAATGTTTACAATCCCCCCCCCCAAAAAAGTTACTCTTTAGTATTACAATTACACTCACTGGCCACTTTATTAGGTACACCAGTTTAATTGCTCAGTTACAAAAATATCTAATCAGCCAATCACATGACAGCAACAAAAAGCATCTATGTATGTAGATGTGGACTGAACATCTGAATGGGAAAGAAAAGTGATTTTAGTTTAATTAGGAGTGATCTGTGTAGTCTCCTCGTGTGTCTCACTGACCATGTCCACCCCTTTATGACCACAGTGTGACCATCTTCTGATGGCTGCTTACAGCAGGATGACACACCATTCTTAAACACAGAGTTTACTGTACTCAAGTAGTGTCCAGTCACCAGATCTAGAGCACCTTTAGGATTTGGTGGAACGGGAGATTAACATCATGGATGTGCAGCTGACAAATCTGCAGTAGCTGTGTGATGCTATCATGTCAAATCTCTGAGAAATGTTTCCAACACTTTCCTGAATCTGTGCCACAGAGATTTAAGGCTGTTCTAAAGGACGAAGAGGGTCCAACTTCCAAGTTTCCTTAGGTTTTTTTTTATTTTTTTCCCCCCAACAGTGTGTGACATATTTCTCAGTAAAGCCCATTGTTTTAGGTGTTTTCTAGCCATACCTATGCTTTCAACTCACCTGCTCCACTGAGATACCTCTGCTGGACTTGTGCACACCTGAGCTCATCGTTTGTCTCCCGCAGTGTGTCTCTTTCTGCGATCAGACGCTGGAAAACAAAGGACAGCAAAACACCTTATTTGGCCTTAAGATCCATGTAGCGTCAGGTTTTCTATATCTGGACTTGGATGCAATGCAGTCCAGACAGAGACAGAGCAAATGCAAGTATCCACGTCATATTAGCACGTTTCCTAATTACACCCACAAGTAAGCGAGAAAATTAATCACTCCTTGACTGCAGAAGCTACTAGAATTGACACAGGATGTGGGAGTCCGCTGAAGAATAGTACAGTATCTACCAGGACACAATTCTCCATGTAGGGAAGTGCTTTCTGTAATGATCACAACAAACGTCAATCTAAACATCATTTGCCATCACTGAAATCAAAACTATTACTAGCCCGAGAGGGAAATGAGAGGGCCTCAGTGTACAAAAACACTCTGTAGACCATGTGCACATTTCCCCCCATATAAAAACTGTTTTTTTTTAATTTCTCAAAAATGCTCTCCGACTCACTTCCTTCTCCTTCAGCAGTGCGTCGTACTTGTCGTGAAGGTTCTTGTACTCAAACTGCCACTTCTCAGCTTTCATGGCCTCTGCTGAGTGCTTGGTGTGAAGCTCATGAGCCTGCAAGTCAGAGAGCATACAGTCAGCCAGAGTGCTCTATTTAAAATAAATAAATAAATAAATGAAAAGGGTTTCCAAACACGTGTACGAGCCAGAATGTGTTTCACATCTCTTGGATGTCCCAGCACAGGAACAGGCAACACAGGAACACAGCTTGCCTGTCTCTTGTAGGTGTCCAGCTGACTGCGGACAGCGTTGGCCCTGCGAAGCTCCTCCTCCAGCTCGCACGTGCGCTGCATGTACACAGTGTTGTGCTCTTCCAGGAGGCGCACTTGTCTGCGCAGGTCTCCCAGGTCCTCCAGCTTCCTCTTGTACGTCTCCACCATCGCCTCGAGCTGGTTCACCCGGTCAGACGAGTGCCTGAGGGGGAAGGAAAGCATAGCGTGGGAGGCATCGAGCACCAGCAGAGGAATATGAGTTATACTTAACACAATGCGTCCATGTAGATGTGTACTCTGACGCAAGCCGGTGTCAATGCATGAAAATTTGTATTATCAACACAGATGTCAGAGAGAGCTGAATGGACATCTGTGTGTGGGCAGCATGGGGGTTGCTTCTGTGAGTTCATCTATTATCAGTTTGAACTACTACTTAAAGGAAAAGGCTCGTCATTATCAACATTCTTGATATTAAGAATTTACCAACACTGTATTAGTATGTGTATCGATACTTTTGGACTCAGGATCAAAACTGTTTAAAGTTTTTGCCTCTTCTACAGAGATCAATCTTCAAATATGCCAAGAAACTTCAACTCATCCACTGTTTTTTGCAACTACTACTCAAACAGAAGGAAACACTGAATTTGTTGGACAGAAGCAAATATATTTAAAACAATCTTTGTATAATAAAAGAAGCATTGCACCCTGTAATACACATACAATATTTACTAGCAGGACCTTCTGATGGTTGGCTTTAGCAGTTGTTTTATTCACAGTTCCTGAAGTAGTAGCTCAGCAGAAGTTGTTAGCAAATGTTTACAATTTCCCGTTTTGACACAAGGAAAACCTTTATATGTAAAACACTTGTAAACTGTGAATGTAATGCATTCAAAAAAGCCTGCAAAGCATGAACACAAACACTTAGTGTCCATGTGACCAAACGCCCACAAAGCGCAACTTTCTGCAGTTTCTTTCACTACAAACTTGTGAGCTTGCAAAAAGGCCTGCACCACTCCTTACATAATAACCACTGTTTAACTGGCTTGTTTACATTTTCATGATCAACTGAACTCGATCTGTTCGAGCTGCTCTCACCTGAGGATGTCCATCTCGTCTTTGAGGGCCTGGGCCTCCTGCGCCAGGCTGGTCAGGTCTTCGTTCCGTAGCTGCAGCTCAGCCACCTCGCGCTCCAGTATCTCTGCCCGCACACGCATGTCGTCTCTGCCATTCTCCAGTCTGAGATATACAGTGGTTAATATGACTGGATATGCACTTTGAAAGACACTCAAAGGAACAGCTGACTCAACGGCATCTGATTTGCATGTCTTTATAAAGTTGACTCATATGTTATGAACGAGGGCTGAAATTTTATACTACCACTACTACTACTACTACATCTTTTTAAAGAGTTAATGACTGAGACACTCATTATAAACCCCGGGTTGTTTTCCCAAGTACTTATGTACCACTTGTACCTGTAGTTTTCCTCCTGAAGCTGCTCCATCTGACTCTGCAGCAGCAGGAGCTTCTTGCCAGTGATGGCAGTGGTGGAGGCGTCCAGAGATTCGCATAGGCTGAGCTTCTCTTTCAGGGAGCGCGTCTCTGCCTGCAGGGACATCTTCTCCTCCAGAGCCACTGACAGCTGTCGGAGGGGGGTGGGAGAGAGAAACGGAGCACAAACATTGCAAAAAGAGGTGTAAAGACTGAGTGTGCAGTGGACTGCTGAGAGAGAAGAGATGGAAGGTGAGCTACAGCTTTAAAAAGGGGTGAAAAACAGGACAAGGAGACACAATAGAGGAAAGGTCGAGATTGAAGCATAACAAAAAGAAGCAAAAAAACAGCCTATATACAAAAAAGCCACAGTGCAAGGACACAACAGATTCATGAAGGAAAACAAGATAAACAGCGATAACTCACCACTTTCAGTGCAAAGAGGACCTTAAACACATGCTTTGCTGTAATATCACAAGCTCTTTTGTAAAATGTGTGTTAGTCAGCTGGTGTGCAATGATCTCAAGCAGATGGAACATTCTCAGTAGTGCAGTTGTTAGCTTTACCCCCAGGGTTCAAAGCAGATCCTCATGATATGAGCAGACGAGTACGCAGAGCTCATTGAGGACCCTAAGTAATACATGTGTAACATTAATAGTAGGCAGGAGAAAAGATCTACATCGATGACGGTGGTTGGTTTGAGGAAAGGGCCGGCTGTGGTTTAGAGCTGCATTACTTTTAAATGTTTGTGTCAGACTGAACGGCGCTCATAGTTAAACAAACTTGCATTCCAATATTAAGAGAGGGGAGCGCATACTTACCTGCAGGATATCTTTCCAGTCTGAATACAGCAAAACCCTACACTGAACTTTAAGGACAGATTGCATGCTTTAGCACCAAACCAGTAACAGTAAATAGCTTTCAAAACAACACAAATGACTAATCCCTAACGCGTGGGCCGAGTAAGTAAACAAACAGGTGGGCTGGGAGCAGTACAAATTATAGTTGGCTACTGCTCCATCCCAAGGCAACGTGTCAGTTTTATCTTGATGTTATGCAACTATCGACTGGGATCCTCTTTTTCAAAAAAAAGAAACAAAGTCTGAATTAGTCCGCTCACTTTCAGTGGTGCAAAAACAAGTCGAGGGAACACAAACAAAGCCTTTGGCTGGCTAATCAATAAAAGGCCAGAGCACAAATAAATTGCAGGCACAGACACACACAACATGCTTCTCTAAAAAAAAAAAAAAAAAAATACAGCAAAACTAAACCTCTGAGAGTCTGTAAATCTGGTAGGCAGAGATGAAATGGCATTATTTTTTCAAATTTCAAGTCAACAGCTCAAAGATTGATAAAACAAACCCGAGACTCATCTTAAAGTTATAATCCTCAAGATTTCCATGCAATCAAACCATTTCTCCCCAGCAACAGCTATTCTGCTATCCACTCTTTATATTCTTACACACTGAGCTCAAAATCTTCTTTACAAGTGAGAACTGAGGGGTGTGCTATGAGGCAAGTCAAAAAAAGCCCAGCTTTCTGTTAAAGCCTAAACCTAAAACCCCAGAAAGTGACGATCAACTTTCTTTGTTAAGTCAGACTTTCTCTTGTCTGACATGAAATGTTATACTACTTCTACTACTACACTTAAACACATTATTGTTAATATTACAAACTCGATATCATCACAAGCATGCAACGTAGTAAATATATCATCTTGAAGTAAATTCATATTTACCGAATTCATTCTATAGCTGCGTTCCGCTGTTTATTTCTAATGTGAGAGCTGCACACAACTCTGAAACCGTAAACCTTATACATTTAAACAGTAAAGGTTTGGACACCACTGTGTTAGGGTTTATAGATGCAATTTGTCAACCTGTAACATACCATTTTCTATCCCACTTAAAGCATGCTGGAATAAGTAAAAATGTGGCGCTTTCAACTAGGAACATAAGGTGCTCTGGACCAGGTTGTATGTTTAACATAAGTTATCAGAGTATTGTAGCCAGGGAAAAGGGAGCCACTTTCCAGACACTGAAAACGCTGATTTTAACCTGAATAATCCAATAATCTTGCTTTATAGTACACCCCTCCGGCCAAGGTGGGAACCATCCAAACTTGGTACACCCATCAAATTTAACCAATAAATGTAGGCCATGTATAGGTGGACTGCAACATTAGTGTTGTATGGTTTTTGTCTCAGTGTTTTTATAGCGTACTTCTGTACTCAATCATGCTTATTGCTCCAACTCCTGTTAAACGAGTTCAAACTAAACAAAAGTGGAATTTATACTCAAGTACTCACAGGAAAAAGACGTGAAGGACCAAAATGATAGATTTAAAGCACTTTTAGCAGGGTTGCACAGAACATCCACCTTAAACTTGCCAGCACTGCTGACATACTGCTGTAACTCTACTGTGTCTTGTGTGAAAAGCACTGGCCTTAATCAGATGATGCTTGTGCATCAAAACCATTTGTTGAACCAATGTGTGCTCAAAGATCGTCTCTTCAGTTTCCACCGACTTGATTGCCAAATTGACCTGAAGTGAAATCTTAGGATTATATCTTTAAAGTCTCAGCAAATGTTTGCCAAGTATGATCAAAACCGTGTTTAGTAAACCAACCTGATGTTCAAGATGTCGACAGCGCTGGCTCAGGTCCTCCTTCTCGTCTGCCTCCTCACTCAGAAAATAATACTTTCTGGACTGCGAATAAAAGATGTGCAGACAGACGATATTTGACACTGATCAAAGCAGTGGGGAGTAAACACAAACACAGGATATAGCAAATCTAAGTAAAAAACAAGTAGGGGAATGAATATGTTGTGGGTTTTTACCTGATAGTCAAAATCCCCGTAGGTCTCTGGGCTTCCCGGTTCAGATGACGGCTCCTTCGATAAGAGCTAAAACAAAACAGGAAAGTGAGTCAATGAATACAACCACAGGGAAAATAAAATAACAGTCTTTTGCCAAAGGCAGATTTATCTGGTTCTCTGAATAACCTTGTTTGGTAAAAACCTTGGAAGATGATCCAGGTTTTTACAGTCCCTTTGGTGGTGATAACAGTAAACGCATCTTTGTAAATAGCATAGAGTAGGGGTCTGTGGGATGCTCTTTAGTCTTATGTTTATCCAGACTTCTTTGATTTTGAATTAACCGTGACTAAGAATTGGATTAATGCAAATCAGGGTAAACCAAGAGGAAAGAAAAAGAGGCTCACTCACTTCCTGAATGGCAGTCATCACAACATGCTGGACAGATTCCTCGAGTGTCATTATCTGCTGGATTTGCTCTGTGTTTAGAAGACAACAAAGGCCAGTGAAGTCTCAGCCAAATACAGATTAACACACACGCACGCTCCCATGAAAGTCAAACCACTGCTGTAAAAATCGACTCAGCTTTACAGTCAATTTTCTGTGAAACTGACCTGACCATTTTTTGTCTCATGAGCTGTTATCAGTAACGGGAAAACAGCTTGTCAACAAATTGATCAGACCATAACTGAGAGAAAAACAACTGTTCCAACTTTTTCTGTTTCAAGCCACCAACATTTACCTCTCCAAAGAAGAAAGAGCACCGCATACACCTTATTTTTTTGAGAATGCCAACATGTCTCCATCATTATCACCAATTTAATAAATGTGTATTTCTGTATGCAAGATGCAAAATGTCCAACACTGCTTATTTCACAGGAAGAACACAGGAAGTAAAAAAGAGTGCACATCTGGATGGGTCGATCTTTCTGCCATTTGTGAAATGAGGAACAAAAAAAGATTCATTTTCAAAGGAAAGCTTTATAACTAATGAACCACCTTAAGCCAACAATCTAGTATACCAGGGGTTGGGAACTCCAGGCCTCGAGGGTCTAGCAGGTTTTAGATCTCACCCTGAGTCAACACACCTGAATCAAATGAATAGTTCATTACCAGGCCTCTGGAGAACTTTAAGACATGATGAGGAGGTTATTTAGCCATTTAAATAAGCTGTTTTGGATCAAGGACAGATCTAGAATTTGCCCTTGAGGCCTGGAGTTCCCCCACCCCTGCAGTATATGCATGTATGATTAATCGAGTCTTCTTATGTTAGTACTCTATGCAGCAGTCTATGCCAAACACTTAATACACTCCATCCTGCAGTAGCTTGAATAGCCTTTAACATCAATAATTTGAAGCAATCAGTTCTGGTATGACTTTATCACTCTCTCATCACTGTGGATGAATTTTGTCCTACTCTTCTTTACAGTGTTGCTTCATTTCATTTCATTGAGCATTTCATTTATGCACAGCTCTTAAGGTCCTGCCACAGAATTTCAATCAGGTTGAACTCTGGACTTTGGATCATTGCAGCACCTTGATTTTTTTTGTTGTTGTTGCCTTTTCAGTCATTCTGTTGTAGATTGTCTGGGATCAGAGTCCTGTTGCATGACCTAATTTCAGCTAAGCTTTAGCTGTCAAAAGCTTCACATTTGACTCTAGAATATTTTGGTATACAGAGGAGTTCATGGTCAGCTCAATGACTGAGTTAACCACGTCTTGTGGCTGTAAAACACGTCCAAACATTTACCCCTCCACCACCGTGCTATCAGCTGGTGTGAGGCGGTTGTTGCTATTCACCACATGTGGTGTTGTGCATTATAGCCAAACATTTCCACTTTGGTCTCATCTGTCCAAAGGACATCGTTAAGGCTTTTTCAGATGCATCTTTGGAAACCTGAGCTGTGTTGCCATGTTCCTTTTAGATGAAGGAGGCTCTCTGCTGCAACCCTTGCAAACAAGCCATACTCCTTTAGTCTTTTTCTAATTGCGCTGTCTTGAACATCAACATTTAACATGTTGACTGAGTTCTGTAGTGTCTGAGATGTAGATCTTTGGTTATTTGCTGTTTCTCTGAGTGCTGAACGGTCTGTCCTTGGGGTGAATTTGATAGGATGTTCACACTGGAAAGACTGTGGTATTGTGTTAACACACATCCAAATGCTGCAGACCAGAAAACTTTCAGGAGGTGCTCACACTTGCACACTCTGTGCCAATTACTGGCATAGTTGTGCAGCAATTAATTTCCACATTTGAAAAATTTGTTTCCCCCTCCCTTCTTCTAGATCTCATAGCAGTTTAGTCACTGCCTTTCCCAGCTATTGAAAAGCAAACCCACAAGTGTGAGACATCTTCTTTACTTCTACGACTCAGCAGCATAAAATGTATTTACTATAATAACAAGAATGCTGATTCTAGCACCTTTTAATCTTGTGCTTCAACACAGTTGCCATATATAGCAGTTAACCAGCAGCCACGTCTCCTAATGGTGCTCCTAATCCCCTAATGAATGTTTATGTTGGCAAGAGGTCAGTCCATTTTTTTTTTTTAAACATTTGCAAAAATTTATGAAAAAAAAAAAAAATCCAGAAAGTGTCTATTCAAGGATGGAGGAGGAAAACAAGGCCATCTGGCCACCATGATAGTATGTCATGTCATATTATGCTTTGCAAGCAGTTGGGTATAAAGTGAGTGGCCAGCTGCTAAATACAGCTGTAGTCCAAATAAAGTTGCCCTCCGTGTGAGCATTTTTAAATGACTTGAGATCACTGAATTGCGTTTTTGTGTTTTCATGCTGACAAATATCTTCTCAGCAGTGATTATGAGGCATTTATTCCTAAATGAAAGCAGAAGAAATGTACTTGTGTACAGGCCTACCTTGTTTCTTCTCGCAGCTGACTGCACAACCCAACACGAGCTGTACCAGCTTTCCCAGTTCTGTGACATCTCCCATCTCTCCTATCAGGTTCACGTCTGGCATATGCTCATCAGACACCTGGTGACCGAGCACCTGTTCACGAAACAGAAAAGTGAGCTGGTAGGCTCGAGTCAAGCAGCACGTGAAAAATGAAGGCCAAATCCGCAAAAGTTTCTTACATCGTGATAATATTCCATCATGCTTTTCAGAATCTTTTTCAAATTGCTGACCTGAAAGAATGAAACGGGGTTACAATCGTAACACTTTCATTAATCAAGCAGAAGAATTTAAAAAAAGATCTTTGATTTTAGTCATTCTAGATAACTACAGGGTGTTCTGTCATATCATGCTGTTTCACAAATTACCTTGAGGCGCCAGTTGGCCCCGCTCTCCTCCTTGATCCTGCCTAGCCATGTCTCATTAAACCAAGAAGGGTCTCTGTTAATGAGAGCACAAGAGAATTGTAACGACGACATCTCTGGATACTGAGATTGATAACAAGGCCACAGGGCAGTGAGACCCTGTGTTTCTGTCCCTTCAGGCACAATGACAGAGTAAAACTATTCATTAAAAGCTACACAGCATGGGAATAATGATAAAGAAGCAGCTACAGCTAAAATAGGTTGATTAAAAATCTGTTTTCCAAATGTGTATTTTCCAATAATTGGTTGATGTGATTAAGCCTGCACACATCACTTTATTTATTTAAAAAAAAAAACAAAATCACACCGATGCCTGAGGTATTCAGAGCCATGTCTGGGTAACATTTACTGTTTAACTGGCTACATTTTGTATAGATAATGGACTTAATGGCAATCCAAAATTATACAGATAAGCAAATTTCAGTGAGTAAGTTCTGAATGAATCTCCAGAAGACAATCGTGCAGTTAGTGGAAACAACACTGGTGACATACTGCTTGTGCTTACATTCTGTGCAGTACATGTGCAATGGCCACTCCGCTTGTCAGGTCGTGCTTGCTGTTGCACGATGGCACCTGAAATGTCTGTAACTGAGAGTGAAGACATTAAAGAGCTGGTCATTAAAGAAAGAAACCTTTCAATGTTTTGACATTTAATGTACAGCAACATTACATTAAACTAAACCAGGGTGAAAACATTACTATATTAAATAAATGAATCTAATATCCCCATTCTAAACAGCACTGTGCAAAAATCTTGAATCATTAGGAAAATGGGTGCAGTGATTTATTGAAACGTCGACAAACATAAATGTAAATTAGGGAAAACATGATTTATACAATTCTAACAAACTTGAAAATACATATTTGGTATTTGCCATTTGTGGAATCATCTTGAACAGAACAATGCTTTAATGTTTGGTGACTGGAGTCTAGGGAAGCCAATCCATGACTGATGGTGTTGTTTTGTGTGTTTTTCTATTTGGGTGTGCTTTCATTGCATTGCCAGGGTGTTTGAGATCACTGTCATACTGATAAATAGAATGATTACCAATTAGATGGTTCCCAAATGGTATTACACTTTTCTGCATTCATAGTTCCATCAATTTTGAAAAGATCCCAAAAATATTGACTGAAAGCCAACACCATACCATACAGAGCCTTCCCTGTGTTTTACAGATGGCTGTAGAGTCTCACTGTTGTACTCTCTCCTGATCTCCTCTGTAGAGCAGCCTAAATCTGAACAAAATTTTGTTCAGATTTAGGCTGAATTTTTACAGTAAAAAAAAAAAAAAAAAAAAAAAAGCAGTAAAAAGCAGTAAAAAGAATGAATTTTTACTGCTTTCTAACTCACTCCACCATTTTAAATTCAGTTCCACTTTGGCATAGCTCAGCCTTCTGTCCTGCCTTCTTCCCTTAAGAATGGCTTCTTGACCTCCACATTTCCACTGAGACTATTTCTGATCAGTAATCAGTAGATGGGTCAACTGAGGAACTTGATGCATCTAATTTTTTCTATTGTTTAAGGCCACGGTTTTATATTCTGCTCCTCTGCTGTATATAGTCTTTGATCCTTGGTACATCTTTTGTCCGCGACCTGTTCAGTTTCCTTACATTTTTAAGGACACACTGCACACCATGCAGAGATGTGAAGTTTTCAGCAAACAGCTCTTAGTGAATCACCTTCTTTATATAAATACCATTTTATGCCTGTCAACCTGTGTTATCACTGGGAATAGGAACAAGTTATATTGCTGCTAGTAAAGCCTAAAGATACAATTTAAAACTGGTTCTCTATTTTGTCTGTGTAGACAACACTAACTCATCCGTTGAGTTGGGTGTCTTTTTATGCTTGAATAATTCATAGGTCAGTGTTGAGTGGCTTAAAAACACAAAAACATTTCTTTGAGAATGGTCAGATACGAGGACTGGACTGGACAATGAGTAAAAAAGTAGCCGATGTTAAAAGAAACTTTGAAAGACCTTCAGAAAGTCTAAAGAACAATTGCTCAAGATCATTTTTAAAAACTTTCCAATTTAAAGAAAGAAGGGGGATTTATGTATTTGGGGATTTTGTGTAAAGCTGCTCAAGCTTTCTAAACACAACTTAAATTAAAAAAAAAAAAATACTAAGCAGCAATGGGGGATTACAGCCCTGCTTAGCATGCTATTATTAGTTGGTGTCTTAGTTCAGTCCAAGTCTTCACACCTCTTTGTAGAAAGGAGCCAAACAGGTGGATTTGCTCTGAGCTTTGAAAATAACGTGGCTGTGTTGGATAGCCTAACATTACTCCTTAGGCCTCTCAGCTTACACTAAGCTATTTGGGTTTGTTTTTCTGGCAGTTAATTTGCTGACAATGCAGTCAGTTTGCTAACATGGATAAGAGATAAAGCAGACCACCAGGAGCAAACCTCCAATGTGTTCACAAAGCCAATTAGCTCGGCTGGCTAGTGACAGTTAGCTTACAACTTAAAACACCAAGCGTTTAATTGACCAAGTCAGTAAAGATGCCCCTTATCGATTACGTGAGCCCACAACTTCCAAAAGTAAAGCCGCAATTCTCCACATTTGCTAACACCTGCTGACACCTCTTAGCCGGCGGTTAGCCTTGCTCGAAATGTTGCTACTGTCAAACTTACCCAGGTTAACAGTGAATCACACAGCTTCGCCTTATCCAGACTCATTGTGCTGTCCTCTGTGAAACCCGCAGGAGCTTACAGAGAACTGGGGGGATTTTGTTCTCGAGGCTTGTTTTGGCCCGAAGTTTCTTACTCAGTGCTGACACTTTCCACGTCAGACACTGTCCAGCCGTGGCCTCCTCCTGCTGCTCCTGACAACCTTCGCGTTTCGGCTCCTGTGGGCCTCGCGAGCTTCCGTATTAGAGCGTTTCCAAGACGATGGATTATACTTTGGGTCAGCTTGTCTAGTCGCAGTCAAAAATAGTAATTATCGCGATAATACGCTGTTTTTCTTTTAATCTGCCATAATGATGTTGCTTAAATGCTGACCATCTCCGAGTGTAATTTATTTACCCTTTATTCAGCCGGGGGATGCTAGTGAGCTGACGAATTAGCTTTTAAAGTAGGGTTCAGGTCAAGGTAGCTAGATAGACATGATACAGAAAATATATTAGAATTTTTTTTAAGTAACTAGTGTACTAGTGATGTTAAGACTCATAATTTCCAACTGTGTCAAAAAATATTTCAGTACCCTCAAACTTACTTAATTTGCAAGAATTTACTTATTATGCTCTCCATTTAAATTTTACTTCATTGATTTTTTACACTGTTTTCTGTTTTCTATATAACCACACTCCTATTTTTCTAAATGAGCGCTTTCCCCCTTCTTTCTGATATTAGTGTGTATCTTAACATTTTAAAAATAGAAAGAGATCACCCCTTTACTACTTGGACTGAGATTCACAAGCATTTAAAGGCAAGAATGCATTTTGCATTTTGAGATTTATGCATATTATTTGTATTATTTTATTTACAAGCACCAAAATGTGTTTGTCCTTCTGGAGCTTTTAATTTAAGAAATTCCATCAACCAATTGTTTTCAATTGCTTGCACATGGAAAACTGTGTTGGATCCCATCAAACTGCTATAGAAGGGATCTCAAATTTGCAAATTTAGGGCCATAGATGGCCACAATGTCTTCAGAGCCTTTCCATGATGGCTCTTTATCCTTTGCTTGGCATTCACATGCTAGCACGACTGTAATTTCAGGCACCACTATTTAACTATACAAATAAATTAGTTGTCCCATATAATCAACATAACCATGTTCTTTTGTCTAATACATAAACCCCAGAGTCTCAGTGCTTTACTCTCAACTAGTTTAACTTGTGATCCAACCAGTGCATCCCAGTTATGGCTACTGCTGTTGGCAAGCAGCTTCTAAAAGCCAAGGCAAAGAGTTTGTTGAGAAGTGAGGATGGGTGGCAGGACTCCATCCAAGGACTGAGGCTGATGCAAAAGCACTACATCTCCTACTACTTCTATTGTTGTTAACACACTGGTCTTACATATGAAAGATCCCAATTCAAGAAAAGCTAATATACTCCTAGTGCTGGCCCTGAGCCCAGATAAACGGGAGGGGGAGGAAGGGCATCCTATGTGCCAAATGAAACATGTGGGTCCATCCACATTGGCAACCACATAAATGTACTACTACTATTATTGTACAAAGAAGCTCCTGGTTAATTTCAGATGTCTAAAGTCAACTTTTACAGGGTCAGACAAGGCCACGTGTTGTTGACTTTGTCTTAGGATGTAATGCTGAAACTGTAGTACTTGTATCCACTTGTAAACAAGTTTACCTGTAATGGGAAGTTATCTGGTGCACTAATTAGCAATATGTTGGCATATTTTACTAGCAACAGCTTATTTATTCATTGTTAGCTGCTGCATTTCATTAAAAAAATTCCAGCAGTGGCTGTCCAGCGTCTCTGCTGAAAGCCCCGCTGATTTATTTTTTTTGTACTATTCAGATTACCTCAAAGCACCACTGGATGGCTCTAGTTGACAAATAGCCATAGAGAACAGCTTGTTGCCCAACTGGCAACGCCACAGCCTACAATCCACGCTGCATGACTGCTCTAATACAAAATGTATCCAATAAGACATGCTTTCTAAGTAATGAACACACATATTTTAAAATAGCAGGATAATGGTAGCTCAATTCTTTATATATAGCCTGTTGACTTTTGATCCAGCCTTTGGGAGCGTGTACAGATATTCCTCTGTTTTTGTTTTGCTAAAGAGTGGGAATGTCATGATTGTTTCTAGTCGTTCATAAGCAGGTGAAGTCTCCTTCTGGTATCATTACCATGCTGTCACTCACGTACACCCTCTCCTTGGTACTCTGAAATTCACCCAGTCCCTTTCCGTCTCCTTCCTGCATTCTTAGTCATTGTCACAAATCAAACTTAAGTGACCAATCACAGTGAAACTCTGCCACTGCTTCCTGTTTGCTTTGGCAAACCTAGTGAGTTACTGTGTAATAAGTCCACCGTGCTACTTGAACACCTGCAACGAGATGAAATGTCTGTCAAACATCCGGTCCTTCCCATCCAAAACCAGTCTGGTCACAACACCGCCTTACATCTGGCTTTACCATATTTGCTTGACCAGAGTTCCTGTTTTTATAGATGGGTTTCTGCCCATAGGAATGCACATGTTTACTCATTCCCTTCCCCTGGCTTCTCTTAAAATAACTTAAATCTCAATCATATTAACTCCTGTTATCTCAGTTTTTCATGGTTTTGTTTTGTTTATGTATTTTGTAAAGCATCATGTCACTGGTTTACATCACTGTTTACCTTATTCCCCGGCCGCCCACAGTGATCTGTATCTCCAGTCCCACACACCCTTCAGTTGAGTCCTATAAGAGCACTTGTGTTTTTACTTCAAAGGAAGATGAAGAGAGGACAAAAAAGACAGGACTGGGGGTCTCAAGTTGAGCAACCCTGGGCTGGATTAAGACACCTGGGAGGAAGTGCAGTCCATGACTTGAGGGGGGTTCAGTGGAGAAGTTAGTCACCCACCGAAGGCTCGTTCAGGGCTGACTAATGCTTAAGTGGCAGGAGGTGTGGTAGGGGCTCTGGCAAAGCAAGGCTCAAACAGAGGCTGACTATTTTTGGCCAGCTGCTCTTCCTCCATGCTAATTCCTCTTTTCACCCGTTCTCTCTTTCCTTATTCCCCAGATGTGTTTCCTTCCTGAAAGTCAAAAGGCTTTACTTCTCTTCTTTTCCAACCCTCCACTGACGCACTTGCTTCCCTCTGGGGGGAACTGGGAGGGTGGAGGTGGGAGGACCAGCAGCTAAGATTGAGTAATTATTTCTTTTTTTGAAGTTTGTGGTTTTGTTGTTTGGAAAAAAAAAAAGAGGATAGTTCCTCTTTTAAAAAAAAGAAAAAGAAAAAAAGTCTTAAAGTGCAATGATTAAACAATTTACGACGTTGCTAAGACAGTTATCTCAATTTCTTATGAATTGCAGATCGAAACAACAGTTGTTTCATATTTCCGCTGTCAGTTATTGCTTATTGTTTGATGGTTTGATCTTTTGCCTGTTTCGTTCAGAATGATGTATACGTGTGTGTGTGTGTGTGGGGAGAGTTTGCATGAGAAGGTTATTTTCCAAATTCAACTGACAACATGTCCAACTTAATTTAGCACTGCAAATCAAGCGCCAGTGCTCAAAACACAGAGTGGACAATGTGTGTGGAAAAGTTTATCTTGATATTAAATAGTTAAAATGCAAATATGAGAAAAAAATATATTAATATTCAGGTTAACAAAATACGCATTTCTAGAGCCCCTAAACCTACTCTGTACAGCAGTTCTTTACAATAGCACATTTATCACCAAATCAGCAGCAGAACATAATTACATTGTGTATAGGAAATTTGTTGTTGCATAGCAACAGAAACAGATGCATGTCTGAGACATTTGTGGGTGTGACCCCCAACAAATCAACACCAGGACCCTGCTAGTAGTAAACAACCCGCTGAGGAGTCTAATCAGCCAATCGACAATCAACAATTAAAAAAACAGGAACAAAAATATACATCATAATGAAATATATGGCACATCTCTGTCATAACAAAAAATATGGTCAAATAGTTTATCACCTGCAAATAATAAGTTGTTACAGTTAAGTCTTAGAACAGGAATTGCTATAGTAGTAAAAATATATTTTTGTCATGTGAAGAAATACTGTTTTGTCTCATTAATGCAACTATTCCTCAGAGATTTTGGTCCATATTAACACGTGGCATAACATAGCTGGTGCTGAGTTTTGGCTGCATATCCATGATGTGAATCTCCTGTTTCATCAAATCTCAAAGTCGCTCTACTGGATCGAGTTTAATTATCAATTATCTCAAACCAGTTTGAGATAATTGAGACTCATCAGACCAGACAACATTTTTGCAACCTTCCATTGTTCAATTTTACTGCAACTGTGCAAATCATAGTCTCAGTTTCCTTTTTCTTAGCTGACAAGAGTGGCATCAGATGTGGTCTTCTGCTGCTGTAGCCCATGTGTTTCAAGGCTTGATGTATTGTGGTTTTAGAGATGCTTCTGCATGGACTGGTTTTAATGAGGGTTGTTTAAGTTACTGTTGCCTTCCTATCTGGCCATTCTCCTCTGATCTCTGGCACCAATAACGCATTTTCACCCAGAGACCAGTTGCTCAGAGGATATTTTCTCTTTTTCAGACCATTCTCTATAAACCCTGGAGATGGTTGTGTGGGAAAATCCCAGCAGATCAGCAGTTATTTTGAAATACTCAGATCAAACCACCTAGAGAACAACAGCCGCGCCATTTTCAAAGTCACTTAAATGACATTTCTTTCCCATTCAGATGCTCACTTTGAACTTCAGCAGATTGTTTAGAGGATGCCACATTGCGTTGCTGGAAAGTGATTGGATGATTACACATTTATGCTAATGAGTAGTTGAACAAAGTGGCCCCTGAGTGTATATGCACACCCATAAGGAGTACAAATACCTTTCTATCAACCTTCTGTAACCCCCCCCCCCCCCCCCCCCCCCCAACAAAAAAAACACCCCAACAACAACAACCCCAGCAACAGTTCTTTAATTAATCCCCCAGAGTAGTCCTTACAGGCTTAGTGCCGATGACTCATTGACGGTAAACCCCATGTCCAGCTGAAATAATGGACATCTTTCTGATGGTTTTGTTATGTTCAGAAATGCTAAGGAATATCCAAGACAAAACAATTTTTGACAGTTTTTTGACAGCTGAGATTAAAAAACTCATCATGTAAAATAAAGAAAAGGGTGTACTATACTGAGATTGTAATTCAAATATTTGTGGAAAAGCTGCATTTCATTTAATTCACTTACATTCAATTTTACTTGTGTCAAGGTGCTTAAAATGTAAGGAGAAATTCTTATATATTAGGAGAAAACATTAGGGAGAAAACCCCCAAAATCAGATGAATAAGCGCTTGGCAACAATGGGAAGGAAAAACTCCCTTTTAACAGGAAGAAACCTCCGATAGAACCAGGCTCAGGAAGGGGTCAGCCATCTGCTGTGACTAGTCTGGGGTAACTGAAGGGAGGCAGGACAAAAGACACACTGTTGAAGAAAGCCAGAGAGTATTGATAACTAATGATTAATTGAAGAGTGGTGTATAAACACAGAGAGTGAAAAAGGTGAGTGAAGAAGAAAAACTCTGTGCAACATGGGAAACCCCCCAGCAGCCTCGGTCTATTGCATTGCAACCAAGTGAGGGTTCATGGTCACGCCCCAACTACAAGCTTTATCCAAAAGATAAGTTTTAAGCCTAAACTTAAGAGCAGAGAGGATGTCTGTCTCCCAAATTCAAACTGGAAGCTGGTTGTACAGAATTGTGGCCTGAAAGCAGAAGGCTTTATCTCCCATTCTAGTTTTCCTCTTTATTGATGTGATATGCCACATCTAAGATAATATAGGGTCTGATTATTCAAGACCTTGTACATAAGGAAAAAAATGTAAAATTACAACTGGAAGTGTCACGTGTGTTGTAAATCATAAAGTGAAGGCGATTATAAGGGCCTAACATTTGGGATACACTTCCATGTCATACATTAGCCATTAAGTTACTGATAAATTGTGAACACCCATGCCTACATGAGAACACGTTGTATGGTGTGTGGCGAGACAAAGAAAACTGCTGCACCTTTAAATCGGAGAATGCCAGCAATTTGCGGCTGTGCCCAGGCATTTAGAGCAGGAATGTGTTGGAATGTGTTGGCAGCACTTGATTTCCCCTGCAGCTTTTCCAGGTGCTACATGGAGAGGAAAACAACAAAACCGCGGAACACAGATGGACAGGCCTCGGATATAACAGAGGGTGTGCAGAGTTTGATTAGAAAAGCCCCTCTCTAGACATGAGGTCACCCATATAGGTACGTGCTGCCAGGACATGTAAAACTGGAGGAGAGAGAGAGAAGGAAAAAATAGAGATTTATATCCCTCCCTGCTTTATCAGCTGTCTCCTCCCTCGGTCTTTAACCACAGATTTATGTCTTTGGTAAAGGCAGCCACTCAATAATAGACTCGCCTCAGGAGCACGGTAGGGAGTGTAAATTTCAAAACACTTGCATGGGAATAAACTCTGGCTGTTGAACCATTAAAATGTGTCTGCTTTGATAAGCCACTCTTGAAATAACACATTTCTCCAAAATACACAGCTTGTCAGCTCAGCTCTCAGGTGATTGAGTGATTGTTATGCTGGTGCCGCTTAAAAGCAGCTAATTTTCACTCATGTTATGCAACAGCCTCTAAAATGACCTCCACACTTGAATGTTAACATGACTCATTACAACTGCAGGGACTGCAACCCCACTCTGTTCTTTTCAAGTTTGCCCCACTGTAAATGTCAAGCTAGAGTCCGAGGAGGAGGAGGAGGCATCAGCAGTGGTGTGGTACCAGAGACCCTTCACAGTCCTGCACTGTATCTGTAAAACAGGTGTGCTCTGCTTGCTTTTGCTCTGCCTGTGCTATTAATTTTTGATTTGCTCCCTTCTTGTGTTTCTGAAAAGTCCCTCTCTCAGTCTCGCTTTCTGTTTCCAAGCCTCACCCTCTCCCTCACACACACATACACACGCACACACGAACAGGCAGCACATGGCCAGCGTGAGTGAGTCATAGTGGACTGGCAACAAGTGCCTCCTCACAGGGAGAGTCCCTCCATGTGTCCCTGTGATTAGGGCCAATCCCCTGGAGGGGATCAGGTGCGCAGCTCCTCCTGGGCAACGTGAGACCTGGTTCCATTGTTTGCAAGTTCACAATGCACTTGAAGGATGAGACAGCAACTTGCACTCCACCGAAACCAGCAGAAACGGATAGTGGGTTAGTGGGTTCTTAAAATCTGTGTCTAGCACTAGTATTAGCACACACTAAAACATACTGGGTGCAGTTGTGGACCTCCAGCTCTGTGAGCTCGCAGACATAGACAGATGTTGATATTCTCACTATTACGATGAAAATGTTCCGTGGCTTTAGCAGGTGTGATCTTTACCCCAGTGGCAACCTGAAAAAAAAAAGCCATTGCAAAAGTGCCAAACACCTTCCCTCCTCTTCCTCCTTCTCCTTTAAAGTCCCCATAAACCACCACATTAAAATACCCAACTTCAACTTTGTAACTTGTGTGTTTTAAAAACCAAAAGTTGATTTAGCCTCTGTAGATAATTTCCCCTACAATAAAAATATAAGGGGATTTTTTAAGCACTTGTTTGGTTTTTACTAAAGGATGACAGCCTGAGTGATAAACACCAGCAGCTGTAGCTAGCTGCTGTCTATTAAGCCTTACCTTGCTACATTATTTGTATCACACTATTTGTTGCATTTTGTGTTTTTTAATGAAATGATTTAATAAATAATAGATAATATGGGCTGGTGTATAGTAAATAAGATGTGGTTGTCTAGATTTGGTTTGAAAATGTCGTTTTTGCTTACATAGCACTAATTTGCAGTCGTCTGAGTCTCTGAAGACACATAAATATATTTATGAATACAGCTCGCTAACCAAGGCTTCAGCTCTTCTGCATATGATCTGTTCTTGCACCAGAAAACCAACATTGCATTGGCCAAAATGCTAACACTGTTGTGAATCAACATGCAGTTGGTTTGCTATCTATAAATTGTAGCATTAGCATGCTAATATTTGCTAGTTAGAACCTTAGACAGTATAAGCGGGATCTGACTGTAAAACTTATGACTTGTCAGTCAGAAGTCCTGCAAGTGTTTTGATACTTTAGAATAGCCAAAATGTATAAAATGGAAGGTTAGAAAGGCAATAAAAAAAAAATAAAATAAAAAAATCAATCTGTCTAGGCAGAAGTGTTAAAGCTAGGATGGTGCCAAAGTCATTAGGGTTCATCCTCTGGGGAACACAAATGGCAATACACCATTTCCTGGGAATTTCATTCATTCATAGTACTAGCATGAATAAAAATAAATGACCGTATAGTCTGAGTTTGGTTTTGAGCTGTGTTGGAAATATACAGTTGTAGCTGTGATGAGTCCCTGTTGTTGTATTTGTCAAAGTCTGTGTTGCGTTACTGTTTCAATTACAGACGACAGCTGCTTTGCTCACTTTTAAACATCAGCTGTTCTTATACACAAATTTTTAGGCCAGCAAATTTGCACGTCTATTTCACTGCTTACAAGGACCAACATCACATTGCTGTCATCAGATGTGTTCTATATAAAAACAGCTATTATTCCATCTTGGAGTGTGGCTAAAAGGAGTTTGAATACGGTGTTATTTTGCGGTCGTAAGTGCAATAATAACCGTCCTGGACTAATAACAGGTTAGAGGAACACTTCTTAAGCCTGCTCCTCCCATCACATGATCACAAACCTGCCAACACACCTCGTGTACCCACGATGAACTGTAACAATAGCAGAACGTGCAGTACTCTTCACCTCTTTGACACCAGCCAAGCCTTTCCTACACCCTGTTTGCTTTTTACAAACATAATTCACACACCCTTTAGCAAAATAGTGTGTCCTACAGGGATGCTGCGTGTGGACTCGGTGGAGCGGTCATGCAGGTGGAGGCTGTCTGGACTGACATTGGAAGGGTGTGTGGTTAACAAGACTGCGCCTGCTGCAAGTCCTGTTATGCCAGTAAAGCTGACAATCAGTGTCAATAATCCAGAGAATTAGAGAAGTTATTGCCAAGGTTTATTTGTGTTTGGATCGAGTGCTTTGCAAGATCAGGATTTAAGGTCTGGCTTACATTTTTTAATTTCCTTAAATAAAATGAAAACAGAAAAACGCTCACACGCACCAAAAGTTGTTTCTCCTCTCCATCATTTCCTGAAAAAAATAAAACAGAATGAATGCAATTTTAGTGACAGCACAATTGACTGAATTTAATGCTCAAATCAAGTGGTGATCCTTCAATTTGCAGACTGCTTAGTTGCAGATCAAGTTGTGCACTCCACTTGCAGTACAGACAGCAGGAACAACAAATGTTTTAAATTGCATGTTAGCACTGTTTTAGTATTGACCACAATAAATAAGAACCTATCAACTTTATTAGCACTGATCTCAAAAACCACGATTCTTGACCGTTTGCTGGGTGTGAGACCAGATCCTAATGGGTTGTGAATGCACGCCAAAAATGTCAACCACACCTTCGACCTTGCACAACTTCCCTATTCTTCTGCTGCACACACTCCCAGCAAACACGCCCAAACGATCCTTACCCTTCTGTCCCTCACTCTGTGTTCTGCAGCCAGCCTAACTTAATTGATGCCCTGCCCTGCCAGCCTAAATTACACAGCCGGCCTTCGAGGGCAAAGAGATAGAGGTTGTCAACAAGTGCGGCTTGAGTGAAGCCCTGGCTCCTCACCCACAGTGACAATTTACTTGACTCAGCATCACGCAGGCGATGTTTACTGGGCCTGTCCACCGCAATCAACACTGCTGCGTACGGGCTGACTGTAACTCCACTGTAAACCTCATCACTGCTGAGAGAAACAGAGAACTGGGGGAGGGGGGAGCAGAGAAGAAGGGAAGCTTATCCCCCAAGCTTTGTCCTTCCTCCTCCACATCAGAGCGGATTCAGTCATACAAGCAAGGCAACAAATTAGGCTGCACACATGCACAGACATGCACGCCACAAGCATCCACATAAATTACCCAGATGAAAATGTTAAATTGAAAGCAGCGTAATTTTCAGCACTTGGTGCCGGCACCTGATGTACAGCAAATCAAATTAAAATTCAATATTCGATTACAGACGAAGGAAAAAGTGCTTTCTTGGTAATACTGTCTTGTACTACCTGTTTGTTTAGTACTGAAGTCTCAGTGGTTGGTCATAAAATCTGTCTTTGCAAAGATTTAAGTGCAAAGGTGTAAGAGGTGTTAAAGAGGTGAAAATTCAGCTGGATCTTTGCCCATATGTTTGGAAACATATGGGCAAGATATTAGAAGTTACAGCATTACAGCTGAGTTACAAACACAATTAAAGCTGCAAGCAGAGTTGAGAGGGCCCTCGCACCCTGGCGTGTCGAGCCACGCCCAACACCTACACCCAGCAAATCTGATCTGATGTCACACTGATGCTTAAGCACATGTAGCTAACTGTGTCTTTCCTTTTACACAAATAGATTATCTTTGATTTCTCTGAAATCAAGTAACATTGGAGTGACTTTGACTCATATTTTCGTTTTTTTCCTAAGGAGTTTGCATTTTAATAACTCTAGTTGCAATTTAATGATGAGCCGATAAATATGATTTTGGACCTCTAATCAATCTGTAACTTTTATTAGGTGTTAGGATCTGTTGTGTGCTCAGTCAGTAGTACCCTTATCCTCTTTGCTGTATGAAAAACTGAGTTCCTCTAAACCAGCTATGGTAAGTTTATCCACATTGAGGCAAGTCCCCACCAAAGACTCCAAGGTCTTCCAATGTTTTGGTTTCAGACATGGGTAATGAAGATCAGCGATCACAGGCAGCTAAAGAAAGAACACATAAATACCACTTGAGCAGTCACAAAAATAATGAATTACTTTCAGCCCATATTGTAATATGGTATCATTTTAAAAAGAGACTGCTGACAACATTATCTATGCCACAAAAAATATCAGATATTTCATAACACTTTTTTCTACCCACTCTGTGCATCATCACGTTCACCTTGTTCTTCAGACAGGGAACTATATTGTTACGTGGCAGGCCCTTCTCAAGCTGGTTGAAATACTTGCTGCATTTGTTGACTTGTGCACTAAACTGCTCCATGTCCAGTTGTTGAAGTGTGCTCTAGCGATGGGTAAAATGAAAAGTACATTTTCATTTAGTTTATAGTACAGATATACTTGCTATACAGTGGAGGAAATAATAATTTAATTCCCTTTTGAATTTGTAAATTGGCTCACTTACAAAGAGATGAACAGTCTCTTGTTTTCATGGTAGTTTCATTTTAATGGAGAGAGACAGAATATCATCCAAAAATCCATGAAATTTTTTTTCTTGTAATTGGTCAACAGGTTTGCACACAGGAGAGATTTTGGCTCACTTCTCTTTACAGAAACTCTCTAATCCTCTAGAGATTTAGAGGTTTCTTGACTGTTGTATGAGAACTAAAAGTTTCAGGTCCTTCCATAGAGTTTCTATTGGGATTAAGGTCTGGAGGCTGGATAGGCCACTCAGTAGCCTTAATGTGCTTCCTATTTAGCCACTCCATTGTTGCCTTGGCGGTATGTTTTGGGTCATTGTCATGGTGGATGATCCATCCACAGTGTTGTTCAGTGTTATGGCTGAGGGAAAGAGATTCCAGAGATTTTGTGTAAATGCCCCTGTCCTTGGCATCTCAATGTGGTGATGTCATCCTGTCTTTACAGAAAAACAGCCCAAAGCTTAATGTTTCTACCTGGGGTTGGTGTTCTTTGTGTCATACTCAGAATTTCACTTCCTTCAAACATGGCAGGTTGAGTTAATGCCCGTGCTTGATGTTGCTTTTATCTGACCACAACAATTTCTTCCAGGTCTTATCTGAATTATTTAGATGTTCAGAGACATGCTTAAGACCTTCTTGATCAGGGGGACGTGCAAGATTTCAATCTGTTATGGTGTAGTGTGTTACCAGTGCTGTTCTTGGTGACGGTAGTCCCATCTGCCTTCAGATCATTAGTAAACTCCTCCCATGTAGTTTTGGGATAATAGCTTTCTCATGATTATCATCACTCCATGAGGCAAGAGCTCTCATGGAGCTCCACACATGGTCATTTAATATTTCTTCCATCTTCTCACCAAGCTTCTTCCAGTCTTGTGCAGGTCTACAGTCTTTTCGCTGATCTCCCTTCATAGCTGCAGTGGTGGTGGAGAGGTTTAAATGGAAGACATTGATTCTGTGGACTGGTGGGCTTTATGCACATTACGAGTTGAGATTAGGAGTATCTGTGATTGATTGCAATCTTAGTGCACACAGTCAATCAATAGAAACCAGTAGTTTGGCTGGGTGTAGGGGATCAAATATTTATTTCACCAAATGGCATGCAAATCGAATTGCAGTTCTCTTTTGTATCACTTTTTTAGCACACATCGAAACTTTTATGGCTTGATCTAGTTTCTATGAAATATGTTTACATTGAAAGAATTAGAGTACTTTGAATTTCTTCTGGTAGGATGTGCAGGAGGAAGCTTTGGCCTGTGGCTTTTCTATGGAAATCTGGATCTCCCCCAACAGCAGATGCACTTGTGATGAATCAGCACTGATGTCTAGAATTTGTGGATCCTGCACATTAAAATGCACGAGCTTTTAATTATACCAAATATAGTTTAATTATGCTTTAGTTAAAATTACTAAATAGAAATAGAACAACAAAATTAAAAATAAAACAATCATCTTCTCATACCTGCAATTTAAACCGGATTTCCATGTTCTCCTGTTTGAGTTCCTTTGTATCCTTCTTCAGGGAGCTGCAAAACCTTTTCATAGTAGCATCCCATTCTTCCGCTTCCTTTCACATGATATCATTTAACGAGTCATCACAGAGTTTAAGCATGGCAAGAATTTCTGGTGGTGTGGGGACTGAGTGCACGTTGATCAGATCGTACATTTTGCATACTGATTTCAGCTCTTTGTTAGCAAAACGAGAAATGGAAATATGGAGTTGAGTAAACCAGAAAAAGAAAGCTGAGGAAAAAGAAAACAAGCTGCTGTGTTTTGTTGGTTTATCACATTTAATTGTTAAACAGGAACATCTCACCGTCTCCTCAATCTCATCCAGAAATGTGAGAAAGTCAGCCTGCTGAGCTGTAGTAGAGGGACTGATCTGTCCTTCAACTTTGGCCTCACGAACTTCAGTGATTATGGCCTCAGCTTTCCTCTTAGCGAGTTGGGTGAGCGTGTGACTGATGACCTTAAATCACATTTTATGGTCAAAAACTTTCCAAATTTCTAAAAACAATCCACAGTAAAATGTAGGAAAAAAACAACAAAAAACAAAACAATAATGACAAAAAATGTAAATTTCAATGGAATAAGTAATAAGTTAATAAGCACTGCATCCAAATCCAAACTTTCATTCTCCTTATAGATTCTCAGAAAGTGCTCAAACATGTGTGAGTACACGTTCGCAGCAGCAAATACAATCTGGAATGGTTTTTGAAGGAGAAAAATACATCAGGGCAATTCAAAGCTGTCAGGCATCTAAGGAAAACAATGCAGTAAAACCACCCGGATGCTTTGCTTGATACTTTGCAGGTAGACGTCATTTTTTAGGTTGACTTTCAAAGAGGGTGCGTTTTCATATTTATTGCCTATTTATATATGCCTTCCAGACACATATAAAAACATACAAATATACAAATAAAATCCCATGTTAATTTCAAATTAAAATTCAACATAACCAGAATAGTTCAATCATATCCAAAAATCTGACAATTTTTCAATGCATCTGAAAATAGAAATACAAAACACAATTTTTTTATAGTGACTCCATGGCCAAAGTTATCTTTTTGGCACAAACATTTTTGTGCCAGACATCGAGGGGTTTCCATAGTCTGTAGCGTGCAAAGAAGGGGATGCATAGCAGCTTGCACTGGATATTTTCCCATTGCTTCACAGTTAGAAATACTGCATCATCATCATCATCATCATCACACTGCAAAATCACAGCTTGACTGTCGAGGTCAGTACTGATGTACTCGTGAAGTTGACATTTGAAGGTAGGGTCCCGCTGTATGGGAAACAGCCATCTGGGGAGAGGAGGGGTTGACATCACATCCTTTAAGGGCTGAGAAAGGAAGGGAGAAGGTTCCAGTTATAGTGGCAATTATGACAGAAATTTGCTTTAGACATACTTGGAACTACCTTATCACTGTAGACTATATATATTGTTTACTGATGCACTACAGCACTATATTGTTTTTTATTGTAAAATATGCTACCATGATCACAAAATTTCAAAGATCTGGTTACAAATTCCTCAAATTCTTTCTAGCAGCCTTTTTTTTTCAAAGTATGACACACTAGTTACTTTAAATAACTTAAGACTAGAGTACTTTTTGCACTGTGTATGCAATGCTTGCGACAAAAGACAAGGCCTGGAGCACACAATTTTGTAATGGCAAGCTTTTCTAAAATCATACCTCATCTAATACCTGTTGGTCACCGACATTTTTGGTGGATGGCAGAGGAGGTAGGTGGATAGCTTCATGGTGCCGTTGCTTCAGATCTTTGGTTTGAATGACTGCTCACTTTCAGGCTTTGGAGACTTGGTTTCTTTGGT
This sequence comes from Simochromis diagramma, assembly GCF_900408965.1. Classification (NCBI taxonomy): domain Eukaryota; kingdom Metazoa; phylum Chordata; class Actinopteri; order Cichliformes; family Cichlidae; genus Simochromis; species Simochromis diagramma. The sequence continues at coordinate 1,693,020 of NW_024387083.1, read as the reverse complement.
TTTACAAGTCTCTTTGGCACTGCCTACATTAAAGGTAAGCAAAGACCAAACTGGTTTTATTCAGCAAAGACAAACCTTTGAGAATATAAGAAGATCACTACATGCACTAGAACAAACAGCTAAGGACAAAATCAAGGCTATGGTTGTGGGATTAGATGCTGAGAAGGCTTTCGACTCAGTTAGATGGTGATTTCTTTACAAAGCACTGGAAAAATTTGGTTTCAAGCCCAATTTTATAATTTTAATAAAGTCTCTGTACAACAAGACAAGGGCCTGCATAAAGATAAATGGGGATCTTTCGGATTCTTTCATCCTGGAGAGGGCTGCCCGATCTCTCCCTTCCTTCCTTTTTGCCCTATATTGAACCTCTCGGTCAATTAATACGACAGTGTGAAGCTTTTAAAGGCATCACGATGGCGGGCGGGAAACAAAAAGTGGCAATGTTTGCAGATATAGCATGAAACTTAAATATATAAAATGAAACTTGCATATATAAAATGAAACTTGCACAT